>NC_143585.1:48492188-49110290 GCF_048544385.1 Mastigoproctus giganteus
CTTGAATTTCCTTTCAATTCATTTCAAGCACACCCCATTTATCGATGTTTAAAGATTAGTGTAATTTTGCTTAAAGAAAAGCACAAAATAAATAATTAATTTAAATAGTAAATAATAATTAATACTAAATAAAATGGCTAATTTTAGTAATAAATTTAAATCCTTAGCAGAAGAGCTATTTCAGGTCCCATGGACACCAGTCATAGCAATGCTTGCATGTTCGTTTCAACCACACACCACTTCATCTTCAAGCCACTATAAGTCCATTCGAGATTGTAACATATTTTACTGATACCTGTAGGGCACATGGTCCACATGCCCTTCCAAAATCTTGGCATGCGAAAGTTAAATTCCTACGTGCTTTTCCACTCTGTTTACTTATATTGGTATCTTACTAATCCCTCTAATTTTGTCTGTACACAATATCAGTATAATAAGGCCCTCCAGAATAATAGTAAATGCATTTTTAAGCCCAAGTCGATGGGAAACATCATCTTATTTGGTAGGATAATTGGTCATCAGCAATGACGATCCACATCCACATTGGAATTCCTAGCCTACGAAATTAAAATATATAATCAGACAATAAGAATATGCGAAAATCTACCAAAAAAGCGTTATGGGCACCACAATAGTCAGGCCACCTACAGACAGCATTACGGTGGTTCCTTTTGGGTTCATTTTCTTCGGGAATTTCCCCAGCTAAATTTGCTGTTCAAATTCAGCTGGGGAAACTCGATAATTACCCTATTCAGTTTCTTTCTGTTCTCTTATTTATAGAAATACCTCACCGTAAAATTCAGAAACATTACGATTATGTTCCAATCCCTCGTTTATCTCCATTACCAGATATGTTCATTTTTTTTATTTAATACTATTGGTTTCAGAAGTTAGGAAAATGGTCTTATGTTTGGTGACTCATTAGAACAAGACCCATTTATTCCATTTCCAGTTCTTGTTCCATTTCAAAAAGCTGAATCTCTTTAAGGCATACAGATAGCGTATAGCTGTATATTGCAATTTAATTTCTGTTAAATCAATTGCAACTTTGGTTTAGCCGTATAATATTAAATAAATGTATATACTTCCTATAACAGGAAAAAAGGGACATACGCGTAATTTTTTATGCAATGTCTTACTGTTAGAGAAGCCATAGTTTCTCAATCAAAGGCTCTGTCGTAAGTCAAATAATTTAAGTGGCTGGTTACTTCATAAATATAATACAGAAATGAGAGATCGAAAAAAGGAAGTTTCCCACTTGCTCGATTCTTCTCTGCAGGATATCCCACATATATTAACAAAAATTGTAATCAGAAGAAGGTGTGGGAAAGATATGTTAAGGTCCACTGTCATCATTTTTGAACCATTGAAGAACTGTTTTTAATTGGTGGAAACTAAAATTATCGTTCTGGAATATTTCATCACCTGTGGTACAGACGGACGTCATGTCCAGCTGCGTTTAGAAGACACGTGCCCATGTACACAGAGCACTGATTTTCCAATGAACTGCACCTAGGTCACCACGGAGCTAACATCTGCCTGAATCGTGGTGTAACACAGTCTTTATTAAATTTTCATGCGCTTTGACCAAAATTCGGAGAAATCACATGAAAACGCTTGGTATTATCAAATTTTTCAAAGTATTTTTTACTGCAAGTTTTCAAGTTTTGCACTTTCAAAACCTCGCAGTGAACATTAAAAACTTTTTTCAGGAATAGATTGTTCATATTCATCGAGATATGGCCGCATTCTGTATATCTGACTCTGAAATTACATATTCTATTCAATCTGTTCCCAGGGGAGATAGACGCACTGAATATAGAATGTTTCTAATAAAATGAACTGGGAGTAGTTAATGACCTAGTAGACACATTTCAGCCAAATGGAACTAAAGAATGAAATCTGTTTTAATCAATTATGTCACAGTCTTTAAGAAAATAACGGAGTGGTACTTCTTTAAGGATTTTCAAAAAGAAATTAAGTTGATAATCAAAAACTCCCCCACAGTCACAGATCCAATATCTTGAATCTATAAAACAAAGTCTTGCCGTCCGAGGAGGCATAAAATACTTCTGGAACCTCTAGGAACTGTACTCGTAGAAAGACAACCTTAGAGAGCTTGCAACTTACAGGAAGCAAAGGTCAATTATCTCATTATACAAAGGCGTCCATAAACACACTGTGAGCAAGTTGAAAAATTACTATTTGGATATCCAAGACCAAATTGCCATTATATTCTAAGATAAAAATGAATCGAGCATTTTTGTCAAAGTATTCTTTATTTATTCCTTTTAATAATTCAAACCCAAAGAATTTTAAAGGAGTAAATTTTATACCTATCGACAAAATCAAAGCCTTCTTGAGAAATTTCCAAAAGATCGGTCTATACCAGGAATTTGGTAGAATTTTAGCAATCAGTTCCGAAAATATGAATAAGGGATATTACATAGATGTAATATACACTGATCTCTGTCTCTTTCACAAGCCTTTGGCAGAGTTTTGCACATGAAAGTCTAGGAGATAACCATTTTTCGTCATCTGGACATCTAGACGGATGAATATGAAGTGTGACTTATGTAGGGCGTCCTGTGGGGGGGGAGGTATAGACCCCTTGTCTATACCCCACTTACACATCTGACTTTGGATTCACATGAGAATTTCAGGTTCAAGGGAACTTCTCAATTACGTATAATTCCCTTCGGAAAGGCTGAGTGTTCAAGAATTACAAACTCACTAATTAATAAATAACATAGTTTATTTACCTATATATATATACAACATGATAAAGTGATCAAAACTCAAGCACATACTAATATTATTCAAATTTGCCTATGTAGCATGAGATATATATATGTGCAATTAGGTACATTGGGTTTACACTAGAAGGGTTATTTCTTTCTACACAACAAACTTAATATCCTTACAGAAAACTGCTAAAGTTTCTTCTTTCTTCACACATGAACAATAAATACTTAAGAGAATTAGTTAACACCATTTCTCCTATGTAAGTCAAATTCTTACTTTATAAATTGATTTAGGAATTCCACTCTTTAATTTCTGATTTATTTAGAGACCCTTCATGTCTTGGGGAATATAATTTCACAAACTTTCTCTAATCAAGATAAATCGTACATTTAACATCAATTTCTGGACTAATGCTTGTCCCAAGGGTTAACTACATTCAGAAGGCTATTCTTTTCTCTGTATTTCTCTACCCTTCCCTTCCAAAATATATCATACATATATGTGTCAGACAATAACTAATAACAAATATCAAATTTCTCTCCTTTGTCTTCCAATATATGTCTAATTATACATTAATCAAAACCCATAACTATCATCTGACTTATCTCTATATTTATGTATATATATTTATATTTTTGTACATCCTTCCCTTAACATCTTTCTAAACTTCTACAATTCTGATATTAGAGTTTCTACAGTCCTTTATAGGTAAGTGAGAATACCTTATAACTAGTCATTTACTTAATTCTTCTAATCGGACTTTTCTGGTTTGGGGCCTTCCACTCCTTGTTTGGGACTGGGATCATCGTTTGCCAAGGGCATTCATCGTAGGGCTTCAGGGAATCTTCGTGCAGATCACATTCACGTTCTGTTGCTCAGCTTAAACTCACTGTTCAGTCTGGACTGGTCTGGCACTTTGTCGTACGGTCCTACTCCGTCGTTACGGGGACTGCTATCTTTCCTTCTGCGGCCTTTCTCCACCTGATCGGGCTACTTTCCATTCGCTACCTCGCTCCGTCTGATCGGGCTACTAATTCCAAGGCTTTGCTCCTTCTACTCGAGCCACTTTCCATTCGCGGCTTCGTCTGTCTGATCAGGCTACTAGTCTGCGCGGTAGCACAGTGGTATCGTTACCGTCCTCCCCACACCGGGTGGAAAAGGCCTGGGTTCGAATCCCGTCGATGACGCGAGGAACTTTAATGGGCTTTTTTCACTCCGTGGCCGAGTTAGTTGGTCTCAGGCGTAGATAGCAAGGTTTTTCTCCCCAGTAACTGGGATTTTTTCGTCCAACAAAACAGGCAAATCAACCATAGACCATACGCAATTTACAGACGAAAATACGGGTTAATGTATTTAATTACGGGCAACCCTAAAATAATAATTTTTGATCGGGCTACTAATTCCGCTTACGAACTTGCTCTATCTTTTTTAAAAATCTCATTCACAAGAAGAAAATTTCACAGGGCATCTCTCTCTCATTTCTCGGCTCCATCGGTTCAACACTCATTTACACTAACCCTCACAAAAATCTCTACTCTATCTGTACTAACTCATTCTAACTAACTCCGACAGAAATTTCAACTTTGTCCCTACTAACTCATTTTAACTCCGACATATACCTCAACTTTGTCTCGCACTAAACCATTTTTACTAACACCGACAAAAACTCAACTCTGTGTTTTTTTTCTCTCCCCCTGTTCTCTTTTTTTGTTCGTCTTAATTCCGTACTGTCCCTATTTCAGGCACGCCTTAGTTCCGGGTCTTAACCAATCTTCTAATTTTATCAAACCTTTCTGTCTGCCCTATTCGCCCATTTTATCCTTTCCCAAGCTGTCCCTTTTGTGCTCGATCAACCTCTCATTTTAATAAATTTGTAAATTTCCTAGGCAGTCCACCTCTTTGAAGTCTGCCGCAATTTCCGCAACCCTCTGGTTACTTAGCACCTTTTCTTCATAAGATCCACAAAACTTGCCATCACCGACAGCCAGATGCCAGTTTTAATTTTAATCCGAGAAATTGTCAAGTATCCACTTCCCGTCTCGTCTCCCGGTGTCACCGATCAAAGGAATGTTCCGACAAACTCGGTCTTCCGCACTATTGTTCTTTCAGAGCCACCAATTTTTCACACTTACCAACTGCCGCTGCTACCTGTTCCCGTTGTTTTGGTTTATTCCGTGTGCTCGGAGCTGAAGTGTAACCTATCTGCTACTAGTCTTTTCTCATGCTTACCCCTCCCTTCTTGTAACCTTGTCTAATTTAATCCCTAGCGAGTGACCCATTATCTTAAATAATATTTGTGACTGGTAAGGTTTCGCCGCCCCATATGTTATACAAGAAGCTTCACTTTTAATTAATCTCTCCTGTGTAAAATATTTTCTTGTAAGATTTTATATCTTACAGTCCACTAAACGATAGTTCTATTCTGTGGGATATATTTATTTTGTATCATACTGTGTGATAAAAAAACAACTTAAAATGAACAGAAATGAGTATAGAGCTAGTTTGTGCAGTGTGCTTGTTATCGTTTAGTGAGTAGTTGTTCCTGGCCACTTTGCTACCTGGGAGCAGCTATCACCAGAACGGCTACTTCCCGTTAACCGTCCACACCACTTGGAGGTGGGCCACAACTATACACGTACTGTTCAAATTGAACAAAACAAAACAAAAAAAAAAAACTTATTTTTGTTTGTGTATTGTTTTGTTCATTTAGAGTAGAATACAATATATACTATATATTGTACTCTACTTAATTTATTCCACTCTGCTGTTTACATCTTATTCACAAGATACTATTTATTTTTATATACCCCCATTAATAAATGCTGTAGTACATAGTGTACATGGTGTTTCGGGTAGGGGCAGTTTCAGTATTGGGAAACGGTGGTGTTCCACAACTGAAACCCCAACTGCGCCATAAGTACTCTTGTGACGTCTACAGTACTCCTTAAAAGCCAGTAAAACGTGTTGTGTGTGTGTGTGTGTGTGTGTGTGTGTGTGTGTGCTATGCGAATAATAAACTGAGTGGACAGAAATCATGGTGATACCTACCTAGTAACCGTTAGGCCCAACTTTCCCCGGATAAGGGCAGTCACACTGCGAGGCATTGAGTCCACCAGTTTACGGAAGCGTTCCACAGGTATTTCCAACCATGCTTGCTGCACTGCTGTCCATATTCCGTCACATTCCTGGGTGGAGGATCCAAAGCTCGAACGAACCTTTCCACAGCATCCCAAAGATGCTCCACAGGGTTCATATCCGAAGAACAGGGAGGCCATTCTATGGTGGTAAAATCTGCAGAATGCTCTTCGAACCAGGTTATAGACACCATGGCTCTGGGGGAAGGGCATTGTCCTGCTAGAAGAGTCAATTGCCCTGTGGTTGCACGATGACCATGAAGGGATGCAGATGGTCTGCAAGGATGGACACGTAACCTGGACTGTTCAGAGATGCGTATAGATGTCCAGAGGTCCCACGTCTGCCAGTCGAATATGGCCAAGACCATTACCGACCGTCCACCTGCCAGAACAGTTCCTTGATTTCACGATGGCTGCATAGCTTCGTGCGGTTTCGGACAGATATGCACCTTCCTGTCTGCTCGAAATAACTGGAAACGGAATTCATCGGATAAGCCAAATATCCTAGGTCCAGTACCGATGTCCTTTCGTCCAGTTTAGGCGTAGAGTCCTGTGTCGTGGTGTTAGCAATGAGACTCTAGTGGGTCGGCGAGTCCCGTAACTTATTGCGGCTAATGATCGCCTGATGGTCTTGCTGGAGGCGTTACTGGCACCTCCCTCGTTGAAGTCGGCGGTGGTTTGTGCCACTGGTGCTCTCCGGTTGGCTGAAACAGTGCGAGACAGACGTCGACAGCCACATTCATCCATCACCTTTCTCCGCCCACAGCGCTGTCCACGATGAGATGTTATTCCGTAAATAGCGTATTCCCGATACTGTCGAACGGGGATGGTGCAATTTCTGTACCTCCTCCGAGATAGAGTGACTCATGCGTCGGGCACCCACTATCATCTCTCTTTCAAAGTCGGTTAACTCATGATGTTTATCCATACCGACATCGAATTACCGTCTACGTGAATGCAATGATGAAGTGCACCTGCCAAGCGGTGGTTTCGTCACTAGCAGAGGGCTGACAGCGTCGAGTTTCCCAGGTATCCCATGGATTCTGTCCTTTCAGTGTAGTTAAAATAATAATGGAAAGCCATAACAAAAATATTTAAAATGATAAAAATCTGAGCAAATCATGGGACTATCTGTCAATTCGGTACTATTCAAAAAGGAAAGAGCAAAATCCATTATATTGCGCTGATACTCAATTCTGATAAGTGAAATGTACTGTTTGTTAAAGTTAAAAACAGGTAAACAGACAAAGTATAAAAATTTTACTTTCCCAGTCTTCGAATATTCAGATTAATTGGAAAATTAAAAAAAAATAAAAATAATAAATAAAAATAAAATAAGTATTAGATAGTAAAAATGTACTCAGGTACTCAAGTAAACCGGGTTTCTAATTCTCGCCCTATAATAGGGCTGTGAGGTTAGTAGATTTCTAATATATTTCTAACCCGACATGCACATTATCCCTTCCAGATTAATTTCTCTCCAGAGGGGTGTTCCTCTGGAGAGAGAGAGAGGGTGGTGCCTGTGGGTTCATGAAAGAAAAGAAACACCGAAATAAAAAAAATATCATAATAGGGTTGCCCGAGAACATCTGCCACTGTGCATTACGTCCATGAATTGGGTGTGTTCGTCCCTTGTCCAATTTCTTGTTTTGTTGGAAGTAATGTCCGCTAACACTGTGAAGCGCAGAATTGAAGACATGGCCGAAGATATTGAAAATCAAGCGATTGCAGTTGTGAAAAATTCTACGTTTTATTCAATTCAACTTGGCGAATCAACAGACATAACTAACAAGGCAGTTCTTTGTTTTGTGAGGTTTGATTGCCAAGGAGAATTAAAGGAAGAACTCCTCTGTTCGCTTGTCTTGTCGGGTAGAACAACAGGCTCTGAAATTTTCAATGCACTTAATGGTTATTTCCTGAAATACAGTATTTAATGGAAGAAATGTGTTGGGATAGGCACAGACGGTGCCGCAAGCACAACTCGACATCGTTCAGGAGTTGTTGCAAAAGTGAAAGGCATCTTGTTTACTTATTGTATTATGCATCGTGAACAACTTGTGGCGAAAAGATTATCTCCAGAACTGCACGAAATACTCTCTGATGTAATTAAAATTGTAAAAGAAATTCGCCACAAAGCGCTCACTTCTCGAATATTTGAGGCACTTTGTGAAGAAATGGGCTCTCAGCATACTCATGTTCTTCTTCACGCTGAGCTGAGATGGCTGTCGAGGGGAAAGTACTAACCCGATTGTTCGACCTGCGCCAAGAAGTCAAGTTATTCTTCCAGCAGCAAAATAATTCGAGGTTCCATGATCTCTTGTCCGACAATGATTGGCTAGCCAGCTTGCATACCTGGCAGATATTTTTTCTGTTAAACGAGATGAACATGTCCTTGCAAGGACAGCTTACGGACGTGTTCACACTGCTAGGCAAAATGGATACATTTCAAAGGAAGATATTGTTGTGGCAAACGCGGTTGGCTGATTGATGATTATATGAAACAGGAGGATGTCAACTGACAGGTAATAACTCTTGTTCGATTGCACTTAAAATCGCTCGCTGACTCTTTTGGTCGTTATCACCCAAAGAAGAGGACCCAAGACACGGAAATACGTGGATAAATGGATCTATCATCTGACGACAGTCTCAAAGGTAAATTCCACTCGTCCCAAACAAGATCTCATTTTTGGCTTTCCGTAAAAAGTGGGTACTGAGTGAAAAGGCCATCAAAATTTTAATTCCATTCGCAACTACTTGTGTGTGAAAAGGCATTTTCATCAGTTACGGCAATTAAAAACAAGTACCGCTGTCGGCTAGAAATACAAACGGCTCGCCGTGTTGAAGTAACGTCATTGGAGCCAAGAATCCAACATCTTATTTCAAACAAGCAGCAACAAATGTCACACTGATTATTTTGCTGTAATTAATCCTTTATACACCTTTATGTCGAGGTGCACTCGATATTTGATAATTGTTAATATTAATTGTTTCTGTTTTAATTCTTTTTTTAATAAAAAAAATTGAAAATGTTTTTTTACATTTTTCATAATGAATATATCTGCGTTTATTTATTATACTTTTTTATCATTATAAGGCCATTATATTATTAATTATATTAACATTAATGATATCCAATTTTTTTGCAAATAACGTTGAGCAAAAACAAGTGTAAGTACCATTTCATATTTAGAATGTTGTTACTTTTATGGAAAGAACCATGGTAGTGGCCCGCGGGATTCAAAATTTTGAGTTTAGTGGTCCGTGAAGTTCTAAAGGTTGCAGACCGTGGACATAGAGGGCCGTTCATTCTTCTGAGCGATGTGGATACTACACTTCGACCTCTAAACGAAAAGTTACATCTACTGGATTTGCTGCCAACAGATCGCTGTTTCTGCGGCAGGTCAGAGAATTGGAAACATCTTCTTTTCGAATGCAGGTTGTACGATGACTTATGAGCGACCCTGCTGCAGGCTGTGCCAGGTATCTCAGAACAGCAACCAGGGCTTCTACTCCAAACACCTGACAATCTAAAAGCATTCCAATCCTTTGCATCCCATGTCTTTGAGCGCAGGAAGCAGAGCTACACAGTTGTTACTGCACCTAACAATACCTCTTCAGTGACTTAAGGGTTCTATATTCGCATGCCACCATCTCCTTCTTCTTCTTTTTTTTTTTTTTTTTCCACGTACTATCTGGAGTTCCCACTCTAGTGCAGCCAGTTTATTTATTCATTTATTTTCATTTCATTCATTTATTTATTTTATTTTATTATATATTTTTTTCTTTTCTTTATTTTTATTAAATCATTATTATTCTTAATTATTTAATATGTTCTTCACGCGCTCTGCCCTGGGTTCCCACTCTAGCGCAGCCAATTTATTTACTTATTTTATTATTTCATACCTATTTTTTTCCACGCGCTCTGCCTTGAGTTCCCACTCCTAGTGCAGCCAATTTATTTTAATATTTTCATGTTTATTTCTATTTTTTTTTTCCCACGCGCCCAGCCTTGAGTTCCCACTCCTAGTGCAGCCAATTTATTTCATTGTTTTTTCTTATTATTATTATTTTATTTTTTATTATTATTATTTTTTATCATTATTATTTAATATATTTTTGATTATTATTTAATATATATATATATATATATTAATTAATTATTTTTTTAAATCCTTTTTTTTTCTTTTTTTTTCCCCTAACTGCACCACGGGTGGTTTTTTTTTTTTTTTTTTTATTATTATTTTTTTTTGGCTCTTCTTTATTTATCTCCTCCCTCTGGAATGGGCCCCCAGAGGAATCTGTTCCACCTTCTGGCAACACTAGGTGGATCAGAGTCTCTCTTGAGACAGTACGTGTTTTGCTGGGACTGGCCCACCTTCCCGTGGTGTGGACGAGTATTAGTATTAGTAACGACCGTATGGTGCAAGAAAGCCTATGGCTTATGCTGCACCAGCCAAAAAAAAAAAAAAAAAAAAAAAAATCCGAACAAAACAATGATAAAAACAAAAATTAAATAAATAAATAAAAATAATAAAATGAAATTAAAAATTAAATAAAAAGGTAATTAATCCTATCATGCTATGCGCTTCCCTTACCCGAAAGTACTATCCAGATGACCTTTGAATTTCCCCAAACTGTCGGCCTCTACCACCCATGAAGGCAACTTATTCCAGTAATTTATAACTCGCTGGCTAAAATAAAACTTCCTGCAGTCCAATCTAAACATTTCCCCGCGTAACTTGAATTTATGTCCCCTAGTTCTAGCATCATTTATAATCTTGAAAATTTTGTCCTCATTCATTTTACTGATGCCTCTCAGAGCCTTAAACACCTCAATCAAATCTCCTCTAAGGTGTCTAGTTTCCAAACTCTGCAACCCACATATTCGAAGTCTTTCTTCATAAGGACGTCCTTTTGCCGATCTCACCAGGCGAGTTACCCTTCTTTGCACCCTTTCAAGAAGCTCGATGTCTTTCTTTAGGTGCCGTCTCCATACTTGAACACAGTATTCCAAGTGTGGTCTAACATAGGCCTTATATAATGGGATTATCACGTCCCTATCTCTACTTGCAAAAGTTCGATAGATCATCGATAGGACACCATGGGCCTTCCTTGCAACCTGTTTACAATGCTCAGAGAATTTCATGTCTGACCGTATCGTAACACCCAAGTCCCTTTCCTCCAGTACTGGGTTTAGTTGAACTCCACCAAGTGAATACGTTATTTTGGTATTACTGTTTCCCAGGTGTAATACCTTACACTTTGTTGGATTAAAGCACAGCTGCCATTTTTCTGACCATTCTTGAAGTCTATCTAGGTCTCTCTGAAGAAGCTCAGCTTGACAGTGATCATTAACTACTCTACCAATTTTAACATCATCTGCAAATTTAGACATCACGCCCTCTATCCCTTCATCAATGTCGTTTATGAAAATTAAAAACAACAGTGGTCCTAATACTGATCCTTGGGGAACCCCACTTCTTACATCAACCCAATCTGAGGAATAGCCATTTATCACAACCCTCTGCCTCCTGCCCTGAAGCCATCCTTCTATCCATCTAAGGATTTTCCCAGTGATTCCAACCTGTTCCAGCTTATAAAGCAACCGCTCATGTGGGACTGAGTCAAAAGCTTTGCTGAAATCTAAATAAACAATGTCGAAATTATTCCCTAAATCCAGCTCGTGAGTGACCCTTTCGAAATAGCGAACCAGATTTGTTAAACATGATTTTCCCTTTACAAAACCATGCTGAGTATCCTTGAGAATTTCAATTCTATCCAAATGATCCTGAATTCCACCCTTGATCAATGCCTCCATGATTTTCCCTACTACTGAAGTCAGACTGACAGGTCGATAATTTCCCACTTCACTTTTAGAGCCACCCTTATGTATGGGAGATACATTTGCACTTTTCCAATCCAAGGGAATCTCCCCAGAGTCTAGTGATGCTCACATAACCAGCCTCAGTGGTTCAATGCACTCGCTTGCCGCCTCTCTCAAGATTATAGGGTATATTCCATCAACTCCAGGAGCCTTACTAGTCTGTAGGCTTGAAAGTTTTTTCATTAAATAATCTTGCGAAATTTCAATATCATTAATTACATATTTTTCAACTTCTCTCCCACAATTTCCCATTGCCACAAAAGGCTTTTCATTTGTAAATATCGATGCAAAATAACTGTTGAGTTCATCTGCAACGGCAGCTGGTGTATTTATTACTATCCCCTTTCCCTTACGTAAAGGTCCGATCTGGTTTGTCCTGCTCTTCTTGGCATTTATATATGTGAAGAATTCTTTATCCCCCCTCTTTGCTCTGTTTGCTAGTGATTTCTCATAAACTGCCTTTGCCTGTCGAACCTTTTCTGTGGCTCTATTACACATCACCTTGTAGCTGTTATAGGCTTCAGTACTTTTTATTGCTCTGTAACGTTTCCATGCCACCTTTTTCTGCTCAAGTAATGTGGCAACTTCACTATTCATCCAACTTGGAACCCTTCTCGTGGAGTATTTTTTTAATGGTATATACACATTCAAGGCATCTGTGATTAATGTTTTAAAAGCGTACCACAGTTCAATTGTATTCATTCTCTGCGCGATATCTACCCAGTTAATAGAGGCCATGTAGTACCTTAAGGCATCGTAATTTCCTTTTCTGAAATTAAAACCCATTCCTTTGCCTTTTACTTCTGCTACTTCTCTCGTCATCATCCACCGTAGAACTCCGTGATCACTTCCTGCTAATGGTTCCTCTACTGTCAGCCCTGTTATGTCATCTGATTCATGTGTGATGATGAGGTCTAGGATATTCTTTTCTCTAGTACTTTCCCTGACATGTTGATACAAATAACAGTCATCTAGTTGATTTAAAAATTTTGTTCCCCATGTCGAGTTTCCTTCCCATTTACTCCAATCAATTAGAGGCAAATTGAAATCACCCATAATAAGGCATTGACGCTTACTTGCCCATTCCATTTGCATGTAGAGGCTTTTGTCATAGTCTTCACAATCACCTGGTCTGTAGATTACGCCTACCCGCATTGTACCTTTGTTTCCAACTATCTCACACCATACAGACTCTATACTAGCATGTGAAATGACTGAATCTGGGAAAGCTATCGTCGCACTCAGGCTGCTTCTGATAAGAAGCATTACCCCACCACCCCTTCTATCTACTCTATCCTTCCTAAATACATTATACAAGCCGTACTGAAACTCATCATCCCCAATTTCCGCGTGGCACCACGTCTCCGTAAGCCCTATTATGTCTGCGTTACTTGTTTTAACCAGCAGTTCGAATTCGCTCATTTTATTGACGACACTTCTAACGTTACTGTATAAACAATTAAGACTTACTGTTCTTGTATATTTAACAACCCTAACACAACCCTTGAAGTTTTTTAGGCTCTCTTCCCTGATATTAGCTACCTGCTCACGTGAAACGTCTTTGCCCCCAGAACATCTAGATAATACGTCCAGTTGGGGTAACAGATAATAACTCTTAAGGTATGTGCAAGAGTTACATTGACCAATATTATCAGATAAACGCGTGTCAGTATTACCCACATCCCCCCTAACTAGCAGTTTCCCTGAGCCTTTAAGGTATCCTCAATAATACTGGCAAAAACTTTTGCACCAACTTTGTTTAAGTGTATCCCGTCTCTACAAAACAAATTCCTTCTACCTACAAGTGTGGGCCATGCTGATAGAAATTTACCCCCTAAAGCCTTGCAGATTCCTTCAAGTCTTGAGTTAATCCACAAGGCTCTTAACATATAATCCCTCCTATCGTGTCTGGGCAGAATTGCAGACACATAGACATTATGGCCTAGCTCGCGACATTTCCTCAGCATGGTCCTGTATTTTTCCAACAAATCGTCAGATCGTGTACGTTTAATATCGTTTGTCCCCACATGAATAATAATATTTTCTTTACCCCCTTTAAAATCTGACAGTCTGTTGGTGACATCATCAATAGTTGCTCCCGGCAGACATACCCTGGTTCTGCTCCACCTATCTTTATTACAAAAAATATTCCCCGTTTCCCTGACAATGGAGTCTCCAAATAAAACAATGTCCTTTCTAACCAGGGTAGTTTGCACTTGGTTTTTCTGTTTTGAGGCTCGAATCGGGTGTGCATCACTTGGTAGATTGCTGGAGTTTTGAGTCCCTGACGAGCTCCCAGAAGCATTATTTTCGAGGGCAAGCACTCGTTTTTTCAGGGACTCAAATTGTTCCATCAGTGCACCAAATTGTAATTTAAGATCGGTGCACTCCTTACATCGATCACAAAGAAAAGAATCCCCAGGTGAGGTAGGATTAGTCACGAGGTCGACCTTGGAAAACATTCCACAGGTTCCACAACGGATTAAATCATGACTCACCCGTAAATCGCCATCTGCTATTTCCGTGTGACTCACGATACCCTGTGACGTGTTTAAGGCAGATCTCGTAACAACCATTATAAAATTAAATAAATATCAATGAAAGTAACTTTAAAAAATTATATCTATAATATTATTAAAATCAAACAGTTACAGGAAAACCTATAACAAAATAATCCAACAATATTTAAATAAATCAAATATTTAAAAGCACTATCCAAAAGTAAACCACTTAACTGAGGAGCCCTGTCTAAGCGCGTCCGCTCACCTCGAATGCCAACGTACGAATGCCCAGGTACCCTTGTGGATTTACTCAAGACTTGAAGGAATCTGCAAGGCTTTAGGGGGTAAATTTCTATCGAGTACCCAGAATCATCTGTCCAGGTGACTGATGCTTCTGGGTAGCCAAGCGGCCAGAACATAACAACAGAATACACACAAACGTACGTCACACACATATCTGGCCCATTTGTAGTGATACTGTTCTTCACAGAGACACGAGGCGGAGATGAACAAACGTTCTAGGTGCCGCCCTTACTTATACACACACACACACACACACACACATGGTCCACCCCCAGTATAATGTGTGTAGTGTGTCGTGTCTTGCACTCCGGAGTGTACCCAAGGTTCCTAACAGCCCTACCATTGTTATGATGCAAGCAGAGGATTTGGTTATCACAGAATGACCGGACTTCACTGAAATTCGGTTTTTGCAAATTCTGGAAAGGACAGAATATGCCAAAGACAGCATGTGTCCATGGATTCATTCTACCAAGTGTCAAAATATTGGCTACTGGTGCAGTATCATGGCGTGGGGTGTTTTCGGGAGTCACATTGCACTCCTTTATACCAGGGGAGAACAGTACATGTGTAACATACTGCTGAAACAGGTGAATTACTGCAATCAAAGACTATTGTAAAAGCTATTTTTCATGCAACAGTGGCACAGCTTTCTCAGAGCGACCTTCATTTGCAGTGTTTTATTCTGCTCGATACTGTGAGTCAAATATTTTATCTCATTTATAAACAGGAAGGGTATAGTGCGTTGTTCAAACAGAATGTTTTCAAACGATAAACATACCAAAATTGTCAGGTCAGGAAGTTCCTATTATTTAATTGTTTTTAGTTTTCTGGATTCCCTATTAATCTAAGAGGGGGGAAAAAACTTAATAATAACAGTAAGGCTAAAATTTTGGATACCTGCAAATGGGATACAAGTAAAATTTAATCTTATTCGATTAAAAAAATACATAAAACTGTAATTGTCGTGGCAAGAGCACAATGGCGAACTTTTATATACAGGGTGTGGCAATAAAGTTCTATTGCCGACATATTTGATGACTTTTATAATAAACAGAAGTGGTATGTTCCAGTGCAAACTTCCTCCAACAGTTAGAGCAAGTAACGAATATCATTTTTTTTTCTTTGAGCCGGGAAAAAGTGCAACAGAAACGTAGGAAATGTTTAGAAGCTGTTTATGGTGATGAATCGTGTTTGAATGACATAAGTGGTTTAAAGACGGAGGCGAGAATATTCGCGAATGAATGATGACCCAAGAAGTGGGAGTCCGAAATGAGGATAGAGTGACACCTTACAGCCTGCAAAACTGAAAAGCCTTAAGGCACTGTGGCGTGTTAGATAAGAACTAGCAGGAATATGGAATTCCAACTTTCTAATGTACTTTCATATCTCCTCTTTAACTTTATGCTGCCAACCGTATTGGGATAAGAATGGGTTACAGAGCCGTGCTTTCGGACTGAAGCGACTCTTCTTAACGATTATCCCACTGCAGTATGCCCTCTCTGTGAAATATCTGTAATAACGTGTGGTAGGATGTATTTCTCCATTTATGTTGATCGAAACATTTGACTCTACATAAATGGATATAACGTCCATAAAAAAAAACATAAGGACTGCTGAATAGATGCTGTTTTGTTATTACAGAAGTTGAGCCAACAGCTATACGATCATTTTTAAATCAAGGTGGAAACTATAAAACAGGGGTGATTCTAGAGTCAAAGCTGTTCCGTTAACCCAAGTCAAAATATTATTAAACAATTAACAATCGGTAATAAATTTAAAAAAATAATAATATTCAAAGTTATAAGCACTTATTTTGCAAGTATATATGCTGCTGAAGTTCCGTGAGATCTTAAAGCTACTGTCAGGTTTGTAATCAGTTTTAGATTATGTATTCTTTATTACACTACAAAAGGGAAGACACACAATCCCAAGCGAAGTTTAACTGTTTTACTTTCTTTCTTTTTCTTTTGTTCACTAAAGAAATATACACCCCAAAATACACACTACACAATTGCGCGTGAAGATACCTTTCTGTATTATATTTCTAATTCTGTCTTTTGGTTGAGAAATGAAACCCACTCGTCCGATGAAAACACTAGCCGGTATATCAAAGACTACCAGCACCTATTCATACTATATAGATAAACAATGTAGTATCATGGAAACATTGTAAAACAAGGTCTGAAAATATGAGTTGTATAAATAAATTTTCTATTTATACACCAGTATATTCATGTAGGATTAAAGGAGTGTACAAGATAGAGAATACCAGAATGTCGTCGTATTTATCAGTAACAAGGGTTAGAACCACGATCAACCCAAATCTGTGAGCTAGTGCACCTTCTAGTTGACCACTCGGATACACTGAGCCAACAAGCTGAGCCAACAGCTACACCTTCGCTGAGATTTTACTACGTGTTAACAAAACCCACAAGTCATGAAGCCATATTAAAATAAAGAATTATGTAAACGGTTATATATGTGTGCAGTTGGAATGGCAAAAGGGCTTGTCTACATAGATTTCAACGTCAATCTGTGCAATTACCTTGAACCAGTGTTTGGTTCAACGTAAATTTTCAGGCTGACGGCTATCATAAAAGGACATCATATATCATGGTTCCATTTATTCAGTTTGTACAGCTTTTTTTGACTGCAAACAGGAACATCACTAGGACATCCTCACACATGGATCTCCTTTGAAATTGCTCGAAACGTAAGTTTGAACTAAAGGAACCATTTATCATGGTTCCATCATCAGTGATAAGGCTGGACCACTCCTCGCAAATATTCTTCAAGTCAAGAGATCGTGCGAATCCAGGCCTGCTTTTCTGCATACTGTGAAAGCGGTTATAACCGCTGTGCAACCCACGGATAATAATAATATACTATAATAGTATATTACCTTTACCACGAATGGCAATGGTAATTACATTACCATTATCATTCCTGGCCGAGAATTACTGCAAGTGAAACAAAACGTAATAGAAGAAATAAAAGCACAGAATGATTACATAAAGAGTAAGAAAAAGAAAATGTTGGCTGATGTCTGCAAAGAAGATAGATGAAACAAAGGACAGCAACAGAAAAGAAACCTTGTAAAATATGTGTCAGATTAAACAACTGAATGCTGAATATATAAAAACAAATCGAAGTAAAATTGACAAGAGAAATAACTGGAAATGGCTGCAAAATTAAATAGTGAAAACTGCAAGAGAAAAGTCATATTTTCAACACAGGAACAGGCAGTAGAAAGGAATGCCATGAAATCGAGAATTGAAATGTTTACAGTTGGTAGCAAATACAAAGAAAAAGTCGAAACAGTCAACATGATACGTTGACGACTGGAATCAAAATGGAATCAATATAATGATCGTCTGAAATTGCAAAAATATATAAAAAAAATTCTGATATTATATTATTTCTCGTGACTTTTTATTATTAGGGAAATTAATTGTAAGCGAAAGTACTTTCTGATATTAAAGTGTACATTATTCGTGATGATATAAGTTGCTTACATTTGGATTCCAATAATTATCAAAATATTCGCGTGAACATAGATTTCTAAGTCTTAAATGGTGTATTTATGATGGTGTTAAAGCTATAGGTTTTAGAAAAGAATGAAGAGAAATTAAAATCAGATTAACATATTGAAAAAAAACTGCATAATGAATAAAATTTGGCAGAACACGTCGTGAGGTAAAAGATTATTTTCGTATAGTTGATGTACAGAGTATGAAGGTCTCAATCAATCCTTTAAAACTTTAAATAAACTGATTGATTTGTGTTTCTTTTCGTGGGACATGCTGCTATTTTATAATTTTGTAGTTAATGAAAGTCGAAATACATGCTTTTGCATCGAAATACTTGCTTTGTTAGATGGCGCTAAGGTGCAAAGGCGTCTCCGTAGCCAGGTGGAAAGGAGCAGCAGTGTGTAGCACACGCTTCTTGATTAGACCGTGGTTCGAGCCCGTCATCACCAAATACGGAGGATGCGGAAAGGTCAGGGAATGTCCACCGCATATCCCGGAGCAATATGGCCTTAGTTGCTAATGCTCCTAAAAACCAAATAACAACAACAACATAAGGTGCAAATTTCACATGAAAATGAAATATGACTATCGTTTTCCTTCCTTATCACTTTCTCAGTTGATCAGTGTTCCTAACCCTTATTTGGTCACTATAATCCTCCATCATATTCAAAAATATCACTCATGATTGGTACTTGCATTTGCAGTGATGAATAGTTCTCAGTGCTTTCCTATCTAACCCTAATTAGTAGATTCAGTGTGATCTGAGACCAGCTGTTGGTTAGCAGTCTAAGTAATTTGGGTTGAAATTGAACTGGAAGGCAATAGTCCAATGCGCCACCAAACTCGTTACGATTTCTCTTTCGATTTACGGCGTTCTTGTTTATTCTGTAAACATTCTGTTATTTTATTTCGATCCCATTATTATTTGTTTATCAGTTTCAATTCTAGAATCCAACGTTCCGGATCACGATGTAATCCTCACGGAATTTTTTTTATTTATATGTAAATAGATGTTGCATGAAGCATCGCAAACGAATTATTGTAATAAATTTCAGTTCTGGTGGAAACATAACTGTTGAGTGGCTTAATGAATGTACTGATTTTGAACTTAATAGAAACATTGGGTAACATAGAAGCAATGGAGAAAAAGAGGCATTGGGTTGACTTAGCTACCTTGGTCCTGAACGCTGAATAGGAGCCCGTATCACTGGCATGAGTTACAGAAAAGAGAAACTGGAGGAGAAAGATGTGCTCCATTATGATTTTTTCCCTAGAGCCCATGCTGGTTTTTGACATCCCTGGAGTTAATAATTCTGAAGACAGAGGCACGCTATTGAAGCTAAACGTATTGGATGTAGGGCCATGATTTTGTTACCACTAGACCACATTGTAAACTGGTTTTAATGAAATTTCTCAAATCATGGTGGTGATGTATACGTAAAATTTTTGAACAATTACAACTGAACCAAATTCATTGTATACTCACTGACGAATAAAATTCAATTTAAGGACCCTGTACATCACTAAATCGTCAATGGAAAAAATGTAATTAATTATTCTTAATTAGATTTTTTTTTCTAAATCGTTACTACTCCGAAAGTAATCTGTAATAATAATAATAGTATCTCGTAATGCAGCACTTAAAATAAAATTCACATCTTACTATATGATACTGTATTATTGTACTTTTACTCTCATTGACATGCTGCGGAATTTGTATTTTAAATAATAGTTAGGATGTGAGTATTTCATACTGCATAGAGTGAAATCTGTCATTAACTTGTATAAGGAATACAAACCATTCTCAGACATTTCGTGGATCTTGTACCACTTATTCAGTGACTGTCTTTATGCCTTCATGGCTAGCATAGTTAGTAGGATCGCTGTCCTCCCCATACTGGGTGGAAAAGACCTGAGTTCGAGTCCCGTCAACGAAGGGAGGAATTTTTATGGGCCTTTTCCACAACGTGGCTGTGTTAGTCGGTCTCAGGTAGCATGGTTTTCTCATGGAAAGTCGGGTAATTCGTCTATCAAACAGAAAATCGACTTCAGTACACACGCAATTTAAAGACAATATATACAAAACAATATGGCCTTAGTCGCTGATGCTCCTAAAACCCTTCTATTGCTGTATTTATTAAACTGGACATGTGTTTTTTTTTTCAATTGAAGTGTCATCATGATAGAAATTCACTCACTGAAGAAGTGGTACAGAATGTACCATGAAATATTCCAGATTTATCATAGTGCGTTCTGTACAATGAAATGTTTGTCATAAAAACAGTGACTAAGTTATTATTTTAGTGGAACAGTGCGCTGGTGAAAAGAAAGGAAAATTGTGAAAATCACTTCAGCTTGAGTATAGTGAAATCTGTCTTTAATTTCTTGAAATATAGATATTTCATCATACTTTCTATGCCATTTCTTCATTGAATGAATTGCTTCACTCGCACTTTCACTATAAAATATAGACATCAATTCAGGGAATAAAGAAGTTGTAAGAGAGCCAGACATAAATCTACGTTCCTAATATAAATTAAAGAAATATTTTGCGCTGCGGAGTTTGAAATACTTAGAATCTCATTATTCTTCAAAATAAAAATCTCGCCAATATTTTATTACAATCAAATACAGAATCCGTATTTGTATGTCAAACAGAAACTTAGAAAGATGCGAATTTTATTTCAAGTCTTACATTATAAAATATTATTATTATTAGTAGTAGTATTATAGATTAGAATTGGTGTGCAGATGAATTACTATCTCTGTTTGCAGTGTGGAATGTACTATGTGTTGTAATTTCATTATCTTTTCTGTTTAATAACAAATTTGTATGGAAAAACTGTTGTATGTGAAGAATTATAACTCGTTGTAATTGCAAACAAATTATTGTGATGAAAATTCAGTCAATTCAGTTTTATTTCAGTGAGGATGCATGATTTCGATTCAGTTGTAATTGTTCGAATAATTTATATGTACGTCAGATCATGATTGTGTAAAATTCATTAAAATAGTTTACAGTGTTGTTTGGGTATAACAGAATCATGATCACTACATCCAAAACCATCAGCTTCAGCAGCATGTCTTCATCTTCAAAAACCAGCATGTGCCCTAGGAAAAATCTAATTGGGTCAGTCTTCCTCTTCCAATTTCTTTCTGCAACTCATAGCAGTGTCCAGGACCAAAGCAGCTAAGTTTCCCTAATGCTTGCACACAACAAATATTTTTATTTAGTTCATAATCCATACATTTAATTCAAGGCAAAGAGTTATGTTTCAACTAGCGCTAAAGTTCATGTACACCAATCCGTTTACAATGCTACGTCACAACATTTATTTATGCATAAATAAAATAAATCCGTGATGGATCTGGAACGTTGCACTCTAAAATCGAAACTGATAAAGAAATAATAAAAATAGGTCGGAATAAAATAACTGAAGTTTACAGAGTAAACAGGAAAGCCGCATTTTGAAATCGAAACTAAATTCGTCAGGAGATTAATCGCGTGTAAAAAAATATCGCGTGGAAGACTATTGTCTTCCACGAGACATTTTTTTAATTAGTGACATTTTTAATTAGGGTAGATGGCTATTGTCTTCCACGTGACCAAATACGGGTTAAAATAAAATTCCTGCGGGATCCTTCTGATTAAATTTACAATTAACTGCTAGCAAAGAAATTTTAAATGCGATTTGTACATTGACTTGTCATTTTTTTTTTTTTTTACAATTGAGTAATTTAAGTTAATTTTAAAGTACAGCTAAATTACTTCATTACTGGGTAAATAAAAATGAAAAAAAATTGATTTTCAAATTTTTAATTTCTGCGTTATTTCTTCTTCTATTGGCATAATATAAAATTCAGAGGATGAATTTAGAAAGCTTTCAGTTTCTTGAATGGAGATATTTTTTTATCGGAATCGTCGAATATACTGAGAAACATTTGGCAGCCCCCGAATCGTACACGAAGCTAATGCAAATCTGGGGTGATTCAAAGGTGCTGACTGAATCCATTGGCCTTCGACCTCGTCATAATACTCACAGTAACGAGCATCTCCTTGATTGGTCATACCACCGATAACGTAGACGTGGTCATTCACTACCTGAAACATTATAAAATTACAATAATAATTAATTTTAAAAATTAATCAAAGCTGAAGCATTTCACAATTAAAGTAATTTTTGCTTTCTAAAGTACATCGTCAGCTTATGAAAGGTAGAGAGAGAGAATACAAGAATATCTTGTTAAAATTCGTAAAGGATTTGTTATTTAGGGCTGTAGTTAACCGAGATCAGGTGGAGAGAGTAGAAATTTTTCTACCATGATTTATTCCATGTTTTCCATCTCATTTATTATGCGAATAAGAACACGAAGACAATTTGGTAGAAATAATGCACAAGAAAAATGAACTGAAAATTAGATATTAACATTCTCTACCAATTATGATATTGATGACACGTAATAACTATCAGCATATCAACAAAACAACAACAAAACCTTTGTAAAAAACTTTAAAAATATATTTCGTTTTTCATCTTTGGAAATTTATGGCACATCGAATAATTTTTCACGGGACAGTATTTCATATGGTATGCCAGTTCCCATTGTCGTTGTTTTGTATACTGCCTGCATAAATATGATTTCACAGATTAATTTAGGTGTTCTGAGGGATGAAAAACACTGGTTAATTCACCTCTTCGCCTGAAATCACTAACTACATCAGATTGTAGAGAAATTTAAGAATCCATCCAATATCCGGTTGATTTGAAACCTCTTTAACAAGTGGAAGAATCACTGTATTGTCAGGGTGATAAATGTTATGAAAGGAGGAATAAATAGTTTTTCCAGCTATTTGGACAGAACTTCACCAACAAGTAATTATTTATGATCAGTTAATTTTTCCATTTTCGGAAAAAAAATCATTTTTTTCTCTTTCTGTTTACGATATGTCAAGTTTAGTGAAACAGAAAACAGTTACTGCTTTGAAAATCGAGATTAAGCATATCATCAAAATAAAACTGTATTCATTAACATCAATATTTACGAAATAGAAAATTTTAAGCGATAATTTTGATATTTTCAGGAAGTTTAATACATTTACGTGAAGACAGTTATCATTAATTTAATTTAAGTTTACCTTAACTCATTATAACCTTCATTAAATTATATAATTTAACGAGATATTTAAATTATAGAACAGCCATTATTTTATGGGGATAAAGATTTCAGTTAGGCTGAGATGAAATTAGAGGTATATTAGTCTAACGAAGACGCCTTCGAGGTAGTTGATGAAATGATGCCATTTCATCAACTTTCGTGGTTCCCTAGGTGTTAATATGATGCAACTGCGCTAATTTGTCCGTTTAGTGAATCTTTCTGTAGTTTGAGGCTTTTCCCAAAAATGTTCTTATACTTAGTTCTTTATTTAATCTACCATAACCAAGAGTTGAAGACTGATTATGAAATTCTATTCCATTATGTATATATATAAGCGTACTTACTTGAGCAGTGAAAAAACACCGAACGCTATTCATACTGGCAATCTCAGTCCAAGCGTCAGTATCTGGATCATACTTCTCGCAGGAATTCATAGTATTGGGATAATTCCAACCACCCATAACATAGATATAACCTTTGTGGGAAACACAACCGAGACGGCACCGAATTTGATTCATTGATTGTATGAAAGTCCACTGATCAGTTAAGGGGTCATAACGTTCAGCTGAAGAAAAACGTATCGAATCTGTGCTTCCGCCTACCACATACACCTGTCTATTTAAAGCGACAGCTCCTGGATTTGTCCTCTTCTCGTGCATTGGACTTATGAGAGTCCACTGTGGGAAACATGAAAATAAATTACCTTCTCTACCCTATAAATTGCCATAGCTTTAAAGCACAACAATATTTTATTCTCCCCTTCATTATCGCTATATGATAAATATCCATAATTAACTTTAAATAAATAAAATATAAATATCATTTATGGCTGACAATTATCGTGTTAAACTAACATTATTCTAGAATATCTTCTTTTTCTATGGATATAATTTCTTTTAGAAGGATTGTTTTTATAGAGGAATAAATTTCATAAAAATAATTGTAATAGATAATAATTACTATCTCGCATTGAAAACTATCCAAGTTTCTGTTTCAATTTTTTTTTACTCTCAGTAAGTTTTTATCTAGCTAGAAAAAAATTCATACCCTTTTGGCACAGTGCCGTTCCGGGGTGACCCAAGGTTTCTTTGGGGAAATAAACCGATTTTAATAATTAATAATAAAATAATATCAGCGACAATATCAATGAATTTGCTTCAGAGAAAAACGCTTTCATATTAGAGGATAAAAAATTAACTATTTTTCTTTAATGAATAATTAAACGAGGTATGTGTAACCTTTACTAATTTACCTGGCATTTTGATTTTAAAGTATTGTGGAGAATTTCAAGTTTCTCCTAAGTGAAAAAAAATATGGTAAATTTCTTTTTTGCTGCCATTATAATTACAGTAGGCAGGAAAAGAAACAGCTGAGGGTTCTATCTTTAAAGACCCATTTGTGTATTAACGTCATTATGGTTTGTTTCTTAAAATGATTTTAATGTATGTATATATTTTTATTCTGCGTATACTAGTGCTGTTTTTGTACTGTTCAATGAAATACTGATTTAAAAATAAAATTCCAAGTGAGATTGCCATAATAATAACATAGATAGAAATTCTCCTGAGATCTAAGTGCAGAGCGACGTAAGTCGAAAACCATAAGTCGACCGACGTCTGCATATTATGGAATTCAACACTTACTTGATTGGTGAGGCAATGATATTTTTCTGCTGATTCTAATTCCACTGCTCCTTCACAGCCTCCCATAACGTATATGATATCATCCATAATAACTCCGACATGATGAGCTCTGAAACAATTTAAAAAGCGAAACATTCAATAGAGAACGTAACATTATGGATTACTTAATTTGCTAACTAAATTATGACATTTCTAAAGAAATTATTAGACAATTTATATTATTTCTAACCGCTAAATAATTTGTTTCATAGCAAGAGCTTAATTGCAACTTAACTTGTTTTTATATGCCTCATCTGTGATTTACAATACTCTTACTTTACTTTTGAGTAATGCGTGAAGCATTACTCAAATTACCTACTGCAGCTGCTCTAATGTTCAATGCTAGCGTTTTCTGCCCGAGCACGGGCCATAACGTTTATATCTAGGAGACACCTTCGGTTTACAAGGTTTCAAGTCTTCAGTGTATCAAGGGTTATATTCAACGTTCTTCCCTTACCTACTAGACAAGAGACCAGAATTCGAATCCCGTCAATTATGCAAGGAACTTTTATGAGCTTTTTCACGGAGGGTAGCAATGTGCTTTCCAGGTGGATCCCTAACCTACTACACGAGTTAGCACTTACACTGCACTAGCAGTTTGCTAGTTTTCAGGATAAAAAAAAGCATGCAAACCTTGTATATTCCCCCATAGTAGATAGGTAAATTCAGCCTGCGAAGAAAATCAAATTCAGATCTCCATACAGCGTTAAAGAAGTGCTAAAGCCATGCAGTAACCACGCCACTAGGATATGTTCATTTCTATATTCAGCCAGTCTGCCGTAGCATACAAGTAATTTAGCGCATTGTCGTCCTGTACGAAGAAACTGTCCTCTATTTCACTTGAATAAGATTGCATTGTAGCCATTGTGCTCAATGCAAGACATACTGTATAAGTCCGTACAACCACCAGAAGAGAGGCCTGCCAAAATCCTGCCGCAACTATCGAATCATTCTATGGAGCAAATCTGGAACTATCGCAAATAGAAAACATTAGTCTTTGGTCTTGGGCCAATGTAACATGCTGTCTATGCCAAATCAGGTTTTCTCTTGTCCTTGCTCTTTCCTGTGCGTGGGATAACACACATCTTGCACAAGGATATCTTCATGCATTAGAGGCAGAGAGAGTTACATTTTTGTGGTGACAGAAATCAGAACACGATCCAGATGTATCGTTCCTCCTTTAAGCTTTCTGCTATACCGTACCCAACCCAAATCCTCTGCCTTATTGCCTCTCGCTCTTTGGACCTTTTCCAAAAACTGTAAATATTTGCACGCTGATCAGTGAGCCAACTGATTATGTTACTGGAAGCACACCGTTCTCAATACTTTCAAATCCACTCCAGTGCTAACATTGCGAGAGGTACTTCTATTGTTGACTTCACTGGTTGTTTGACCAGAGGACGAATAAGCTCGCTTTCCTGTCCGTTCTTTCACAAAAGACAGTTTGTGGAAAGATATATCAGCAAATAGAGGCAACGATAAATTAACATGGTTTATGATCCCAAAATGATGATCATAAACCACGCCATTTTGAAAGTATGTACAGTAATGTAATCACAATGGTTTAATTTCAGATCAGAATTTTTTAAAGTCTGAGTTTAGTAGTGCTCTAGTGGACTAGTAGACTTCTTTGCCAAATGTGGTGCGTCATAATCGTGAAGTAAGGTTTACTTGACTACTTGAAGAAAACATTGTTGATAACCAGCCAAACGTTCTTTGATGATGTCAGCATATTTGTGATAGCACACCACTATTTGGGTTGGGTTGGGTTGGGTAGAACTTGTATTGTGAAGTAAGTGAAGCTATAAGCATTACTAAATCCTGTCTGCAAATTGCGTGAATTCTATAGCGATTTGCTTGTTTGACGGATGGAAAATCATAATTTCTTGCAGAATAAAAAATGAAACTTTGTATATTTCTCTCTCCTGTAGTAGTTAGGAACCTTATCCATTTCAGTAACAAGATCAAATTACAAAAATTGTCATTCTCTGATAAGAAAGTCAACTGGCCTTTATCAAACTGTCAACAGTATATTCCCTTGAGGAGGAAAAGAACTGCTGTATTGGAACGGCTTACAGAATATTAGATTGGGCTCAAAAGAAACTGCTCTTGAATTTCAATGATATTGATGAAATGTAAAACAAAATGGGTTTATCATCCTTTTTGTTATTACGGTAACATTATGGTAGATAATGGAAGTATCTGGTGCAAATTACGCAACAATTTTTCTTAATCACTTACCTTGTTTCATGCATACTGGAAATACAATTCCATTTGAAGGTAATTGCATTGAAGTAGTGACAGCTATTTAAGAATGTCCACCTTGAAAGGTAAGTGATGCCTCCAATTACGTAGAAGCCAAATCCTCTAGCAACACACACGTGGTGCCTACGACCTTCCGAAGATTTTGTTTCTGGAAACTGCAGAACAATAAAATTCTAAGTTCTATTAATTGAATTATTTTAATAAAATGAATGGTTGATTTCAAACATTGATGATTTTTAAATTTTTGTAAGTAATAGTTATTTTGTAATCGTCGATCATAGTGTCCCAGAGGTCCTAACACTTCTTATGGCGTGCGTCTCAACAGTGGTAAGTGTATTATAGACTGTAAATAATGAGAGCGAAAAAAGCAAAGCAAACTGAAAGCGTTAACTCCTTCATTATCCCACTAAAACTGAATGCCAGCTCATAATGATATAAACAGCATCTTCATGGATCATCTCTGAAGCAGTCCCATTAATAGTAGTTTAATTTCTTAATAATGCCATTGTAGTGCAAAACTGGCTCTTCAAGAAAAGAAGAAAAAGAGTCGTTCGCGTTACTTTTTGGAATGGGCGTGAGGAGAATCTGAAGTCTTTAATCAGGATCGGATTCATTTACTGCGGAACATTTTGTGAAAGTGATACGCAGTTTCTTGTAAGACGCTGTGTAAGATTGGTGTAAAAAATTCAGTCTCAAGATAAATTTGTCTTATGACTCTTTGGAGTAACTTCACAACTCTTCATTGCTAGGATTACTTTTCATTTCATGTCTCCAGTTTCTTTAGATATTCACCAGTTTTCCCATTTCTAAAAGTCTTTCTTTATTCTCTAATTGTTTTATGATAAAGTAAAAAGCGAGGAAGAAATTCTCTCACTGTTTTGCGATAAAGATAAAAAAAAGAACGGTTAATCCTAAGATTTCTCAGAGAAATCTTCGCATTTCCTTTCTACTCACTGAATTCCACCCTTGGTACTAAAAATTAGATTTGTTTCTATAAAGCAATTAAGATTTCACCTTTAACATGACAGTCCTTTTTAGGTGTCGACATATTTCTAAAGAGACTTCTGGAACACTGTACACCTGCTGTCCATTCACAACAGTAAATAGAACCAGCAGCACAACAAAATGCATTATTCGATATTTGTCGAAATTCATGAGAAGAATTTTTCTCAGTTGCTTCTTCGTTATTGTTTTGTATTATATTAGGCGCATTAGCAACTTAGGCCATATTTCCCCGTATATAATATGTCTGTAAATTCCGTGTGTTCTGTGGTCGATTTTCGTTTTGTTGGACGAAGATCCCGAGTTTCCGGGATAAAAAACCATGCTACCTTCCCCAGAGACCGACTAACTCAGCCACGTTGTGGAAAAGGCCCACAAAATTTCCTCACGTCATCGACGGGACTCGAACTAGGGTCTTTTCCACCCGGCGTGGGGAGGACGATTCTGCTACCTGTGCTATGCAGAGGGCTACAAACTTTGGACAGCACAGTTAGCACTTTTTTCTACCCAGTGTGCGAAGGACGGTGATTATACCAATTGTAACACGCCTGACATTATTGCTTCTTTACAAAACGATGAAATTCTTATTACGTGTCATCTGTAATCAAAGTGCAATGCACAATTGTTCTTTTAGAATTTACATCTAGATGTCTATCGTTTGCTATGATTTTATGTGCACTTGTAATCTGAAAATTGGAATTCAAGTTATGTAGTAGTTGAGATTTTAACCAAACTACTCTCGAGAAACCCATAGAAATTAATGGTTATATTTATAAGCGCTGTTTACATTATGTACTGCGTTATTTACTTAAGCAATCTGTTACTGATTAAGCTCTAGATATCGCGATAACAAATGCTTATTCATAATTATTAGAAAACAGGAACAAAATTCCCATTTTCAATATATTGCGGATGAGAATTACGAATAGATAGATATTTTACCTCAATCCATTGGTTGGCTTTAGAATCGTATACTTCTGTAACATCTGTGTGACCTTCTAATGTATATCCTCCGACGGCGAAGGTGAGTTCGTGAGGAATTCTGGGTTCATTCACTTCCGAGGTAATAGTGGAATTGTTTCTTTCCGAATGCAATTTCTCAAGTAACATATTTGTGCAGTTATTGTTTTCCATCACAAAATGGTTAGTCAGAATTCGATCAGTGATGAAACGTCTTTCCACTAATCCAAGACGCACACATTCAATCAGATCTTGAACGAATTTTCCTCTAACTGTTGGGGCATGGTTCATCCACTTAAGAGCAGCTTCCCATACCACCGTCTCCTCCTTTACATTAAGATAATTGGCCCTTAGGAATGTGATAATTTCATCGATGGAAAGTTTAAGGAATTCTTTACTAGCATCTAAAACTTCAGAAAAGTGATTCAAGATATACCTGCGAAAAAAAAACAATGAATAAGAATGGAAAATTGGAATAAAATCCAGTTGAAGTTTTCTAGACTGGAAAAATCTACTTACATGTTAGTCAACTTCTTCAAAGGAATGCAGTTGTGGGTACAGCTAAACTTCCACACGGTTATGCAATTTTCAGGTGTTAAATTCGCCTCCATGAACATGCAGCAGGCTTGCAAAAGATCAGTGAGATTAAGCTGAACAGCTGTCGGCAGTAACGCCTGCACCTTCTCCAAAGATACTAAATCATTATGAGTGTAAACATACTCTATTATCCAAGAAAGTGCTTTTCCGGAAATATCAGGAATGGTGATGTCACTGTTACACTTGTTTAAAATGTTCTCAAAATAAGAACTTCCAGTAGCCATTACGCATTTGTGAACTTCAAATGAGCAGCCATCTTCACTTCTTAATACTGCATCGCAAAATAGACCGTCTTCTCGATATTCGTTGAGGGAGTGAAGAACTTCAGCTGGCCACATCTGGCCCACAGAGGACACTTCCATGTTTGCTAGTGAGATTTTACACCTTGGTATTACCTGTACATCCTGTGCTGTTAGTACTAGAACTAATATGACAAGGTGGGCTATGTCGAAAGTTTATTGTTTATATAACGTAACAATGCTATTTTTCCTGGTTTCCAGAAAGAAACAGTGGTTTGATGTATAACAATACTTGCTCTATTATTGTTATTCCTTCAGATATCAGAAGGAACTATCAGTTTATTTTATTGGACTACTGAGATAAATCTATGGCTGATCTGTCAGTTTTGTTGGACGAAAAACCAAGTTTCAGAGAAATAACGGCTTTCACAACCACAGGGCCTCTGTTTTTCCGGAATAACAATAAACTGTCGCTGATATCCCATGCTGAATCTACAAAGCACTTTCTATATGAGGTTTTATATATCATTTGATTATATACATCACGAAGACAAAAGTTATAGACCTTATTCTAGAAAATATGTGCAAGCTCAGCAAACAGTAAACCAATTATAATTGTGAACATATCCAGCATTGACCTGATATAAAGACATCGCTGATATTGCGGAATTAAAATAAAATATAAACGGTAACATAGTTTCATTTCGTAGTCATCTCCGCTTCCCATCAAGAAACAAGATATCATTCGAACAGCATGCCTAACTGGAAAGTTTAGAACAGGAAAGTTCTTTAGCACCAGAAGAAACTGTTTCTAATAATTAAGCGAAACCCTTCTTAGCCCCAAAGGCTGGGTTGCTCTGGGTGATTATAAACGTGCAAACTGATTAAAAGAAGCAAAACAAACACTTTGTTTGTAGAGGTTTTATCTTTGTATGTGTACCATTGTCTTTCATATTTATTGTTTTTTCTAAAGAATGGGTTTTATACTTCTGTCTGAATGATATGAATATCGTTTTCTATACATAAATGGACACATTAGTCCATATTAGCTTAATAGACTAGCAGATAATATTTAAGGAAGGCGAAACAGATTTATAGGAACAAACACAGTGCTTGTTTGTGGTTAAGGCTGCCGTCCATTGAGTATAAAGCTTAATAATCGAAGGTGAATTCAATTGCTGTAACCCAATGGATGTAACGTCTTTCCGATTGGTATTAAGTACTTCTGTTGGGGAGTGCCAAAAATTTTAATTTCAATTTGAACTCACCCAACTGTCAGCTTTAATTCATACCCGATTTGTCAACGCGTCAACATCTAAATTGGTTAAATTTTTGGCTACAAAAAAAGAAAAAGGATTTTGGAGTACAACTGTTCGTGCACGTTTCACGTTTTGTTATCTTCCGCTTCTTGTTTTACAAAATTATTTCGCCACTTACGCACAATTCATACCACTCTGACTGACTGGGCAATCATTACTTAAATGTTAACAATGAAGTTAAACTTTAATATACAGCATCAAATGCAAGAAGAAGAAAAGCAACAGTACGAAAATCATTTATTGAATTGGACATCAGAGTATAACTTTATAAACTGTTATTAAATTGGAACTGGAGTTATCCGCAGTTTGTCTTGAAAATATATTAAAACACTCTTCCTGATTGTGATCATCAAAGAACGTACAAAAGGAGTTCATTTTAAGATGAATTTACCATGGTGGCCTACAGCAATCATCTAAAAGCGATGAACGTATTGACATATATTTGGCAGTAATTTAATTACGCAAGAACCAAATTCATCTCGGGGAATGTTCAGAGGTGCTGACTGAATCCACCGATCTACGATGTCATCAAAATACTCACAAGAAGTAGCATTGCCATGGTTGGTAATACCACCTATAATATAGATGTGGCCGTTTGCTATCTAGAAATGAAAATTAAAATATGTAAGAAAAGAAAAATATTTATCATCATATCTACTTCATTTAGTTTCTTACAGTGAACTACTTCAATGTACAATTTATCTTATATTAAAGGAATTATTCAACTCAAATAAATAATTGATTACACATAAAATGTTCATATAAATCAAACTTGAGGGATGCATTTATTAAAATACTAATCAATCCGCAGCATTGCCCACCTTGCAGTATTGCCTCAAAGGACAAAGAAATGTGCATGTAAATCCAAAGTGTTTTATAGCATCTTGAAAAAAATGCACGAAGTTTTCGCTTGAACCCTGGGCACGTTTTGAGATTTTCTTAAGTAACATCCTTTATTTTTTACACTAAAAAAGTTGCTGTTCTGTAATTATTTGCAAGTGATGGATATTAACAGATTGGACCAGAATGCAGATTACGGTCCATTTCCCTCAACGTGAATCGTTGTGGAGATTTCCATCCTGCAGTGGATTGATAATGGCTGCAGTTTATCTTTACCTTTTTACACCGTTTCTAAACAGTCTGGTTCTTCTTGAAAATTGAAAGATGACAACGTTCCATATGTGACAATATTGTTTCAGGATCATAAAGGAATTAAGAATCTTGTTGGTCAGGAAAGTAGTTGTTGACATTTCTGTTTGGTGATTAATTGTTTTACAGTACTTTTGTGACAGTGTATATTGCATGCCATAGACATTTCTGGCAAGATCGTACCGTATCCTATGTTATAGGCAATATGAATCAGCACAAAGGAGATCTTTAGTCTTCACACATGTGGGCGGACATCTCCTTCACCCCAATCATCAGACTTTTTACTCTTCGACTTTTCCTTTGGAGAATCAAAAGAGAAAATATATTGTTGCTGTTGAAATGAAAGGCTGTCCTCATTGAAACATTGAAAACGAAAACAGGTGGATATTTTGAATATCTTTATGTATCCGGCACACAATATAAATGAAATATTTAAAAAAAACGTTTTACTGATTATATGCTCTTAAAAATTGTACGAAAATTTGTCATTTATATACAAGTAAATGAAATATATATATATATATATATATATATATATATTTAGGAAAATTTTCTGGCAGAGATTCAGTAATACATCAATAGAATTTACGTACTTATATAAATATTTATGTGATTTTTATATATTGTGCTATAATACATAAATAGATGATATTCAGATCAGATGAGAATTCAGGAATTCAGATGGTACTGCACGTTCCAGTTGTCCAATGCATAACAAAGTTGCAAAATAATTTGGGGTTCTTAGCAATGCATAGTGCTTGACAGAATACTTGCGTCTCGGAACGGTAAGATAACCTTCTGCTTCCTTTTCTCGTTCAGAATGTGAATTTATAACCGGTACCTACCAAGCGTCTCAGAAAAAATGTTACCATAAATTAACAGGCTTCGTGAAGAAGAGAATATCGGTGTTATGGGACCTCTTTGGACTTTTCACCATAGAAAGAAACTTTTCACAGATAGAAAGGAAGGCCAAAGGAAGATGACATGTAGTCATGAAAAAGTAAACAGGGGGAACCACTTTGTTAGTAAATGTTCTTTGGACGCATTACATTATCCAATGCTCACAGACTATTGCTGACGGACCCCGACTGAAGAGTAGAAATTCAGGAATGTGTTAAGCAGAACGATTCAGATGACTGAATTTGTTCAAGTGTCTATGGTCAGATGAGGCGAACTTCAGACTAATTGACTAGTAAAGGAGGAAAGTCTTACCCACTGGACTAGTGGTATTTCCCTCATTTACTTAAAATGTGTCTATTTTGGACTTGCAGCGTGAATTTGTTTCAAGTGAAAATAATTCACGATTTGCATGAAAAAAGCACTATCAAATGACATCTATGAGTACTGATTGAAGTTAAATCATGACACTTAGACATTAGTGAGAATCAGTCTTATTTGAGATGGCATTACTTAATAGTAATCAACGGTACTGATCTTGTACTACTGTTTTTGTAGCTCTCTTAAATGCTTTAGCTATGTATCCAGTAGTCTATGCTGTGGTATCGTCACCGTCCTCCCCACACCATGTAGAAAAGGCCCAGGTTCGAATCCCGTTGATGACGCGAAAACCTTTAGTGGCATTTTTTCACTCCGTGGCTCAGTTAGTCGGTCTCAGGCGTAGATAACAAGGTGTTTTCCCCCAGCAAATCAGGTTCTTTTTGTCGTTCAGAAAAACAGGCTAATCGACCACAGAACACACGGAATTTACGGACATAATACACAATGCACTGCAGATGAATTTATTTATTCGCGGGGCCTAAAAATATTAGTTTTTAGGCATCCGGTATTCTAAATGCGCCCAGTGCTCCGCGGTCTATGTACCATATGGTATTATTAGCAACTAATGTCTAAAATTAACTAAGCTATTATATTAGGGTCGTCTAGAAAATCATTTTCAACTACCCATGTGTATTGTGTCTGTAAATTGCTTGTTCTCTGGTAGATTTGCCTGCTATCTGGAGCACATAAACGTCAGTTCAACTTCTCCATGGTACACTGTAATGAATACAGAACTCTATAAAATGGGCAGAAATTATAATGGTGTTGTCTTTGTGCAATGTGTGTTTTGTTGTGTTGTTTTGTTATTTTCTGACCACCTAGCTATATGAGAGCAGTGACCACAAGGAAGTCTGCTGCTTAGTACCGTTCAAAAACCCTAGGAGAAGGGACACAACAAAATGCATACCAACTAATGCAAACGACAAGATAAGATCCCGTTCCACTGGGAGCCAATCTGCTGCTACCAGCGAAATAAAATACAACAAAAAATAATAAAAATAATACTAATAAAATTAAATAAATAAACACAATTAAAATAAAATAAATAAAAAATATATAAAAGTAGAAATAAAATAAAAAGTGAGTTGTCTAAAAATAGTAAACAGGAATACTAAACAGCGAAGTTAGATACGGTAACAGGCAGGTTAAACCAGCAGCCGTTGTCTTGTAGCCTAGTAATCAGAAGTCCTGTAAGGATCATAATCAGGAGGTTGTAGCCAGGTAGCAGTTGTTGTGTACTGAAATTCCTGGTGTTTCTAGCTGGTATAAAATCGGGAGACGCAGGACAAAACAGGATACTCAGCTGGATTGTTGCCAGAATCACATGAAGGAGATAAGCACATATTTAGCCAGAGATGGCCAGGTCCATACAAAGTAGAATAAATATATGAACTTCAATCAGTTATAGGTTCCGTTCGCGGCAGATAACTAGATCATAAGAGATTTCATAGCGTTTGGTGCCTGCTTAGCGGAAACCGGTAAGCTGGCAGCGTCCATTAAAGATTTCATTGGCAAATTCTTGGAAGATTTTCCAACTTTCCTTATTTGTTTGCAATTAAATCGTTTTCATTTCCAGGAGAAAAGTGATGAAACATTGTTGAGATTTGTTGCGAAAAACTTTGGTAGATTGGGCAAGAATAAATCAAATGTTGCCAGTCGTCGATGCCACCGCATGAAGCGAGAATCTGTAATGAGAATAAACTTCCCATTCAATGATCCATTTCTAGTAAGTGTGACTACATGGACCGGGGAAGGACAATTTCCGTACACTCTTGGAGCAGGTAAATGATATGTTAGGTATGTATAAATGGCCTGTTAACAATACTTCGGTAGACAAGAACCACTTGGATTGATAACAGTTGGTGATTACATTAGGCATGAATTAATGGATGAGAAACCTGATCTCATTCAAGCAAACCCCTTAAAATCGAAGAACTTACCGTACCTTATTTAAGGCCCCCTGAAGGCACTGCTAATGAAATTTTATTATGTAATAAAATGTTTTTCCACACTGGGCAGTTATGATCGATGAATACCTCCGAGAGTATTTGTCTTTTTCCTAATTTTACAAACTATAATAAATTTATGCCTTTCAATATGAATAAGGAAAGTGTAAAGTATGAGAATACAGAACAACAACAAATCTATTTAAGGTTATATTTGTTAACTCCATTAGTCACCTTAGTAATGTATTGACAGCTAGTTTAGCTAGTTTTATTTTGTTATGTAAGACTTGTCAGAATATTTCCTTACCTGCGCAGCGCATGATGACCTAGATTCATTGAGATTAGCGATATGAGTCCAGGTATCGCTGTTTGGATCGTATCTTTCGCAGGAAATCATGGAGTCGAAATAATTCCAACCTCCGAAAACATAGATGCGGTCTTTGTGAGCAATACATGCCATACTACATCGACCTTGGCTCATTGAATTTATGAGGGTCCACTGATTTGTTGGGGGATCGTAACGTTCAGCTGAACAAAAACGGCGAGCACCTTTTCTTCCACCTACGACGTACACCTGTCCTCGTAATGTGGCAGCTCCTGAGTTTCTTCGCTTCTCACGCATTGGACTTATGCTGGTCCACTGGTAAATGAAAGGAACCAATATATTATTCATCTCTGCATTTCAAAATCTGTCCGTTATTTTATACACCCAGAAAATTTTGCAATTACAAAATATTTACTTACTTGATTCGTATCAGGGTCATATTTCTCTGCTGTTTGCAGTTCCATAGATTCTGAACAACCTCCCATAATATAGATTGAGTCATCGAGAACGACACCAACATGGTGGGCTCTTGAAAAAAATAAATATAAGCGCAAAACACAGAGTTACTGTGAATAAATACATTATTTATTTATTTTCTCCTAAAGATCTAACTTTTTAAAACTTCTTTACTTGCAAAAATTTACTTACAAGAATTCACTTACAAGTGAATATTCAAAAGATTTATTTGTCGTTCAAACGTCACTCAAAAATCAATTCACTACAAAGATTCATTGCAAAAATTTCCTTCAGCTTTGCAGTTTGCTTGTTCTAAACATGCATTGAATCTCTCACTTTATAACTATTTTGCTTGAATTCGGAATTAAATCGGATTTCAATTATTGCATAATTCGATGAAAATAAAACTTAGTTAAATGTTTTGGAAATGAGAGCTTTGAACAACTCACCAGAGAAATATAAAATTTAATGTTTTCCTTATATCTTTATTCCGAATTATGACAAAAAGTCGTTTTATTTTTAATTGAGTAAAAAAGTGTATTGTTTACCGTGTTTCATGCATGCCAGAAATCAAACACCACTTGAAAGTAATTGAATTGAAATATCGGCAGCTATTCAAAAACGTCCACTGCGAAAATAAAGCCATGCCACCAATCACGTAAATATAAAATCCTCTGGCTAGACATACGTGGCCTCTTCTGCATTCAGGTGACTTCGCTGCTTGTACCTTTGCAGAAATTAAATATTTTATCAGAATGAGCTATTTAACGGCAAAGGTCATTTACTAAAAAAACATAGGAATACACGTAAAATTATTTATTAAACTTACAGAATAGTGCTAGTATTCAAGATTATTGGGTGATATGCCTGTTTTGTTAGTCAAATAACCAACCGAATTTCGCTCCGTGGCTGAGACCGACTAACTCAGCCACGGAGCGAAAAAGGCCTAAAAGGTTTCTCGCATCACTGGCAGGATTCGAACCCGGGCCTTTTCTGCCTGGTGTGGGGAGGATGGTGATTACAACCACTCTGCTGTCCATGCAGACTAATCAAGGAGTACAGAGCTAGACATCCAATGAATATCATGAGTCGGACACTGAATCGCCTAACCTGTGGTCAATGAGGAAAGTACCATCCGCCGATTACGCCACTGCAGTAGGAGTCCAAACGGTCTGGATGGGGGAACAGACTGTTAGTTTGGTTTGATTTTCAAATTGCCCAAGGGTCTCCAGACAAATTTCCTAGAGGTTTGAGGGCGGTTGGACAATTTGGGTAGGGGACTCAGAATTTGTAGTACCACCTCTGGCATTATATCTGCCATATTCCGTCATATATCACACTATTTATACAATACAGGAAAATCAACCAAATGTACTACTGAGCATCACAAGTAAAAATTACAGGACAGGAAAAGAATTTTGTGGTCCAAAAAATACAAGGATACTGCTTCGAACTGAGTGATGATGGCAATATTAGGGTATGGTGACATGAGTACGAAACCTGTACCTTTCATGCATAATAACAATAGTATATAAGGGTGTATGATCATCCTACGGGCAAAGAACTGAGCGTTGCAGCTAATATAAATATCTTTGGGGACCACTTGTATCCACAAATATCAATGCCTTCCTCTCAGGGTATGATTACTTTCAGGAGGATAATAAACCATTATAATTTTCAAACATGTCATAACTGATTCCAGCAATTCCTTCTTCTTTAGTAACCTCTAAAGTTAACCAAACCTTATTCCTATAGAACAAGTCTGAGGATTACAGTAAAGGGCTCCTCGCCACTGCTGTTCAGCGTGCAAAAGAAAATCTTACACGATACTAAAATGTTTACCTAATATAGCGCACTTATTTCCTTTTATTTTTAGATGAAAATATAATTCAGCATTTAAGACAGATGACGCTGATCTACATATTATTGTTGTGTAATGGGCAGGTGTACCTGAAAGGATTATAATTATTTTTTATATTAAAATATATGCGAACAAATTTGAATGGAGTTATGAATAAAATTATCAAACCTTGAGAAACAACTATAAAACTTACCTCAATCCACCTGTTAGCCTTAGAATCATATACTTCAACAATATCAGTTGGACCATTTGATGTGATTCCTTCGATGACGAAGATGAGCTCATGCGGTATTCGAGGTACATCGGATACCGATTTCACGCTGGTAGTATAGTCCGAATTCAAGAAGTTCAGTATCATCTTAGTGCAGTCGCCATTTTCCTTCACAAAATGATTATTCAAAATTTTATCGGTGATAAAACGTCTTCCCATTAGTCCAAGACGTACACATTCAACTAGAGCTTGAACGAATTTCCCTCTAATTTCAGGTGAGTGGTTCATCCATTTAAGGGAAGATTCCCAAGCCAGCGTTTCCTCCATTACGTTAAGGTGGCTGGATTTCAGGAATGTGGTAATTTCGTCGATAGAAAGGTCAAGAAATTCTTTGCTAACGGCAGAAACCTCTGAGAAGTTCCTCAGAATATACCTGTGAGAAAACATTAACAATTAATTATAAATTTATTCACCCTATTAAGATATTGTCATGGTTTTGAGACCGAGAACCCGCTTACATGTATGTTGATGTCTTCAAGGAAATGCAGTTATGTGCGGAGCTAAACTTCCACACGGATATGCAATTCTCAGGCGTTAAATTGGCTTCCATAAACATGCAGCTGGCTTGCAAAAGATCCGTGAGGTTAAGCTGAATGGCTATAGGTAGTAAATCATGTACGTTCTCCAAAGACACTAAACTACTATGAGTGTAAATAAAGTCGATGATCATGCGAAGCACTTTCCCAGAAATTCCTGGGATCGTGATATCACTTTTACTCGTACATCTGGCAAAAACTGTCTCAAAATAAGAACTGCCAGTAGCCATTACGCATCTGTGAACTTTAAATGAGTCACCATCCTCACTTTTCAGCAGTCCATCGCAAAACAACCCATCTTTGCGAAATTCATTAAGAGTGTGAAGGACTTTCATTGTCATATTTTCGCTCATCAAGGATTTCTTTTAACTAACTGCAGCTGCTGTTCTAAATAAGTCATTTAAAACAGCAGGGTTTAGCATATTGCTACTTGTTCTGATTGGGCCTAACTACTGTCAGAAGGGATTGTGTAACAAAAGGTATTGTTGTTTATAGATGTAACAATCTCAATTAAACTCGGTAAGTGATTGTGCAATAATAAATGATTTTCATTGTTATTTTACAAACCTAAGGATATTTATCTTTTTGAAGGATCAAATAGAGACTACTTTACAGCAGGATTCAATAGAGGCGAATATAACTTATGATAGGCTCTGTTGCTGCAAAAAACGGCTCCTAAATGGGTCCCAAATATTTCTGCATATACCTTCGAAAGTCGTTTATACAATCTAACATTAGATGCATCTATAATTTACATGAAATGGAACGCTCCTTTCATGTATTCGCACCATGCAGTTTAGGTGGACAGATCGGCGCGAGTATTTTAGAAAGTGCAACCCTGCTGGGTTTCACGTATAATTGTGGCTGGCTGTATCGAGAGTCGTCCACAAATCAAATAAGCAGTCAAAGGCGATCTTGGGAACGGAAGCAACTCGTTGATAATGGAGGCCAACAGAGGAAAAAAAATATTTGTGCAGGTTAACAGAAAGCAAACCTTGAAAAGTCCGAAACTCAGTCAACAGTGCGGATCAGAGACATTTCAGAGCCCACAACTGGTTACATCGAACAACCAAACTGATTTCCGCTGAAGTCAAATAGTTCACTGAACTAACAGAAAGTCCACAACCGCGCAAGTTTCTAGACGTTTTGTTGGTACCATTACTGATTCCTTCGGCCGCACCTCCAGAGATGATGTTAGTGAATAATTTTATATCATCAACAAAGGTGGTAATGCCAATTGGGCCTATCACAAAAGGTACAAGAACGGCTGAGAACATGCTGGACAGGATTCCACCTTGCAGAACTAAAGCTGTCATTGTCTTGCTGTAGTTCCGATAACGATCCCAAACAGAGGCAGTCCTGTTCTGAAGCACTGTCTGGAGAAACTAATAATAAAATGAGATAATTCTGACTTAATAAGCTTGTCAACTCGTGAATGAATAGCGCATAAAATGCAATGTGAGGTTCGATAAAACTATCACTTCAGACCCCCTCTGAACTTCTACAAGGAGTTGGGTAGTGGAGGTGATAAGATTTGTTTTGGTTGATCTTGGATGAATATCATATTTTTACTGAGAAAGTAAAAAAATTGCAGTATTTGGGTGATTAGAGTTCCCAGAGGACGTCTCAAGGCTTCTAAAATAGGCTTTACGTAGAAGAAATTCGTCCTAAGTAAATAGGACAGAGAGCAAAAGGAGCTTTAGGCAGCGGTCTTACTAAATAGACACTGCATAAGAGGAATAAAAGTTTCATGAAGAGCTTATTATACAGTACCAGTATTCGACCAGTAACAATTGTAGTCAGACATTAAAAGGAATCCCATAAGCATCAGATGTAGCCGTGGGCGCTAAGCTATTTGTGGAAAATCAGTTATAATCTACGGTTATGTGAGCGTCATCATCCATCGCGGATAGCACAATGGTTGCGATTGCTATCGATAAACGTTAGTGAGTGGGCCCCCAGAGGATTCCCTCACCTTTTGGCAACATCAGGAGAGGCAGAGTCTCCAGCTGAGACAGTAAGTGCTCTACTGGGACTAGCCCACCCGGAATCATCTCTCCAGGTGACTGATGCTTCTGGGTAGCCAAGTGGCTGGAAAAACGCAACGTAGACAATTCACACAATGCCATATTACTCTTATATCTGGTCCTTTTGCAGTGGTACTGTTCTTCACAGATACACTACGAGGAGTTAAACTGACGTTCTAAGAGCCGTCCTTTACAATAATACGTCCACATGTCCATCCATCCGTATTATGCAAAAGAAGAATAAATTAGAACTTCACTCAGCGGGGGGAAGATTTTACGCTACCTTAAATTTTGTATTCTGATGACTCATGAACTTTAGAATTAGTATCACTGTTACTAAGGCCAAATGATGTAAAGAAACGAATTCTTCCTGAACCAGTAAAAAAAAAAAAGATAAATAAATCAAATAGTAATAATATAGATGCACAACGATCAGGAACAACCTTCTACAGTAAACCCTCGATTTAACGAACTAATATGGGAGAGGGGGTGTCCTTTATGCCGAAAGTCCGTTAAATCGAATGTAACCTGGGGGGGTGGGGCATTTTTATTGTTCTTAATGTAAAAAGAAAAAAAAAACGTTAATACAATATATAGAATACTGTACAATATAAAATTATATTGTACAGTATTCTATACAATACAATTTGGGCTTTGGTTTAGGGATATCAGAAACAGTTTGTTTTTTACGCCATAAATTTCACAAACACGTGCTACTGAGGTGCCTTGTTCTAATTTTCCAGTTAACTCTGGAAAAGTTCAACTTTTGGGTGCGTAATGTTCATCAGTTTTCAATCTTGGTTGGTTTTGAAGTGGTGTAATTCGACATGGGCTGTTGTAAAATTGAAGCATTCTGTTTAATATTTTTATAACATCATTATATTATTAATATAAAATCTTTTCACAATTCTTCGAATTGACAAAAGTTGCTATTAAACATCTGGCACATAAAAAAACTACAGCAAGATTCACTAATAAAAAAACAATGATGCAATATTTCGAATCAGGCTCTCAGTTTGGTAGTTATAAATTTTTAAACAAATTTAAAAAGGAACTTCTCGCTATAGTGACTGCTCAACATTTCAAATTTTTCAACCTAGTTTACAGCTTAATAAAAATAAACTGACCAATATCAGATATGGAGGACGAAGCACAGCTATAAATTAATAATTAAATCGATTTAAGGAAATGCTTACATTATCAAATTTCGGCCATAAGAATCGTATAGCATATGGCTGAATTAATAAGACAAAGTTTTAGTGAAATCATAGAAAATAATTCAAAGATTCGTATTATTATTGATGAAGCTTCTACAATTTCAAATAAAACTGCACTTGTAATTCTTATGAAATGTTAATTGTAAGGTTCGTCACCAACAATTTTACTTGATTTAGCGGAATTAGAATCAACAAAAGCAGAAAATATTTATAATGCTCTGAGAAATTCGTTAGCTGATACAGGTTCTGACACAGAATATTTAAACAAAAATTTAATCGGACTTCGTTCTGATGGCCTTGAGAACCATGCTTGGACATAAATCTGGAGTTGTCGCAAGAGTGAATATATATTTTATAAACATTATAATTTGGCATTATTTGAATCATCGGCTACAACTGGCATTAGATGATGCTATAAATGATATTAATGAAATACGCCATTTTAAGACTTGGAGAATATTATGCAATTTTTCATCAGTCAAATAAAAATCAGTTAGAACTTAAACAAGTTTCTGATGAACCATACATTGAACTCATCAAATAGGGCATGTTTTTGGTCCACGATGGGCTTTTTCTAACTAGCTTTAGATCCATCAAAGCAGTGTGGAGAGCTTATCCTGCTCTTTACATTTACATTTCAAAATAAAGTATAAGAAATTTTCTAGAAGTAAGAGAAGAATTTTTTATAAACATTATATTTTTATAAAATTGATAATTGATAAAATGATTGATATTTTAGATAAACTTGCATTATTATCGAGCACGGGCCTTCTCCTGGAGCAGACAAGTCTGGGATATGATGGCAAGTGGTCTGTTATCAGTCAAAAAACATATTTGAACACCAGATGTCCAAAAAAAGTTGGTTTGATGAGTTGTTTACAATAAAGGTATAAGGAAACTTCTCATCCGTAATGTAGACCCCGCACAGGTATGTAATTGGGTGTGCCTGTCCAACTACGTATTATTCCCACCTAATTGGAGGGATATTAAAGTGTTTGATTGTTGGTTTTCTTCGAAGAGGGTATATATAATTTTTCCGGTGGATACACATTCGATATGTTTTGTGAGCGCATTTTTATATACTGATTTGAGTTTGTTTCGCTGTTTCGTGTAAGTTTGAATTTGTGTTGGTTGGTTGATTTGTTGTTTAGTGGCACAAGGGCTGCTAAGGCCATATTGTGCCTCTGAATTTGTGTTCTCAAGAGGATTCGGTTCCATATTTCGCTTCACAGCGCTTTCTCTCAAAGCCAGCAAGCTCTGCGGGAGTGTGACATTTCAGGATGCAACTAATGATTTCTATTGTCTGAATTATTGTATACTGTGTTCGTTTAGGTATCAAAGATGGGTTTAAACACAACAATCCATCAGTTTTTAATATGTGTTATCTACAATAAACTTGATTAATAGCAGATTGGCACGCACAGTTTGTTTTCAAAATAAATTAATAGGAACCCAATCAATTTATTTTCTCAACATCGCTAGCGATCCAGTAGCGGCTGACAACTACTGAATGTAATGGAAATGAGAAAAAAATAGAGACACTGAAATTCATACTGAAAGAGTAGAAATTTTATTCAAAGTAATATTTATGTTTGTCCAGATTGTTTATAAAGGTACTAACATCAGAAATAACCCCAAGGGTTCACATCTGTTGAGTATGGCCGTGGCACATCCAGGGACCTTAGCTGGATATCATCACTCTTCTCTTTCTTAGTGATTCCTTTCTGATTTTTGCTCTCTCTCTCTCTCTGACTGTAATTCAGAATTTTTTTTAGCTGGTGCCGCATAAGCCTTAGGCTTCCTTGCACCCTATGCTAATAATAATAATACAATACAATACAATACAAATTTATTTATCATTTGAATTTGTTTACAATACAAGAACTCGTTAAGAAAAGTAAATTTCTTGACAACAAGTTGCAATTCACCAATTAAATCAGTTTTTGAATACAAAATTGTTAGCTAACAGAAAAGACAATGAAGTCATTACACATAATACATTCCACTCTGTAAACAGAGGTAGTGATTGATCCGCATTGAAAATCTATTCTACTGTATCATTGAGTATCAAAAATTTTCTTACTAGGAATTTTAGATTGGAGATTGAATAACCTCTCCTGAGCCTGAAATCAACGCTTGCCAACAAGTTATTTGTTGCGAACAACAAATATAAATATTTGTTCTTCGCAACATTTGTTAATTTTTTAATATAACTCATGTTATATTAAATCAACTGATGAAATTGAATCATCAGATAGGCTAGCAGAGAATAACGCGATAAAACGTGTCCGGACACGTTTTATCGCGCTCCTGATTTTTAATGGAATTTAGTAGTTTAAAATGTGCATATAGTTCAAAAAAGTGTTCAAGCTGAAAGAACTTAATTGGAGGATTCCCCAGGCGAGACTATTTTTATATTCTACTGGGAATTTAGTAAACTACCAGCGTTTTTATCTATGTCCTTTGTTGCCAGACCTACAATGGTCACCATGTGGCTGGCGGCAGGGCCATAGAGAGGCACTGATATAAAGCAGTGGCCACGTCGGTAGTTTGCACTTGACTGAGGAGGTTCCCAAACCGTGTTAAAACCGAGCAGGAAGTTTGCTCCACCAAACTGTGCTGATAACTGCTGTATGTTATATTATGTGTGTATTAACTGCTTTATGTGTACATTAAACCAGAAGCAATGAATTCAGTGACTCCCCCTCCTCTTGCCATAAACTTTGTCTGGCTGATTGTGCACTCCTTACCTATGCATTCCACGGAATTACTAATGACACTATTGCCTCCGGCGCCCCAGGAAGCCCCTATGAGAAGTGATCCTGCTCTTCTGGGAGCATTTTCACACTAGGCTGTCCACTCCCCTCCTAAGTGACCGAAGGGGATAGCACAAAACTTCAATAACCACCTGTGTGCCTCCAAATTCAACCACAGATTTGTGGAGGACATCATCCGACAGCATTTTTAGTGCCCTACTAGATCATCCCAACATACGCCCGATAAACTGAACTGTCCCGGTTATCCGGAATTCGCTAAATGGAAGGGAAAACAGAAAAAAATATCGAATCCTTGATGCACAAAGTTATCACCTCGACATTATTGACGAGACAGAAGATATGGAGAACACCCGATCAGGGGCCTCTCAAGCCAAGCGAAAAAATAAGCGAGTGACCCGCTCCCAGACCGAGTCTAGAGAGCAGCCCGACCACATCTCAAAGGGAAACAAACAACAGGAACCACCCCTGAACCACACTCTTCCAGAGGGCTCCGTCTATGAGAAAACATTCATTTTAAAAACGGCCCTTGAAAATATATTCAAAGAGAACCCTAATAGGATCTCCTCCGGACTGAGATCTCAAATTGTGAGAATATTTCACAAAATGGAGACAATTCTCCATGGTACATTCTTAGAAAGTGAGAGAATAGCTACACGGCTACAAACCTATATGGAATGTGGGGCAAACAAAATGCCACAGCGCGCCCCCACATATGCCCAAGCGCTGAGGAATATACCAAACGAGGCAGAGAAAACAAACAAAGTGGAAATCCAACAAAAGAAAGTATTATTGAAAACCCCGAACATCGTCATACTGAGACCCACCGGAGAAGAGAAACCCTCCAGCGAACAAATAAAGCAAAAAGTCATAAACAATCTCAAAGAGGACTTCGAAGACACTAGAATAAAGTCTATCCGGAAAACAAGAAGTCCTGGTATCGTAATGGAGACGGAAAGCAAGGAGGAAGCCGAGGGGATAATAACGAACCCCAAGCTAAATACCCTCGGACTTCATGGCAGAGACCCCCAAAAAAGAAAGGCCCATCAATAGTTATTTTCAATGTGGACCAAAATCTACAACGACAACAACTCACGGAAGAAATATATAGAAGAAACCTAAAAAGCCACCTACCGAATCAAGAAGAGGCGACACTGCTGACCCCAAAATACAGAACCCAGTCCAAAACAAATGGAGGATTTAACTGGACAGTTGGGCTGACTCCGCCCGCATGGCAGGTCCTAAGAAACCAAAGCAGGATTTTTGTCGAGTGGAGTTGCCTCCGTTTTAGAGAGCATGTGGCCATACCGACATGCTTTAGATGTTGCAAATATGGCCACACCACTCACACCTGTGCCCAAAAGGAACCAACCTGCGCCCACTGCTCAGAGAGGGGACATGATTTTAACAATTGCCCCAACAAAACTAAGGAACCCATCTGCACCAATTTTAAAAGCCTCAGAATGGATCCCAACCACTCCATCCGAAATTCAAACTGTCCCACCTACCTCAAGGTAAAAGGCACCTACCAACAAAGAATCGGTTATGGGAATACAACATAAAAAATACAGTTGCGGCGTACTAAAGATACACCAACTAAACGCCCACCGAGCTCGAGCGGTTGTTGAGCAGGTACGACTCCAAGCAGATGAGGATAATGCCCACATTATAATAGTCCTAGAACCGTATACCAATCAGAAACAAGTAAGGGGATACCCGCTCAATTATAAAATTGTTCAAAGCAGCGAAGACACCCCCTGGGCAGCAGTACTAGTAAGAAATCCAGAGATAACGGTTACAAAGATACCACAACTTTGCACGCCCTGGGCAGCCTGTGCCCGTATAATATGCTCCATAGGCAGCTACTACATAATAGCCCTCTACTGTAGGCCTGGAGTAGAAATCGACTTTGCCACAGCATATCTACAATCAGTACAGACAACCCTGGTAGGGCATAAAATCTTGATTGGAGCGGATGTTAACTGCCGATTACCTGTCTGGCAGAGTGCCAAACCGGACCGCAGAGGAACCTCAAACGAACGGAAACTAGAAGACTTCCTAGCAAATTCAATATTTATAGTTATAAACCAGCCGTTCTGCCTCCCAACGTATTGTAACATGCTATGGGAAGAAACGATCGACATAAATTTAACGTCCAGAAATATAGATACAAACGTAACGCATTGGACTGTACAAAACGCGTGGAATACGTCTGATCACCGAACCATCACTTACAGCATACAAAGGAATCAGGCTAGAACAGTCGCCACTAAATACCTGTCAAACAGATTCGCAATCGGGAAAGCAAATTGGGACGCCTACTGCAATTTCTTATCCACCCAAGGGAGACAGTACATGGAGGACTTGGACAGACGGGAGACCGAAGGTGAAAGGATAGACCCCAGCGAGTTCGCACAAGATATAACCTGCATAATCACCAATGCAGCGGAAGCGTCCATGAAAAGGAAAACTCCGATGACGGGAGCAATGCCGTGGTGAATCCCAGAGCTGCAAAGAATGAGAAGACAGGTACAGGATAAAAGAAAGCGGTATCAAAGGGTACGAAGAACATGGCCCGAGGCGGAAGTCGCGGAACTGCGACAACAATATAGACAGATCGGAAACTTTTATACAGAAACTATTAAGAAAAACAAGAAAACATCCTGGGAACGACTTGTCCAAGTAACAGGAAATACTGATCCCTGGGGAGTGGTGCATAAAATCACCACAAACAAACTCCTCAGAGGCGAAGTGATGACCGCAACAAAGACGGCGCAAGGAACACTCACTGCAACATGGCAGGACTCAATAAAGAACATACTCAGCAATCTAATCCAAGACCCACCAGGCATACTAACAGAGGACCAGAAAGCTATCTGCCAAGCAAACGAAGAATGTGAGACCCAACAACTAGAACCCCCTTTCACAGCCATCGAACTACAAGAAGCGGTATCGCAAACCAGGAAAAAAAGTGCCCTGGTCCTGATCTCATCAAGCCGGAAATGGTCAAGAAAGCAGCGGAGGTTATGCCGGACCTCCTGCTCCGACTGTGCAACACCTGTATCAAAGAGGGCCAGTTCCCCACCAGCTGTAGGACGGCCAATCTAAAACTGATCCTCAAAAATCGAAAGAGACACCAGGAAAATCCCAATTCATATAGACCCATAGCCTTATTGTCGACACTAAGCAAGCTTTACGAAAGTTTATTACGTAAAAGGATCCACAACCACTATAATGAGGCAAACCTGAATTCACCCAAGCAATACGGCTTCAAATCGGGATCTTCGACCATAGATGCCGTCCAAGGCCTAATCACCAAAGCGATCCAGTGTACCAAGAAATATTTCCTGGTCATAGCCGTCGACTTTGCTGGGGCGTTCGACGCCCTCTAGTGGCCGAGCGTCCTTTGCAGGCTCAGGGCAGCGAGAACACCAAGCAGCATTTGTACAGGAGCATTAAAATTTATCTCTCGGACAGAAACGTCCAAGTAATAACGCCCTACAAGAAGTTGACCTGGCCGGTCCGCAGGGGCTGCCCTCAGGGATCTGTCCTGGGGCCGCTCCTGTGTTTGACGAGTGCCTCACCATGGACCTGGGGGAGATGGAGGCCCAGGCCTTCGCAGACGACCTCGTACTGACGGTCGCGGCGGATTCCAGACAAAACCTTGAAACGCTTGCAACCCAAGCCCTTGAAACCTTGCAGGACTGGGAAAAACTACACACCTTAACAATCTCGCCAACGAAGACGGACTCAGTACTACTGAGAGGGAGGTTAAACCTTAGAAGACCACCACAAATCAAGCTGCCAGGACAAACAATCAAACTGTCAACGCAAATTAAATATCTGGGACTGATCATCGATCAGAACTTATCATTTAAACCGCACCTAATCTATCTAAAAGAGAAACTGCGGAAATACACAGCGCTCGTTGCCAGAGTTACACGCAGGGACTGGGGGCTAAACAGGAGACACTGTCCCTGTATTATAAAGCCATCTTCATCCCGATAATAACATATGGATCTCCCATATGGTACAAGAAAGCAGGAACAGCAGTGAATAAAAGGATACTGGACACGATCCAACGCAACATATTTACAATAACAAGAGCATGTAACAATAACATTAACAATAACAAGAGCATGTAACAATAACATTAACAATAACAAGAGCATGTAACAATAACATTAACAATAACAAGAGCATGTAAAACAGTTAGTACGAGTGCCCTACAGGTCCTTGCGGGGACCCTACCCTTGGATTTAGAGGTAACCCGCTGCGGACTTATGTATCTACTAGCCAAAGGAACCCAAACCACCTACAATGGTCTTACCATTCACATCACCAATAACAGGAAAAACGAGAAACAAAAAATAGTAGACCACCTTGTACAAATTTGGGAGAGAGGACAGACGTGGAAAAAGGAGCGATAACAAAAACATTTATTCCCAAGTAACCAAGCTGTATCCCAAGGCTCCCGCATGGTTGTACCCAGGCCTAAACACAACTTTTCTACTCACCGGCCACGGGCCTTTCAAGGCCAAATTAAATGCCTTGGGCATAATCGAAGAATCACATTGTCTCTGCGGCGAACTAGAAACATGGCATCACGTTATGCATCAGTGTGAAATATACGAAGACATCAGATGTCAAATGATCACGAGAATTAAATACATCCCTAACACCCAGGAACACCATCTCCTGGACACACCAGAAGAATTTGCGGCCTTTATTCGCTTTGCCCAGGACGTCTTCTCCAGAAGAAAACTACACATAGCCATCCACCAAGGCCAACAGGAGTAATGAAACCAAATATGGACACAAAGGAATATGAGAAACTATTATTGATGACCATTGGAATATGCCATCCAAAGTTTTGAAATTATCACAGAGTTGCTGTTGGAACAGTAGAAAATGGACTTGACTTCAATTTCAGTGATCTCATTTACTCTGAGATTTAGCATAGAATGGAATTCGTCAAATATTTTGAGAAAGACTATTATTTAAAAAAAAAATCTAATCAATGATTATAATGATTTTGTTAAGAAATACGAATTTGAATTTGAGAAAGATGAATATCTTAACAAGTACGAATATCAATTTGAAAGTCTCTTACTCTTGACTAGTAAAAGGAACTGACCAGTTTCTGAATAATTGAGAATCATTCCCTAATGGGACAAAGAAAATTTAATTAATTTCAATCTTCCTAAAATTCGGTCATGTCTTATTTATCACAACAAGGCTCTACTACTTCTCGTATGCTCATTTTCGATTATAGTCACATTTCTAGACAAGCTCACTTTCCACTATTCCAGATTACTTTCCTGATTACTCTGATTTCCAGATTACCCTGATTTCTAATATCTCTCTCTTGGCATGAGAGCGACAATGCGTGGATTGGCGTTACAAATATTACTTCATCTTCATATATAGAAAAGCCGGGTTTTCTTTTTCACTCGCACTCTTTGTTTTCTTCTAAATAACAACTGACGCTATACAAATCTTAAATCATCCCTGCCATGGAATATTTTTCTTTTTCCCACTTCTGGGACTAGACCTGTCATAACCTCTCTCACGCTTTTAAAGATGAAGTACGTTAATATTACCCCATTTATTACAATGTTTCTCCAATCTTTGTCTCAGAGACGTCCAGTTTCAGCTGCATGGCTTTCTGTAGATACTTCTATAGAAAGCCATGCAGCTTTCTATAGAAGTACAATTTGATTGTTATTAGCAGTAAATAAAAAAAAAATGCGGATGATTTTGAATGCACTGAGACATTCTATCCCAAGCTCAAATAGAATAATATCTATCACGACAGTGATCTCTTTCACATAAAGAAATAGAGAGAGAGAGAGAGAGAGAGAGAAAAAACAAAGATGAAGATGTCCCATTATACGGCATAAATCTAAAGTTATATGAAATTAAATACTGTCAAATTGTGCTACATTTTTAATAACTTTCCTGTTGGGAGATTTCATTACAAATAAATTTGTAAATGAGTATGATTGCTATGTAATCACCCATTGGGTCAGTTTTACTTAAACCTGTGGGCACGACAAAAGCCCAAAGGTTTCGGTCCAGTTCAAGGTGGGAATTCAGTTGATTTTAATTTTATTATCGCATTTTTATCGTATTTTAACGTTTATTTTTAATGCCGCGTTTTTCTGAAATAATGTTTTCCATCACTAGAAATTATAGGGGGTTTCATATTTCTGGGGTCAGGTTGGGGCCTTCGCCTGCGATCCTGGAGTTTGAATTATTCGTGGGCTGATGGGGAGGAACACATTTTGAGTTTTAAATTATCTTTCGTTAATTCTTCGGCATTATAGGTGAGCAGGATAAGAAGAATTCCTATGAGGCAGTATAAAGGTAAATTCCTTTGTATATTCTTAAACGTAAATGAATATTTATAATTTTGCATCATTTCTCACATAGATGGCAGCACTTGATTTCATCTAATGCAGTCGTTCCCAAACTACTGAAATCTATGGACCATTCCAAAAACCAAAAAAGGTTTAAAGGCCCCTTCAAAAATCAAAAAAAAAAAAAAAAAAAAGTTTGGGAACCCCTATATACACTGTGCTGCCACTTTATTAGGTATACTTACCTAGTAGCGTGTTGAGCTTCCTTTAGCCTTCAAAACAGCCTGAATTCGTCTAAGCATGGATTGAACAAGATGCTGAAAACATTGTGCAGGAATGGAGTACCATGCAAATATGAGTGTGTCAAAAAGTTCCTTGAGATTCGACTGAGGTGTAGAACTGCAACGAACAGCCTTTTCCAGCTCATCCCAAAGATGTTCAATAGGATTGAGATCAGTGGACTGAGCGAGCCACTGCAGAAAAGAAAAGTCATTGTCATGTTCCTGGAACCATTCCATAGTGACTCCGGCTTTGTGCACCGACGCATTGTCCTGCTGGAAGTAACCATCTGACTGAGGATAAACTGTCAACATGAACGGGTGCACTTGGTCAGCAATGATGTTTAGGTACGATGCGGCATATAGACGTGAATCTGTGGGTATCAATGGGCCTAATATGTGCCAAGAAACATTCCCCACACCATACCACTGTCCCCACCACCTTGCACAGTATTCGTTACACATGACGGGTCGATTGATTCGTGTTGTTTTTGCCAAATTCTGAGCCTTCCATCAAAAGGATGCACAGGAATTTCACTCGTCAAACCAAGTAACTGTTTTCCAATCCTCAATAGTCCAGTGCTGATGTTATTGTGTCCACAGGGGGCGTGCTCTCTTGTTCTTTATTGATAACAAAAGTACGCGATGTGGCAGTCGACTGTTGTAGCTCATTCGCGACAAAGAGCGACTAGTGGTCAGTTGAGATATTTTTTTCTGCGTACCAAGGTTGTATTTTGATGTGATGTGCGCTCGTCTGTTTGCTTGCAGAATTCTAGCCATCCTCCTCTGACCTCTCTCATCAACAAGCGATTTTCTTCCACAGGAGTGCCGTTTAGACGATGTTTTCTGTTCGTTGCACTATTCTCGATACACCATTGAAACTGTGGTGCGTGAAAAGTTCAGGAGAACTGCCGTTTCAGGGATGCTTTGTCCAGCACGTCATGTACCTATTACCATGCCACGTTCGAAGTCCGTTAGATCACTCCTTTTCCACATTCTTGCTACGGTTTGTACGCTTAACTGATACTAGAAAGGTTGTTCTGCTGTATTTATATCCACAAGTGTGGTCATATGACTTGCAACGTTGTGAGACAAACCATTTGTGTGCACGGCAGGGGTGTACCTAATAAAATGACAGCACAGTGTATATACATATGTTGCTGTGTGTGCGTATATATGTATAAACAGTGGGTTTTCTGAAAAGAAAATTCAAAATTTTAAGCTTAAAACAACTCAACTTTATTCTTATTTTTACATAAATATATAATAATAATTTAATTTATCATCAATTTGCAATAAATAGACTATATAATTTTACCAGTTCCAGAAGGACCCTCAGAATTACTTCCATTGTTTGGCTTGGATGGTGTTGCGCTTTCCTTGTTCCATACGGGGAACAGGGCCGTTTATTTCATTGTAATCCACAGGAGACTGTGTCCGACTTTTCCAACTAACCCCCTTTTTTGAGGCCTGAACTCAAGTAATTTCATCTTCCACCACGCTTGGTGTAGTGTGTTCATTACTAATCTTCGACGTCACCATCCATCTATGGATGAGGGACCTGTTTACCTTTGGCTTGACACCAGTGGGCGTGTTTGTTTATGAGAGCAACACCAGATGTAACCACTATATGGTGGACGAAAAAGAGCTATAAATTAAGAATTATACCGGTTTAGGGAATTGCATACGTTAACAGTTTTCGGCCATCATAATGGTATAACGTACTGCTGAATTAATAAATATATATATATATTCAGTAAAATCATCGAAATAATTCAAATATATATATATTTTTTTATTATTTTTGATGAAGCTTCTACAAATTTAACTAAAACTATATTTCTTATTAATGTGAATTGCAAGATTCTTACCAACAATTTTTCTTGATTTAGTAGAATTAGAGTCAACAAAAAGCAGAAATTATTTACAACGAATTGAGAAATTCCTTAACCGCTACAAGTTTTGGTACAGTACGTTTAAAGACAAAAAAAAAATTGGGATTTTTGTTCTGATGGCGCGAGCACCAGGCTTGAAGATAAATCTGGAGTTGCAACAAGAGTGATTCAAGATTTGCCAAACATTATAATTTGACATTAATTCAATCATCGGTTGCAACCAACTGGCTTAGATAATACTGTAACTGACATCAATGAAATAAGCCATTTCAAGATTTTTTAGAGAAGATTTATGCAACATTTCATCAGTCAAAGAAAAGACAGAACTGATGAACCTTTCATTGAAATCTTTAAAATAGAGCGTTCTTTTGGTACGATATGCTTTTTTTCGCTAGCTTTGAATCCGTCAGTGTAGTCTGCGGAACCCATCCAGCTCTTTATATTTACTTTTCAAAAATATAAGAAATTATCTGTAATGGAAAAAATATTGAAAGGAAAAAAATAATAATAGACCTGACATTAATGATTGACATTTTGGACCGTTATCCATGCTCTGCAAGCCAGAAAATTAAGTTTAAGAAAGGCAAATAAGTTAATCAAAGATCGATAATTTTTTTTTCATGCAACTGAAAGATAGTTTTGGTATTCATGAAAATAAAATTAATGATATATTTGGAAGTTATGCCTTTAAATGCAGAGATTTTCAAGATAATGTAAGGCCGAGGGACAAATTCAGAGAGCATATTATTGAAAAAACGAAGGCAAGAGTATTAAACGAAAATCGCAATAAATATAAAGAAGATAATTTTGTCATTCTAGTAATACAAGTACAATGGTCCAATAGTTAAATGTTAGGGTTCCCAAATCATCATGAAATATTGCAGAAGTGAGGTTACCTTCGAAACCTGGCGGGGGGGGGAGTAGTGGATGAATCAAATTAATTCATAAAATTTTAATTCGATTTCAAATGATTTTCGTGCCTACGTAGAGAAAAACGCTCAATCAAAAAAACATTGCTGACCCGGAAACAATAAAGAAAGCGAAGAACATTTATGAACATAATTGCAATTAGCTATGCAGAAGCAGAAAGAACCTTTTCGTTGATGAATGATATCTGTAGTGATAAAAGGACGAATTTAACAATGAAAGATCTCTCAAACGTTATGGCCATCGATATTTTTGGGAAAACTACTAAGTTCCTGGAATCCAATACTACACGTAAAATCATGGATGAGAAGTCATTGATCTACATTTGATTTGTGTATCCAACCCCAAGTATTATGTAGAAGATAAGATATTTGGAAATTACTACCAATTTAGTATTAAAGTATGTTTTTAAATTCTCTTTAAAATAATAATAATTTATTTCTTTTTTATTAACGAGAAGCTACATTTCGCTGTCTGTTAAATAAAAAATAGTGTAATTCAATATCCTTTAAAATATGGTTTATTGCATTTACATTTGAATATGATTATATTACACTTAAACAGCCACCTGCAATATTTCATAATACAAGAATAATAGTAATTATTTTTTAAACATTAATATGGTTTATTTACTCATACATCTCTTCTTTATATTTTAATTTCAAGCGTACATATTTTAAAATTGTTTAATGAAGAAAGAACATTTTCAATTGCAATACGCATTTAAAATGTTTTTATATTACTAATATTATTGTTAAGTATGACCCCTAATGGCTCAATGCATTGCTGCTTCTTATGGACAAAGGCACAAAAGTATATAATTTTTATACCTCTTAAAATACCTCCTTAAAAGTTCTGATTTAAAATCAGAACATTTAAATTAAGATTTTGGCAATACATCACTCGGTGCAAACAGCTGAATTCAGGATGCCACATTAGTTTGCTATCTTAATGAACTATACTGGGATAATCCATATTCTAAACCAATTCTAAGGCTACCTGACAATACCTACAGAACTGAGAAATAAAACAATTACTAGCACTTGCCCAGGTACCTCTTACATCTGCGTTATGTAATCCATAAGTAACTCCTATAATTTCTGTGTTGTTGGCCACCAAGAAGAAAATGGATTGTTATTGTTCGTGGTTCACTTCAGCTGCCCTATTGCGAAAGCTGCAGAGACGCTGTCTATTGGATATGATTCTGTTTCGTGTACGCGACAGTTTCCAGGAAAGCTTAGCATTAAATTTATTACGTACACGTTACTATATCTATATTGAAATTACTAATTACTATACTAGGTTTTCATCACGTAAACCTAATTTACCAATTAACGAATCCAAGATAAATTCTATCACTCTCCAGAATATACCTCATCATACGAGGACTAAATCCGATCACCCAATTAACCACTTTTGTACCTGATCCACAACTAAATCTGGAAGTCACTTCGTTTTTAACTTCATCCTCCGAGAATTCAAAATCTTTTAAGTTTTTAAAGAATATAACTTCAAGTATATCCTCCTTAACATAATCAAGAGGGAAACGTATATTAACGCTGTTGGATCTGATAACCGAGGTTTCTCCATTGTAAGGCCTATCTCTTTCAAGGCAGGAGCAGAAGAAATCCTATTAGCATCCACCGAATTTGTGGTCTCCACAATGATCCCTTTATTCCCAAGGAGACGAATACCTTTTACTTTCATCTCCTTGTGGTCACGCTTAATGACTTCAGTTACTTTCTGCTTTATGTCCTGATTCGAACTCAAGGAAGAGTCCTCAGTGAGCCTGACAATAACTAGGTTCTGAGAATTAGGCACACCTCTAGGAACTGATAAGGATCTATCCAGACTAGCACTGCCAGTATCCTCTTTGGATCTTGATTTTTCTTGATGTCCACAGGATCAATTAACGTGAGATCCTGCCGCACTATCTCTGCATAAGACTTCTTATAAACTTCAATATGGCAATCTAAAATTTGATTTATCTGATAAGCACTCTCCTACAGGTCCCTAGCTCGTACCTTGAGGCGCTCATTGTTCACGACCAAAGCTGTTGTTACCGCCTCCAAGTCAGCCCAGAGACCAAAAATTCTATTGGACGCTGGTTTTGTTATTTTACTTGACTGTTTAGGCATTATTTCTCCGGAAGCCTTTCTTATCTTAGCCAATATCACATACACCTCAGAGGCATTTAAAGATCCTCACAAGTTTGAACCATCTAAAAAAGAAATCCTATGTTCCTCCCTACTATAAACAGTAATTATATTATCCCCTATACCACTTGGGGAATCAAGAACTCCATAACCCTCACCGTTCTCGGCTCTACTTGCTTGAACTACTTTAACGAGAGACGGGTGGTTCATATTTTCTTCATCATTCAAGATAATATTTTTTTCCATATTTGCTTTATCAAGTTTCGGTTTGCCTTTTTCCCTTATTATTTGCAAAAAAAATTTATCCTATGACACACCAATGTTATTTCTATCCATGCCATATATTTAATGAACTTAACAACTCTTTAAACCACCCTTACACATAAAAAAAGGGGAGCACAATTCCATAAGCACTTAACACAATCATCACTACGTCACCTCCTGTACCCCATTCTATGTTTCGGGCAAGCCTGAGATTTTTTTAAAAAATATATATGGTTCATGAGCTATGTGGCGTGTTGTGCACTTTGTTCATCCGGCCTATTAGCCGCCAGGCCCCTAGTGGGACCTGACGTTTCCACACCCTGCCACGTGGAGGCTGGCTGGGTGTACCCAATGAGGCTAGTTTACTCTGGCGGGTCCTGCCACTCACTTTCCTGAGATTTCAATGGCTAGGACCTAAAAAAATATATATATATATATATATATATATATAATAATATAATATATAAAAGATTGTATTAAAGAGTAAAAACAGAAAACATCAGAGAGTTAAATAAACTGGATATGGCAAATGCACCGAAGCGCGCAAAGCAGCAGCAACGGATGCAAATGTAAATATATGTATATTTTAATTAATATGATAAATAAAAGTAAAGATGGCAGTTCGAAACTCCGGAAAGCTTAAAAAATTACATGAAAACGTTAAAAGAAAGTTACGATAGCTTACATCAGATAAAGGCGGGAAAAATTTACTAAACACAGAACTCCGAAACGGGGAATAAAATATGAAATATTAATAAATAATGAAATCTGATGTCAGCAAAATAAATATTGATGCTAAATCAGGTATTTCATCGGGGGACTACACCTGACATAGCATCAACGGACTGCGTTTCCATACTTGCCCATAGTTATGCAAGAGAAAATTTATAAATGTCAATAAACAAATATAAAAATGTAAAAAAAAAAAAAAAAACGAAAAGGTATCTCTTACAAAGTATGGACAAGGTAGTCCCTACGCAGTATTATAATGAAAATATAATTAAGAGAAAAGGGTGAATATTATAAAAAGTAGAAGATTAAAAATATTATACCTGAAAATGGCGACGCGAAACTACATGAGGTCAATACGATAGCTGCAAACAAAACAAATAAAACAGCTACTGACGAAAAAATAGATGACTAGTGACCTCTGTAATCAGTTTTTAAGACAGTATTTTAAATATACAGAATAAGGAGAAATTTAGGTAGATAAGAAGAAATGTGGCGAGAAGTGTACCAGAGAGGACCATATACATATAAAAAAAAATAATAATAAATAAATAAATAAATAAAACGGGAGAGGCTGTGGTTTTAAGCTTAGCATCGCGCAAAGCAGCAGATGGCTAAAACTTAAATTAATATAAATAGTGCATTAAAACCAATAGAGATAGCAGAATGATAAAAATTGTTTGGACAAACAAATGCACCAAAGCGCGCAAAGCAGCAGCAAAGGATGCAGATGTATATGAAATAATATAAATGCCAATGCAAGCAACACTAAAGGCCACAAGGAAAAAATAGATTAACTATAGAATAAAGATTGAAGCCAGCAAATGGCAAACCGGAGTTAAAAACAAGACCATATAAAGACTGAATAACAGAGATGGGTGTAATTTAAAGAACAGTATCGCGCAAAGCAGCAGATAACTAATTCTTAAATTGATATAATAATATAATATATAAAAGATTGTATTAAAGAGTAAAAACAGAAAACATCAGAGAGTTAAATAAACTGGATATGGCAAATGCTGACATCAGATTTCATTATTTATTAATATTTCATATTTTATTCCCCGTTTCGGAGTTCTGTGTTTAGTAAATTTTTCCCGCCTTTATCTGATGTAGGCTATCGTAACTTTCTTTTAACGTTTTCATGTAATTTTTTAAGCTTTCCGGAGTTTCGAACTGCCATCTTTACTTTTATTTATCATATTAATTAAAATATACATATATATATATATACACATATTTGGCGACATCTCCCATCTGTGCTGCCAAATCTTCAACATGTGAGCCACTATTCGTTGTTTCTCTGCCGTCCGGCTGTTGGTTGGGTCCAAGGTAAAGTGATAGATGGAGGCAGGTATATCCTTGGACAGTAAATACATGAGTCTACATCTAGTCACCTCGAGGTCCAGCGGAAGAGCTCCTGCCAGGACCTTCAGAGCGTGGGTACTCACCGTTTTGCATGCCCTAGTTATAGTTAGAAGTAAAAAAAAAAAAAAAAAAAAATCAAATTACTATTTTAGGGTTACCCGTAAATGATTACATTAACCCGTATTCGTGTCTGTAAATTGCGTGTGTTCTCTTGTCGATTTGCCTGGACGAAAAAACCTCAGTTTCTGAGGGAAAAAACCTTGCTATCTACGCCTGAGACCGACTAACTCAGCCACGGAGTGAAAAAAGCCCACTAAAGTTCTTCGCGTCATCAACGGGATTCGAACCCGGGGCTTTTCCACCCGGTGTGGGGAGGACGGTGATGATACCACTGTGCTACCACGCAGACTATAGTTAGAAGTATGTTTCTTTGGATAATGTCCAGCAGTCTTCTGTTGACCGCGGTTCCGGCCTTCCTGAACCAGATTGGCGACCCGTAGGTGATCGTTGGGATGCATATTGTTTTATAATACAGGGACAGGGTCTTCCTGTTGAGTCCCCAGTCCCTGTGAGATACTCTTGCTACAAGTGCTGCATAGTTCCTTAGTTTCTCTCTCAAGCAGGTGAGGTGAGGTGTAAAGGACAGGTTTCCATCCAGGATAATACCTAGATACTTTATTTACTTTGCTAGTTTAATGGTGGATCACGCTATCTTTATTTGCTGTGGTCGTCTGATATTTAGAGAGCCTTTTAGTAATACTGAGTTTGTCTTGGTTGGTGAAATCATTAACCTATGTGTTTTTGCCCAATTCTCTAAGGTTTGTAGTGTTTGGTCTGCCAGTGTTTCAAGTCCCGTTCTGGAGTCCGCTTCCACCATTAAAATGAGATCATCAGCAAAGGCCTGACTACAGAGAAGAACAGGTGCAAAGTGCAAAGTGTGTTAAGTGTCTAACGGCACCAGCGGTCCTCCCCCCCCCCATCTCCGCGTTGCTTTCATTGTGAGTGTACCAGTTCACTGGGAAGGCCAGAGATTTACAAGTGTGTGGATCATGTGAGTGTGTTATGTTATGTACCGTTGTTCTTCAGGCCATTTACCCGCTGGACCCCAGCTGAGGCCCAACGTTGCCCGCACTTCGCCCCGTGGGGGCAGACCAGGTAACCACTAGTTTAAATTTGCACTCTGGCAGGTCCTGCCACCTAGTTTCCTGGGATTTCAGTGGCTAGGACCTTAAAAAAAAAAAAAAGAAAAAAGAAAAAAAATTTGCATGGGAATGTTGCGCTAAAATTAGAAAAGCCAAAATGGTGGACGAACAGCGTAATTTAGACACGGTTATTTTTGGCGTGTGGGGCATTCGCTTGCATACAGATAGAGTTGGGTAGGGAGAATGAAGACTGGGGGGATAATGACAGAAGAATGGGGTTAATAGGGAAGACGACCCCAGGTGGAAACAATGGGGCATGCCCATACCCCACCAGAGGGAAGAGTGCGGTCGGCAAGGAGGGGAGGAGACAGGAAAGCCGTCGCCTCCCCCCGCCTGGGTAAGGGAGAAGAAAGGGCCGAACAAGGGAGCCGGCTCAGATCACTAACATGGCGTGTATGTGGCAAAGCTGTGGCTTCGTCAGGTCCGTGACAGTGTACAGTCCATTAGTTGGTCAGTGTTGGGATAGGATCTCATCCACTGCTGTTCCAATAATCAGGATGTCAGTGTGGGATGGTGTCACTAATGGGATCTAGATCTCATCCAGTAAAGTCCTAGTCATTGTTGTCCGTTTCAGTTGTCAGAGTTCCAGTGTCGACTTTAGGGAAGTTGTGGTAATGCTCGTAGTCTGCTGAACAGTTCGTGCGCAAATTTCGAGAGGACTCTATAGTACTCCTCCTCCTACAGTACAAGGTGTTCCCGATCCTTAGGGTTGAAACATATTTTTGTTATAAAGTGATATATTATATCATCAAAGAGGGGGCATTCATGCATCAGGTGTGTCCATATCTGATTTTCACCGCAATGGCATAGTGGTGATTCTTTTATTCCGAAGCTCGAAAGTTTGGCATTAAAGGAACCATGTCCCGTTAGAAGGAAGGTGGTGTAGATCCCCGGTGAGAACCAGGTCGGCTGGTGTAGGTAGACTTGGGTAACGTCCGGGATAAATTTCCGGTTTATGGCGCCTTTAGTTGATTCTACCCATCGGGACTACAGAGAAGAACAAGTAAAGTAAAGTGAAGTGTAAAGTTTGTTCGTGTCAAACGGCACCAGGGGTTTCCCCCATCTCCGCGTGGTTTTCTTTGTGGGTGTAACAGATCACTGTTAAGGCCAGAGATTTAAAAGTGTATGGGATTTGGAAGTATTGTGTTGTGTATCGTTGTTCCTCTGGCCATTTAGCCGCTAGACCCCTGCTGGGGCCCAACGTTGCCCACATTCAGCCCCGTGGAGGCAGACCAGGTACACCCAGCATAATTATTTACTCTGGCAGGCCCGGCCACCTAATTTCCTGAGATTTCAGTGGCTAGGGCCTAAAAATAAATAAAATAAAATAAAATAAAAAAATTTAAAAAATAATAAATAAATAAAAATAAATAAAAAATAATAAAAAAATAATACAAAATAAAAAAATAATAAATAAAATAAAAATAATAACGCGATTTTAAGGGGTGGTTCGTTAATGAGGTTAAGTTTCGGAATTGATGCACGATTTGGCTGTTATAATTTGGAAGTTTAAGTTTTTGTCGTGTGGGGCAAACACTGTGATGTATAGAGAGAGTGGGGGGAAAGACTGAAGACAGGAGGGGAAAGACAGAAGTATGAGGCCAATAGGGTAGACGACCCCAGATATCAGGGTGGCGTGCCCATGCCGCACCACGAGAAGTAAACGGGGGGACGGTCCCGGCCCCTCCCCCGCCAGGATATGGAGAGAAAGTGGGCCAGACTAGGTGTCCAACCCAGATGGCTAAAAGGCGAGGCAACAGCGTAGCTGCGGTCACAGTCATGGTTTTTGGATGTTCAGTTCAGTGTCACTTCAGGTAGGTCACAGTCTTGGTTCAGTCTCACTTGTCTCGTGTTCGTCTTATGGGGTCAGGAAGACCAGAGTCATCAGGAAGTGATGACTCTGGTCAGTTTGTAGTATTGCTTTGAGGTCAATTCAGGTAGTCATATTCGTTGAGAGCATCAGTCCTGGCCATTTGCACCAGGTCATGAATGGAGAGTTATCTTTGTTGGTAATTTCTTCTGATCTGTTGTAGTCATGCGGTATGTTCATGCTGTAGTCTTGAATGTCTCCTCCTTGGTTACTTTCAATGGAGTTCTTCTATTCAGATGTTTCCATATTGTTGCGGATAGCGATTTCCGTTCTCCTTCTGTTAAAGATGTCCTGGGCGAAGCGCCTGAACGCGGTGTACTCGTCTTCCGAATCCAGGAGGTGATGCTCATTTTCTTTTGGTACAAACTTTATACTGGTGCTGAGTACTGATCTTTGTCCCTCATAGCATTCACATTTGTGCATGATATGTTGCCACGTCTCCATATTGCCACAGGTGCAAGTTGGGTCCTCGGTCAGTCCGAGTGAATTCAGTTTTGCGTTAAAGGGCCCATGGCCCGTCAGGAGGAAGGTGGTGTTCAGTCCCGGGTATAGGTCTTGTCTACGTAGGGTATAAATTTCCGTGTGACTTCACCCTGGGTCGTCTCTTGCCATCTCCTCTGCCAAGTTTCTTTCAGGTGTTCCATGATTTTCTGTTTTTCCGTTCGGTGGTTGTTTGTAGGATCCAGTGTAAAAGTGTCAAACGTGGTCGGTGTTCCCTTTGCCAGGTAGTACATTAACCCACATCTCGCCACCTCCAGGTCCAGAGGGAGAGTTCCCGCCAGGACCTGCAGCGCACAGGTACTCACCGTGTTACACGCCCTGGTGATGGTGAGGAGTATTTTTTGCTGTATTGTTTCGAGGATTCTTTTATTTACTGCAGTTCTTGCTTTGGCGTACCATATTGGGGCTCCATAAGTAATTTCTGGGACGAAAATCGCTTTATAGTAGAGGGATTCTTTTGTTTAGTCCCCACTCTCTGCGTGTTACTCTGACTACTAGTGCTGCGTATTTTCTAAGCTTCTCCTTTAGATATAAGAGATGTTGTTTAAAGGACAGGTTGGAATCTAGGATAATGCCTAGGTATTTCATCTGTTTTGCTAGTTTGATTGTGCCTTCCCTTACTTTTATCTGGGGCGGCCGTCTGATGTTGAGTGTTCCTCTCAGTAGAATTGAGTTCGTTTTGGTCGGGGAAATCTCCAGTGTATGAAGGTTTGCCCAGTCCTGGAGTACTTGCAGTGCGTGGTTCGCACGGGCTTCTAACTGTGATCTAGAGCTCGCTGCCACCGTTAGGACGAGATCATCCGCGAAAGCTTGTGCGTTGACATCACCTAAGTCAAGTACCAGGAATTAATCAAAAACAATGTTCCACAGGAGTGGCCCCAGGACAGATCCCTGCGGGCAGCCCCTGCGGACTGATCTTGTCAGGCTCCGGAACGGTGCCATTATCCTGATTTTTCTATCTGAGAGGTAGGATCTAATGCAATTATATAAATTCATGGGGATTTTTGCCTTGCGGAGTCTGCCCAGGACGCTCGGTCACCAGAGGGTGTCGAACGCACCGGCGAAGTCGACCGCAATTACCAGGAAGTACTTTTCATTACATTGTGCTGCTCTTTCTAGGAGGTTCCGAATTGCTTCGATCGTGGAGGGTTCGGGTTTGAACCCATATTATCTGGGTGACTCTAGGTTAGTTTTTTTGTAGTGGCTGAGTATTCTTCGATGTAGTGTTCTCTCCAGGAGTTTACTTAGTGGTGATAGCAGCGCTATGGGACGGTAAGAGTTTGGTTGGTCAGGTGGCTTAGTTGGGTTTTTCAGGATGAGCTTGAGATGAGCTGTTTTCCAGCTAGTTGGAAAATGGCCTACTCTGAGGCAGCAGTTGAAGAGGTGCAGCAGGGGTTCCTGGTATGTGCTCCACCGCCTTCTTAACGAGTTCTGGGTCCAAGTGGTCAGGGCCAGGGCATTTCCTGTTGCGCATTTGTGTTGCGGCTTCCTATAGCTCATCCATGGTAATTGGCGGCTCCATTTGTTGGATGTTATAGGTCTCGTTTGCCTGTCTGATAGCTTGTTGGTCTTCCGTGAGTATATTCGGTGGGTCTTTTATAATGGTGTTCAAAATGTTGGCCACCGAGTCGTCCCATGTTGGGGTGAGATTGCGTTGCGGCGTTATATTTGCTGTGGTTATTTCCCCCCTGGGGAGTTTATTTGTTGTGATCTTGTAGACCACTCCCCAGGGATTCTCATTACCTTTAGTTGAGACCAGTCGTTCGCAGGAGGACTTTTTACTTTTCTTTATACTCTCGGTATAAGTATTTCTCAGTACTGTATATTGGCGGCGCAGGTAAGTGACCTCAGCGGGTGGCCACGACCTCCGTGCTCTCTGATATCCCTTCCTTTTTTGTTGGACTAATCTCCTTTGGCGTTGCAGCTCTAGGGTTCACCAGGGCATGGGCTTGCTTGAAAGCGTTTTTCTTTTTATGGCGACTTCAGCTGCCTTGGTTATAATGTTTGTTATTATTTGTTGCAGTTCGTCTGGGTCCTCTCTTATTTCTTGGCCATTCTGTCTGGTTTGCCCAATTCTATCATGTTGGGCTCTACTAATAAGCTGTTCTCGGTAGAGAGTTCCCAATTGGCTTTGGAGATTGCAAATCTGTTTAGCATCGTCCTTTCTGTTGCGGTTCTTGCTGTCGTTCTCTGTATCCGGTAGGTGATGGTACGGTGATCCGAAGTGGTCCAAGCATTTAGCACCTCCAGTCGGTCACGTGGGAATCGATATTTCTTGTGGTTAGGGTGATGTCAATGGTCGCCTCCCAAAGTGTATTACAGAAGGTTGGGAGGCAGAAAGGTTGATTTTTAACCGTCAATATTGAGTTAGCCAGGAACTCTTCCAGTCTTTGGCCGTTTCTGGTGCCTTGCCGGTCCGGCGTGGCGCTGTGCCAGACTGGGGATCGGCAATTGACGTCGGCACCTATTATGATCCTCTGTCCTGCTAGGGTAGTTTGGACATCCTGGAGATATGTAATGGCGAAGTCAATCTCGACGCCGGGTCTGCAGTAGAGAGAGACTGCATATAGGCAGCCGACAGAGCTGATTATATGTGCACATGCTGCCCATGGCGTGTCTAACTGCGGAATCTTGATTACTGTCATTTCTGGGTTGCAGACTATAATTGCTCCCCACGGCGTATCTTCGTCACTCTGTACTATTTTAAACCTGAGCGGGTATCCCCTAACCTTCTTCATGTGAGTGTAGGGCTCTTGAATAAGGATGAGAGTAGCATTGTTTTCTTCTGCTTTTAGGCATACTTGGGCGACTACTGCTTTCGCACGTTGCACAATTATTTGGTAAATTTTTAGCACTCCATCCTTATATTTTTTACGTTGCGTACCAATAATCGGTTCTGAGTTGATATATACACTTGAACTTTTGATATGTCGGACATCTTGGATCTCTTATGGAATGCGTATGATCTAGCCTTAGTAGCTTGCAGTTGACGCATACAGGGTCTTTTGCTTTGTTTTGGCAGCTACTGAAGTTGTGCCCCTTTTCGGAGCAGTGGCCGCAGGTTGGTTCCATTTGATTACATGTGTGTGATGCAGTGGCCGCAGGTTGGTTCCATTTGATTACATGTGTGTGTCGTGTGCCCATATTTGCAGCACCTAAAACACTTTACTATAGCCACGGGTTCTCTGTACCTGTCGCTACTCCACTCTATATAAATTGATCTCTGTTCCCGCAGGACTTTCCAGGCCTCTGGGGCCAGATCCACTACCCAGTTACAGTTTCCGCTGCTTCTGGCCCTTGTTTTATACTTGGGCATTACCTTTTCATCCCTCTCTGGTAGTCCTCTATGTAGGTTTTTCCTATAGATTTCTCCGGTTAGAGTCTCGGGGGTGATGTCTTGGTCCACGTCAAATATTATGACAGATGGCCCTTTTCTTCTTAAGGTTTCCGCAGTAAGGCCCAAGGTTGGGATCTTTGCATTGGACATGATTATTTCCACTTCTTCTTTGCTCTCCGATTCTATTAGAATCCCTGGGTTTCTTGTTTTCCTTATTGCTTTAATTCGGGTAGCTCCGAGGTCTTTCCGCAGGTTTTCCATTACCTTCTTCTTTATTTCTTCGCTTGTATGTTCATCTTGTCCTGTTGACTTTAGGATAACTATGTTGGGTGTTGGTAGGAGTGTTCTTCTCGAGGACACTCTTGCAGGATTGGCGGCAGGTTCATTTATGTTTGCAGTGGTGGTTTTGCTCCACAGCACTTCTGAGTAGGTAGGGGCGCGCTGTGGCATTTCTCTTGCCCCGCCTTGCAGGTATGCCTCTAATGTGGCCTTTATTTTTTCGTTCTCTATGTGGGTTTTGTACAGGATAGTCTCCAGTTTTGTCCACAGTGAGACAATGTCTGCTCGAATCGTTGTTGTCACTCGATTCTTCTGCTTTTAGAAAATTTCCTCCAGGGCAGACCTGAGTATGAGAATCTGGTCTGGTACTGGACCCCCCCCCCTGGTAAGGTGGGGTCTAGGGTTTGCGATTCTTCAGTCATCTCAGTCAGTTGGTTTTGTTGTTCCAAATTACTTTTGCTCGGGTCAGATTGCGACCTGGTTTCCCGTTCGAATTTCGGGACGCCTGGTTTCTTGTTCCTTTTTTTTTAAAGTGGGGACGGCTTTTGTTCCTCGGTGTCGTCCCTATTGCCATCAATCAGGATGGGTTCAGGTTCTTTCGCGATGTTTTCTTCGGTTTGGTTGGGTATTCCGAAGGCATTTCTGGCCAGATCGGAAAATCGGAGTATTCAGATTAGCGGGGTTCTGTTTATATATTCTTGTAGCTGATTTAAAAAGACGAAGTTTGGTGGGTCACACAAGTTCGTGCATTGTATTGCTGTCACACAATACCCTGGCAACGATTTGAACTATCCCCAAGGTCAAATCGTTGAAGGGTGGGGGAAGTCAAGTGTTAAAATTCCCCTAGAGCAGTGGGATTACCTCCGTATGGGGTTTCCTGTGGGTACCGAAGATTATGGTGACATCTAAAATATTGAAAAAGTCACGTGAGAGAAGATTCATAAACATCATGGAAAGTTTATGGTGGGGGGGACTAGTCACTAAAAACATAATTCACTGTCTTTTTAAATAGTTGTAAGCACAGCTTGTTGGAGCAGCTTTTGCTCTGGATATATCACAGATCGTGGCACCCTCCCCAGTCAAGTACAAGGTGCCAACGTGGCCTCCGCGTTAAAATCGGTGCCTCTCTATATCCCGGCTGCCAGCCACATGGTGACCAGTGTAGGTCTGGCAAACAAAGGAAACAGATAAAAAACGCTGGTAACTTGCAAAATTCCAGTTAAATACTCAAACGTTCCTCACCTAGAGAGTCCACTGTAGTTTATAAATCACTGGATACACTTTTTCTGAAATAAAAGCACTAAGAACTCATAATTTAATCCATAAATCGCGGAGCGATGTTTCAACGTGGCAGTAACAACGGCAGCCATATTGGCGATCCACAGAGAAGAACAATGAGATTTCTGAGCCGAACAGAGGGATGCTCTTATCAAGAAAGGTCTATGTACTGAAATTGCAGCATATGGAAACTAGGCACCTGCGAAGTGGTCTGATTGAGGTGTTTAAGGCTTTGAACGCTATGGGGAAGCGCAATGTTGATAGGATTCTTCCTCAGACCACAAGAGGGGCACAAATTCAAACTGAAGGACCGTCACAGAATAGATGTGCAGAAGTTTATGGGTGATTGTTGGAACAAACTTCCATCCGTTTTTGAAGTTCATAGTTTAAATAAATTTAAGGATTAACTATACTGACTGTTGGAGGGAATGAATAGATAAAATGGGAGGTGTCATGTTTTTGTTTTTTGGCTGATGCTGTATAAGGTTGCTTTCTTGTATCATTTGCTACTGCTAATGGTAATGACAACGACAAAGAAAACACATTTTCTAAAACTTTATTTCAAAATTATTTAAACATATAGTTGTATATATATATATATATTTTTTTTTTAAATACACAATTTATTTATATAAATTCGTGCAACCTATAACCTCTCTTATTTAAAATTTCAATTAAATCCAATTAGTGATAAATTATGTTAAAATGGATATACATTTTTCTCATTTTTTTTTCTTCTAGAAGCATCTTGAATATTCAGCTAAACTCTAACTCGTCATCTGTAAACGAAGTCGTGGTGAATTTAGAAACTTATCTGAAAATATTAATAGAATTATTGTTTAAAAATAATTTGAGACACAGATTATTTTTAAACAATAACCTGAAGAATTAGCAGAAAATATAATTTTATTTGATTTCAGTTTAATATTCTGTTAAAAAAAATGTATTATTTTTCATAGGAGAACTGGCGTGGAAAATTATTTTTTTCACTAATTTTGTAATTGGATGTTTCTTCATGAGTAAATTTTGACTGGAATGCTTTATTTATCTGAGACATAAAAATACTTATAAGTTTGAACTATTATAAATTAAACTCGTATCCAAAAAAGATTTAGTATTCTTTTTCGTTTGCTTGAAAAACCAAATGGGTTATGTACATTATAATATGGTCATTCGCTGCTCTGCGACACGTAGACTTTATCTAAATACATGGAAAACTCCATCCATGAATAACTACACTTCCGCTTTTTGGCCATGGCTAAGGAAGTCATTCCATATATTTTACAATAATAGTTGGCTAGTTATGAGACTTTTCTGAATCAAATTTTATTTAGTTAAGATATCCCCAAAAGCGGAATCTGATACTAAATTTACTGAAAAATGTGTTAATATATAAACAAATTTACAGCACGTCCTCCTTAATATGCTTATGGCGACTAAGTTCCATTACTCAGTGTTAGTGTTGCTTTATTCTGCTAATGGCTAAAGATAAATATCTGTCATATTTGTTGAGAAATTTTAAGAAGAAATCCTTAGAGATGGTAGAGATATCAAGTTATCTTTGTATATATGTGAATGGTAAATGTGGAAATCTAGTGGACAATTCAAGTAGGAAATATCTTCAGAGGATAAGGTATTCACCAGTGGTCGAAATCAGTAAACGTGTTACTGAATTCACATATGAAATGGCGGGCTACCGTGAATGCATGTAGTGGTGTCAACTGTGTTATTTTTTGAAGGCCAGGTGTCACGGTGTGCGTTTTAGACTAATGATATCACTGGTCTGTTAACCATTCAGATTTTCAAACGTTCCATAAAGAATCCCATCATTGTTTACAAATGTGGTAAAAGCGTCAAGGATATATGGCACTTAGACCACCAACAAAGGTTTGTAAATGGAAGAGCCTCAAACTCAAACTCGAACTATTGTATTAGGTCCACCCGTAATTTCTTACCTATACCCATTTATTTATTGTCTATAAATCGCATGTGTTCTCTGGTCGATTTTCCTGTTTTGTTGGAAGGAAAAACCCTAGTCTCTGGGGGGGGGGGTAAATTTCTGTCTACACCTGAGACCGATTAACTCAGCCACGGAGTGAAAAAAGCCCAATAAAATTCCTCGAGTCATCGATGGGATTCGAACCCGGGCCTTTTCCACCAGGTGTGGGGTGGACGTTGACGATTCCACTTTGCTACCCACGCAGATAGGTAAGAGCCTAAGGAAATGACCCGCGTGAATAGCACAATTTGTAGAATCGCTGTCCTCTCCCACAAAGACCAGAATTAGAGTCCCGCTTAAAACGTGAAGAATTTTTACGGGCAGTTTTCACAACGTGGCTGAGTCAGTCATTCTCAGGCGAAGGCAGCATCGTTATTATTTTTTTTTTATACCGGAAGCTTGAGTGTTTCTTCCAGAAAGCTGATAATTGGCCACAGATCACAGGCAATTGACAGTCAATATACACGGAGCAATTATACAGCTAATATACAAATATATAGCTAATCGTTAATCGCTGTACTAGAGGAGAAAACCATCTTGACTTGCTATTTTCCTCATTAACGTGTATAATTGAAGGACCACCTGAGAGTCATTATAAATCGGATCATCAACCTATCTATGCAAAACTAATTATACCTACGCGAGGACCACTTGCCCGAAAAAACTTTCAAACCTCCATCATCATTAGCAAAAAATTCCTGCAAGTTTCCACGCTTATACTTTAGCATGTCCTTCAAACGTCTGACGTCTCTCTTGCTGTAACTCTATTAGCAACCTACGTAAACACGTGGGTATCAAGCTGGATATCAAAGAAGACAAGAATCTCGCCTCACTCCAAAGCCTGGTTGAATCCAGAAGTACACATGGCTTTTCGATTAAAGCAGCGGCTGCATCAGATTTGGAAAAATACTCAAAAGGTTTCCGAACGCATATCTTATTCAAGAGCACGAAAGCAATTTAACAGGGGGAAATCAACGGCAATAACAGAACAGCTGTGGGCCCAACTTCAAAAAGGGAAAATCCGATATCACATCAGATCTCATAGCTTCCCTAGTCAGCTGGACCCAGCTCAACGGTTAGATCATATCACCAGATTCAATACACCCACAGGAAAGCCAAACCCTGTTTTAGGTCCCGACCATGAATCACAACAAGATATCCTATCTTCCATCACCATCTCTACACACCAGCTGATAGCAGCGAAAAATTCGCTTCTAGCGACTGCAATTGCGGGGCAGACAAAGTGCCACAATTCATGATCAAATGTCTCGGTGCGTTCATCCTACAACCACTCAGGCCCATCTTCAACGGAATTGTGGCCACAAGAATCTTTCCTAAAGCTTGGAACAGCTTCCTTGTCAGACCACATCCAAAAGTTTGAAACCGCACTCCACTTAAGCACTTTCGGCTGATATTTAATTTCAACCTTAGCAACTTCACTGGGGATACAGCGACTACCTGATATTATTGAATTAGAGCGACTGGTAGCCAGAGTCAAGATGGACACAGACAAAATCTCCACACCGTCCATTTGGGATTCGTGTTACTGGCGAGTACCTAAGCCAGAACTTCGGTTGACCCCGATGCTCTGTTCGAAGCATCGGAGACTTCATATCTAAGATCGCGTCTTCCGAAATCAAATGCTAACGGAAGTACAGCACCCGACTGCCGACTCGAATAAGTTTTACACCAATAGAACTTATAGAAAAGAGGTTTTAGCAGCTCGCTAGAATCACAGAAGCCAATAAAAACAAGCTAGTGCTCCTCTTTACACCATCTCCCAAACTCTCCTGTACCTTGAAGAAATTCGTTCGCTACATATTGGGGAAAAGTCTCACCATATCCTTGCGTTTTTAAACAAGAGCGCATCGATGCTTCTCCACAGAAAACCTATGAGTGCCGTTCATGTATATATTGTAAGTTTAACCATACGTGATGCAGCATATAAATATAGTTAACATTGGATTAATGTAAGGGATTCTAACAACATGCTACATTTTTTTTTTTTTTTTTATATCGTTGTGTACACAATTAATTATTTTAATCTGATGTGAACCCCCCTGGCCTTTGGCCGTGACGGGACAATTGCAACTGTATTTATTAATGAATATTTTATTTCATTTCATCTATTTCATCTATTCTCAATTAAAGTCTCTCTTTCAATTATGGCCTTTGTCGCTCATTCTCCTAAAATCATACTATGACTACAACGATCTAAGAAAATGGAGTCCTTTCAGCATTTCTAATATCTAATGGTCTCTGATTTATTTAAATATATGTTTGCCGAAATTGCCATTGTGTATGAAAAGTACTGCAGAATCTTTTAGGAATTGACTCTGACCGAAATGCGATAAAAAGAGAAATGTGTTGTAGATAGCTTTTCGGGAAGAGAAAATATCTTTTTCTTCGAAAGCTATAGCGTTTCGAGAAGTTAAGAAAAAGATGTTCAATGAAAAACAATTAAGTAGATGTAAATTATTTTTAAGGAGACTAATAATGAAACTGCTGATGACACTCTAAATCTTAAGGTTTTTTGTAAGCTAAAATGATATGTCAGATTTCTTGAAAAATTGGGCTAATTCGTTGAAGTAAATGTTAAAAATTATAGGACCTGTACAGGAATTCTGGAGAAAAAGTCCGGCTTCCTGTATATGTTGATTACTTTTTTGGTGCGAACTATACAGCAATAGCCTATGATAAAGTGCATTCACTACTGACTGGTGCTCACCAGAAGCAGATCGTAGGGTGAAAAACTTTATCATATGATATAACAAAAATTTTTATTTGATGTATCGCATGAATTGTTATGGAAATTGCACATTTTGTTATTAAATATTACTTAAATGAAATAAAACTCAATTAAAATTACTTAAATGAAATAAAACTCAATTAAAATTACTTAAAAGATATTGAACATTGTTTCTGTTGCACTATCAAATGGACAGAGGCATTGCTAAAGTAATAATACGTGTAATACAACGTAAGACAAGTAATTAAAAAACTACAAACAATAATACTTACGGTACGATATTCAGTGTGGTGTTCAAACTAATCACCTGTATTTTCAGAAATAAAATTTTTATGTAGATCTTTACTTTAAAATTGTAGATTCCCTGAAGAAAGAAATTCTCTTAGTTGATTGGTTAAATATAAAGAAATCTTTATTGCAATAATAACACAAATATGTAAACAAAAACAAAACAAACTAATAATACAAATCGGTTCATTGCAATATTGCCCTTCACAACCACAAGGCCAGAGGTTAATTAATCGTATTAGTATTAGCAATGCCCACATGGTGCAAGGATGGCTATGGCTTGTGCTGCACCAGCTAAAAAAATAATAATAATGAATAAAATTAAGAATAAAATTTTAAAACACATAAATAATTAATAAGAGAAAAGGAAATAGACAACCCAGGCGTTTCACTCCTCCCGTAGGTAATTATCCAGCTGACATTTGAAATCCTCCAAACTGTCAGCCTCTACCACCCATGTAGGTAACTTATTCCGGTAATTTATAACAAGCTGGCTAAAATAAAACTTCCTGCAATCCAGTCTGAACGTCTCCTCACGTAACTTGGAATTATGGCCCTTAGTTCTAGAATTATTTATAACCGTGGAAATTTTTTCTTTATTCATTTTGCTTATGCCTCTCAGAGCCTTACACACCTCAGTCTAGTCTCTTCTAAGGTGACTTAGAGGAACTAGTTTCCAAGTTCTGCAACCGACAGCCAGGTGGGAAGAAGCAGCAGCAGTGCGTAGCACACGCTTCTTGATTAGACCGGGTTTCGAGCCCGTCACCACCAAATACGGAGGATGCGGAAAGGTCAGTGAATGACCACCGCATATCCCGGAGCAATATGGCCATAGTTGCTAATGCTCCTGAAAAAAACAAAAACTAAAAACTAAACTGCAACCGACATAGTCAGTCTTTCCACATATGGAAGCCCATTTTCCGATCTCACCAGGCGAGTTACCCGTCTCTGGACACTTTCAAGAAGCACAATGTCTTTCTTCAGGTGCAGTCGCTATACTTGAATACAGTATTCCAAGTGTAGTTTAACAAGAGCTTTAGTGGGATTATGACGTTCTTATATCTACTAGCAATTATTCGATAAATCATTGCTAGTACACCAGGGGCATTCCATGCAACCTATCTAAAATGCTCGAAAAACTTTGTCTGACCGTATTCTAACACCCCAGTCTCTTTTCTCTATTACTGGTTTAAGTTCATCTCCACCAATGGTATAAGTTACTTTGGGGTTACTGTCCCCCAGGTGTAATAAATTACACTTTGCTGGATTAAAGCATAGCTCCTATTTTTCTGACCATCCCTGAAATCTATCTTGGTCACTCCGAAGAAACTGTGCTTGGCGGTGATCATTAACTTCTCTACCAATTTTTATATCATCTGCAAATTTAAAAATCACGTCCTCTATCCCTTCATCGATGTCATTTATGAAAATCAAAAACAGCAGTCGTCTTTAAACTGATCCTTGGGGAACCCCTCTTCTTAGATCAATCCAATCTGAGGAATAACCGTTCATTACAACCCTGTGCCTCCTGCCCTGAAGGCATCCACCTATCCATTTAAGAATTTTCCCTGTGATTATAACCTGTTACAGCTTATAAAGTAACCGCTTATAAAGTTATGTGGGACTGACTCAACTGCTTTGCTGAAATCCAAATAAACAATATCGAAATTATTGCCTAAGTCAAGCTCTTTAGTGACCCAGTCAAAATAGCTAACCAAATTATTTAAATATGGTTTCCTCTTTACAAAACCATGCTGAGTATCCTTCAGAATTCAATTTCTATCTAAACAATTTCTAATTCCACCCATTATCATTGTCTCCATGGTTTCTCCTACTACTGAAGTTTGACATTTTGGAACCGCCATTGTCTACCGGAGATTCATTTTAGAACCGCTCTTATGTACTGGAGTTTCATTTTAGAACCGCTCTTATGTACTGGAGTTTCATTTTAGAACCGCTCTTATGTACTGGAGCTTCATTGGCACTTTTCCAATCATACGGAAAGGTAATAATACAGTATGTAAGAGAAATCAAGAAATTACAATAATAATAACAGAGATCATTTATAAATCAAACATTAGAAAGCAGAACACGGGCTGTTGGGAAATATACCAGCACATGAGGTGATCGAAACATTTTGGACGTTAGTTGAATTATTGTTTAGTTCTTGGGCTTGAAGGGAACCTCTATTATTTCCCGGATGTTCTTTGTTTGTGGTACTTCTTAGAGAAAGGGCAGCTGTGGTTTGTCACCAGATGCTGAACGTATAAGTATGTCTTCTGGTGAGTGAATACTTGTGCCCCACTAATGTGCTCAATGGGAAATGTGTAGATCTTTCTACTAATTGATTTTAGAGGATTTGAGTGTGGACACTATGCTTTATATAGCTAGGAGGTGAGGCAGGATGAGTACTTTTATTCATTTTAGGTATTTTAGGTGGCTCAGTTGGAAGCTTGTCATTTTAAATCACCAAAGAAGAGAGGTCAGAGAGCATATGAGTAATATGCTTATTTTGATTCCTTAGGGAGTAGACCTAATCCTTGAGATCCTCAATTTGGTAATTCAATTGGTAAATTAGGAGGATGAAGAAGTCTGCAATGTTTGGTTGTAGAGGAAAGGTCAAACTGTAGTTTCTTCATGAATTCTTGGATTTTTGGTTGAGAATACTTTAACGTTCTAGGCAGAATTTTGTACATTAATTTCCAATGGAAAATTGGGTTGATTAATCCTGCATATAACATGGTTAGCAGAACTGTCAGGCGATGTTCTGTTGCCCATTGGTTCATCACATGCGGTGGCCATGAGTAAAAGCTATTCTACAACTGTCTTTCCTCAATTTGAAGTTATGTCCCCTAAGGTGCGGAATCTGAGCAAGAGGAAGAATCCCGTTAGCATTGAGCTTGCTCAAAACATTCAAGACCTTATACACCTCAATACGATCACGTTGCAGGTGCCTAGTCTGCTGACGCCGCAATTTGCAAAACGTAAAGTGTTCTTGGTACGAGCAACCTTTAGGGTAATGGGGCGCTTGCTTGATTCATGAAGGTTAAAGCGCTGCGCATGTACAATTATATGTGAATTCCAACGTCAGCTATAATATTTAAAATTACAAATATCTGTTCATCATATCGCAAAGATCATACAACATTAGCCTTGAGCAGAGGAAAGGAAATTCACTGGTGGGCTTATTTTGCGGCGCCAAATATAACCATCTAAATCTAATTAACATTATTGCTATGTTTAACACCACTCTTATACCACGTGAAACTAATAATATAGTTTATTAAGATAGTCGCCTAAATTACTATACATTAATGTGACTTTTCACGTATCTTACTGATACCATCATCAGACCATGTTGCTAATTGAGTCCTCTTGCCGATGATCTCAGTAAGCTGATGTGCATATCCCTTTTGGGAGCATCGACGAATGGAGTCTGTCAGGACATCCTGGCAACATCGGTCACCAGTTAAGATGAGAGTGAATAGCCCTTCACTCCTCAATCCAGAGAAATGCTGCTTTGCAGCATCCATTTTTCCTTGGGAAGCCCTAAACCAATGTCATCCACAGCTCGGGCTGCACTTTCTTACCTGCTGGCTGCAGTCTATTGCTCGAACTACAGCGTCAAAAACAGTTTCAATCTCTTGTTGTAGCAAACCACGATGGATTCAAGATCTCAGCTTTAAATTTCAGAATAAACAAAGTCTACATGCAAAATGGAAAGCAAAATCAGACCCACTAGACAGGATTGAATAATCAAGAACCCATGACCGGTTCAATGGAAGCAAATCTGAAGCCATGAAGGCCTACATCGACAATACAAAACAATCAAGATTGGGAAGGCACCGTTTAAGGCAAGGCATGATGAATTCCCTCAACAACTTAATCCAATCGAATGGTTAGACAACATCACAAGCTTTAAGCCAAAGTCAGCATCAGACTTTAAGAGCATTCCCAACAGTTGTCAGCGAGATGTTCTCGCTTCCATCATCATCATCACAAAAAGAGAGCTTATCCAGGCCATCAATGATATCCCACCAACGTCTTGCACTGGATATGATGGGGTAACACAATTCATTCTTAATAGGGTTTGTGTTTTCATCATTAATGCACTCCTAGGTATCTTTAATGGAATCTGCAGCCAGTCATCACCTACGGTTCAGAAATATAGGCTTTGGCAACGAAAAAGACGCTAAAAATCATTGCATCCGATGAGTGCTGGCTTCTTCGGTGGGTATCCTTCAAGCATAATCTGTCACCACTCACTCATACTTCAGATATCACCCAACTTCTAAATTACAGAAAAGTCTCCAAACGGATATTCACACTCCGCTTGCTCGTGTCAATTAAAATGATAGCGGGTGAAGGCATTACGCCAAGTTTTTGGTAGATGTGCAATTGGAGGATCCTCCGAAACGCTTAAGAGCCCTCCCCTCTCTGCACTCTGTGACGTGGAGGCTCAGGATAGGGGATAGATTCCTGCCCATGGAGATACTCCACAACGTCCAGGAGATGGATGTGGACTACAAAATATTCATAGAGGACAAATCGTACAGAAGACGCATCATCAGGGAACAGCTTTCGTCTTCAGCCGAGTGACTGCCATTGTCTTTTAATCACTTTTCATGTTCTTTCATTTCCCATGTTAATATCAATTTTATATGTAAAATATGTAATTATACATTTTAGGTTTTATGTAATTTTTCCTTTATTAGTTATTTCATGTTAAATCCCTAGCATTGTCGCTGTTATGGGTATTATTGCCTCATGTAATCATATAACCATTCACTGCCTGTTAAAGATATTAACTCAAATCAATACGCTAATCGGTAACAACATTATTGTAGTAGCTATATTTTCCATTACTGAGAAAGATCCGTGTTTGAAAACTGTCAAGAAGGCTTTATTCACACAGTAGCCAATTCATCGAGGTCGATTTTCTTTTTGCTGGACGAAAAACCTGAGTTCCCGGGAGAATAAATCATGATACCCTCGCCTGAAACCGATAAACTGAGCTACGTTGTGAAAAAGGCCGATAAAAATTCCTCTCGTCATCGACGGGATTCGAACTCAGGTCTTTTCTAACCGGTGGGGAGGATGGCGATCCTACCAACTGTGTTACCCAACAGGCCTGAGAAAGAAAAAACAACACCTAAAAAGAGCTATAACTAATTTAATGGACTACTTGATTCGATAACTTTAATTATTTTATGAGTAATTTAACACAATGTAAATTATTATTTATATACAATGATGAAAAAACAACCACTCCCTTGATTAAGGTTATCATGATTTGCCAATATGCGGCAGCGATTTTTCATATGGCGATTTATTATGGGGTTATCAGAACTTGATAATATATCCCCCCTAAATTCCTCAGGTTTAAACTACTTATTCGAAATCTTACCAAAGTCAATACAATCTCTGAAGGCAGTCGTACTCTATTTGTTATTTCAATACGAATAAGGTTTCAGAGAATCTGATGAAACATCAATAACAATCAATAACCACTAGTACAGAAACAAGATAAACGGTCGTGCAACTCGACAATTACTGGTACCTGCCTTGAAAATCTAATCAATTTATACCTGAATTGTATTCGTTCAAACTTTGAAAAAAATCTTCACACTTGTATTATGCGGAACAATTTCAACTTTTAGAATAGCACATTAATTAGAAGAGAGAGAGAGAGTTACCCTAATATCACTTAAAAGATTCTTTGCTTGTTTTTCTAATACTTACAGGAATCGCATCTTCTGGAAGTGTGGTGATGAATTGTAGAATGAATGAAGTACCATCGTTTAACATTTTAATCGTACAGGTTTGACCTCCACTCGTGCATGTCGGATTTGACGACTGCAAGGGTGTGTCACTGTCTAGTGAGGAGAGGAGATACATTCCGGTATCCGCTGTCCATCCGACTAAAGAATCGGCAAAGCCTGTTATTCCATAGATTCCATCTAAAATATAAATTAAATACAAAATTATAAAGGTGTTTTTTTCATCAAACAACAATCAGTACTTTTTGTTAACTTTGGCATTGTGTCAAATATAATGGAGAACATAAAAGAATACTGTGAAATATTCTAAAATATATTAGTCAATTATTGCAAAAAGCGGATTGAAGAATGCAAGTTTTTGTATCATAAACGTTTTTGGAACATATTCTAAAATGGGGAAATGAAATGTTTGTTTATTTGGATTGCCTGTAGTCAATTCAGCCTTTAGCGACCCAAATACGCCTGTAGTTTAAGGCATATTTTTCGTTGTCTCTCTCTGTATAAACACAAAAGGTGTGACGGCCTTTCTCACTTTTAAAATTTAATAATTTGGAAACAATAGATTGCATCGAAAAATGATTTTTTGAATTGTAAACAATATGGTTTATTTTGATAAATTAAACATTTAGAAAAATGAACGCAAAGTCAAATTGTTTTACCAATATTCACAGAAGATAAAATCTCCATTTATACCATTATTTTCTAAGAAGCAATCAAGATGGTGCAAAATCTACATAGTGTTTAGGATCAGGCGCCACCTGTGGTTTCCAACATCTGCGCGGAATATAAACTGTGAAAAAATACAGTACTGCTGTAAATGCCAGTAAAGTGCTGTATTGAGTGTGTAGTATTCTGTAGGGTTGTGTAGTTGCAATCAGTGAAAGTTTTACGTGCATGCCTGATGCAATGCCCATAACAACAGCAGTGCTAGGGGTTAAAGTTTAATCAATTTATACCTGATTCGAATTCATTCAAATTCTGAAACAAATCTTCACATTTGTTTCACTTCCTGATATTTGGCCGTAGACCTCCTAGTGGGACTTCTTGTTGCCCACACACACACACACACCGCTAGGAGGTTGCCAGGTAGCACATTATTCTCTGGCTTGTCTCCGCCAGGGTCACCTAAGCTTCTGGATGGAGACAACAAAAAAATAAAAAATAAATAATAATAAAATAATTAAATAATTAGAAATAAATAAAAAAAAGTGAATGGAGTGAAATTCCACTAGACAGGAGGTTGGGATTATGATGAGTGAAAGAACGCTGGGCAAGGGAACCCGGTGTGTGATCACCAAGACACTCGGCGCCGAAGTTCCGCTTGAATGTTCATTTAGGTGGTTCAGACGTTGAGTCTGGATGTCTAATCTGGTGGTTGTCCATTTTCCAATTGTCCAGAATAGCATTTCTACGGTTAAGGTAAGTCCACCAGAGTTCTTCGCTTATCAAAGCGGTCCTTTGCGATGAGATAGAAAGCATTGTATTCCTGTTCGCTGTCCAGTTGGTGATGCTCCTGATCCCAGTGGATGTTAGTCTACATTGTAATAAGGGTGGATCGGAGCTCTTTGTAGAGCTGGCAGTCGTACATGAGGTGCTGCCAGCTCTCTAATCTGTCATAGGGGTAGCAGAGATCTTCTTCCACGCCATGTAATGAGAGCCTGGCTTTTAGAGATCTGTGTCATTTGAACAGTTACGTGGGTAAAGACCACGCAAGTAATAGGGGAGCAGCTTCGGTAGACTCTGTGGACATCTAGGATGAATTTTTATGGTTATTGTCCCATTTGGGGAATTAGTCCATCTGGTTTCCAATAGCTGCTGCAGGTGTGTAAGGAGTCGTCTTTTCTCGGCTTTTTTATTGATAGTTAGGTCAGTGTCTTTGGTATTCCTTTCGCTAGGTGATACATCATTCTGCGCCGTATTATTTCTAAGTCCAAGGCTAGAACCCTGGCAAAAACGTGTAGTGCATTTATACTCACCGTGCGGTAGCACAGGTAATGGTAAGCATGATAAACATTTGTGTTAATTCGACAATTCTTCTGTTGACGCCGGTGGTTGCTTTTGTGTACCACGCTCCGGCGGCGTAAGTGATGATGGGTATGAAGATTGCTTCATAATAGAAAGACAGAGTAAGTCAATTGAGGCCCGCAATCATCGCGGGAGGCCCTGGCTTACAGGGCGGTGTAATTTCTGATCTTTGATCGGAAGTACTTCAGAGGCGCTTGCAAGCAGAGTTTCGAGGACGACTCCTAGGTACTTCAGCTGTTTTGAGAGTTTGATGGTGGGATCTATCTTGATTTGTACAACTATTTGTCCTCACATCTCACATCTTCTGGAGTTTTTTATTCAGAACATACAAAATAGGTATTAAACCAAAATTGAAACAATTTTTTTTCTTTGCTTTCATTTTTTGATTATTATAAAATTATATTCTAATATCTCCACAAACTGGTAGTATATGTGGAATTTTGGAATATAGGAACTTTGAGCCTTTTTTCACTTCTATCATAGAACAGGAATAGAGCTTGGCTTTGAGATGGTAGAACACAAAGTATGGGCTACATGTATTTCCATTAAAAGTAGGTACTGGCTCTAAAAGAAGTGAAGTAAGAATAAATGTCACTGGTTTGTACTCTAAATAAATTTTTCTTTATTAGTTCACCATAATAATCAACATATCTACTCTGACTTTGTATCGTCACTCCATTCTGATCACGAGTCCGAGCTTCTCCATAATACTTAAGGGCTTCTTCTGCCGTTTCACATATCTGTTTATGCAACATATATGCACATATCATCACTCCTGTCCGACCTTTTCCAGCTTTACAGTGAATTGCAACAACATTCTGCGTATCTTCTGAAAGCCATCTGTCTACATCTTCGCAAAATGGCTTCATTAATTCTAATCTTGGTGGGTTGTGATCTTCAAATGGATATTGAGCAACACGCTAATGAAATTTGCTTGGGTCATAATGCCTTTCCGAACACAAATTATAAATTTTGTAATGATCCTTGTGCTTTTCGTCTAAAAATTGAACGACATCATCAATATGATTCCTGCAGATGCCCTTTAATTTTTCTGCTGGAAAGCCCATTGTTATAATATTGTTAAAAATATGTCATATTTAGGTCATAACCTTCGTCCTGGTACCGCCTATTTTTTTTACTGACAAGTCCTCTGAATTTCGACGACATCATTGTGTAAACTGATGTCAGGTATTGTGATTTTTTTTTTTTCAAACTGTCTCAGGTTTTATATTTACTAAAAATATTAAAGAAAGAAAAGATTCCATTGGTCATCATAGTTAAATATTATGATCACCTGATATCTTTGCTTCCACTCAAGGTATATACAAATGCATTTTCTGAAGCTTTTGTTTTATTAATGCCGTATAATTTATTTTACAGTTTCTTATTTTGAAACCTATCGCTGTGATTGTACTACATTTTATATTGTACACGCTGCATTAAACATCAGTGGTATATAAAATGGAAATAACTCCGTACATAATTCCCTACATAGTATTACAAGAAAATAATTCTGTACATAGCAGTTATAAGCTGGAACGTGGTTACTCAAATCGCATATACTTTCGTTCTGACCACTCTGCTACGATGCCAACCGAAAACCAACTACAAGAGACGTTGAGGAAAAGGTGGTCTCTGCTTCTGTAAGACGTAAAACAACGCTAAATTCAATGATTCGCACGTGAAACGAGAGGCTGTAGCAGCCGTACACTATATAGTTCAGTTCTCACCCTGTGTAATTTTAGACCATCCTGGGCAACAGCTGATTATAATTACGATATATCTAAACAGTGGAAATGACCTAAGTTCGAAAACTGTCAATGAGGCTAACGATTCATACCACTATTTATTTATTTATTTTTTTTTTGGAGTAGCTGAATTTGATTAGAGAGTATCACGGATCTCAAGAGAGAGAGCAAGGTGTTTTTTCTCCCCGAAGCATGGAGATTTAGTCCAGAAAACCGGAAACTAACCAAACATTATATGCTCACTCCTCATAGCCTTAGTCGCTTTTGAACATTACATACACCTAGCCGATCTATCCGTACAGTTGTTGAGAATTTCTCACATATAAAGTGTAAAACAAGGAAACATTTTCATATGAAAAAGAAATGTCACAAAACTTCAGTAAAATGGAAGGAAAAACCAACTATGTTTCCTAGATAATTAAAATATTAAATGCAAAGGGATGTGGAAGAAATTTGAACAAAAATATATAACACTTAATCTCTAAAATTAAAATTATTTGGAACAAAAACACTCTTAGTACAGAAACGAACTTAAAAGGCTTAAACATATTTCATTTCAGATAATTACTTTTGTTACTTACTTGCTTCGATTGTCTGATTCAAAAGGTCGCCCAACGAAGCTGTAATCGGCCAGGTTTCCAAAGCGTTATCGACCGTATTAATGCTCCACTTGGCAATATCGGTGACTAAGTGATAATAGAAAGCAAAGTAAGGTGAATGGACTTCTACTTTAGAGGGAATTTCATAAAAATCATATGCTAAAAATTATATCAAATAATTCATTTCGATCGTAGTGTTTCTTGATAATTCAAACAATTATAAAAATAAACTTCCCGATTTAATTTTTATTTTATTCAGATATCAAACACTCGAAATTTTATATAGTAGATATTAAAAATAAATATAAAAAATCTGGTATCAAATTGGTTTAACATTTCCTTGTGAAATTGTTAAAACGATGGAGAGAGAGAGGATGAGCCGTGATCCAATAATAATAACAAGTGTCATCCCAAAAGATAAAGCACAATGAGGATTCGTCTTCCTCTTAATTTTACCATTAGCCAGCTGGTAGCTGATTGCTGGAACAAACTTTCATCTGTTTTTGTGCAACTGCATATCTTAAAAAAATTCAAGCAAGAACTAGATAATTTATGGAGGAAAAAGTTCGGTAAAATGGGACTTTTTCTCTCTTTTTTTGGTTTTGATATTTGGTTTTGATATAATTGATACTGTACACGATTGCTTTCTGGAATCATTTTTCACTACTAACACTAATGAGTGCAATGCTCTCCGAACCATTCTTATACGATTTCGTCATGATGCGCTGTTGCACTCTCATCCGTAGTGTGATCATCACCATGGTGATAAAAGTGTAATGTTGCGGGATGCACTGAATCTAATGCAAAATTCAAGCCTTTCATTTGCTTTCCAGTTAAGGACGCCACTACCCTTTTTGGTTGATGGTACCACTAACTAGCCATTAACAGCAACAGTTCGTTTCCCTCTCAGTGACTCCGCCTGCAGTTCTAGGTAAGTTCTCTTTTATCTTTTAATATTAAACTGTTTTACCACTGTACTATCACAAATACCGCCGAAAATATTGGGTGTCGCTGTGTCGGAGCACGGCCGGAGAGGTTTTACGTGAATTACGTCAAGACAGCGGATTTTATATGGGTTTGGAAGAGTAAATAAATGAAAACAAGTTTAATAATCGATTACAATATTATTTATCATAGGTTTATGATAAGAAAAATAAGATACAAAGGATAGACAAGACACATCCAAGTTTCAGGCGAAAGTCAGAAACATTCTCGAAACGCTCACTTGCCGACCTCCAATGGTCTTCCATTGGAGGTCGGCGAGTGAGCGTTTCGAGAAAGACACCGATCTTCCGAAATCCACAACCATTTCGTCCAATCCAACATCCGAAGCGGTGGCATAGTCACTTACGTCATTTACATCCATGGGTTCGTGCGCCGACGCAGCCGTCGTCAGCCGTCTTCAGCCGCGCGCTGCTCCGCTCCCATTTTTTTTTTTTTTTTTCCTTGGGCAGAAACATTTTTTTTTTCTCCAATTTTTTTTTTTTCGCTCCCAATGCTTCCTTATTCGTTCAGACCCAGACATTGGGGTATTATTGGAAAGCTGACGAGCTACTCTTTCCTGTCGTATTCGCGAATATAGGCGGACATTGTGAAATTTCTAAAATTTTTCAACTTCAATCCGCATTGACTTCACCAACACTGTATTGAAATTTAATTATTTCGCATTAAACCGACGAGGCGCTTCTGTAGCCAGGTGGGAAGGAGCAGCAGTGCATAGCACACGCTTCTTGATTTGACCGGGGTTCGAGTCCGTCACCACCAAATAGGAGGATGCGAAAATGTCAGGGAACGACCACCGCATATTCATATTCCCGGAGCAATATGGCCTTAGTTGCTAATGCTCCTAAAAACCAAATAACAAACAAAACATTAAACCGACGAATATCGACGAGAGCTGTGGATTAACAGTAAACAGAGCGTCGTACCAAGACCGAGTGCGTAGTTATAAAGAGTGGAAGTTTCCGAAGCGCGGCGGATCGTACAAAAAATAGCGGCCCCCCACTGCCACCCGTGTTTCGCGGCATGCTATCTGAAGGTCACTGACGAATTGCTCAACTATCGAATGATTATATTATTATTATTATAATTATTATTATCAGTTTATTCAACAAACACCCCTGTACAAAAATTATCAAGGAGGGTGGCTCATAGATACATCCAACTAAACTTATTAGAGTGTAACATAGGATAAAATATCAGGAAATACATAAGATATATAAATATAGAGGAAAAATTACATAGGTATAGAAATCATACATTCATAGAAAAATTACAAAATTACAAAACATTATCTTCTTCTTTGTCCTCGCCTTCTTCCCAAGTTCATATGGGATTGGCATTTACTTCTTTAATTCTCTTCCTCCATTCCTTTCTAACCAGAGGGCTTCCTCTCTCCTCCATCTTCTCTCTTTCAAATCCTCTGCCACCTTCTCCTTCCATCTCAGATTAGGTCTCCTCTCTTCCTCTTCCCTATCACCTCCAGCTTTTCACACCTCTACCGTACATACTATTCACTTCTTCGTTCCACATGACCAAGCCACCTGAACCTAGATTCGTGTATTTTTTACTCAGAGGCTCCACCTTTACCATACCTGTAATGTAGTCATTTCTTAACCTGTCCTTCCTCGTCACACCACACATCCATCTTAGCATCCTCCTCTCCGCCACTTCCATCTTCTTCGCCTGAGCCATTGTAGTCGCCCGTGTCTCAGCACCGTACATCAATGCGGGTCTAACCACAGTTTTATACACAATTTCCTTCATTCTACAATTATCTTTCTTATCACATAGCACCCCACTCATCTTTCTCCAGTTCAGCCATCCACATTGCACTCTGTGCTGTATTTCTGCACGTAAACCTCCATCCCTCTCGACGTACGATCCCAGATACTGAAATTTCGAAACAGATGGTAGCTTTTTCCTCCTGCAGTTTTATAGAACTCTCAACTTCTTCATTCAATACCATATATTCTGTCTTTGTTCTACTTATCCTCATGCCTCTACCTTCCAACGCTTTCCTCCATCCCTCCAATTTCATCTCTGCCTTTCCTTGGGACGATTCGCACAGAACAATATCATCAGCGAACAGCATACTCCATGGTTGTCTACTTTTCACTTCTCTCACCAACAAGAGACTCGTTGGAGAGGAAATAAAGCAAAATAGCCCGGTGAAGGGTATAAGTTGTTCTTTAGAGGAGCGGATGAGGGAGGAAGAAATGGAGTAGGTATCGTAGTTGATAAGGAGTTAAAAGATCGAGTGTCTGAGGTTAACAGAAGGAGTGATAGGATTATGAGCATCAAGCTGAAAGTGGGTGGACTCTTGACCACAATCGTATGTGCGTATGCCACACAAGTAGGATTCGGGGAAGACGAAAAGGACAGTTTTTGGATGGAAATGGAACAGGTGGTCATGGCAATACCTGAGAAGGAGAGGATGATCGTTGGGGGTGATCTGAATGGTCATTTACAAATTGTAGCAGAATGGTATTAAGGGTAAATTGCTACAATGGATAAAAGGATGGTTGAGTGGGAGAAGGCATAGGGTGTTAATCAATGGACGCTGCTCTTTGTGGACTAATGTTATTAGTGGAGTGCCACAGGGTTCGGTCTTGGGTCCGCTGTTGTTTTGTAGATTTATCAATGATATTGATGAAGGTATAACAGGCTTAGTGTCGAAGTTTGCAGATGATACCAAGGTTGGCAGGGTTGATAATGACAGTATGTTATTACAACAGGATCTATAAAATTTGGGAAGATGGGCTGAGAAGTGGCAATTGAAGTTAAACATTGACAAATGCAAAGTACTGCATATAGGTAGAAGTAACCCCAGATTAACATATCATCTGTGTGGTAATACCCTGACAGTGGTAGAGGGTGAAAAGTTCCTGGGGATAATTGTGCAGGCAGGTATGAAGTTTTCTGAGCAAAGCAGACAGGCTGCTCGGGCAGGTCATGGTATTTTGTCAGTAATATATAGGAATTTTGCTAGGAGTGAAAATAAGATGATTGTCCCTCTGTATAAGGCAATGGTCAGGGCTCGCCTTTAGTATTGTATACAGGTCTGGACGCCTCATTTTAGGAAGCATGTAATTAATTAGATTTGCTTGAACGTGTACAGAGAAGGGCAACAAGATTGTTGTGGGAAATGAAGAGATCCTCTTACCAAGAGAGGCTTAAATTCTGCAATTTGCAGAGGCTGGAGACTAGGCACGTGCAGGGTGATCTACTTGAGGTGTATAAGGCCTTGGATGGGTTGAGCACGCTGAATTCTGATGGGATTCTTCAACTTGTTCAGATTACGAACTTAAGGGGGCATAAATTCAAATTGAGGAAAGACAGATGTAGAATAGATATGTGGAAAATTGCCTTTAGCCAGCGGGTGGTTAATTGCTGGAACAAACATCCATCTGTCGTTGTGGAAGTTGATAGCTTAAATGAATTTAAGGAGAACTGGACAAATATTTAGAGGGAATGGTGTGATATATATATATATATATATATATATATATATGTGTATATATTTTTTTTTTTGGCTGATGCATAAGCTCATACACTTCATTTCTTGTATCATTTGCCACTGTTACTTCTACTATTACTACTACTATATGAACTAAAGAGTGAGAACAATTCTATGATGAATGACTATTGTTGCCCTTGACCCCATTTTTGATATATTTCTCTTCGCCATACATCATATTAACTAGGAACATTACTCAGCAGCTTATGCTACGCTGGATTATATCTTTTACTCCATGTGGAAAATTCCTTGGACGTTTACCGACGTGAATAGCTTTGGTTGGGAAAGGCCTGTGTTTAGCCAAGGACGCGAAGAAATTTATGGCCCTTTTTGTTTTTCACCCTATGGCTCAGTTAATCAGTATCGAGCAAGGACAATAATGTTTCGCCCTCCTTTTAAATCGGATTTTTCTTCCAACAAATGAAGAAAGACAGAAAGTGAACACACAATTACCTGAATTAATAGTATACAGCCGCAGATGAGGTATTTCTCAGGTGGACTTAATAGGTTATTTTTTTCTCTTTTTTTTTCTTGCTCTCGTCCTGTAAACTTCAATTCTGATCGTTTTTTTACTTAATATAATCAGCTGGATAATTATTTTTTCTCAGTACTGTGATTTAATTAGTACCCGAGGATAACAGTTGTCTATTTAAGTAATATCTAGCAAAGGTAACTAACATCCAACCTTAAAAGGATATTCGCTGCTGAATTCTGGCTTCTAAAATGGGCCAATACCAAACTCCACCTTCCTCCTGTTCTCAGATCAACACATTTAGCACATTCCCTTCAACTGCGCAGGCTCCGATCCTACATCGGAGAAAGAAGGCTGCTATTCATGATCAAGATGAATACAAGTAATATTACAGAGCAAAATTTCTGGGATCACTGCTCGTTGCGCATTTCTATTCTTTATCTCCGAACTTCAGAACAGCTGCTAGTAGACTAAAGTTTAGGAAGTGTTTCGAGCAGCCTTAAAGACTAAGATTAGGAAGTGCTTCTAGCAGTTGTGCTCCTAGAAGCACTTCCTAATTCATTTCACAAATATACGTGGTCTCAATTCTAATCTCAACGATGTCCATTTCCACATGTAGTCTGCCAACCCGCATATACTTTTTCTGACAGAATCTCATTTATCGGTTGATTCAACTACTGCTCATCTCAAATGCACAAATAATTCGCTCTAGAATTCCTTTCGCCTCAAATGTTGTACTTGTGCATATGTCCTTTCTGATATTCCTTGTCAGAGGCGCGGCAATTTGGAATCTCCTCTCTTTGATCTTCTTTGGCTTAAAATCTCTCTACCTCATTCTGTCAAATTCATCTGTTGCCTCCATCGATCTCCCAACTCCACAAACTACTTGGAGATCTTTGACTTCCTCTCCTTGCAAGTTGACTTTCCCCAGTCCAACTTTCCTAAGAGTGAGATAATTTTCCTTGGTGATTTTAATGTTCACAACTCCAGCTGTGTTCCATTTTCTAGTCACACCGACCGAAGTGGTCGAGATGCTCAGACTTTTGCAATTACTAATGACCTTGCACAAATTGTTCATATATTTACAAGAATACCGAACAATCTTAATCATACAGCCAACACGCTTGATCTTTTTCTCACAAACAACCCTTCTAAGTGCACGGTCGAAATGAGAGGTCTATTAGGCACTTTAGGTCACAACTTGGTGATTGTCTCTTCTCCAATGGAGCCTTTATCTCATGACTATTCACAACCTCATGTTGTTTGGCATTACAAGAGGTCGGATTACTTGGTCGGATTACTGTTTGAAAACTTCTGATGTCAGGAGTTTGCTCAGATGGTGTCAGTGAAATTATTCTTGCAGGAATGTAATCCTTTATCCCACACTCCAATTTAAAATCTCGTCCTTTATCTAAACCTCGGGTTTCCAATAAATGTGTTAAGGCTGTTCAAGAGAAGAATGTTGCCTATCGAAATTGGCTTGTGTCTAATTTTTCAATTACATTTACTGCCTACATCAAAGCTCGTAACAATTGTAAAACAGCTATCAATCATTCCAAACTAGGGTTTGAACAGGCTAAGAGTAGAAAAGTTGCTTCTTGCCCTAATGGTAGCCGAGCATTCTGGTTTCTTGCCAAAGCTATTGGCCGCAACTTTTGCCCATCTGTGCTCCCTCCTCTGTCCAAACCAAATGGTTCGGTTCTAACTTCAGCTAAGGATAAAGCTGACCTGCTAGCATCCCATTTTTCTTCCAACTCATATATTAATGATCTTGGTAAAACACCTCCCACCATTCCCAACACGCTCCATTCAATGCCTCCTGTGGTCTTCTGCCAAAAGTATGTCAAGAGGATTTTGACGAATCTTGATGCGAAGAAAGCTCCAGGTCCCGATGGTATTTCTCCTCTTATTCTCAAAACCTGTGCTCCTGAACTTACTGCTATTCTTTGCCACATTTTTTCGTTTCTTATTCCAAAGGTTTTTCCTTCTGCTTGGAAATTTTCTCATATCCATCCAGTTCTTAAAAAGAGTCACAAATCCCTCCCTTCCAATTATCGTCCCATTGCAATTACTTCTACTCTTTCTAAACTAATGGAGAAATCAATTAACCGTCAACTCTTAAACTACCTAGAAACCTTCCGTCTTATCAGCGGTCGCCAGTATGGATTCCGTCAGTGTCGATCCATTGGTGATATTCTGGCTTATGTTACTCATTTATGGACTAATTCAATGGAAATGTTCGGGGAAACACAAGTAGTTGCACTTGACATCTCAAACGCTTTCGATCGTGTTTGACATAAAGGTATTCTAAATAAGCTTCCATTTTGTGGGTTACCAACTGTTTAATTTATTGATTATCCAGTTTTCTCTCTGACCGCGCCACTGAGGGTGATGGTAGATGGCTCTCTGCCTTCTAACTTCTCCACTAATGTCGGTGTCCCCCAAGGTTCAGTTCTTTTCCCCACACTTTTCCTCTTGTATATTAATGATCTTCTTCCATTGACTGGAAATCCTATCCATAGTTTTGCCGATGATAGCACAATGCATTCTACTTTCCATTTTGCGAAAACTTGCCCTGCTCAATCAGCTTCAACTTCTCGAAAATCTGCTACCAATTCCATAAATGCCGATCTTCAGGTAATTCTCCAGTGGGGCAAAGAAAACTTAGTTGATTTCAATCCTTGAAAAACACTAACTTGTCTTATATCTTGCAAAACGCATTCTTCTGTTCCTATGCTTATCTTTAGTGATATTTCGATTTCTAGGCAAAATGATATATCTCTCTTTTGGGGATTACCTTCACTTCTAATCTCTCTTGGCACAAGCACATTACAAATATTGCTTCCTCTGCATCTAAAAAACTGGGTTTTCTCTTTCGCTCTCGGCGTTCCTTTTCTTCCAAACAGCTTCTCACTCTGTACAAATCGCAAATCCGTGGAATATTGTTCCCACATCTGGAGTGGTGCCCCCGAAACCTCTCTCAGGCTTCTTGATTCCATTCAGAAGAGGGCAGTTAGGTTAATTAAAGACTTCTCTGTAACAGAGCCTCTCCACTCTCGGTCTCATAAACGTCCTGTTACTGCTGCATGCCTCTTCTACTGATATTTCCATGGGCACCGTTCTTCTAAATTGGCTTCTATAATTCCCGCTCTATCTTTCAAAACAATCCGAACACGTGCTGCCACCAGCCAACATACATTTACTGTCCAACTTCAAACCCACAGAACCAACTTTTCATCTTCCTCGTTTATTCATTCAACTGCCGTTTTCCGGAACAACCTTCCTTCATACGTATTTCCTGAAAATTACAGTCTACAGGAGTTCAAATTCGATATTAGATCGATCCTCTTTATTTCAGTCCTATTTAAACATTAGTTCTGTTTAAATTTTAGCCGGTTTGTGTGTTATGTTTACCCAAAACCTTTTCAATTATAATTCAAATTCATTGATCCGTGAACAAGTAAACCTCTGGACTGTGGCCGTGTGTGGTAGTTTTCAACATTATTATTATTATTATGTGTTGCAACAAAGATTCTTTTTCTTCCACTACTTCACATCTCCAGATTTACTCATTCGCTTTCGTAAATTCCTGATATTTTGGCGTTTACCATTTCACCTTGGTAATAGCCCGATATATACATCTCAAATTATATTTGTAAACAGCTAAAATTGTTTCAGTCTTAAAATTAGTCAATTTCGACTAATATTAATGTGCTAAATACGAAATCACCTTTAAATTGGATTATTAGCTGTACTTTTGATGATACTCTACACGTCACTCTCATCGCATTTGTTTGATTTTTGGAGAAATTTCGCCTTGAGTTACATTTTGGGTGGCAACACTGCAGCCATTGTTACTGAGTCACTCTATTTCCTGTCTCTATTCGTCAGGCACCTGTCCGTACTACCCCTGCAAAACCTCACAAAGTTTTACTTTTGACGGAGAAAACACTTTAAATTCAGCTTCCCGCTTAAGTGTATAAATAGTGCTGATAATTTTTATTATGTTTATGATGAAGTAGCATTTGCATCACGGAAGTGTGCCATTATTCCGATAATAAAAAACTATAGCACGATTATTTTTGCAGCAAGGTTGGGACCAAGACAATGTATGTATATTCGTGTCATTGGGTGGCTCTCAGACTTTTGTCTATCTCCACCTGTTTACTCTGTGGGGAAAGAAGAATTCGCAATATATCGGCCTGAACGTGTAGGTGTATGTACGTTAATGAATATAGTTAAACAGGCCTGTGCACTCTGGATACATTATGATGAGTTATTACGCACCACAGAGCGAAATGGAAGACAGAATAAATAAATGACAAGTTTAATATTAAATTGTAAAACAGTTATATTAAATACAAACAGTAAAAAATAGCTTTCGGTTATTATTGTAATCTTCATCAGTCAAACTAACAGTTTAGGAACGTAGAACATGAGAGCGTGTAGTGTCAGTCGTGTATAGTGAACTGTGTGATGCAGTAGTTAACTGTTTGATGTTCAAGCCTGTGGTTGTGACGTTTGCGAACGTTGCCAACGTTTGTAACACATAAGAATGGTTGCTTCAATAATAGGGTGGACACAACAAGTACTGCTTCTGTTGACTGAAGTATTAGAGCACGTGATGTTCAACGACTCCAACCATGCGTGGCGCCGGTAATGGCGGGACAGATCGACAACAACGACATCGCCGTGCGGGTCAATGTCGTATCGGGTTGACCAGATGTGCTCAGCAGTGGCCGAGTGTTCTATGTCCGCTAAGCGGATGGCTCTTTCGTGTTCTGAAAGACGTTTGCCGAGCCATCACTGAAGCTAGTGCAGTCACGGCAAGAAATGCTGTAGATAGTCCATTTTGTAGTAAGGTGGAAACTTTTGTTTTCACTCTAGAGATGAAGGTTCGCAATTTCCTGCTCGGGAGCTGAACGTACTTTATCCCATGTGATTTCAGGGCCCTAGAAACCTGCTGGGATAGGTTTGGGTAGTATGGGATAAAGGCGCTCGCGGTGAAACAGGAAAATTAATCACCTGAAATGTTCCTGTTGGCCGCCACGTGGTCGTGTGTCTGCAGGTCACACCTGTCAAGGGTACTGGTGAGATAGACACACCTCGCAAGATCTGTCTTGACCTTGCCGATCTCGGTGCGCCCCTTGACCACAGAACTAGGTTGGTACAGGCACGGGTTAACAAGTTCAATGCAGTGCCAAAAGGATGGCTGCGCGCGTGTGCTGCCCGATAGTTGGTAAATTGGCCAGCACACATTGGTTTGTGGTAGACAATTGTCTTCAAGAGCATGCACTCACGTCGGCCAAGGGTATTTCATTATGGTAGGGTGTTGTCCGACTTTATTTGGACGAATGTGACCCGACAGTATCAATAATAGTCGCTTCGGAATTCATTTCAGGCAGTAAGGACGAAATGGAAGGTGAAAAATCAATTGACAAGTTTGAAGTTCGTTTGAAATTGTCTGTTCAAAGAAATACCAGTGCCTAAATCAAGCTGTGGTGAGAATAATTTAGAAAAAAAATAATTGTGTTCAACTGACTCCCGGATATGATATAGGGGATCCTTTTAGCTGGCCACCAATTATTAATAATCGGTTATTAGAACTCATAATTCAGAAGGGACCTGTAACGCCTCAAAATGAGAAATTTCCTAAAGATAACAATGGAAGATCATTTTCTGCGTCACAATATATAGGAGACTTTTACCTAACGGTGAAAACGTTCAAGGAACTTTGTTAATCTATTCGACAAAATGGAATAGTGTGTTTTGCATTTGTTGCAGGTTGTTTGCTTTTAAGCAAAACAATGTAACAAATAGTCAGGGGTTTCAGATTGGCGACATTTAGCCACTCATTAACCACGGCATGAAACGAGCGTAGAACATATGCAAAATTGTAAAAAGTGTTATGAATTAAAAACACGCCGTAACAACAATTGTTCAAGAATTGCTCACGTTTTTTTCTGCGTCCTCTTATAGATGGGATATACTAAATCGTAATATCGCTAGATTAACACTGAAATCTGTAAGTGATGCAAGATAGGAGAGTAGAATAAAAGCAGTGCGACCTCTCAGACATTACAAGTTAGTGTTGCATCAGGCGAAAGGAGTTTTTCGAAATTCAAACTTATAAAAACATATTTAAGAACGACAATGACTCAATAAAAGTTTAATGATATAGGACCGTTAGATATAGAAAAGGAATTGTGTAAAAGTTTAGCATTATCAGATGTTATTCATAAATTGGCAAATAAGAAAGCAAGAAGAGTGTATTCCTAACTTGTTGGGTTTCCTTTTGTTACTTCGGTTTGATATCTTGTACATTTTTGATTTGAATAAAATTAAAACAAACATATCAAATATTCTTATAGATTTTTTTTCCCTGTCAACTATATGGAACCGTCATAAAAACATAATGGTAGGCTCCCATGGGTTGGGTTAGGTTATGAATCTACTCGCGATCCGCATTGATAGGGGGCAGCCAAATATCTGTAGCACGCAGGCAGCTAACAGCCCAAAACCGGCCCTGTGGATAGTACTTAAAGGCAAGCGATTATAAGTTCCTACATTAATCGCTTTTCTGATTTTAAAACCTGCAAAGTTGCTAGGTAACATACAATTATTCGCGATATTCTGAGCACATTATGTACAGTACTTCGTCAGTTACTACATCAGATTAGTAAAAGCAGCAAATAAACTGAAACTTTTACAGTTTACAAAAAGTGAAAGTGAAACTTTAACAGGTTAAATAGCTAAAAAGGGGGAAAGAAAATTACAAGATTTAAAATCAAATGCAAGCTGAAAATAAATATCGATACATAATGGAGGTATTTAATCAAAGGACTGCGCCTGATTATGTATCAACGTCTGTGTTCTTACTTTCTAATTTTCCTTTATGTTCTTGCTTTCGTTCTTACTTTCCTTTACCTCTCGTTATCTTCGCGTTGTTTTTTCTGCACTTTTACCTCTTCCCTTACCTATAAACACTTATTTTAATTTTATTACTACTTTACATTTTACTCTAATTACTTATGCTTTACACCGAACACTTCGTTAAGACTACCTTACCTATTTTTGTGGAAGTTCTGTTTCTTTGCCCTACATTTAGTTAATTTTAATTTTGTTTCTGTGCTCACTCACTGGTAAAAACAGAAACGCAGGCTTAAATAAATAATCAGGTGTAGTCCGTCCTCTGATTAAATACCTGCATTATATATCTATATTTATTTTTAGCTTGCATCAGAGTTTAAATCTTGTACTTTTCTACCATTTTTAAACTATTTAACAAATTTTTTACATTTATCTGATGCTTTCTATTCCTTTACATATCTAACTGACCATATTTGCATTGCAGTTCTCTTCTCTCTAATAGGCATAACAATTCAGCCTATAATTTGATTTAATTCGTCATATCATATAGGATATTCCCTTTCTTTCTCTGTAAAGTTACAGAGAAATAAAGGGAATATTCCACCTTTATTTTCTCCTTTTTCTTCTATCCTTCTCCTACTAGTTCTGGCATTTTGTGTAATTTGCACCTCCATCTATTAATTTTTCAATAGATATATTACGTCCACCTCATATACATATTGAACAAACAGTTTCAGATATAAAGTCATGTAAATGAAAAACAATGGTATATAAAGTATATTTAATATTTAATAAACTTTAATATATTTACTGTGTGTATACTAGGAATTCATATACATTTCAAAGAATACATACTCAGTTGTGATTGACACGGAACAGCAGAGAACGCTGCGAAAATGCACACTGTGATGAATACCTTCATTCTGGAGAACTCACAATGAGGAGAGAACAACCACAGCTGAAAGAGAAAAATTTAATCATCAAGACCGACAGCTGCCTTTTTAACAGGGACAGCAAACGTTCAACAGCCAATGACAAAGTGCTGCGTCTGAAGTGGTAACGTAATGAATATATCGTCACTGACATACTGAGAACTGTTTAAAAAAACAGGATGTGGTGTTCAATGACTGACAAAGGCAGTGGTTGAAATAACCTATTACGTTTTCGCTCTAAACCGGCACGTGACTAATTTTGATACAAAATGAAAATCTCTTTATTGACTTAGACAAAAAAAAAAAATCATTTTGATTAGGGTCACACGGAAAGTTATTTTGTATACTCATGTGTATAGTGTATATAAATTGCGTGTGCGTTCTGGTTGAGTTGCCTGCTTTACTGAAACAAAAACCCCAGGGGGGGGGCGAGGGGGGGAAATTTTTCTATCATCTACCCCTGAGACCGACTAACTCAGCCACGGAATGAAAAAAGCTAATAAAATTTCCTCTCGTCTTTGTCGGGGTTCAAACCCGAGCCTTTTCCCTCCCGTATGGAGAGGACAGTGACGATACCACTGTACTACTGCGCAGACTGCTGACTTGCACAGAAGGAATTTTGAAAAATAGTCCGCAATCAGTGTTACTGATCCATACTTAATGAGAATCCAATATGTACCATGAGGAAAATTTACGACAGTTGCTAGAAGGAAACATAGATAAGTTGTTTCATTCTTATCTATGTTTCATAGGCCTGACGTAGCCGAATGGTCAGCAGCGCGAGTGCAGTAGTACACATTCTTTGAGCGGACCAGGGTTCAAGCCGGTGACTGCTAAATGATTAACATTTGTATTGTAAATTCCACTGACCTTGTTGTGCCGGAGTATATTCAAGAACATTCTATCGACTACTATTTAAGCAAACATAGATAGAGATATCGTACTTATATTCATAGCATTGACAAATATTACAAATAATTATATTGACTCCATTATACGATCTCCGCAAGGTTTTGTGAGGCTGTCTGTGGTAGTATACGTTGCACAATATGTCCAGTAAAGCCACCCGTTTTCATGTGGATCACTGTAGTTTCCAATGTCTTTTCCAGTAGATTTCACACATGCTTAATACAGTTAGATCGGGTTGGGCGGCCATGGGAGGAAGGAAAATTCATAGTTTTATTCCTTGAACCAATTAGTAATCTGCCGAGCCGTTTGACATGGCGTGCTGCCTTGCTGACAGATGTTGGACTGAACTTCTTTATGCCATGTTTATTTACTGTCATTATGAACGGGTGCTTTTGGTCAGCTACGAGAGATAACTTGCGTTCGTGGATTGACAAAATAACGCAACGAAAATGCGACAGAGCAAACTATGCATAGCTAAATGCATTACTGGGGATCTTAACGGCCAACTATCATACTAAACTGTATGACAGTTGTACCGATTAACTGTACCGATTCTAGTCTAATCAGAAGTTAAGCAGTGTTCGGACAGTTTAGTAATTGGGAGAGTGATCACCTGGGAATGCGTGGCGTAGCTGACAGCTGTCCTTTTTAAGCTGTCGGCTTTGGTTCAAGAACGATGCGAAGGCTGTAGCAGCACGAGACAACGCTCTTCCTTAAACAGCCTTTCCAAATGAGGATGTAAATCAAATGTCGAGCTGTAACAGCTGTCGTGGCTCTCTCAAGAACAAAGCGATTCCAGCTCTACCGAAGTCAAATGGTTTTAAATATGATCAGATACCACAACACTTGCTGAAACTAGATTTGGTAGGGGAACGTCTCATATGTCCAATGTCCCATTCATGCAGATTCGTTGTTTGCGGCAATCATACGGTCAGTACGGGAACCTCGGGCAAGTGATAAATGTTCGCCTAAAGAAGTTTCACTTAACGTCCGCTATGCGTGCTCAGCACACACACACACACATTTTTTTTTCTGCTTTTATCTCAAGATCAACGTCTGTCTCCCTTGATCTAAAGCAGTGGCAGCAAAGCTGTTGTACGTACATTGCAGGTTGTTAGCCATAATTGGGTGCTTCCTTCTCGTCATGTGAATAAAATTCAAGAAACTTTTGACAGGAAGGTTGAGACTTTTTTCTATAACTTATATAGAAACCAAGATATAACCGAATTATATATCAAAGGAAATACGTATAGACAAGTTGATATTTAACTGTATACTTTTTATATCTGAATATTTTTAAATGTAGAATAAAAAGTTTTGAAAGTTCATTAGAATTATTTCTTTATTTTATTTCACTTTTTTGCAGATGGCATGGTTTTATTGAGAAAAATAAAACAAAATATTTTAATCGGATTGCCTTTGGTAAAGACGGTATCGAATCGAAAAAAAAATTGCGTTTTTCTAATGTAGGATGTTGCAATTTTGCATGCAACGGTAGGATAGCTAAAACAGATTGATTGCTAATACGGCACGCTACGCCATAAGCAAACGTTCGTTACTAATACGGACAGCTGAAAACTAGAATCGCGATCCGATCGAACATCTCTGGGACGAATTACAAATCATTTTGGAAATTGTAGGATCGTGCTGCGAAGAAAACTATATTTTTCCAATCAGTCACTGGCCGCTTTTTTCTTTTGCAGAAGAAATGGAGAAATCTGGTCGACATTTCTTGAAGGAATACTTTCTAAAAATATCGGTGGGAAGTTTTTGGAAAGTATGATTATTAAGGTTAAGGCCGTCATACAGGACCAAGTGTGGTATACTTTTTTTTGTTTCTGAATTAAAATCATTTTGTTTTTACATGAACTTGTTTGCGATCCAGGGCGTTTCGCCATATATATGAATTGCATCGTAAATGTACATGAATATTCTTCAGCATTTCCTACTTCATTACACATGCATTATTAAACATTTCTCTTTGTAAAATATGAAATTGTTATGGAAGAGATACATGTGATTCTCTACTGTTCCGGATAGTACAAGTGACTCATGTCTTTCATTTAACACACAGTTTGTATTTTATCACTAATTAGAGAGAGAGATTAAATTTATATTTTATTAATTCGTTTAATAAAACAATCATTGTTAATAATTGCTCTCGTTCTTATTCTATGAACGGCATTCATTTTCATTATTGATTCTTATATTCTGATTTTATTAATTTTTATTTGGTTATAACATTCGCTTTCATATGAGAATAATCAAAGACAACAAAAAAGCAGTACCTAATGAAGAGGCAGCCCAAATTAAGGTAGATTATTATAATTCTTTAGAAATATAATTTATTGCGGATTTCTTGGGTTAGCTAACAAATCATTGAAAACTATGGCAAGCTAGGAATAATTAATGAAAGTTTAGAGATCGATCATCTTTTTGCCATTGCAATTTCAGTATATAGAGATGCCAAAAATTTTGAAGTTATTCTACAAGGCCATAAGGTCAGTAATATTCAGGAGCAGTGTGAAGAGTAATGTTTTCTCCTAGCTATTACTGTTTTGAGTCCTTTTTTTCCCCCTTAGTTATGTCGAGTTTTTCTCCACCAGTTTTCATCGTGATTTATGGATTTGCACGAAATGCATATCTGTCCTTGAGAGAGCGCTTTAATACACACGCGCAAGCATGCACCCTCAGAAATTATGTGTGCTGTCTCCTACAAGATCATATCGACAAAAAAAAAAAATTGTACGATAAAGCATGTGAAGTAGAAGGGCATGGGGAGTGGTGAATAGCAAAACAAAATTTATTTCAAACAAGTTGGAGTTTGTACTTGTCAACCTCAATCGCTACCAATGATAATGACTGCGTCTTCCTTTACACCTTCAGAAATACTCATACCTTTCTAAGGGGTTTGGTTTATTACTACAATAATTACAAAACTCGAATACTGTAGTAGTCTCACTACATCCTGGTTCATTAATTAAAACAATCATCTTTCTTACTCTCAGAATTTCATATTTTTCTAATCAACTTTACTTTCTTCGGCCAAGCAGTTTTGGTGTTTCTTATTGCAATATAAATCTCACTTACTGTTGTGTGATTACACCCTTCGAGAGCCTCGTCTCAATTACCGTTAATTTCCACTTTTTTTTCATGCTTTATCAGAGAAGTTTGCGTGCATACATGTGTATCCCTGCACTTTTAGGGATACAGTGTATATACAGCATTTTTACAGCGTTTTCAGCAATAAACGTATATTAAGGATTTCCTTTCTCATTGCATGATGTAGATGAGACGCGTGTGGCTCTCTACACTTACTAAAAATGTACAAGGATCTGTTCCGCATGGACTATTTAATAAGGTAGACAGTTTGAAAAATCGACGCTAACAATAAAACATCCAGAAAAAAAAACAATGTTTTCAGATTCCAAAGTGAATCGCTTCAATGAGTTTCTCATTTTTTCAGACCATCAAACCGTATGTAAAGATATTTCAGCATTCATTTTTTAAACTTTAAGTTGAAAGTTGCCAGAATATATGGGACGGCGCATGGATAAGTATTCAAAATTTGTATTTCGTAAAGGTAATTTTTTAAAAGAAATCTTGAAACGTCCACCGACTCACCTGATTTGTCGGGCGTAGTGGAGAGTTTCTATATAAAAATTCAGATACAGAATATATGGAAATTGATAGCATTCATTACGTCCTTGTATTTATTTTTCTTGTTTATCTTGTTTAGTATACACTATACTCCAACGTGCAATGGTCAATTAAATAAAAAATAAAAATGATTAGAAAAAAAGCTACTTTATTATCAAGTATAACCACAATTTGCTTTCGTGATATTAATACCCATTAGAAGACGGTTTCTACAAGTTTTTCTTTTGTAATTTAGATACCTGGAACCTTGTTCACTCCTCTTCTAAGGCTGCGACTTAATTATCTGCTTGTACCTCTTAATTTGGCTCCCGGTTGTTATCAGAAATATCGCGTTTGTAACTGTGACATTTATAGCCGTTTCCGTATTAGTAAAATAAAAGCACTCTACCAGTAGGAAGGACACTTCAAGAATAATATATAAAGCAGTATATATATATAATATTTTTGAACGTTCTGGTTCAAGAATAATATATATACTTCTATATATGGTACCGCAAACGTGGCAATACCAAGCAAAAAGGGATTTGAGGATATTCGCCGAACAACGCTCGATTGTCTTGTAGGAGTAGAGTGTGGACAATTGCAGAGATATAATAAAATCCATATCTGAAATCTGGGATGAGAATGTCATTGAACACTGGAGAGAAAATTCAGTGACTCTCTCAGCAACAGCCGAATCTGCTGTGCCAATCCGTTCTTTTTTGTAACTACCATTGGCAGATGCTTTGCAGGAGAAATGGAGGAGAATTCCGGCTGGCGTTCCTCAGACACATACTGGGTACAACTTATTGTAGATAGTTTGTAGAAGTTATACTTATCAGGTTTGAGGTCGTCTTTATAGGCCGTACTAAGTAATTTTTTATTGGAAGTGAGAATATTCTTGACCTCATCGTTACTAACGATTCAGATGATATCACAGGGCTTAAAGTACAGGAACCGTTGTCAGGAAGTGATTGCACAATTGTCAGTTGGGAGATGAAGGAAGATATTGTAGTAATTAAAGATTCAAGCGCGAGGTTTAACTTCGCGAGAGGTGACTTTGAGAATTTAAGGGACAATAGGCAGTTCAGATGTGACTCAATTGTGGTTTATAAGTGTCTGCGAGGATTAGTAGAATGAATGAAGATGGAATTCTGACTGTTTAAAAGAATTCCAGAACTAGGGTCCTAAATTCAAATTACAGGGGTTCAGGTTCATCTTAGACTGTATGAAGTTTTCTTTTAGCCAGCAAGTCTTTAATAGCTGGAACAAGTTATCCTGTGTGAGTACGAATCCATATAATTTGCATTTTTTATCTACTTATCTTTTCTTTTCCCCTTGCAGCAAAAATTTGTGACTTCCTTGTACTATACGGCTTAATATTACTCTTTCTGTGTGATTTTGAATTGAGAGCAATTCTATGGAACTAAAAGTTGGCTTTACGGTAATTTTGGCCAATATCAGAATATGCTTTTCATAAAGATTTTTGATCAAATAAATGCATTTTATAAATGTATATTAATATTAAGGAATATTAGCGTCATCAATATTTGCCAACATTTACTTTTGTTTAATATAAAACTGCGGTGCCGGTTATTTGGAAACAGTTACGAAAAATGCATGTATGACGAGAGAGAGAGAGAGAGAGAGAGAGAGAGAGAGAGAGAGAGAGAGAGAGAGAGAGAGAGAGAGAGAGAGAGAGAGAGATTTCCTGTGAATTGTTTGATGAATAAAATCTATATGGCAATACGCCATATCGGTAAAACTGCGGTGCCGGTTTTTTGAAAACAATTACGAAAAAATGCATGTATGTCGAGAGAGAGAGTGATTTTCTGTGAATTATTTGCGGAATAAAATCGATATGGTAATACGCCATAGAATAATAATGAAATAAGTAGACAAGGAGAATCTCGAACAGGTGGAATTGACATTTATAGGGGTTGTACAAGGATTAGCAAAAAGGTCACATTACAGAAGTTGATACGAGATGGTCGAAAATATCGCCACATGATATCAGTATGGCTTATGATCTCCGCCAACGACTAAACAGGACTGACAGCGGTGACCCTCGTAGTACCACAGATAGTAGAATCACCTTCCACCCTATACCAGATAGAAAATACCTGATTTCGAGTCCTATTGATAAGGTGAAAAATTTTTTTATGGGATTTTTTTATGTTTTTTTTTTTTTTTATGAAAACCCACCCACAACACGAGCGGTATTGGGAGCTATAGTACTTAGTATGGGTTGAAGGTTGAGAAGATCAAAGAAGAAAATTGTTGATATTAGAATTGAACTTCCGTATAGTGTAATTTTTAGGAAATACGGCATGAACGAAGGCTGTTCCAGAAAACGAAAGTTGAATGAATCTTGGCATTACGACAAGAAAACTATCTTGGAATTGCAGCAGAAGTTTATCATCACCCCAGTGGATAAGGCCTCAAACAATTTTGCAATCTTTTGTAAACAGTTCTATAATACTACTCTTAAAAGAGGAAGTTAAAGGGAAGCACTACATTTTTACTCTGTAACCGTGGCATAACTACAACTACTAAAATACTTATAGCCTTGCATAAAAAGTTATACGCTAAAATTCATAATTATACACTACCTGTTTTGTGTATGACAGCCAAATTCCACCAGCAACCTGTTGGCTTCAGATTTATCACAAGTTCTAAAAATGGTGTCTGTTATCGGCATGTTTTTAAATTAGTAAACACTATCTTTAATAATCCTCCATCAACTCGGATCATTAATAACAATCAAAATGTCACCAAAACCTTTGATTCTAATATTTGACATTTTTACCATTGAAACTTATGATTTTTCAAACCTTTTCACGTCTTTATCATATAATCTTATTATTTTAGTACCCAATCAACTGTAATGTAAATATAAGAGCGTATTACACGTGGATGAAGTTGTTTGGAATAACTATTTTAACCTTTGTATTCTCAACAATTTCATTTATAATGGTAAGTTCACTTATAGACAAACTGCACGAGTGCCCAGGGGTCACACAAATTTCTATCATAATTTCCAATTTATTTTTATATTACTATGAAGAATTATTTACTCATAATAATCCAAATCATAAATCTATGCTTTTCACTACGTCGATAACCCTTGTTTTAAACTTTCATTTTTAGAATATAGCTAAAATTATCCACCCTGTTTAACTTACTTTAAATAAAGAAAACACTGGTAATCGATGCACTCACTTTCTTGATTTAAATATTACATTAAATAGCCTCCCTCATCATTCTTGCTTTTCTTCTTCTCTGCTGTTATCACGTCTTTTATTTTTACTACTTTTTCCTTCCCTCACCTTATTTTATTTCCAGTTTCTCTACCTTTGCCTATTACACTAAATTTACAGCTTCACTCAAAATTTAAATCTTCTTTAACTCGGACATGCAAAATTAACACTACCAGATACATACTTAAGTTATACACATGAATTCAAGGTATTCATTATCACTTTAATTTAATTTCCTTCATTTAATTATATTCACTGCGTTTGGACTACCTCACTTATGTGTTTCGAAGATTTATCTCTTTTTGGAGGATTTATCTTTTTCTCCACCCTCTTTTTTCCCCTATTATTTAAAATCTTTCCTTCGTTATTATAAGTCTGTATAGAAACGCAGTAGTATATGATCAGGTGTAGTCCCCTGATGAAATACCTGATCTACGTAGCATATTTCTTTAGTTTGCATCAAATTTTTCCCTTCCCTCAGTTATCAGCTTCCCACCCTCAATTTGATGCTCACTATTTTCCTTTACTTATTAATCATATATGAAGGCGAAATTAGGTTGTCTGTATAGCTGTATACAGACAACCTCATTTCGTATACGGAATAGTTGACACATATGTGTATGACATGGTGCAAATTCTCGTATATATAATTTCTTATCATAAATGTGGAACAAATGTTCAATTTGGAACATTTATGTGTATATCTGTAATTAAATTTGTTATTTATGTAAATTTCTGTGTTGCCTTCATGCTCTGCTATCTTATCACTTTACACACTTTAGAATTTGTATATTGTCTAAAAATAGCTGTCAGAGTGCGTTTTATATCAGCCGTGACTTTAGTAAGGTGTAAGTCCATTTATTTTAAAGAAAAAAAAATAACAAGTACTGTAAATAAATATACCTTTCTGAACGATCACAATTGTCAAGCCAGCCAGGGATAGTACAACAATTGTCCAGCTAATACAACCAGTCCATATAGTATAATGTCCAGATAGTACAACAATTGTCCAGCAATCCAGCTAATAAATAAAATATTAAAAAAAATCAAAAAAAATAATCAACGGGGGCTCACAGATCACTCACCTCAACCATGTACTTAGAAGGGTTGTTTCTGAGAAAAATATTCAGCGTGTTGTCTGGTAATCAATTTCTACTATATTTTGCTAAGTAGAAATTCTGAATTTTTTTTTTTACTTTCTTCCTAAGACCAGTTAGGTCCGTGATGATAACTCGTGATTTGAGTCTCAATTGTAGCTCAGAAGTATCCCACATGCGTTCAAATAGATTTCAATCTTGAATCTTGAAAATGAATGGGCGGTTTACCACATTTTTCAATACAAACGTGGCTTGCCCTTCCGTTCTTTGGTACAAAGGTTTAAGGGCGTTTTCCAAAGAGTTTTCACGATGAATTACCTCGTTTCTACTGCAATGTATTTAGATTTAAGACTGCGCAAGCCGTTATTGGATCCTGCGTGAATTAATTATTATTCGTTTATGCTAAACATCAAAATCTTCTTTGAACATTAAATGATCGTCTTTTTACTGGTTTAATAATGTTAATCGAGAAATTCGTGGAATTTCTCGACAGTTAATCGTTTCTAAAAATTAGGAGAAAACGAGCAGCTCCAATGAAATTCTGTTTACACCTAATCATGAGATACCCGAACGAATGGCACTATCAACAATGAGCATCGTGTTTCTTGTGTTTTGATGTCCATTTTTAAGGATCCGTCTATAGGAAATCTGAAAACAGGAACTTTTAGTCCTCATTACACATATTCATTGTTCAAACGATCGATGTTGAATTCCATGTTATTACTGAGAAGAGCATTTCTGTTGCAGTCATGTAAAATATTTGTACAGAAAGCAATGCAATTATGTTGACCCATTGTTTTTAGCTGTTCCCAAGAGAAATTTCCCGCTTCAGTTTTTAGAGAAAAAAAGAACTTTTCCGCTTGCATTTTGAGTATCGTTATTTCAAGCTGTGTTCTTTTGGACTGTAGGCTATATCTGTAAAAAAAATAAAAAAATGGATCCTTTAGATTTACAAGTTTCTAATTTATTCTTGATGCTTATGAGTTCTCCATTCGATATCAACCCATTAAAGACACAGACTGTTGTATTGCTCAGATTCATTTGCCACTACGCTCTAGCTACTACGCAGACATCTACAATGAAGGCACATTCAGCTGGTTGCTGAAACTCGATTTCTTCGTAGAGCAGAAATAAAAACAGTATGAGGTAAGATTCATTTCTACGTAGAAATATGTTTACTACATAGATTTTTGAATGGAGAGTTTTGAACTTAGATTTTGAAAGCCGCTACCGGATATTTAGTCATGCTGCTGTTGCTGTTTTCAGCAGATACTCTACGCATCATTGAACAGCTTTTAACATGCACAGTTTCAAAACTATTACAGTTGTATAGCATCTCTTTACTGAAATTTTTATAGTTGCGTAAAACTTTGAGAATATTCAGTGCTCTACATATTTGTAAATTAAATGCCGTTATCTTAAATAAATAGCGAGATAATTATAATATATATTGGAGGAGCAAGTGTTGCTTAGAAACATAAATATATACAAATATTTGTACTTTGTGAATTGATTGTATTCTTCGGTTGTGTTGCCTTTTTGTAATATGAATTTGCATCCTAATTAACTTTGTTTTTCGGAATATTTTTGAAACCCACACAACGCACATGAACGATGCTCAAATGATGCATATGAATATTTCAAATTAGCACAGAGTTGCTTTTGGAATAGTAGAAAATGGACTGGACTTCAATTTCAGTGATCTCATGGTTCCGAGATTTAACACAGTGTAATTGATGAAATTCGCTCAAATGTTTTGAGAAAGACTAAAAGCGTTGTAGGATTATCCAAAATTTATAGATACCCTTAGACTGCTGACTGATTTTGTTACCATAGCAAAAATACTAATTTTAGAATATGTACTGCTATTCATTTTAAAAATAATAATAATAAATATGAATATTAAGTTCCCACATCTGATTTTTATTAGCAGTAAATTCAAAATAATAGTTGACGGGTGATCATACCCTGACATTTCCGCATCCTCCGTATTTGGTCGTGATGGACTCGAACGCCGGTCTAATCAAGAAGCGTGTGTTAAGCGCTGCTGCTCCTGTCCACCTGGCTACGGAGGCGTAGCCAGGTGGACAGGAGTTGCAAAGTGCAGTGAGGTTGGCGGTGGGATTTTCAAACATTTATTGTGAACTGTAAAAAAAATTGTGAATTATTTGTGTTTTGTATCATTAAAAAGTCAATAAATACAAACAATAAGTCATATATCGTTCTTTAATACCTCTCCATTCCTCTCAAAATGGCTTTGTGCGCGCTAGTTTCAAACAGCTGTATCTCCGTATCCGTTGAGAATTGGATACATATTTACATGAACTTTTTTACTCAGCATAATCGATAATATATCCTCCCAAAATAAAGTCCAGAGAAAATGTATACACATTTTATCGTCCCATAACTGAGTAACCTTGAAGATGATTCTACCTCAATTTCTATTAGAATAAGTAGATTAAGAATTAAGAATTTGCAGATAAAGGAACCACTGGGTGGCAGTGATCACAGTGTACTCATGTGGGATTTACTTAAAGATATTTACTGGCCGGCGTAGCCTAGTGGTCAGGCGCGCGGGTGCATAAGTACATCTGCCTTGAGTGACAGGGTTTAAAAGCGTGACTGCTAAATACGGTGCTGTTTCTTGTATTCTGTCTATCGTGTGAACTCCTCTGACCGGTTGTTCGTCCCGAAGTATAAACAGATTATTTATATTTTTATAATTATCACCAGGGGTAAAGGAAAGGGGTTTTGCTTCCGTAAAGGTGAGTAAAGTGGTCTCAGACCGTTTTTAAATTATGTACAGTGGGATCAATTGACGATGTTACCAACAGCAAATTCAAAATGGGGACCATTCAAAGAATTAATTTTGAAAGCTACTAAGCTTTTCATAACAACAGAGAAATATTGTTCAAGATTTAGGTCTAAATGGATGTCAGATGAACTAATTAGACATGTGACAGAGAAGAAAATGCATGTAAATTAACATGTGACACAGACGCCTATGGCTGATATAAGCTAGTCTGTAATCAGGTCAGAAAGGAGGTTAGAGAGTCGAACCAGAAATCTTCAGAAAAGGATGATAAGAAAAACAGCAAAGATTTCTTTACTTATATAAACTCTAAAAGGAAGGAGATGAATCAGTTTAATCCACTTGATATCGATGGTTCGACTGTTGATAATCCTTCTCAGATAGCAAACAAACCGAATGAGTATTTTGCATGTACATTCACACATGAGGAGTTATTAAGGTTTGAAAATGGCAGAAGGTTGTCAAATTGTTGCAGGGTGCTTAATGATTTTGTAATAACTGAGAGCAAAGTGGAGGAGAAATTTTTGAAATTAAACATAAGAAAAGCACATGGGGTGGTCGGGATCTATCCAGTTATATTAAACGCGGCAGCAAAAGAACCAAGCAAATCCTTGGTCATAATTATAAGAGTATACTTGGACTCAGGGGAGATTCCCACGGACTGGATATGTGCAAATGTATCCCCAATTCACAAAGGGGGAACGAAGGGTGTCACGAGCAATTAACTTCTGTTCCGGGTAAAATAATGGAGTCACTGGTAAAAGATGCATTGCAGGATCATCTAGAAAAGACTGCAGCAATAATTCAGACACAGCATGGGTTTGTTAAAGGAATGTCTTGTCTGACAAATTTGATAGGATATTATGATGTGGTTACAAAGGAACTGGATGCAAAAAATAATTTTGGTATCATATATTGGGATTTCAGGAGAGCTTTTGACACTGTTGCGCATGGAAAACTATTGTACAAATTGGAGCAGAATGGTATTAAGGGCAAGTTGCTGCAATGGATAAAAGGATGGTTGAGTGGGACAAGACAGAGGGTGGTAATCAAAGGGTGCCGCTCTTCGTAGACTAATGTTATTAGTGGAGTCCCACAGGGTTCGGTGTTAGGTCCACTGTTGTTTTGTATATTTTTCAATGATATTGATGAAGGTATATCAGGCTTAGTGTCGACGTTTGTACATGTTACAAAGGTTTGTTAATGACAGTAATGGCAATGTGCTACTGCAGCAGGATCTAGAAAATTTGGGCAGATGGGCTAAGAAGTGGCAACTGAAGTTTAACCTTGACAAATGCAAAGGACTGCATATGGGTAGAAGGAACCCCAGAGAAACGTAAAAACTGTGTGGTACTACACTTAAGGTGGTAGAAAATGAAAAAGACCTGGGAGTGGTTGTGCAGTCAGATATGAAATTTTCTGAGCAATGTAGACAGGCTGCCAGAGCAGTTCATGAGGTTTTGCCAATTTGTATTTTACCTCTGTATAAGCTATGGTAGAGCTATTTAATACTAATACAAATGTATAAGCTATTTGTATTGTACCTCTGTATAAGCTATTTGTATTGTACCTCTGTATAAGCTATTTGTATTGTACCTCTGTATAAGCTATGGCCTAGAATACTGCGTACAGGTTTGGAGGCCTCGTTTTAGGAAGGATGTAGATTTGTTCTAGCTTTTACAGAGAAGGGCAACACGATTGGTGAGGGGGAATGAAGGGATCCTCTTACCAAGAGAGGCGTAAGTTCTGCAAATATTTACAGCGTGCTCAACCCAGAGTGGGTTGAGCACGCTGTAAATCTGATATTCTCTGAGGTTATTTCTACCCATATTAGTATTAGTATTAGTAATGGCCGCATGGTGCAAGAAAACCTATGGCTTATGCTGCAACGGCCAAAAAAAAAAAAAAAAAAAACGAAAAAAACAATGATAAAAAAATAATAAAATAAAATAAAATAAATAAATAATAATAATTAGTAAAAGAAAAGGAAATTAAACCTATCATCCTATGCGCTTCCCTAAACGAAGATACTATCCAGATGACCTTTGAATTTCCCCAAACTGTCAGCCTCTTCCACCCATATAGGCAACTTATTCCAGTAATTTATAACTCGTTGGCTAAAATAAAACTTGCTGCAGCCAATCTAAACATTTCCAACCGTAACTTGAATTTATGTTCCCTAGTTCTAGCATCCTTTGAAACCTTGAAAATTCCGTCCTCATTTAAATTTACTTATGCCTCTCAGAGCTTTAAACTCTTCAATCAAATCTCCTCTAAGGTGTCTAGTTTCCAAACTCTGCAACCCACGTATTCGAAGTCTTTCTTCATACGGACGCCCTTTTGCCAGTCTCACCAGGCGAGTTACCCGCCTTTGCACCCTTTCAAGAAGCTCGATGTCTTTCTTTAGGTGCGGTCTCCATACTTGAACACAGTATTCCAAGTGTGGTCTAACAAATGCCTTATATAATGGGATTATCACGTCCCTATATCTACTTGCAAAAGTTCGATAGATCAACCATAGGACACCATGGGCCTTCCTTGCAACCTGTTTACAATGCTCAGAGAATTTCATGTCTGACCGTATCGTAACATCCAAGTCCCTTTCCTCCAGTACTGGATTTAGTTGAACTCCACCAAGTGAATAAGTTAATTTGGGATTACTGTTTCCCAAATGTAATACCTTACACTTTGCTGGATTAAAGCATAGCTGCCATTTTTCTGACCATTCCTGAAGTATATCTAGGTCACTCTGAAGAAGCCCAGCTTGAAAGTGATCATTAACTACTCTACCAAATATTACATCATCTGCAAATTTAGACATCACGCCCTCTATCGCTTCATCAATGTTGTTAATGAAAATTAAAAACAACAGTGGTCCTAATACTGATCCTTGGGGAACCCCACTTCTTACATCAACCCAATCTGAGAAATAGCCATTTATCACAACCCTCTGCCTCCTGCCCTAAAGCCATCCCGCTATCCATGTAAGGATTTTACCAGAGATTCCAACCTGTTCCAGCTTATAAAGCAACCGCTCATGTGGGATTGAGTCAAAAGCTTTGCTGAAATCTAAATAAACAATGTCGAAATTATTCCCTAAATCCAGCTCGTGAGTGACCCTTTCAAAATAGCGAACCACATTTATTAAACATGATTTTCCCTCCACAAAATCATGCTGAGCATCCTTGAGAATTTAAATTCGATCCAAATGATCCTGAATTCCACCCTTGATCATTGCCTCCATGATTTTCCTGACCACTGAAGTCAGAATGACAGGTGGATAATTCCCACTTCATTCTTAGTGTCATCCGTATGTACTGGAGATGCGTTGGCACTTTTCTAATTCAACAGAATCTTCCCAGAGCCCCTGCAGCTCCGTGGACCACCAGGGAACAGCGTTGTGAAGCGGTTTTTTTTTCGTTTAATGGTCGGTCGTGGTGCAGGCGTTTGTAATTACAATGGTAACAATTCTCTGGTGCACTTCTTGATCCAGCAAGTTTCAGTTTCCCGCTGGGGTTTGCATGACAGATATGTGCAGAGCTGCTATGAAGTTGTCCCAGTAAGCATTTTGTATTTTAAATTTATTCAGGGTGAGTTTGGGATCCAGTGGCTGCTGTTGGATTCTGGACGTTTCAAAGGTTATAGCCCGGCGGTCCCTTTTGGTCCAGGCGTCTTGGACACACCAGACAGAGTTGTAGCCAGCCATCTGTCTGCTGCCCAGGGTGATATCAATATTTGATTTCCAGAGAGTGGATGAGATTGTTGGCAAATATGCGTGGCCTATTTTATATGGTTAGCTGTGAATTGGAGATAAACTCTTCCAATCGCTGCCCTTTGCGGGTACCACTCTGATCATCAGATCCCGTGCTTGGTGCTCGCCGGCATTCTCCCGCTGGACTTAGAAATCCAACAACGCGGCATCTGTACTACCTAAACAATATGCGCGGTAGCACAGTGGTATCGTCACCGTCCTCCCCACACCGGGTGGAAAAGGCCTGGGTTCGAATCCCGTCGATGACGCGAGGAACTTTAATGGGCTTTTTTCACTCCGTGGCTGAGTTAGTTGGTCTCAGGCGTAGATAGCAAGGTTTTTCTCCCCAGTAATTGGGGCTTTTTCGTCCAGCAAAACAGGCAAATCAACCATAGAACATATGCAATTTACAGACACAAATACGGGTTAATGTATTTAATTACGGGCAACCCTAAAATAATAATTTGTACTACCTAAACAAAGTTACCCCACAGACTTTTCTGGGGTTCACTGTTGACCTAACCAGCAACAGAAATGTGGAAAAGAAGAGGATACAAACTCACCTGCAGCAGGCATGGCAGGAAAGGTGGAGCAACTCTCAAAAGGGAGAGATCACAAAGACGTTTCTACCCAATATTGAACAAAACTACCCAACCTCATCCAACTGGTTCTCCCCAGGTTTACAATTAACTTACCTCTCAACTGAACACGGAGCGAATAATGCCAAACTGTCCCTACTTGGGATCCAGGATGATCCAACTTGCACTTGCGGGAGACTGGAGAGCTGGCAGCACCTCGTGTATGACTGCCGGATGAAGTCCTACGAGGTGTTTTACTCACCAGAATCCACTACTTGCCACAGGAACAAGAAAATCACCTGATAAACACGAAGGAGGAGTATCAAGCCTTCTCGGATTACGCACAGGCTGTGTTCGCGAGGAGGAGGAACCAAATGGTCGCAGCCCACAACCCACTACCATTATAACCAAAGAGCGTCTGTTCTTCAGCTCGCTTGGACTGGGACAACAAAAATGACCCACCCCCAAGAATTACAAAATTCAGGAAACAAACTATACCAAAATAGACTACCATGGACGGGACCCATGTACCATGAATGAAAAATGGAGATGACTACCAAACTTAGACGCCCCACCAGTTGGGTCTATGTGAACAAGAGACGTTCCTGGTAACTGGAAGGCTTTGTAAATAAACCACACTAAGGTAAAGGACTAACATGGACGGCACACAGGTCCCACGGATGACAACTCGGACATGACACCAGATTGGACACCATCAACAGGGCCATTGTATAGTTTTCCTTCAGACGCTTGTTGGCGATCGCACCGGGCTCCCTTGACTGGTGCCTTTCCACTCCTTCCCCCTGCGCCGGTGGTGGGACGGTTCGCACGGGTCTCCCTCATGTTCCCCCATGGGCCTGCCTCACTGACTTCTGGGGTTGCCTAAATTAACATCCCCATATTTCTACCTTAACCCCCCCCCCAGCCTTCAGTCTCCCACCCACTCTATCTTTATGCCAGCGAATGCCCCACACACACAAAAACGTAATTATGTCAAAATTACCTTTCGCCATTTTTACGGCCTTTAATATTATTATTATTATTATTATTATTATTAAAATCACTTTATTTCCCAAGAAACCTTGGGTCATCCCGGGACGGCTCTGTGCCAGAAGGGTGTGAATATTTACAGACTAAGGTGCGAGGAACACAATGTACAATAAACAAGAGTACATGCGTGTTCGACCCGAGACTTTTACAGGATTAAATATACAATAAAGTACAAAATATACAGTAATATGCAAAATATATGATTGCATGAAGACAAAAAGCCTATACAAATAGGCAAGTTAAAAAAAAAAAAAAAAAAAAAAAACACAAAGTCTGTCCAAGAACAGGTGAGTATTATAAGTTCATAATCTGGTAGCCATTCTTGAGGATTTCCTTCCTGTAGGGCTTGTCTTCACAGAATCTGTCAGGGTGGATCCTAAATTTATTTAAGATCCGAAGACAATTGGTTGGAAACCTGTTTCCAGGGGATCAATGCTTGACAGCGTAAGACGTAGTAGGAGACAGGAATCGGGTGCTCTCCTCTTGCTCTCCTAGGGCCAGAGATTAATGTAGATACTGATGGACCATCAATTCGCCTCGTTATAAGCCGTGCAAGCGTCAGGACATTTTTTGTCATGATGATGAATCCAGGGAGTGGTGCCCAGATTTGCTTGTAGCATAGATCTGGAGAGAGTTAGGGGTTGGCCTACCACCCTGTTCATCCATCTAAGCAACCAGTACTCTAAACTGAGATACTTCTGAAGGTATGAGGCAGGGGCAGATGACCAAATTTCTGAAGCATAGAGAGGAATCGGCGTAATACACCTTAGGATGTGCCGAACAAGCAGTGCTGGCTGATGCACACCAACGAGCTCTTGACGCACTGACCAAAGAGCAGCGTACGTCTTCTGCCTCATCCTGACAAAGTGAGGCTGAAATGTGTGCCCAACGTCCCAGGTGAGGCCAAGATCAGTATGAACGGTCACCTTTTGCACCGGTTCCCCACTAACAAATGCTTGGATATCATTTTTGATTTTCTTCATGGTCATCGTCAGTTGTGCTGATTTGGAAGGGCTCGGGTGCAGCCCTATTGTGGCAAGATAACTTTCCAAGCTCAATATCTGCCTAGAAGCTTGTTGGTTGATATCATGAATCTGATAATTATGATCTGAGCTCACGTAGAACTTCAGATCATCGGCATAAGAGACAAAGTTCGGATTCTGAGCAAGGAAAGGCTCCAAAACTGATGCAAACAGGATAGCCGAAAGTACGCTTCCTTGTGGGATGCCTCTTGAGACGTCAATAGTTAATTGAAAGTCATTGTGGGTCACAGACAGATGTCTAGGGAGTAAAATAGACTTCAAAATTTGAAGTAAGGTATCCGCCAGGCCGAAGTAGTGTTTCAGAATGGTAAAAAGAGCTGGGAGGTGTATTCTGTAATAAGCCGATTTTATGTTGAGGAATATGATATCAATCTGTGATTTGTTGTTAAGGGTGCGCTGAATTCTGAAGAGGGTATCGAGAAGATTGGTAGTTGTCGATCTCCTTCGTAGAACGGTATGCAGGTACTCGGGCCTGTGTGCAAAGCAATGCGGTGCAATTGTTGGCTGAATTACTTTTTCGAAAATTTTGAGTAAAGAAAAACTGATGGATATTGGTCGCAGTTCTTTAGGAGATTTGGGTTTCTTGATCTTTGGAATGGGCTTAACATGGTAGGTTTTCCAAATTGAAGGAACTATTCCAGATTGCAGGAACTATTCCAGATTGCAGGAACTATTCCAGATTGCAGGATTTGTCTGAAAAGGACTATATATGGGCTGCAAATTTTGATAATAAAGAGTGGGAAACCATCAGGATTTACAGTGGCTTTGTTGGGTAGTTTATTGATGACATCAATTAGGGTCTCTCTAGTTATTTCTATTTCAAGCAGGTGTGCCCTAGGTAACCAGTCTTCCTGCAAGAGAAAGGAATCAGAGTCAGGAAAATCTGCCTGCTTTAAGCTGCACTGTGCCCATTCCTGGACAAGCTTTTTGTCAATGGCTAGATGATCATGATGATGCGAAAGGATCCTTCTACCACTCTTCAACGTATTGAGAACAGCTTGGTTAAGGACCAGCCTTTTCTTTTTCAAGAAGCAAGCTCTTTCTTTCTTAAAGATGGAATAGTCTGAGGGAAGTTGAGTTTTCTGCCATTTCCGGTAGGCCTTCTGCTTCTTGATGAAAGCCATCTTAGTTTCCTTATTATGCAAGCCTTATCCCCCTCGCCTAATGGTCAACAAAACCGACGATGATGGATATACGTATCGCATATATATGTATCTGTCTGTACGTACGTGCATATAAAAGAGCGCGCTGGTTTTTTTTTTTTTTTTTAGGTCCTAGCCACTGAAATCTCAGGAAATTAGGTGGCAGCACCTGTCAGAGTGAAAGTAAAATTACTGGGTTCCTGGTCTACCTCCACGTGGCGAAGGTGGGGCAACGTTAGGCTTCAGCAGGGGTCCAGCGGCTAAATGACCAGATGAACAACGGTACATGACACTACACATATACAATATCCATACACTTTTAAACCTCTGGCATTTCCAGCAATCTGGTACACCCACAATGAAAACTACGAGAAAATTCGGGAACTCCCTGGTGCCGTTTGACACTAAATACACCTTACAACCTTTGGATTGCCTGACAGGGACTTTACCCACCACTCTAGACCGGTCGGCATCTGTTATTCTAACTAAATAGTGAGATAATTGTCATATATTGGAAGAGAAAGTGTTACTTAGAAACATGAAACGTAAATATATCGTTTGTGTATCCTTTGGTTGTTTTGCCTTTCAGTGACATGACATAAACAAGAAACATGCGTCATATTAGATTTGCTTTTCTGGATACTTTTTAAACACACGCAACACACATGAAAAATCCCCAAAAGCTGTACATGAATATTTGAAATTATCACAGAGTTTCTGTTGGAACAGTAGAAAATGGACTTGACTTCAATTTCAGTGATCTCATTTACTCTGAGATTTAGCATAGAATGGAATTCGTCAAATATTTTGAGAAAGACTATTATTTAAAAAAAAATCTAATGAATGATTATAATGATTTTGTTGAGAAATACGAATTTGAATTTAAGAAAGATGAATATCTTAACAAGTACGAATATCAATTTGACAGTCTCTTATTTTTGACTAGTAAAAGAAACTGACCAGTTTCTGAATAATTAAGAATCATTCCCTAATGGGACAAAGAAAATTTAAATAATTTCAATCTTCCTAAAATTCAGTCATGTCTTATTTATCACAAAAAGGGTCTACTACTTCTCCTGTGCTCATTTTCGATTATAGTCACATTTCTAGACAAGCTCACTTTCCACTATTCCAGATTACTTTCCAGATTACCCTGATTTCTAATATCTATCTTGACATGAGAAAGCAATCATGCGTGGTTTGAAATTACGAATATAACTTCGTCTGCATATATAGAAAAGACGGGTTTCTTTTTCACTCGCACTCTTTGTTTTCTTCTAAATAACAACTGACGCTATACAAATCTTAAATCATTACTGCCATGGAATATTTTTCTTTTTCCCACTTCTGGGGCTGGACCTCCCATAACCTCTCTCACGCTTTTTAAAGATGAAGTAGGTTAATTATTACCCCATTTATTACAAAGTTTCTCCAATCTTTGTCTCAGAGACGTCCAGTTTCAGCTGCATGGCTTTCTATAGATACTTCTAGGGGCACCGTTCTTCCGCGTTGGTATTTGTGATTCCTCCACTGTTTTCCAAATTATTCCGAACACCTGGCGCACCCTCTCAGAGTGTATTTAATTTTCAAACACCATACAGAAAATCACAATCCAACGAAATTTGTTTCAGTCTCAAAAGGTATCTTCTATTGTTCCCATTCTTCAATCCCGACAAGTAGAAATCTCTGTTTAGCATAAGTTGGCAAGGTCTACTTACACAAGAAATGCCCTAATATATTAAAATGCCCCAGTCGTATACGCACTACAGGGATACACACTGGATATAATTACCGCTCTCCTTACATCTCGAGAAAAATGTCAGATTTCGAACGCAGCGAATAATGCAAGGACATTTTTATAGAATTATTTCAAAATTAGGCGAAGATAGAGATGGACTCAGGCGACAATGGTATTTTTTTGCCTTCGCGAAAACTCATGAAGGAAAAAAAATCGCACGTGGACACCTATATGCATTAAAGATATTTTATGTGTAAACATCTTTGACGACACCTACTAAATTTCAAACTGTTAGAACCGAAATCATGAACGATGTAATTTATGCACCCGCCCGGAACTTATTCTACCGAATCAATGTTCGGAAGAGGCCAAACGCCTAATTTACCCATTCGATTGTAGTCATTTGTTGAATGGTATGATTGCGACAATACAAGTATTTTATTGCTACAATCGTACTGTCACGTTGGATCATGTTACTCTGTCATGCTTGGTCGCACATTACATAGTACGCTATCGAAATTATGACTTGGCTCAGCATCCGAACGAGTACAAGCGCACGATGGCCACGCTGCACATACCATTTCGCAATGAGGAAACAGATACATTAAGAGATGAAATATGTCAAGATCTATGACGATAATGAAGAGCTCACACTAGAACGTAAATTGTATGAATCCGACTTGGACATTCGCAAAACGATTGAAATATGTAAGACAATGTGTTAAGACAACGACGACATTGAAACTGACGAAGCATGCAGTAATCGACTGCATAGCCTTGTTGTAATGCGACTGCGAGAAGAAGACCCTCTTTCAATACTTTTACTATCATCCAAACAGTGAGATGAATGAGAATCTAAAGCTAGCCAGGCTCAATCGACTCAGTGCAATTGCAAAGAAACGCGAAAAATTAAGGACCAACAAGGGCTTCTGCAATTTAATCAGAATGGCCAATGACAAGCAAAAGTTCTACTCATGCACATATTTTGGAGTCTGTTATCTCCCAATCTCGAACCGATTCAAATATTGTTGACTGGCTCAGTCGGTTGCAGAAAAATGTTTACGATTCGCCTCTTGATGGAAATATACTACCGCTTCAGTAATACAGATGGGTACTGTAACGCCTACATTACATGCGCTTCAACTGGTAAGACTGAAGCGCATCTAATGTAATGATCATGGTGTGCTGAAAGCTGGCATAAACCAACTCTGAACACATCCAAGATCACTGCCCTCAAGATATCCATTTCTCTGGTTACCAAACGGTTTCTCCCACGGGTGGCAATGGTTAGCCCAAAGCCACCTAAGTGATATACGCCGAATCATAAACGTTTTTCCACCACTAGCTGTTTTATGTCAGCTCTTATACCTCCCATGATCCTTTGCACGATCTCTACTCCCGACTCCGTTTTTCTTTATTACGAAACCGACACGGAAATGACATCATTTCCGCGTCGCAAAATCGTGACAAAAATTAGTCCGAAATTTAGTAGGTGCCGCAAAAATGTTTATACATTTAAAAGAATAATAATAATAATAATAATAATAATAAATATGAATATGAATATTAGGTTAGCACATTTGATTTTTATTTGCAGTGAATAAAAAAAAAAATGCGGATGATTTTGAATGCAATGAGACATTCTGTCACAAGCTCAAATAGAACAATATCTATCACGACAGTGATCACTTTCACATAAAGAAATAGAGAGAGAGAGAGAGAGAAAAAAAAAAAAACAAAGATGAAGATGTCCCATTAAACGGCATAAATCTAAATTTATATGAAATTAAATGCTATCAAATTGTACTACATTTTTAATAGCTTTCGTGTTTGGAGATTCCATTACAAATAAATTTGTAAATGAGTATGATTGCTATGTAATTACTCATTGGGTCAGTTTTACTTAAACCTGTGAGCATGACAAAAGCCGGAAAGTTTCGGTCCAGTTCAAGGTGGGAATTCAGTTGATTATAATATTATTATCGCATTTTTGTCGTATTTTAACGTTTATTTTTAATGCCGCGTTTTTCTGAAATAGTAATGTTTTCCATCACTAGAAATTATATGGGATTTCATATTTCAGGGGTCAGGTTGGGGCCTTCGCCTGCGATCCTGGAGATTCAATTATTCGGGGGCTGATGGGGAGGAACACGTTTTGAGTTTTAAATTATCTTTCGTTAATTCTTCGGCATTATAGGTGAGCAGGATAAGAAGAATTCCTATCAGACAGTATAAAGGTAAATTCCTTTGTATATTCTTAAAAGTAAATGAAAATTTATAATTTTGCATAATTTCTCATATAGATGGCAGCACGTGATTTCATCTCATGCAGTCGTTCCCAAACTACTGAAATCTTTGGACCATTCCAAAAATCAAAAACGTTTAAAGGCCCCTTCAAAAATCAAAAATCAAAAAAAAAAAAAAAAACGTTTGCGAACCCCTATATACACTGTGCTGCCACTTTATTGGGTACACTTACCTTGTAGCGTGTTGAGCTTCCTTTAGCCTTCAAAACAGCCTGAATTCGTTTGGCATGGATTGAACCAGATGCTGAAAACATTGTGCAGGAATGAAGCATCATGCAGACATGAGTGTGTCACAAAGTTCCTTGAGATTCGACTGAGGTGTAGGCCTGCAGTGAACAGCCCTTTCCAGCTCATTCCAAAGATGTTCAATAGGATTGAGAATCGGAGACTGAGCGGGCCACTGCAGCAAAGAAAAATCATTGTCATGTTCCTGGTACCATTCCATAGTGACTCCGGCTTTGTGCACCGAGGCATTATCCTGCTGGAAGTAACCATCTGATTGAGGATAAACTTGCAACATGAACGGGACGCAACATGATTCAGACGTGAATCTTTGGGTATCAATGGGCCTAATATGTGCCAAGAAACATTCCCCACACCATAACACTGTCCCAACACCTTCCACAGTATTCGTTACACATGACGGGTCGATTGATTCGTGTTGTTTTTGCCAAATTCTGAGCCTTCCATCAAAAGGATGCACAGGGACTTTCACTCGTCAAACCAAGTAACCGTTTTCCAATCCTCAATAGTCCAGTGCTGGTCTTACTGTGTCCACAGGGGGCGTGCTCTCTTGTTCTTTATTGATAACAAAATTACCGATGTGGCAGTCGACTGTTGTAGCCCATTCGCGACAGAGTGCGACTAGTGGTCAGTTGGATATTTTGTTCTACGTACCAAGGTTGTATTTTGATGTGATGTGCGCCCGTCTGTTTCCTTGCAGAATTCTAGCCATCCTCCTCTGACCTCTCTCATCAACAAGCGATTTTCTTCCACAGGAGTGCCGTTGAGAGGATGTTTTCTGTTCGTTGCACTATTCTCGATATACCCTTCAAGCTGCGGTGCGTGAAAAGTTCAGGAGAACTGCGTTTCAGAGATGCTTTGTCCAGCACTTCTTGTTCGAAGTCCGTTAGATCACTCCTTTTCCCTATTCCTGCTACGGTTTGTACGCTTAACTGATACTAGAAAGGTTGTTCTGCTGTATTTATATCCACAACTGTGATCATATGACTTGCAATGTTGTGAGACAAACCATTTATGTGCACGGCAGGGGTGTACCTAATAAAATGAGAGCACAGTGTATATACATATGTTGCTGTGTGTCCGTGTATATGTATAAACAGTGGGTTTTCTTTTAAGAAAATTCAAAATTTTAAGTTTAAAACAACTCGACTTTATTCTTATTTTTATATAAATATATAATAATAATTTTATTTATCATCAATTTTCAATAAATAGACTGTATAATTTTACCAGTTCCAGAGGGACCCCCAGAAGTACTTCCATTGTTTGGTTTGGATGGTGTTGCTGTTTACTTGTTCCATACGGGGAACAGGGCTGTTTATTTCATTGTAATCCACAGGAGACTGTGTCCGACTTTTCCAACTAACCCCTTTTTTTTGAGGCCTGAACTCAAGTAATTTCATCTTCCACCACGGTTGATGTGGTTTGTTCATTACTAATCTTCGACGTCATCATCCATCTATGGATGAGGGACCTGTTTACCTTTGGCTTGAGACCAGTGGACGTGTTAATTTTTGAGAGTAACACCAGATGAAACCACAATATGGTGGACGAAGAAAAGTTATAAATTAAGAATTAAACAAATTTAGGGAATTGCATACGTTATCAGTTTCGGCCATCATAATCGTATTACGTATTGCTAAATTAATAATAATAAAAAAACAAATATTCAATAAAATCATCGAAATAATTCAAATATATATTTTTTATTATTTTTGATGAAGCTTCTACAAATTTAACTAAAACTGCTCTTATATTTCTTATGAAATGTGAATTGCATGATTCTTACCAACAATTTTTCTTGATTTAGTAGAATTAGATTCAACAAAAGCAGAAATAATTTACAACGAATTGAGAAATTCCAATAGCAAAGCTTAATACACGGTACTCACCTTAGATAATCTGCTGTTGTTACAAGTAGGATGGAAGAATAATTTTTAGGCTTAGGCGGTTTTGAATAATTTAAAATTAAATTAATTCGTAAGGATGACGAACCAAAAACGGAATTAAAATATGCTCAAGGAAGTAGAAGTGCACAACTGCGTCCCTGGTTGTCACTGAAGAATTAATTAAAAATTTTAAAATATGAAACCGGTGAAGACAAAAATCATAAACGACTGACTTTCGTTTTTTAACGTCATCAGTTGGCAATATTAAAATGAGAAAAGAACGCGTGTTTTAAAGACTTTTATGTTCCCGTGATGCTCTTTGTGACATGCGGCAATCTTAAGTGCGTGAGATTCGAGACCGGGAGAGGTTGGAGGGTAGTTTTGCATTTATGACATTTAGTTTGGTGTGATGGCGGCACCATTCTAAAATAAGGGCTTCGTATTGAAAATTATAACTAGATTTTAATTTTATGATGGTAATGACAGAATCGACTAAAGAGGTGTGGTTGTGGGAATGTACGTGTACTGTAAGTTCGGTACAGGATTGCCCTGTTTTAAAGCTGTTATAATGTTAATAAGCCCGTGTGTTTGAAGTTTTTGTGGAACCGTACATCGGAAGCACCAACACCAAATACGGTTCCGCAAAAACTTCTAACACACGGGCTTATTACCATAATAATAGCTTTAAAACAGGGCAATCCAATCTCATGCAGGACGGCACCAGAACGTGAGTACAATTCCGCCTTTTTACACTGTGATGAATACAGAACTCTGTGCAAGGCCCGAAATGTGCGTAATGCTATGTCTGTGCAGTGTTTGTGTGTTCTTTAATTGTTTCTGGCCGTTTTATCACCAAGCAGGCGATCACCTGAAAAGCCTGTCCAGTGTCCGTCAACATCAGGGAGATAGGCCATAACTACGCATTTACCATGACCAACCTCAACAGTCAAGGACTGAATGTCCAAAGCGAGTTTAGAAACATTAAAAAGAACCCCTTTGCCAGCACGCCAGCCAAAGTTAGGCAGGAACAAGTGGTATCATAAGTTACTGGTTTACGACGGGATCCCTGTGTAGAGGAAGGATTTAGTTGCGGAGAGTATGAGCCAGAAAAATGCGGCATCTGTTAAAACCTTGTTCTTGAATACCAGCAAAATTTGTACACGAGGTCATCAGGAGGACAGACGAGGCAACCGATTGTATTTTCCTTTATGATGCGCTTTCAATTTGACTGCTGGCATTAACATTGCGATTGAAAGGCTTCCTGCGATTAAAAGCGGCACTGCAGACGGTTTGAAAGGCCTGGATTTTATTGATAGATAAAAACTCCTCACATCCAGGAAACAAGTTTGGAACTTTGTTGCTTTAAGAGCCAATCTTAGGTCCTCGTAAGTGGAGCATTCCAAAAGCACTTGAAAAGACAATTTTGGTAGCCCACATCGAAGGGAGGCCGTATTAGAACGTCTGATTTGGTAAAGTCTTGCGTTAAGCAAGCCTTTTACACTTAGTATATAGGAGGTAAATAGTGAGTGTGAAAACCGTTTTCTGGTGGATGATGGAAGTAGTGTAGTCAAGTCAGGAAGGAATTTTTTGGTAATAGCTCATTATTTTCCGGTAGAATTCTATCTATTCTTGCAGGTGTTGACTAACCAATTCCAGCATCGCGTTCGTCCAATTTCGTGATCAGACTGAGGATTAACAATGATTCCCTGAAATTCCGTAGAAATGCCTCTGCCGATGTAAAAAATGATCTCTAAAAACAAAATGGAGGTCAAGTGGTATAATGCCCAAAAGAATCTGTACAGCTGTAGTCCATACTGTTTGGTAAACGCGAAGTAGGCCAAGGAGAAAACAACATTGAATAGTGGATAACTTAGTTTATACAATTTTAAATGCAGTACGTCTAACCCAAAGACTAGCAGCAGAGGTTGTAATTGTGATTATGGCAGCATTATAAAATAGATGCAGAGTTTTGGTGTTCAACCTCCGGTCTTGCTGGTAGTTCGGAGCAGCATTGCGATAAAACACTTAACTTTGATGGAGAGGTGTTGAATATGTGCAGTAAAGGAGAAGCCATCATCGGTGTTGAATCCTAATAATTTTGTGCTTCGGACAAGTGGAAGTGATTTCTTGTCAAAGTTTTACACCTGGTGGTTTGCCAAAGTCTAATTGATGTTTAAAAATCATAATCTTCGATTCGGTTGGGGATGATTTCAATTTGTTCTTGGAGGACCAAAACGCTCAAGGAGTAATTTATTAGAATAGAGTTCTAAATTAGATCTTTAGTTTCCTTTTAACAAAATGACAAAGACATTTGTATATTCAAGCTGTTGCACATCTTGAAATTCAGTCATCCTAAGCAGCCTATCATCAAAAAGTAGGTTCCCTATCAAGGGACCCAAATTTGATCCTTGGGGGTAACCACGGGACACAAATCTGTGGATCTTCGTGCTTTTAGAGAAGTCTTTGATAGTGTGTTCTGCAAAGGAAATCCTAACAAGTTTATAAAGCTGAGGAGAGCAATGATTGGAACGAAGTATACTGAGGGCACTCTCCCACCATAAGGTAACCAAAGCGCCTTAAAATTCGATAAATATCGTCATAACGTACTTGGAAGTGAAGCTATCAATAAGGTGGCAAAATAGCAATAAGGCGTCTTCGCATCCAAGCCCTTGCCTAACACCGTATTTGAAAAGAGGATGTGGAGCTTGTAGCTCCCTGTGTGGTAATTTATTAGGGATTAATCTCTCTAACACGTTTTCAAGGTGAGAGAACAAGGCTGTGGAGCGGTAGAATCTGGCATTGGCCAGCGGTTTACCTGGTTTATATAAAATCTAAAATAAAGCGTGTTTCTATCGTTTGGTAAACGTTGCAGTATTTAAGCAGTTGTTGAATAATTGAAGTAGAACTTTGGGTCTTAAGTCAAAAAACTGTTTGATAAATATATTATCAATCAGGTCATTGCCAGGACATTTTTTTCACTGAATTGTATTCAGGATTTAAATAAGTTTCTCTGCAGTGAATGGAATTGTTTCTTGTAAAGTAAGATATTTTTGGTTTAAATCTCGAATATGTAGATGGTATGAAGTGTTAATATTGATATCATCATTAGGCAGCAAGTGGTCCAAGGTGGTATTTGTGGACTCTGTTAATGTAAGAGTTTCCAATCTGTTAGAGGTAAAAGGCAGTTAAAATGTCATATAGGATCATTTTATTTTTAGCAGTTTTATAAATGACACCAGAAGGATTTTTATTCCGAAATATAAGGACAAAATTGAGCCAGGACTGCAATATTCTTTCATAAATAATTTTTACATATTTTCTTTTGAGAGTTTTGTATTCATCGTGCAATCTGTTAACTTCTTCTGAGGCCAAGTACTCCGTTTGCGCTAACAATTTTTCTGCCTTTGTGAACAGGTTTCCGAGAAGAAGAAAGTTGTTGTTCACAAAGGTGTTCTTTTTATTCATATATTTCTGAATTGCAGTAATGGTAATGTTTTGAATCTACAGTGTTAGTTGTTCGGCGGTACCAGAATTAAAATGTTCTAGGTTGTCTTCAGGAAAATCAGACAGAACGGAATGATTAAAACGATCCTAATTTTTGTTTCTTAGAGATTACGTGTGAGATTAGGACAGTTGTTGAAGAGGAAGAGTTGATCCCAGCAGGAAGACTATAGAGCGAAGGTCACTTGCTGTTAGGTCAGTTTGTACATGACAGTCAGTAATATAAGGAGCAATACGGGCTGTGGCCAGAGGAATGTCTATATTTAATTCGCCCAGGGAATTAGAAAAGGAACATGGCTGGTTTAGTTGATTGAAGACAGTAAGCTGATGGGATCAATGGTATTCTCAAGCAGTATTCCCCGAGCATCTATGAAAAGAATTATGCCACAAAGCAGACTTGGAGTTTCAGTCGAGTGAATTTAAAAGTGAAATAGGGCCTAATAAACTGAATACCGAAACGATATAGCGTAAGTGAGAAATTATGTTAGTGACGGAGGGCAATAAATTGAGATAATATAAATCGAGTGATTAGTGTTCAATACATGAATGCAAATGGCATGTTGTGAAGTGGCACAGGACAATAGTGAAACAGCAACATTTTAATTAAGTATTACGATGGATACCTTAGGATCTGGATGAGTTGGTTGTAAAATCCGAGCAGTGCAAGGATATGCAACAATTAGGTCTTTAGTATGATTTCTTTCTTGAAGAATAAGAATGTCAATGATTTCCTCATCAGACACACTGAGAAGCTCAGCTGCCACAGTGCTCGAATTGTGACATTGGCTTACAGAATTTATAAAAGAGAATGTGGACATGTGTATATGTAATGGGCGGCACCTACAACGTCTGTTCAACTCCGCCTAGTGTCTCTGTGAAGAACAGTATCACTACAAATGGGCCAGATATGTGTGTGACGTACGTTTGTGTGTATTGTGTGTGTGTGTTCTGTTGTTGTGTTCTGGCCACTTGGCTACCCAGAAGCATCTGTCACCTGGACAGATGATTCTGGGTACTCGTCCACACCACGGGAAGGTGGGCCAGTTCCAGTAGAGCACGTAACGCCTCAAAAGAGACTCTGACCCACCTGCTGTTGCCAAAAGGTGGGCCAGATTCCTCCGGGGTCCCATTCCAGAGGAAAAAGGAAGGAGAGAAAAGAAAAAAATAATAATAAATAAATAAAATAATAATAATAAAAAAAATAATAATAGTAATAAAAAAAAAGAAAACAATAATAAAAAGACAAAGTAGCAAAGAGAACTGAGACATGGAAATTACCAGCATTACTGGAGAAGTTAAAAGACATACTGCTATCTAATATCACCACTGAGGGTGACAAGACAGAAAATTGTATACCCATTTGTAAAACTCAATCAGCAATTCTGACTTCACACCTGTTAAAGATGATATTCTCATCAACATCTTTATCACAGATGAAGATTTAAAGTCAACCTTAAAAAGCACGAGAAATGACTATACTAGAGGTCCAGATAACATTCCTGGCTTATTTTGGAAAATGACTGTCGCTACTTTAAAACCCCTCATACTGCGGATCTTCAAATTGTCTCTCAGGCAGGGAAAGTATCCTAAGCACGCTAAGCAAATTGATTTCAATTTGCTATATTGATTCTATATTGATTTCAATATAGTTCCCGTTTTCAAGAAATGCGATAAAAATGATGTAACTGATTACAGACCAGTACCGTTGCAAAACAGTCTGGCTAAACTCTTCGACAAAGCAGTACACAAACATCTCTTCGAATTCTTCAGGCCTTTCATAGATCAGAGCCAACATGGTTTCTGCATGTTGGTTCTGCACTATGAAAGTCCTGAAGTCTACACAGATATATCTAAGGCATTTGATAAAGTCCCGTACGAACAACTTCTGGAAAAACTTAAGCAATATGGTATCCGTAACCCTTTTCTCTCGTGGCTACGCAGCTATATTACTCATCGTTTCTTGAGCGTTATCATCAATCAAGTGAACTCGGACCATTTTATACCACTAAGTGGAGTACCTGAAGGCTCTCGCCTAGGTCCTCTACTTTTCATTGTTTTCATAAATGATTTTCCTTCTTTCATTTGCACCTCCAATATTCAAGTTGCTCTCTATGCAGATGATCTTAAGATCTACTCAGCAGTGAAGGTGACAACGGATTGTCAACAGCTTCAATGCGCCCTCAATAAAATCTCTCTGTGGCTATCTCTGAATGTATTGCCTGCTAACCCCTCGAAGTGCAAAGTAATCTCTTTCTCCTCCTGTAGATCTCCCCAACTAATAAGTATGGAGTACACAATTAAATCTGAGATCATCGAAAAGTGTGATCAAATTAACGACTTGGTGATTATCTTCTGCAACAGTGCTAAATTCGATGCCCATATCCTTAAAATGACCAGCAAAGCATTCAAAACACTGGGATTCATCAAACGGAACACCTTCAAGTTCAAAATGTACAGGTATGCGGTTATCCTTTATAAAACTATTGTTCTACCAATCCTGGAATTCGGTTCACCCATCTGGAATCCTCACACAAAGACACTCTGTGGCTATCTCTGAATGTATTGTCTGCTAACCCCTCGAAGTGCAAAGTAATCTCTTTCTCATCCTGTAGATCTCCCCAACTATAAGTATGGAGTACACAATTAACTCTGAGATCATCGAAAAGTGTGATCAAATTAACGACTTGGGGATTATCTTCTGCAACAGTGCTAAATTCGATGCCCATATCCTTAAAATGACCAGCAGAGCATTCAAAACACTGGGATTCATCAAACGGAACACCTGCAAGTTCGAAAAGTACAGGTATGCGGTTATCCTTTATAAAACTATTGTTCTACCAATCCTGGAATTCGGTTCACCCATCTGGAATCCTCACACAAAGACATTAACTAACAAAATTGAAGCAGCCCAAAAAAAGTTTGTCCGTTACCTTAGATACCGTAATCCTCTATTCTATCACTCAGTGTATTATGAATCGCTGTGTGATTACTTTCATCTGGGGATTCGGCGCACCAGAAGAGTTACTGCTGACATCACCCTTCTAGCCAAAGTAATCACTGGAACTTATGAACTAGCTGATATCCTTAGTAAAATAAACTTCAATGCTCCTTGCAGACAAGTTAGGAACCTTACACCGTTTCTGCTTGACTTTGCCACCAGGGATTTTATGAAGTTCAGTCCACTGAACAGAATCAGAAAATCAGCAAATGACTTTCTCATTGACTTCTTTGACAGCTCCCAATCACTGACGAACTCCATCCACAAGTTTGCCTCATCTATTAAACTGCAGAATGACCAGCCCTGATCTAACTATTATAGTTTATTATTATTATGTGTTTTATTATTTTTCTATTCTCAAATCGATTAATTATGGTTTGTTTTACCGATAACTTAACTTAATGCAATCCTCTTTTGTACATATGATTTTAATGTTTTAATCTATATCAATGTTTATCTTCCTGTTGGATTTCATATTATTGTTATCAATTGTGTTCTTTGTTCTGCTCTCAGAAACACTATTAATGGTTACCTGTTGTGTATCTTGTTGTTAATAAAATAAAATAAAATAAAATAACAGGAGAGCTTGTTTATAAATACGTTATTACTTATATGGTATACGTATAAATGCCCTAGAAATGTCGATAGGAATTTGTTGAGTTTCATCAAAAATTTCCATTGATTTTTTGCCTAGAGGAGGGTAACATAAACCACAACATCACAAGTGGATCGTCACTCATGAAATTCATTTGGCAATCATTAACGAAATGAAGAGTTTCAAGACAGTTTAGGAATTGGCTGTTAACAGATTACTCAACTGATTTGGAAACAGCAGAAATAAGTACAATGGGACCATAATTGGATGGGAGGTATGGGATATGCTACATTTCAGGAACTGTTTGGATACGAGCAAATTTCTGAGCAGAAGGAAAACACCAGTGGAATAAGAAAGTATAAAATAGGACACAGAACAGAAGTAGGCTCAGGAACACAGATTTTGGAACCAATTGGATATGTGCCACGATGACCTCAAGATTTCTTGGCATCAAAATCGTTCAAAATTCTTCTGATATCACTTTGACAGAATACCACAGGAGGTATTGAATGTAGTGTACTGCAATTGGTAGCAAGTAATTTATGGAGGTCGTCAATACAAGAGCTGGAAGAAAAGTAGGAGGCTAATAAGTCGGCTTTATCTTTAGCTGAAGAGAAAACAAAACCTGATTGTATGTTTGCTCTTCGGCTAAACCACCAATTTTGAAAAAGAAGGTATATATCTATACTCTTAGCCAGTTCGATTTCCACTTTAAATTGATTAATAACATTTTTGAAATTCTTTAGTGCAGGCAGAAAATGAACTTGGATTTTCAATTGCAAGCAAATTGGGATATGCAACATTTTTCTCTTGAACAGCCTTAGCAAATTTATTGGAAAACCTGGGATTTAGAAAAGGGAAGAGAATTCAAAGTGGGGAGTTGAATAAATATTTTCATCCCGAATAGAATAAATTCTCAGATACGAGCTGAGCACACGTTACAACACAAAATTTAAAACCGTAATCCAACAAAGGAAGGAAATAATAGAAATCTCGCAAATCATGTAAGTTTTTATTTTTGTATTGCTAAGAAACATTAATCTGGGAATGCCCAAGAAAGAAAGGCTGCATTGACGATGAAATCATCAACAATTTTGGATCTATGATGCGTGGAAAAGAATCAGTGCCGGATTAAGGTACTGTCTAACAGGGCAGTGGCCCCGGGCGCCATTCTTGCAAGGATGCCAGAAGCTGAAGAGCAAGGGAAGGAATTTTTTTTTTTTTTTAACAAAACCTATGTACTTATGAAATTAATGTAAATGTTAGGGTTTTTGGAAATAGATTTTCAGACACTAAGGTTAAGTTTTGGATTAGTAGAATCTGTCTAATTGTAGTCCATAAACTTTTTCTTTCTTTTTTTCATTTATTTGTACACACAATTATTACATTTATATACAAAAGGTACAATATATATCTGTATATATACAGCACTTTAAAACAAGTGCTGTATATATACAGATATATACAGCACTTGTTTTAAATGTGCTCAGAGTCTCAGAATTCCTGAGAATCCGAAAAATAATATATAGTTAGTTCACATACAATAGACTATGTTTAACTACAGAAATACTCTACAAAGAAAGACCACCTCCACATTCAATTAACAACACCATCTAGTCTTTCCGCTAGAACTTCCAACCTGCTGACATCTTGACTTAAATCAACAAAATAACAATTGACAAAAATCAACAAAATAACAATTGACAAAAATCAACACAATAACAATTGACAAAAATCAACACAATACCAATTGACAAAAATCAACACAATAACCATTGACAAAAACAAACCGATAACAATTCACGTAAACGTTCCGTTTCCACATTAATCGTTTGTCTTTTTGTGAATTCTATTCCCAGAAGAAGCTGAATTTTCTAGCTGAGTTCTCAAATTAAAGACTGTTCTCGAGAAGGTTTGCCTAGCTGTAAATGTTTCACGATCTTCAAATAGGATATTTACATAGGTCTCCAATAGGTTTGGAACCACAGACATTAAATCCAATGTAGATTGAGAGTACAATTGACAGTTCAAAAGTACATGATTCCGATAGACTCAGTTGTATGTCCACAGTTAGCGAACAGTAAGCAGACGCAATATAAAAACTTATGAAAGGTTTGGAGATAATTAAACAGCTCACACTGTCGGTATACAGACCTGTAATGTTGGCAACCACCAGATCATTATTTAAAACAACTATTGCACTTATTGGAGGTTTCTCAAGGGAATGAATAATTCTTGCCGAGGTTGAAAAACCCATAACATTATGGGCCCCACCTCCTACCTGCAAAGAATGGAAGGGTTCCTGTTTACAAATAATGTCAAAAATTATTTTCAAATGCTGATATTCTAATCTCATCCATTGCCACTCTTGAGTGCTGACCATTGAGTGCTGAGTGCTGACCACCTGAAAAACCTTTACACCCTCATATATAACAACACCCAAAATTGGATTCTTATCAGCTATTCTGTCACTGAATTTGAACCATTAACCATTATCACTGATGTTTTGGTTTACTGTCCGTAAGCTGTACCGCTTTTGAGTATTCTGGACACTTAACATCCCGTACAGAATGATTATAATCTGTACCACGTCTTTTACATTGGTACATTTTGGAGAATCTTCTTTATGGGGACACCCTCCATAGACATGACCACGCTCTGCACAGTGTCCGGAAGAAACTGCCTGATGAGAACAAAATTGGGCCGAGTGGCCGTGCCCCAAATAACGGAAACATTTGCTTACAATCATAAACTTACGGATCCTGTGTGATGCGAATCCAAGATAGATTCTATCACTCTCCAGAATATACCTCATCATACGAGGACTAAATCCGATCACCCAATTAACCACTTTTGTACCTGATCCAGAACTAAATCTGAAAGTCACTTCGTCTTTAACTTCATCCTTCGAGAATCCAAAATCTTTTAAGTTTTTAAAGAATAGATCTTCAAGTACTGTATATCCTTCTTAACATAATCACGAGGGACACCATATATTAACACTGTTGCATCTGATAACCGAGGTTTCTGCATTTTAAGGCCGATCGTTTTCGAAGCAGGAGCAGAAGAGATCCTATTTGCATCCACCGACTAGCACTGCCAGTCCCCTCTTTGGATCTTGGTATATTCTTGATGTCCACAGGATCAATTAACGTGAGATCCTGCCACACGATCTCTGCATAAGACCTCTTATGAAGTTCAATCTGGCAATCTAAAATTTGATTTATCTGACAAGCACCCTCCTCCAGGTCCCTAGCTCGTACCTTGAGGCGCTCATTGTCCACGAACAAAGCTGTTGTCACTGCCTCCAAGTCAGCCCAGAGACCAAAAATTCTATTGGACGCTGGTTTTGTTATTTTACTTGACTCTTCAGGCATTATTTCTCCTAAAGCCTTTCTTATCTTAGCCAATGCCACATTCACCTCAGAGGCATTTAATGATCCTCCCAAGTTTAAACCATCTATAAACGAAATCCTATGGTCCTCCCTACAACAAACAGTAATTATGTTATCCCGTACACCACTTGGAGAATCAAAATCTCCATAACCCCCACCGTTCTCGGCTGTATTTGCTTGAACTACTTTAACGAGAGACGGGTGGTTCATATTTTCTTCATCATTCAAGGTAATAATATTTTCCATATTTGTTTTAGCAAGTTTCGGTTTGTCTTTTTCCATTATTATAATAGTTTTAGGGGTCTTTTATTTCCTTTTATATGTATTCCTTACTGGTGTCCGAGAAGATTCTTTCTTGATAGTCATTTGTTTTCTTGCAAAATCCAGAGAGGAAGAATATTTTTCAGAAGAAGATGAATATGCTTCGAATTCCTGGGACCAAGTAATATCTCTGTCTTCCGATATTATGTTATTTAGAAAAGTAATCTAGACAACAAAAACCAATTAATTTCCACAGTCTATCAATATATGTCTCTATAGACACTTTTCCCCATCCGTGATGAAATCTGCATTAGAGTTGAAGATTTCCCTAAAGCGGGTTTTCAGATCTCAGCCCCTAATGGACAGGGGGCGCCACAAAATTATGCACGAAATAAGTAATTGCAAGAAGTTTTCTTTCTTCAAATATAAGATCCTCAACCCCAAATTTAAGAGAGCTGTAACCACTTCAAATTTCTTTAAAAGTAGCCAAACACTAGCCCCATGTTAGCCTATGGGACTTTACCAAAATATAAATGTGAATTCTAATAAAACACTAACATGTCCACAGTATATGATCACATATAAATATTTAATGGATTCTCCCTAAAGGTGGCTAACCCAAGCCAGTAAATATCCAAGGCAACAAGGTATCAAGTCTCTCCATTGTGTGTAATGTTATTTCAACGGGACAATGTACAGTCTATGGGAATTTTCACAAGGGAAAATCCTCGATGGTAAGCCTATGGCCTATATAAGTGTCCTTATTAGAGACAAAATTTTCATATCTTGTATGTTTCTTCAGCACCTGCAATAAAAGTTTATCCTATGACTCATCAATGTTATCTCTATCCATGTCATATATTTAATAAACGTAACACGTCTTTAAACCACACTTATACATAAAAAAAATGAGCACAATTCCATAAGCACGTAACACAACCATCACTACGCCACCTCCTGTAGCCCATCAACTGTTGTGTAACAGAGGGTTTGTATAAATTAAAAAAAAAAAATGATTATTGTAAATTGTAGGTTAATAAACTAGTTTTGTTGCTTTTCGTCAGATTGTGTTAGTTACAAAATTTTACAACATGAAATATCAAATGCTCTTCGATGTCGAAAAATATTGGAATTTCGATCGGTATTTTTTTCCCTTATTCGTTTCGACATTTTTATTTTTTTACGTTCCGAATTATATATCGATATATAAATCGGTTTTGTTAAACATATACACGTTTCACTAAAAAATATACATCGGTTTACGAAATGAGCTACAAAAAATCCACCTATAGAAACGGATCGAAAAAAAAAAAAACTCTCAAAGTAATCGAATAATTTAATCGCTGACAGAGAAATAACACATACAAAATAGGGCAATAATAATGCCAACAAAAGAGAAAAGCACGAACAAATGGAAAAAAACATAATCACTTAGAAATGGAAAAAATACAGTAAAATTCAATGGGAATGCAAATATTTAAATTATTACAGAAATTTATCCTACAAAAAATAATAAATAAATAAATAAAATAAAATGAAGACGATTCTCCCATCCCCACCCACAGTCGACACAACCATCACATATTGGACAGAAGTGACGTTGGGCTCAAAAGACCTGAATAGATACTTCACCATCATTCCCGACGTGAAATTGAATTTTTCAGACCCGTTTTTTATTATAAACATTGCAGTCGTTGATCAATTCATCAGAGTTCTTTGATATATAATTTTTAGCTATAATGCAGTTGGCTTCTATAAGGAAATTCATAATCCCGTCTCCAAGAAACATCGGTAATTTCGTGTCCTGTAAATGATATATCGATAAATAAGCTGTTACTTTCTGCACAAGAAAACTGACTAATGATTTTTGTACTGTTATATTGGTTGATTTCCCTTGTATTTAATTATTTATAGCCAGAATAATTTTTAATTAGCACCGCTTTAGTATTGTTTGAAAATATTACAGATTTTTTTCTGTGGGCGTTTACGAAGAAGCACTCAGGAACTATTTTTACAACATCAAGATTTCTTTGTAGAAAAAGTATGTTTCAATGGGATTCTGCTGTCTTAGCAAATGTAAATATAATGTCTTATGAAATTTGTCTTAAACGTAAGGACAACATTTCCTAAAACTTTATTTCAAAATTTATTTAAGTATATCTATAGTTATCAGTATGCTCTTTAAAAGCCACATCAAATATTCCTTCCTGTTTGGGAACATCACATAGGGTTTGTAAAATAAAACAAGTTTTAAATGTACAATTCAGGGATGCAACTAGTTAATGGTAAGTGCATGTACATACACATAATGGCATTAAGACATCAGTCCCATCACAGCACCCCATAAAATTCTGCTAATTTGGTCTACTTCAACTGATTGTCTAAGTGAAAGAAAAAAACCATTGAATATCTTGTTTGTGGGTTCAACTTGTAGTATTCACATGGAAACAAGTCAATACTTGTAAGCTGGAAGGACTGCATGCAGTTTTGAGTTGTCGGAGAGAACTACTTCTAAATTGGAACTACATTTTAGGAAGAAGATGGAGCTCCTGAAATGTGTACAGAGAAGAACAATGAGATTTCTGAGCAGAACAAAGCGATGCTCTTACCAAGAAAGGTCTCAGTACTGAAATTGCAGCATATGGAAACTAGGCACCTGCGAAGTGGTTTGATTGAGGTGTTTAATGCTTTGAACGGCAAGGGGAAACTCAATGCTGATAGGATTCTTCCTCAGACCACAAAAAGGTGGCACAAATTCAAACTGAAGGACTGTCACAAAATAGATGCGCAGAAGTTTATGGGTGATTGTTGGAACAAACTTCCATCCGTTTTTGAAGTTCATAGTTTAAATAAATTTAAGGAATGACTATACCGACTGTTAGAAGGAATGTATAGATAAAATGGGATGTGTCGTGTTTTTGTTTTTTGGCTGATGCTGTATAAGGTTGCTTTCTTCTATCCTTTGCTACTGCAAATAATAACGACAACGACAAAGACAACACATTTTCTAAAACTTTATTTCAAAATTATTTAAACATATAGTTCTATATATATTTTTTTAAAAATACACAATTTGCTTACATAAATTCGTGCACCCTATAACCTCTTTTATTTAAAATTTCAATTAAATCCAATCAGTGATAAATTATTTTAAAATGGATATACATTTTTCTCATTGTTTTTACTGCTGGAAGAATCTTGAATATTCAACTAAACTCTAATTCGTCATCTGTAAACGACGTCGTGGTGATTTTCGAAACTTATCTGAAAATATTAATAGAATTATTGTTTAAAAAATTTGAGACAGTTTATTTTTAAACAATAACCTGAAGAATTAGCAGATAATATAATTTTATTTTATTTCAGTTTATTGTTCTGTTAAAAAAATTATTATTTTTCATAGGAGAATTGGCGTGGAAAATTATCTATATCACTAATTTTGTAATTGGTTGTTTGATCATGACTAAATTTTGACTGGAATGCTTTATTTTATTTGAGACATAAAAATACTTATAAGTTTGAACTATTATAAATTAAACTCATATCCAAAAAGATTTAGTATTCTTTTTCGTTTGCTTGAAAAATCAAATGGGTTATGTACATTTTAATATGGTCATCCACTGCTCTGCGACACGTAGACTCCATCTAAACTCTATCCATGACTAGCTACACTTTCGCTTTTTGGTCATGGCCAATGAAGTCATTCCATATGTTTTACAATAAAAGTTGACTAGTTATGAGACTTTTTTGCAGAATCAAATTTTATTTAGTTAAGATATTACCCCAAAAGCGGGATCTGATGCCTAAATTCACTGAAACATGTGCTGATATATAAACAAATTTACAGCAGGTCCTACTTAATATGCTTACGACCACAAAGTTCCAGTACTCGGTGTTCCAGTGTTGCTTTATTCTGCTAATGGCTAAAGATAAATGTACGTCATATTTGTTAAGAAATTTTTAATAAGAAATTCTCAGAGATGGTAGAGATCTCAAGTTATCTTTGTATATAAGAATGGTAAATGTGTAAATCTAGTGGACAATTCATGTAGAAAATATCTTCAGAGGATAAGGTATTCACCAGTGGTCGAAATCAGTAAACGTGTTAATGAATTCACATATCAGATGGTGGACTACCGTGCATGCATGTAATGGTGTCGACTGTGTTATTTTTTGAAGGCCAGGTGTCACGGTGTCGTTTTAGACGGATGATATCACTGGTCTGTTATCCATTCAGATTTTCAAACCGTTCCAAAAAGAATCCCATCACAGTTTACAAATGTGGTAAAAGCGTCAAGGATAAATGGCACTTAGACCACCAAGAAGGGTTTGTAAATGGAAGAGCCTCAAACACAAACTCGAACTATTGTATTAGGTCCACCCGTAATTTCTTACATATACCCATTTATTTATTGTCTATAAATCGCGTGTGTTCTCTGGTCGATTTTCCTGTTTTGCTGGACGAAAAAACCCTAGTCTCTGCGGGGGGGGGCGAACCTTGCTGTCTGCGCCTGAGACCGACTAACTCAGCCACGGAGTGAAAAAGCCCATTAAAGTTCCTCGAGTCATCGATGGGATTGGAACCCGGGCCTTTTCAACCCGGTGTGGGGCGGAAGTTGACGATTCCATTGTGCTATATACGCAGACAGGTAAGAGCTAAGGAAATGACCCGCGTGGATAGCACAATTTGTAGAATCGCTGTCCTCCCCCACTCCGTGTGGAAAAGACCAGGATTCGAGTCCCGCTAATAACGCGAGGAATTTTTACGGGCAGTTTTCACAACGTGGCTGAGTCAGTCGCTCTCAGGGGAAGGCAGTATCGTTATTTTTTTTATCCCGGAAGCTTGAGTGTTTCTTCCAGAAAGCAGAAAATTGCCACAGACCACAGTCAATTGACAGTCAGTTTACACGGAGCAATTATACATCTAATATACAAAAATATAGCTAATCGATAATCGCTCTTCTAGAGGAGAAAACCATCTTGACTTGCTATTTTCCTCGTTAACATGTATAATTGAAGGACCACCTGAGACTCATTATAAATCGGATCACCAACCTATCTATGCAAAACTAATTATACCTACGAGAAGACCACTTGCCCGAAAAACCTTTCAAACCTCGATGATCATCAGCAAAAAATGCTTAGCATATCCTTGAAACGTCTGACATCTGGCTTGCTGTAACTCTATTAACAGGCTGCGTAAACACATGGGTATCAAGGTGGGTATCAAAGAATATAAGGATCTCGCCTCATTCCAAAGGCTGGTTGAATCCAGAAGTACACATGGCTTTTCGATTAAAGCAGCGGCTACATCAGATTTGGAAAAATACTCAACAGGTTTCCGACCGCATATCTTATTCAAGAGCACGAAAGCAATTTAACAGGGGGAAATCAACGGCAATAACAGAACAGCTGGGGCGAAACTTCAAAAAGGGAAAATCCCATATCACTTCAGATCTCATAGCTTCCCTAGTCAACTGGACCCAGCTCAACGGCTAGATCATATCACCAGATTCAATACACCCACAGGAAAGTCAAACCCTGTTTTAGGTCCCGACCATGAATCACAACAAGATATCCTATCTTTCATCACCATCTCTACACACCAGCTGATAGCAGCGAAAAATTCGCTTCTAACGACTGCAACTGCGGGGGCAGTCAAAGTGCCACAATTCATGATCGAATGTCTCGGTACGTTCATCCTACAACTACTCAGGCCCATCTTCAACGGAATTGTGACCACAAGAATCTTTCCTAAAGCTTGGAACAGCTTCCTTGTCAGACCACATTTAAAAGTTTGAAACCGCGCTCCACTTAAGCACTTTCGGCTGATATTTAATTTCAACCTTAGCTACTTCACTGAGGATACAGCGACTACCTTATATTATTGAATTACAGCGACTGGTAGTCACAGTCAAGATGGACACAGACAAAATCTCCACACCGTCCATTTGGGATTCGTGTTACTGGCGAGTACCCAAGCCAGAACTTCGGTCGACCCCGATGCTCTGCTCGAAGCATCGGAGACTTCATATCTAAGTTTTGGGGGGTTCACATTATATCTGATACGAACCCTCCTGGCGTTTGGCCGTGACGGGACAATTGCAACTGTATTTATTAATGAATATTTTATTTCATCTGTTCACAATTAAAGTCTCTCTTTCAATTATGGCCTTAGTCGCTCATGCTCCTAAAATCATCCTATGACTACAACGATCTAAGAAAATGGAGTCCTTTCAGTATTTCTAATATCTAATGGTCTCTGATTTATTTAAATATATGTTTGCCGAAATTGCCATTGTGTATGAAAAGTACTGCAGAATCTTTTAAGAATTCACTCTGACTGAAATGCGGTTAACAGAGAAATGTTTTGTAGATAGCTTTTCGGGAAGAGAAAATATCTTTTTCTTCGAAAGCTATAGCGTTTAGAGTAGTTACGAAAAAGATGTTCAATGAAAAACAATTAAATAGATGTAAATTATTTTTAAAGAGACTAATAATGAAACTGCTAATAATGAAACTCTCTAAATATCAAGGTTTTCTGTAAGCTAAAATGATATGTCAGGTTTCTTGAAAAATTGGGCTAATTCGTTGAAGTAAATGTTAAAAATTATAGGACCTGTACAGGAATTCTGGAGAAAAAATCCGTCATCCTGTATAGGTTGATTACTCTTTTGGTGCGAACTATACAGCAAAATAGCCTATGATAAAGTGCATTCACTACTGACTGGTGCTCACCAGAAGCAGATCGTAGGGTGAAAAACTTTATCATATGATATAACAAAAATTTTTATTTGATGTATCGCATGAATTGTTATCGAAAATTGCATGTTTTGTTATTAAATATTACTGAAATGAAATAAAACTCAATTAAAATTACTTAAAGGATATTGAACATTGTTTCTGTTGCACTATCAAATGGACAGAGGCATTGCTAAAGTAATAATACGTGTAATACAACGTAAGACAAGTAATTAAAAAACTACAAACAATAATACTTACGGTACGATATTGAGTGTGGTGTTCAAACTAATCACCTGTATTTTCAGAAATAAAATTTTTATGTAGATCTTTACTTTAAAATTGTAGATTCCCTGAAGAAAGAAATTCTCTTAGTTGATTGGTTAAATATAAAGAAATCTTTATTGCAATAATAACACAAATATGTAAACAAAAACAAAACAAACAAACTAATAATACAAATCGGTTCATTGCAATATTGCCCTTCACAACCACAAGGCCAGAGGTTAATTAATCGTATTAGTATTAGCAATGAACACATGGTGCAAAGATGGCTGTGGCTTGTGCTGCACCAGCTAAAAAAATAATAATAATGAATAAAATTAAGAATAAAATTTTAAAACACATAAATAATTAATAAGAGAAAAGGAAATAGACAACCCAGACGTTTCACTCCTCCCGTAGGTAATTATCCAGCTGACATTTGAAATCCTCGAAACTGTCAGCCTCTTCCACCCATGTAGGTAACTTATTCCGGTAATTTATAACACGCTGGCTAAAATAAAACTTCCTACAATCCAGTCTGAACGTCTCCTCACGTAACTTGGAATTATGGCCCTTAGTTCTAGAACTATTTATAACAGTGGAAATTTTGTCTTTATTCATTTTGCTTATGCCTCTCAGAGCCTTACACACCTCAGTCTAGTCTCTTCTAAGGTGACTTAGAGGAACTAGTTTCCAAGTTCTGCAACCGACATAATCAGTCTTTCCACATATGGAAGCCCATTTTCCGATCTCACCAGGCGAGTTACCCGTCTCTGGACACTTTCGAGAAGCACAATGTCTTTCTTCAGGTGCAGTCGCTATACTTGAATACAGTATTCCAAGTGTAGTTTAACAAGAGCTTTAGTAGGATTATGACGTTCTTATATCTACTAGCAATTATTCGATAAATCATTGCTAGTACACCAGGGGCATTCCATGCAACCTATGTAAAATGCTCAAAAAACTTTGTCTGACCGTATTCTAACACCCCAGTCTCTTTTCTCTATTACTGGTTTAAGTTCATCTCCACCAAGTGTATAAGTTACTTTTGGGTTACTGTCCCCCAGGTGTAATAAATTACACCTTGCTGGATTAAAGCATAGCTCTATTTTTCTGACCATCCCTGAAATCTATCTTGGTCACTCCGAAGAAACTGTGCTTGGCGGTGATCATTAACTTCTCTAGCAATTTTTATATCATCTGTAAATTTAAAAATCACTCCCTCTATCTCTTCATCGATGTCATTTATGAAAATCAAAAACAGCAGTCGTCTTTAAACTGATCCTTGGGGAACCCCTCTTCTTACATCAATCCAATCTGAGGAATAACCGTTTATTACAACCCTGTGCCTCCTGCCCTGAAGGCATCCAACTATCCATTTAAGGATTTTCCCTGTGATTATAACCTGTTACAGCTTGTAAAGTAACCGCTTATAAAGTTATGTGGGACTGACTCAACTGCTTTGCTGAAATCCACATAAACAATGTCGAAATTATTGCCTAAGTCAAGCTCTTTAGTGACCCAGTCAAAATAGCTAACCAGATTATTTAAATATTGTTTCCTCTTTACAAAACCATGCTGAGTATCCTTCAGAATTCAATTTCTATCTAAACAATTCCTAATTCCACCCATTATCATTGTCTCCATGATTTCTCCTACTACTGAAGTTTGACATTTTGAAACCGCCATTATCTACTGGAGATTCATTTTAGAACCGCTGTTATGTACTGGAGATTCATTTTAGAACCGCTCTTCTGTACTGGAGTTTCATTTTAGAACCGCTCTTATGTACTGGAGATTCATTTTAGAACCGCTCTTATGTACTGGAGCTTCATTGGCACTTTTCCAATCATACGGAAAGATAATAATACAGTATGTAAGAGAAATCAAGAAATTACAATAATAATAACAGAGATCATTTATAAATCAAACATTAGAAAGCAGAACAGGGGCTGTTGGGAAATATACCAGCACATGAGGTGATCGAAACATTTTGGACGTTAGTTGAATTATTGTTTAGTTCTTGGGCTTGAAGGGAACCTCTATTATTTCCCGGATGTTCTTTGTTTGTGGTACTTCTTAGAGAAAGGGCAGCTGTGGTTTGTCACCAGATGCTGAACGTATAAGTATGTCTTCTGGTGAGTGAATACTTGTGCCCCACTAATGTGCTCAATGGGAAATGTGTAGATCTTTCTACTAACTGATTTTAGAGGATTTGAGTGTGGGCACTGTGCTTCATATAGCTAGGAGGTGAGGCAGGATGAGTACTTTTATTCATTTTAGGTATTTTAGGTGGCTCAGTTGGAAGCTTGTCATTTTAAATCACCAAAGAAGAGAGGTCAGAGAGCATATGAGTAATATGCTTATTTTGATTCCTTAGGGAGTAGACCTAATCCTTGAAATCCTCAATTTGGTAATTCAATTGGTAAATTAGGAGGATGAAGAAGTCTGCAATGTTTCGTTGTAGAGGAAAGGTCAAACTGTAGTTTCTTCATGAATTCTTGGAGTTTTGGTTGAGAATACTTTAACGTTCGAGGCAGAATTTTGTACATTAATTTCCAATGGAAAATTGGTTTGATTAATCCTGCATATAACATGGTTAGCAGAACTGTCAGGCGATGTTCTGTTGCCCATTGGTTCATCACATGCGGTGGCCATGAGTAAAAGCTATTCTACAACTGTCTTTCCTCAATTTGAAGTTATGTCCCCTAAGGTGCGGTATCTGAGCAAGAGGAAGAATCCCGTTAGCATTGAGCTTGCTCAAAACATTCAAGACCTTATACACCTCAATAAGATCACGTTGCAGGTGCCTAGTCTGCTGACGCCGCAATTTGCAAAACGTCAAGTGTTCTTGGTACGAGCAACCTTTAGGGTAATGGGGCGCTTGCTTGATTCATGAAGGTTAAAGCGCTGCGCATGTACAATTATATGTGAATTCCAACGTCAGCTATAATATTTAAAATTACAAATATCTGTTCATCATATCGCAAAGATCATACAACATTAGCCTTGAGCAGAGGAAAGGAAATTCACTGATGGGCTTATTTTGCGGCGCCAAATATAACCGTCTAAATCTAATTAACATTATTGCTATGTTTAGCACCACTCTTATACCACGTGAAACTAATAATATAGTTTATTAAGCTAGTCGCCTAAATTACTATACATTAATGAGACTTTTCACGTATCTTACTGATACCATCATCAGACCATGCTGCTAATTGAGTCCTCTTGCCGACGATCTCAGTAAGCTGATGTGCATATCCCTTTTGGGAGCATCGAAAAATGAAGTCTGTCAGGACATCCTGGCAACATCAGTCACCAGTTAAGATGAGAGTGATTAGCCCTTCACTCCTCAATCCAGAGAAATGCTGCTTTGCAGCATCCATTTTTCCTTGGGAAGCCCTAAACCAATGTCATCCACAGCTCGGGCTGCACTTTCTTACCTGCTGGCTGCAGTCTATTGCTCGAACTACAGCGTCAAAAACAGTTTCAATCTCTTGTTGTAGCAAACCACGGTGGATTCAAGATCTCAGCCTTAAATATCAGAATAAACAAAGTCTACATGCAAAATGGAAAGCAAAATCAGACCCACTAGACAGGATTGAATAATCAAGAGCCCATGACCGGTTCAATGGAAGCAAATCTGAAGCCATGAAGGCCTACATCGACAATACAAAACAATCAAAATTGGGAAGGCACCGTTTAAGGCAAGGCATGATGAATTCCCTCAACAACTTAATCCAATCGAATGGTTAGACAACATCACAAGCTTTAAGCCAAAGTCAGCATCAGACTTTAAGAGCATTCCCAACAGTTGTCAGCGAGATGTTCTCGCTTCCATCATGATCATCACAAAAAGAGAGCTTATCCAGGCCATCAATGATATCCCACCAACGTCTTGCACTGGAAATGATGGGGTCACACAATTCATTCTTAATAGCGTTTGTGTTTTCATCATTAATGCACTCCTAGGTATCTTTAATGGAATCTGCAGCCAGTCATCACCTACGGTTCAGAAATATAGGCTTTGGCAACGAAAACGACGCTAAAAATCATTGCATCCGATGAGTGCTGGCTTCTTCGGTGGGTATTCTTCAAGCATAATCTGTCACCACTCACTCATACTTCAGATATCACCCAACTTCTAAATTACAGAAAAGTCTCCAAACGGATATTCACCCTCCGCTTGCTCGTGTCAATTAAAATGATAGCGGGTGAAGGCAATACGCCAAGTTTTTGGTAGATGTGCAATTGGATGATCCTCCGAAACGCTTAAGAGCCCTCCCCTCTCTGCACTCTGTGACGTGGAGGCTCAAGATAGGGGATAGATTCCTGCCCATGGAGATACTCCACAACGTCCAAGAGATGGATGTGGACTACAAAATATTCATAGAGGACAAATCGTACAGAAGACGCATCATCAGGGAACAGCTTTCGTCTTCAGCCGAGTGACTGCCATTGTCTTTTAATCACTTTTCATGTTCTTTCATTTCCCATGTTAATATCAATTTTATACGTAAAATATGTAATTATACATTTTAGGTTTTATGTAATTTTTCCTTTATTAGTTATTTCATGTTAAACCCCTAGCATTGTCGCTGTTATGGGTATTATTGCATCATGTAATCATGTAACCATTCACTGCCTGTTTAAGATATTAACTCAAGTCAATACGCTAATCGGTAACAACATTATTGTAGTAGCTATATTTTCCATTACTGAGAAAGATCCGTGTTTGAATACTGTCAAGAAGGCTTTATTCACACAGTAGCCAATTCATCGAGGTCGATTTTCTTTTTGCTGGACGAAAAACCCGAGTTCCCGGGAGAAAAAATCATGCTACCCTCGCCTGAAACCGATAAACTGAGCTACGTTGGGAAAAAGGCCGATAAAAATTCCTCTCGTCATCGACGGGATTCGAACGCAGGTCTTTTCTAACCGGTGAGGAGGATGGGGATCCTACCAACTATGTTATCCAACAGGCCTGAGAAAGAAAAAACAACAAACACAACACCTAAAAAGAGCTATAACTAATTTAATGGACTACTTGATTCGATAACTTTAATTATTTTATGAGTAATTTACCACAATGTAAATTATTATTTATATACAATGATGAAAACACAACCACTCCCTTGATTAAGGTTTTCATGATTTGCCAATATGCGGCAGCGATTTTTCATATGGCGATTTATTATGGGGTTATCAGAACTTGATAATATATCCTCCCTAAATTCCTCAGGCTTAAACTACTTATTCGAAATCTTACCAAAGTCAATATAATCTCTGAAGGCAGTTGTTATTTCAATACGAATAAGGTTTCAGAGAATCTGATGAAACATCAATAACAATCAATAACCATTAGTACAGAAACAAGATAAACGGTCGTGCAACTCGACAATTACTGGTACGTGCCTTGAAAGTCTAAGCAATTTATATCTGAATTGTACTGAATCAACTTTGAAAAAAATCTTCACACTTGTATTACGCGGAACAATTTCAACTTTCAGAATAGCACATTAATTAGGAGAGAGAGAGAGTTACCCTAATATCACTTAAAAGATTCTTTGCTTGTTTTTCTAATACTTACAGGAATCGCATCTTCTGGAAGTGTGGTGATGAATTGTAGAATGAATGAAGTACCATCGTTTAACATTTTAATCGTACAGGTTTGACCTCCACTCGTGCATGTCGGATTTGACGACTGCAAGGGTGTGTCACTGTCAAGTGAGGAGAGGAGATACATTCCGGTATCCGCTGTCCATTCGACTAAAGAATCGGCAAAGCCTGTTATTCCATAGATTCCATCTAAAATATAAATTAAATACAAAATTCTAAAGGTGTTTTTTTCATCAAACAGCAATCAGTACTTTTTGTTAACTTTCGCATTGTGTCAAATATAATGGAGAACATAAAAGAATACTGTGAAATATTCTAAAATATATTAGTCAATTATTGCAAAAAGCGGATTGAAGAATGGAAGTATTGTATCATAAACGTTTTTGGAACATATTCTAAAATGGGAAAATGAAATGTTTGTTTATTTGGATTGCCTGTAGTCAATTCAGCCTTTAGCGACCCAAATACGCCTGTAGTTTAAGGCATATTTTTCGTTGTCTCTCTCTATATAAACACAAAAGGTGTGACGGCCTTTCTCACTTTTAAAATTTAATAATTTGGAAACAATAAATCGCATCGAAAACTGATTTTTTGAATTGTAAACAATATGGTTTATTTTGATAAATTAAACATTTAGAAAAATGAACGCAAAGTCAAGTTGTTTTAGCAATATTCAAAGAAGAAAAAAAATCTCCATTTATACCATTATTTTCTAAGAAGCAATCAAGATGGTGCAAAATCTACATAGTGTTTAGGATCAGGCGCCACCTGTGGTTTCCAACATCTGCGCGGAATATAAACTGTGAAAAAATACAGTACTGCTGTAAATGCCAGTAAAGTGCTGTATTGAGTGTGTAGTATTCTGTAGGGTTGTGTAGTTGCAATCAGTGAAAGTTTTACGTGCATGACTGATGCAATGCCCATAACAACAGCAGTGCTAGGGGTTAAAGTCTAATCAATTTATACCTGATTCGAATTCATTCAAACTCTGAAACAAATCTTCACATTTGTTTCACTTCCTGATATTTGGCCGTAGACCTCCTAGTGGGACTTCTTGTTGCCCACACACACACACCGCTAGGAGGTTGCCAGGTAGCACATTATTCTCTGGCTTGTCTCCGCCAGGGTCACCTAAGCTTCAGGGATGGAGACAACAAAAAAATAAAAAATAAATAATAATAAAATAATTAAATAATTAGAAATAAATAAAAAACAGTGAATGGAGTGAAATTCCACTAGACGAGAGGTGGTTGGGATTATGATGAGTGAAAGAACACTGGGCAAGGGAAACCGGTGTGGGATCACCAAGACACTCGGCGCCGAAGTTCCGCTTGAATGTTCATTTAGGTCGTTCAGACGTTGAGTCTGGATGTCTAATCTGATGGTTGTCCATTTATAGAATTGTCCAGAATAGGCATTTCTACGGTTAAGGTAAGTCCACCAGAGTTCTTCGCTTATCAAAGCGGTCCTTTGCAATGAGATAGAAGGCATTGTATTCCTGTTCGCTGTCCAGTTGGTGATGCTCCTGATCCCAGTGGATGTTAGTCTACATTGTAATAAGGGTGGATCGGAGCTCTGTCTAGAGCTAGCAGTCGTACATGAGGTGCTGCCAGCTCTCTAATCTGTCATAGGTGTAGCAGAGATCTTCTTCCACGCCAAGTAATGAGAGCCTGGCTTTTAGAGATCTGTGTCATTTGAACAGTTACGTGGGGTAAAGACCACGCGAATAATAGGGGAGCAGCTTCGGTAGACTCTGTGGACATCTAGGATGAATTTTTTTGGTTATTGTCCCATTTGGGGAATTAGTCCATCTGGTTTGCAATAGCTGCTGCAGGTGTGTAAGGAGTCGTCTTTTCTCGGCTTTTTTATTGATAGTTAGGTCAGTGTCTTTGGTGTTCCTTTCGCTAGGTGATACATCATTCTGCGGCGTATTATTTCTAAGTCCAAGGCTAGAACCCTGGCAAAAACTTGTAGTGCATTTATACTCACCGTGCGGTAGCACAGGTAATGGTAAGCATGACAAACATTTGTGTTAATTCGACAATTCTTCTGTTGACGCCGGTGGTTGCTTTTGTGTACCACGCTCCGGCGGCGTAAGTGACGATGGGTATGAAGATTGCTTCATAATAGAAAGACAGAGTAAGTCAATTGAGGCCCGCAATCATGGCGGGAGGCCCTGGCTTACAGGGCGGTGTAATTTCTGATCTTTGATCGGAAGTACTTCAGAGGCGCTTGCAAGCAGAGGTTCGAGGACGACTCCTAGGTACTTCAGCTGTTTTGAGAGTTTGATGGTGGGATCTATCTTGATTTGTGCAACCATTTGTCCTCACATCTCACATCTTCTGGAGTTTTTTATTCAGAACATACAAAATAGGTATTAAACCAAAATTGAAACAATTTTTTTTCTTTGCTTTCATTTTTTGATTGTTATAAAATTATATTCTAATATCTCCACAAACTGGTAGTATATGTGGAATATTGGAATATAGGAACTTTGAGCCTTTTTTCACTTCTATCATAGAACAGGAATAGAGCTTGGCTTTGAGATGGTAGAACACAAAGTATGGGCTACATGTATTTCCATTAAAAGTAGGTACTGGCTCTAAAAGAAGTGAAGTAAGAATAAATATCACTGGTTTGTACTCTAAATTTTTCTTTATTAGTTCACCATAATAATCAACATATCTCCTCTGACTTTGTATCGTCACTCCATTCTGATCACGAGTCCGAGCTTCTCCATAATACTTAAGGGCTTCTTCAGCCGTTTCACATATCTGTTTCTGCAACATATATGCACATATCATCACTCCTGTCCGACCTTTTCCAGCTTTACAGTGAATTGCAAAAACATTATGCTTATCTTCTGAAAGCCATCTGCCTACATCTTCGCAAAAGGGCTTCATTAATTCTAATCTTGGTGGGTTGTGATCTTCAAATGGATATTGAGCAACACGCTAATGAAATTTGCTTGGGTCATAATGCCTTTCCGAACACAAATTATAAATTTTTTAATGATCCTTGTGCTTTTCGTCTAAAAATTGAACGACATCATCAATATGATTCCTGCAGATGCCCTTTAAATTTTCTGCTGGAAAGCCCATTTTATAATATTGTTAAAAATATGTCATATTTAGGTCATAACCTTCTTCCTGGTACCGCCTTTTTTTTTTACTGACAAGTCCTCTGAATTTCGACGACATCATTGTGTAAACTGATGTCAGGTATCGTGATTTTATATTTACTAAAAATATTAAAGAAAGAAAAGATCTTAGTTAAATATTATGATCACCTGATATCTTTGCTTCCACTCAAGGTATATACAAATGCATTTTCTGAAGCTTTAGTTTTATTAATGCCGTATAATTAATTTTACAGTTTCTTATTTTGAAACCCATCGCTGTGATTGTACTACATTTTATATTGTACACGCTGCATTAAACATCAGTGGTATATAAAATGGAAATAACTCCGTACATAATTCCCTACATAGTATTACAAGAAAATAATTCTGTACATAGCAGTTATAAGCTGGAACCGTGGTTACTCAAATCGCATATACTTTCGTTCTGACCACTCTGCTACGATGCCAACCGAAAACCAACTACAAGAGACGTTGAGGAAAAGGTGGTCTCTGCTTCTGTAAGACGTAAAACAACGCTAAATTCAATGATTCGCACGTGAAACGAGAGGCTGTAGCAGCCGTACACTATATAGTTCAGTTCTCACCCTGTGTAATTTTAGACCATCCTGGGCAACAGCTGATTATAATTACGATATATCTACACAATGGGAATGACCTAAGTTCGAAAACTGTCAATGAGGCCAACAATTCATACCACTATTTATTTATATTTTTTTTTGGAGTAGCTGAATTTGATTAGAGAGTATCACGGATCTCAAGAGATAGAGCAGGGTGTTTTTTCTCCCCAAAGCATGGAGATTTAATCCAGAAAACCGGAAACTAACCAAACATTATATGCTCACTCCTCATAGCCTTAGTCGCTTTTGAACATTACATACACCTAACTGATCTATCCGTACAGTTGTTGAGAATTTCTCACATATAAAGTGTAAAACAAGGAAACATTTTCATATGAAAAAGAAATGTCACAAAACTTCAGTAAAATGGAAGGAAAAACCAACTATGTTTCCTAGATAATTAAAATATTAAATGCAAAGAGATGTGGAAGAAACTTGAACAAAAATATATAACACTTAATCTCTAAAATTAAAATTATTTGGAACAAAAACACTCTTAGTACAGAAACGAACTTAAAAGGCTTAAACATATTTCATTTCAGATAATTACTTTTCTTACTTACTTGCTTCGATTGTCTGATTCAAAAAGTCGCCCAACGAAGCTGTAATCGGCCAGGTTTCCAAAGCGTTATCGACCGTATTAATGCTCCACTTGGCAATATCGGTGACTAAGTGATAATAGAAAGCAAAGTAAGGTGAATGGACTTCTATTTTAGAGGAAATTTCATAAAAATTCATATGTTAAAAATTATATCAAATAATTCATTTCGATCGTAGTGTTTCTTGATAATTCAAAAAATTATAAAAATAAACTTCCCGATTTAATTTTTATTTTATTCAGATATCAACCACTCGAAATTTTATATAGTAGACATTAAAAATAAAAATAAAAAATCTGGTATCAAATTGGTTTATCATTTCCTTGTGAAATTGTTAAAACGATCGGGAGAGAGAGAATGATCCATGATCCAATAATAATAACACGAAAATCATCCCAAAAGATAATTCACATTGAGGATTCGTCTTCCTCTTAATTTTACCTTTAGCCAGCCGGTAGCTGATTACTGGAACAAACTTTCTTCTGTTTTTGTGCAACTGCATATCTTAAAAAAATTCAAGCAAGAACTAGATAATTTATGGAGGAAAACGTTCGGTAAAATGGGATTTTTTCTCTCTTTTTTTGGTTGATGCTGTACACGATTGCTTTCTGGAATTATTTTTCACTACTAACACTAATGAGTGCAATGCTCTCCGAACCATTCTTATAGGATTTCGTCATGATGCGCTGTTGCATTCTCATCCGTAGTGTGATCATCACCATGGTGATAAAAGTGTAATGTTGCGGGATGCACTGAATCTGATGCAAAATTCAAACCTTTCATTTGCTTTCCAGTTAAGGACGCCACTACCCTTTTTGGTTGATGGTGCCACTAACTAGCCATTAACAGCAACAGTTCGTTTGCCTCTCAGTGACTCTGCCTGCAGTTCTAGGTAAGTTCTCTCTTATCTTTTAATATTAAACTGTTTTACCACTGTACTATCACAAATACCGCGGAAAATATTGGGTGTCGCTGTGTCGGAGCACGGCCGGAGAGGTTTTACGTGAATTACTTCAAGACAGCGGATTATATATGGGTTTGGAAGAGTAAATAAATGAAAACAAGTTTAATAATCGATTACAATATTATTTATCATAGGTTTATGATAATAAAAATAAGATACAAAGGATAGACAAGATACATCCAAGTTTCAGGCGAAAGTCAGAAACATTCTCGAAACGCTCACTTGCCGACCTCCAATGGTCTTCCATTGGAGGTTGGCGAGTGAGCGTTTCGAGAAAGACACCGATCTTCCGAAATCCACAACCATTTCGTCCAATCCAACTTCCGAAGCGGTGGCATAGTCACTTACGTCATTTACATCCATGGGTTCGTGCGCCGACGCAGCCGTCGTCAGCCGCGCGCTGCTCCGCTCCCATTTTTTTTTTTTTCCTTGGGCAGAAAAATTTTTTTTTTCTCCCATTTTTTTTTTTTTCGCTCCCAGTGCTTCCTTATTCGTTCAGACCCAGACATTGGGGTATTATTGGAAAGCTGACGAGCTACTCTTTCCTGTCGTATTCGCGAATATAGGCGGACATTGTGAAATTTCTAAAATTTTTCAACTTCAATCCGCATTGACTTCACCAACACTGTATTGAAATTTAATTATTTCGCATTAAACCGACGAGGCGCTTCTGTAGCCAGGTGGGAAGGAGCAGCAGTGCATAGCACACGCTTCTTGATTTGACCGGGGTTCGAGTCCGTCACCACCAAATAGGAGGATGCGAAAATGTCAGGGAACGACCACCGCATATTCCCGGAGTAATATGGCCTTAGTTGCTAATGCTCCTAAAAACCAAATAACAAACAAAACATTAAACCGACGAATATCGACGAGAGCTGTGGATTGACAGTAAAAAGAGCGTCGTACCAAGACCGAGTGCGTAGTTATAAAGGGTGGAAGTTCCCGAAGCGCGGCGGATCGTACAAAAAATAGCGGCCCCCCCACTGCCACACGTGTTTCGCGGCATGCTATCTGAAGGTCACTGACGAATTGCTCAACTATCGAATGATTATATTATTATTATTATAATTATTATTATCAGTTTATTCAACAAACACCCCTGTACAGAAATTATAAAGGAGAGTGGCTCATAGATACATCCAACTAAACTTATTAGAGTGTAACATAGGATAAAATATCAGGAAATACATAAGATATATAAATATAGAGGAAAAATTACATAGATATAGAAATCATACATTCATAGAAAAATTACAAAATTACAAAACATTATCTTCTTCTTTCTCCTCGCCTTCTTCCCAAGTTCATATGGGATTGGCATTTACTTCTTTAATTCTCTTCCTCCATTCCTTTCTAACCAGGGCTTCCTCTCTCCTCCATCTTCTCTCTTTCAAATCCTCTGCCACCTTCTCCTTCCATCTCAGATTAGGTCTCCTCTCTTCCTCTTCCCTATCACCTCCAGCTTTTCACACCTCTACCCTACATACTCCTCACTTCTTCGTTCCACATAACCAACCACCTGAACCTAGATTCGTGTATTTTTTACTCAGAGGCTCCACCTTTACCATACCTGTAATGTAGTCCTTTCTTAACCTGTCCTTCCTCGTCACACCACACATCCATCTTAGCATCCTCCTCTCCGCCACTTCCATCTTCTTCGCCTGAGCCATTGTAGTCGCCCATGTCTCAGCACCGTACATCAATGCGGGTCTAACCACAGTTTTAAACACAATTTCCTTCATTCTACAATTATCTTTCTTAGCCATTGTAGTCGCCAATGTCTCAGCACCGTACATCAATGCGGGTCTAACCACAGTTTTATACACACTTTCCTTCATTCTACAATTATCTTTCTTATCACATAGCACCCCACTCATCTTTCTCCAGTTCAGCCATCCACATTGCACTCTGTGCTGTATTTCTGCACGTAAACCTCCATCCCTCTCGACGTACGATCCCAGATACTGAAATTTCGAAACAGATGGTAGCTTTTTCCTCCTGCAGTTTTATAGAACTCTCAACTTCTTCATTCAATACCATATATTCTGTCTTTATTCTACTTATCCTCATGCCTCTACCTTCCAACGCTTTCCTCCATCCCTCCAATTTCATCTCTGCCTTTCCTTGGGATGATTCGCACAGAACAATATCATCAGCGAACAGCATACTCCATGGTTGTCTACTTTTCACTTCTCTCACCAACAAGAGACTCGTTGGAGGGGATATAAAGCAAAATAGCACGGTGAAGGGTATAAGTTGTTCTTTAGAGGAGCGGATGAGGGAGGAAGAAATGGAGTAGGTATCGTAGTTGATAAGGAGTTAAAAGATCGAGTGTCTGAGGTTAATAGAAGGAGTGATAGGATTATGAGCATCAAGCTGAAAGTGGGTGGACTCTTGACCACAATCGTATGTGCGTATGCCACACAAGTAGGATTCGGGGAAGACCGAAAAGGACAGTTTTTGGATGGAAATGGAACAGGTGGTCATGGCAATACCTGAGAAGGAGAGGATGATCGTTGGGGTTGATCTGAATGGTCATTTACAAATTGTAGCAGAATGGTATTAAGGGTAAATTGCTACAATGGATAAAAGGATGGTTGAGTGGGAGAAGGCATAGGGTGTTAATCAATGGACGCTGCTCTTTGTGGACTAATGTTATTAGTGGAGTGCCACAGGGTTCGGTCTTGGGTCCGCTGTTGTTTTGTAGATTTATCAATGATATTGATGAAGGTATAACAGGCTTAGTGTCGAAGTTTGCAGATGATACCAAGGTTGGCAGGGTTGATAATGACAGTATGTTATTATAACAGGATCTATAAAATTTGGGAAGATGGGCTGAGAAGTGGCAATTGAAGTTAAACATTGACAAATGCAAAGTACTGCATATAGGTAGAAGTAACCCCAGATTAACATATCATCTGTGTGGTAATACCCTGACAGTGGTAGAGGGTGAAAAGTTCCTGGGGATAATTGTGCAGGCAGGTATGAAGTTTTCTGAGCAAAGCAGACAGGCTGCTCGGGCAGGTCATGGTATTTTGTCAGTAATATATAGGAATTTTGCTAGGAGTGAAAATAAGATGATTGTCCCTCTGTATAAGGCAATGGTCAGGGCTCGCCTTTAGTATTGTATACAGGTCTGGACGCCTCATTTTAGGAAGCATGTAATTAATTAGATTTGCTTGAACGTGTACAGAGAAGGGCAACAAGATTGTTGTGGGAAATGAAGAGATCCTCTTACCAAGAGAGGCTTAAATTCTGCAATTTGCAGAGGCTGGAGACTAGGCACGTGCAGGGTGATCTACTTGAGGTGTATAAGGCCTTGGATGGGTTGAGCACGCTGAATTCTGATGGGATTCTTCAACTTGTTCAGATTACGAACTTAAGGGGGCATAAATTCAAATTGATTAAAGACAGATGTAGAATAGATATGTGGAAAATTGCCTTTAGCCAGCGGGTGGTTAATTGCTGGAACAAACATCCATCTGTCGTTGTGGAAGTTGATAGCTTAAATGAATTTAAGGAGAACTGGACAAATATTTAGAGGGAATGGTGTGATATATATATATATGTATATATATATATATATGTATATATTTTTTTTTTTGGCTGATGCATAAGCTCATACACTTCATTTCTTGTATCATTTGCCACTGTTACTTCTACTATTACTACTACTATATGAACTAAAGAGTGAGAACAATTCTATGATGAATGACTATTGTTGCCCTTGACCCCATTTTTGATATATTTCTCTTCGCCATACATCATATTAACTAGGGACATTACTCAGCAGCTTATGCTACGCTAGATTATATCTTTTACTCCATGTGGAAAATTCCTTGGACGTTTACCGACGTGAATAGCTTTGGTTGGGAAAGGCCTGTGTTTAGCCAAGGACGCGAAGAAATTTATGGCCCTTTTTGTTTTTCACCCTATGGCTCAGTTAATCAGTATCGAGCAAGGACAATAATGTTTCGCCCTCCCTTTAAATCGGATTTTTCTTCCAACAAATGAAGAAAGACAGAAAGTGAACACACAATTACCTGAATTAATAGTATACAGCCGCAGATGAGGTATTTCTCAGGTGGACTTAATAGGTTATTTTTTTCTCTTTTTTTTTCTTGCTCTCGTCCTGTAAACTTCAATTCTGATCGTTTTTTTACTTAATATAATCAGCTGGATAATTATTTTTTCTCAGTCCTGTGATTTAATTAGTACCCGAGGATAACAGTTGTCTATTTAAGTAATATCTAGCAAAGGTAACTAACATCCAACCTTAAAAGGATATTCGCTGCTGAATTCTGGCTTCTAAAATGGGCCAATACCAAACGCCACCTTCCTCCTGTTCTCAGATCAACACATTTAGCACATTCCCTTCAACTGCGCAGGCTCCGATCCTACATCGGAGAAAGAAGGCTGCTATTCATGATCAAGATGACTACAAGTAATATTACAGAGCAAAATTTCTGGGATCACTGCTCGTTGCGCATTTCTATTCTTTATCTCCGAACTTCAGAACAGCTGCTAGTAGACTAAAGTTTAGAAAGTGTTTCGAGCAGCCTTAAAGACTAAGATTAGGAAGTGCTTCTAGCAGTTGTGCTCCTAGAAGCACTTCCTAATTCATTTCACAAATATACGTGGTCTCAATTCTAATCTCAACGATGTCCATTTCCACATGTAGTCTGCCAACCCGCATATACTTTTTCTGACAGAATCTCATTTATCGGTTGATTCAACTACTGCTCATCTCAAATGCACAAATAATTCGCTCTAGAATTCCTTTCGCCTCAAATGTTGTACTTGTGCATATGTCCTTTCTGATATTCCTTGTCAGAGGCGCGGCAATTTGGAATCTCCTCTCTTTGATCTTCTTTGGCTTAAAATCTCTCTACCACATTCTGTCAAATTCATCTGTTGCCTCCATCGATCTCACAACTCCACAAACTACTTGGAGATCTTTGACTTCCTCTCCTTGCAAGTTGACTTTCCCCAGTCCAACTTTCCTAAGAGTGAGATAATTTTCCTTGGTGATTTTAATGTTCACAACTCCAGCTGTGTTCCATTTTCTAGTCACACCGACCGAAGTGGTCGAGATGCTCAGACTTTTGCAATTACTAATGACCTTGCACAAATTGTTCATATATTTACAAGAATACCGAATAATCTTAATCATACAGCCAACACGCTTGATCTTTTTCTCACAAACAACCCTTCTAAGTGCACGGTCGAAATGAGAGGTCTATTAGGCACTTTAGGTCACAACTTGGTGATTGTCTCTTCTCCAATGGAGCCTTTATCTCATGACTATTCACAACCTCATGTTGTTTGGCATTACAAGAGGTCGGATTACTTGGTCGGATTACTGTTTGAAAACTTCTGATGTCAGGAGTTTGCTCAGATGGTGTCAGTGAAATTATTCTTGCAGGAATGTAATCCTTTATCCCACACTCCAATTTAAAATCTCGTCCTTTATCTAAACCTCGGGTTTCCAATAAATGTGTTAAGGCTGTTCAAGAGAAGAATGTTGCCTATCGAAATTGGCTTGTGTCTAATTTTTCAATTACATTTACTGCCTACATCAAAGCTCGTAACAATTGTAAAACAGCTATTAATCATTCCAAACTAGGGTTTGAACAGGCTAAGAGTAGAAAAGTTGCTTCTTGCCCTAATGGTAGCCGAGCATTCTGGTTTCTTGCCAAAGCTATTGGCCGCAACTTTTGCCCATCTGTGCTCCCTCCTCTGTCCAAACCAAATGGTTCGGTTCTAACTTCAGCTAAGGATAAAGCTGACCTGCTAGCATCCCATTTTTCTTCCAACTCATATATTAATGATCTTGGTAAAACACCTCCCACCATTCCCAACACGCTCCATTCAATGCCTCCTGTGGTCTTCTGCCAAAAGTATGTCAAGAGGATTTTGACGAATCTTGATGCGAAGAAAGCTCCAGGTCCCGATGGTATTTCTCCTCTTATTCTCAAAACCTGTGCTCCTGAACTTACTGCTATTCTTTGCCACATTTTTTCGTTTCTTATTCCAAAGGTTTTTCCTTCTGCTTGGAAATTTTCTCATATCCATCCAGTCCTTAAAAAGAGTCACAAATCCCTCCCTTCCAATTATCGTCCCATTGCAATTACTTCTACTCTTTCTAAACTAATGGAGAAATCAATTAACCGTCAACTCTTAAACTACCTAGAAACCTTCCGTCTTATCAGCGGTCGCCAGTATGGATTCCGTCAGTGTCGATCCATTGGTGATATTCTGGCTTATGTTACTCATTTATGGACTAATTCAATGGAAATGTTCGGGGAAACACAAGTAGTTGCACTTGACATCTCAAAGGCTTTCGATCGTGTTTGACATAAAGGTATTCTAAATAAGCTTCCATTTTGTGGGTTACCAACTGTTTAATTTATTGATTATCCAGTTTTCTCTCTGACCGCGCCACTGAGGGTGATGGTAGATGGCTCTCTGCCTTCTAATTTCTCCACTAATGTCGGTGTCCCCCAAGGTTCAGTTCTTTTCCCCACACTTTTCCTCTTGTATATTAATGATCTTCTTCCATTGACTGGAAATCCTATCCATAGTTTTGTCGATGATAGCACAATGCATTCTACTTTCCATTTTGCGAAAACTTGCCCTGCTCAATCAGCTTCAACTTCTCGAAAATCTGCTACCAATTCCATAAATGCCGATCTTCAGGTAATTCTCCAGTGGGGCAAAGAAAACTTAGTTGATTTCAATCCTTGAAAAACACTACCTTGTCTTATATCTTGCAAAAAGCATTCTTCTGTTCCTATGCTTATCATTAGTGATATTTCGATTTCTAGGCAAAATGATATATCTCTCTTTTGGGGATTACCTTCACTTCTAATCTCTCTTGGCACAAGCACATTACAAATATTGCTTCCTCTGCATCTAAAAAACTGGGTTTTCTCTTTCGCTCTCGGCGTTCCTTTTCTTCCAAACAGCTGCTCACTCTGTATAAATCGCAAATCCGTGGAATATTGTTCCCACATCTGGAGTGGTGCCCCCGAAACCTCTCTCGGGCTTTTTAATTCTATTCAGAAGATGGCAGTTAGGTTAATTAATGACTTCTCTGTAACAGAGCCTCTCTACTCTCGGTCTCATAAACGTCCTGTTACTGCTGCATGCCTCTTCTACTGATATTTCCATGGGCACCGTTCTTCTAAATTGGCTTCTATAATTCCCGCTCTATCTTTCAAAACAATCCGAACACGTGCTGCCACCAGCCAACATACATTTACTGTCCAACTTCAAACCCACAGAACCAACTTTTCATCTTCCTCGTTTATTCATTCAACTGCCGTTTTCCGGAACAACCTTCCTTCATACGTATTTCCTGAAAATTACAGTCTACAAGAGTTCAAATTCGATATTTCATCGATCCTATTTATTTCTGTCCTATTTAAACATTAGTTCTGTTTAAATTTTAGCCGCTTTGTGTGTTATGTTTATAAATACCCAAAACCTTTTCAATTATAATTCAAATTCATTGATCCGTGAACAAGTAAACCTCTGGACTGTGGACGTGTGTGGTAGTTTTCAACATAATTATTATTATTATGTGTTGCAACAAAGATTCTTTTTCTTCCACTACTTCACATCTCCAGATTTACTCATTCGCTTTCGTAAATTCCTGATATTTTGGCGTTTACCATTTCACCTTGGTAATAGCCCGATATATACATCTCACATTATATTTGTAAACAGCTAAAATTGTTTCAGTCTTAAAATTAGTCAATTTCGACTAATATTAATGTGCTAAATACGAAATCACCTTTAAATTGGATTATTAGCTGTACTTTTGATGATACTCTACACGTCACTCTCATCGCATTTGTTTGATTTTTGGAGAAGTTTCGCCTTGAGTTACATTTTGTGTGGCAACACTGCAGCCATTGTTACTGAGTCACTCTATTTCCTGTCTCTATTCGTCAGGCACCTGTCCGTACTACCCCTGCAAAACCTCACAAAGTTTTACTTTTGACGGAGAAAACACTTTAAATTCAGCTTCCCGCTTAAGTGTATAAATAGTGCTGATAATTTTTATTATGTTTATGATGAAGTAGCATTTGCATCACGGAAGTGTGCCATTATTCCGATAATAAAAAACTATAGCACGATTATTTTTGCAGCAAGGTTGGGACCAAGACAATGTATGTATATTCGTGTCATTGGGTGGCTCTCAGACTTTTGTCTATCTCCACCTGTTTACTCTGTGGGGAAAGAAGAATTCGCAATATATCGGCCTGAACGTGTAGGTGTATGTACGTTAATGAATATAGTTAAACAGGCCTGTGCACTCTGGATACATTATGATGAGTTATTACGCACCACAGAGCGAAATGGAAGACAGAATAAATAAATGACAAGTTTAATATTAAATTGTAAAACAGTTATATTAAATACAAACAGTAAAAAATAGCTTTCGGTTATTATTGTAATCTTCATCAGTCAAACTAACAGTTTAGGAACGTAGAACATGAGAGCGTGTAGTGTCAGTCGTGTATAGTGAACTGTGTGATGCAGTAGTTAACTGTTTGATGTTCAAGCCTGTGGTTGTGACGTTTGCGAACGTTGCCAACGTTTGTCACGCATAAGAATGGTTGCTTCAATAATAGGGTGGACACGACAACTACTGCTTCTGTTGACTGAACTGTTAGAGCACGTGATGTTCAACGACTCCAACCATGCGCGGCGCCGGTAATGGCGGGACAGATCGACAACAACGACATCGCAGTGCGGGTCAATGTCGTATCGGGTTGACCAGATGTGCTCAGCAGTGGCCGAGTGTTCTATGTCCGCTAAGCGGATGGCTCTTTCGTGTTCTGAAAGACGTTTGCCGAGCCATCACTGAAGCTAGTGCAGTCACGGCAAGAAATGGTGTAGACTAGTCCATTTTGTAGTAAGGTGAGAACTTTTGTTTTCACTCTTGAGATGAAGGTTCGCAATTTCCTGCTCGGGAGCTGAACGTACTTTATCCCATGTGATTTCAGGGCCCTAGAAACCTGCTGGGATAGGTTTGGGTAGTATGGGATAAAGGCGCTCGCGGTGAAACAGGAAAATTAATCACCTGAAATGTTCCTGTTGGCCGCCACGTGGTCGTGTGTCTGCAAGTCACACCTGTCAAGGGTACTGGTGGGATAGACACACCTCGCAAGATCTGTCTTGACCTTGCCGATCTCGGTGCGCCCCTTGTCCACAGAACTAGGTTGGTACAGGCACGGGTTAACAAGTTCAATGCAGTGCCAAAAAGATGGCTGCGCGCGTGTGCTGCCCGATAGTTGGTAAATTGGCCAGCACACATTGGTTTGTGGTAGACAATTGTCTTCAAGAGCATGCACTCACGTCGGCCAAGGGTATTTCATTATGGTAGGGTGTTGTCCGACTTTATTTGGACGAATGTGACCCGACAGTATCAACACCAGTCGCTTCGGAATTCATTTCAGACAGTAAGGACGAAATGGAAGGTGAAAAATCAATTGACAAGTTTGAAGTTCGTTTGAAATTGTCTGCTCAAAGAAATACCAGTGCCTGAATCAAGCTGTGGTGAGAATAATTTAGAAAAAAAAACAATAATTGTGTTCAACTGACGGCCGGATGTGATATAGGGGATCCTTTTAGCTGGCCACCAATTATTAATAATCGGTTATTAGAACTCATAATTCAGAAGGGACCTGTTACGCCTCAAAATGTGAAATTTCCTAAAGATAACAATGGAAGATCATTTTCTGCGTCACAATGTACGAGACTTTTACCTAACGGTGAAAAAGTTCAAGGAACTTTGTTAATCTATTCGACAAAATCGAATAGTGTGTTTTGCATTTGTTGCAAGTTGTTTGCTTTTAAGCAAAACAAAGTAATAAATAGTCAGGGGGTTTCAGATTGGCGACATTTAGCCACTCATTTATCACGGCATGAAACGAGCGTAGAACATATGCAAAATTGTAAAAAGTGTTATGAATTAAAAACACGCCTTAACAACAATTGTTCAAGAATTGCTCACGTTTTTTTCTGCGTCCTCTTATAGATGTGATATACTAAATCATAATATCACTAGATTAACACTGAAATCTGTAAGTGATGCAATATAGGAGAGTAGAATAAAAGCAGTGCGACCTCTCAGACATTACAAGTTAGTGTTGCATCAGGCGAAAGGAGATTTTCGAAACTCAAACTTATAAAAACATATTTAAGAACGACAATGACTCAAGAAAAGTTTAATGATATAGGTCCGTTAGATATAAAAAAGGAATTGTGTGAAAGTTTAGCATTATCGGATGTTATTCATAAATTGGCAAATAAGAAAGCAAGAAGAGTGTATTTCTATCTTTATGGGTTCATTTTTTTTTTCTTCGGTTTGATGTCTTGTACATTTTTGATTTGAATGAAATTAAAACAAACATATCAAATATTCTTATAGATTTTTTTTCCCTGTCAACTATATGGAACCGTCATAAAAACATAATGGTAGGCTTCCATGGGTTGGGTTAGGTTATGAATCTACTCGCGATCCGCATTGATAGGGGCAGCCAAATATCTGTAGCACGCAGGCAGCTAACAGCACAAAACCGGCCCTGTGGATAGTACTTAAAGGCAAGCGATTATAAGTTCCTACATTATTCGCTTTTCTGATTTTAAAACCTGCAAAGTTGCTAGGTAACATACAATTATTCGCGATATTCTGAGCACATTATGTACAGTACTTCGTCAGATTTACCACATCAGATTAGTAAAAGCACCAAACAAACTGAAATTTTTTCAGTTTACAAAAAGTAAAGGTGAAACTTTAACAGGTTAAATAGCTAAAACGGGGTAAAGAAAATTACAAGATTTAAAATCAAATGCAAGCTGAAAATAAATATAGATACAAAATATACGTATTTCATCTGGGGACTGCACCTGATTATGTATCAAAGTCTGTGTTCTTACTTTCTAATTTTCCTTTATGTTCTTGCTTTCGTTCTTACTTTCCTTTACCTCTCGTTATGTTGCGTTATTTTATCTGCACTTTTACCTCTTCCCTTACCTATAAACATTTATTTTAATTTTATTACTACTTTAAATTTTACTCTAATTACTTATGCTTTACACCGAACACTTCGTGGAGACTACCTTACCTATTTTTGTGGAAGTTCTGTTCCTTTGCCCTACATTTAGTTAATTTTAATTTTGTTTCTGTGCTCACTCACTGGTAAGAATAGAAACGCAGGCTTTAACAAATAATCAGGTGTAGTCCGTCCTCTGAATAAATACCTGCATTATATATCTATATTTATTTTTAGCTTGCATCAGAGTTGGAATCTTTTACTTTTCCTCCCTTTTTAATCTATTTAACCAAATTTTTCCACCTTTATTTGATGCTTTCTATTCCTTTACATATCTAACTGACCATATTTGCATTGCAGTTCTCTTCTCTCTAATTGGCATACCAATTCAGCCTATAATTTGATTTAATTTGTAATATCATATAGGATATTCCCTTTCTTTCTCTATAAAGTTACAGAGAAATACAGGGAATATTCCACCTTCATTTTCTCCTTTTTCTTCTATCCTTCTCCTAGTAGTTCTGGCATTTTGTGTAATTTGCACCACCATCTTTTAGTTTTTCAATAGATATATTACGTCTACCTCAAATATATTGAACAAACAGTTTCAGATATAAAGTCATGTAAATGAAAAACAATGGTATATAAAGTATATTTAATATTTAATAAACTTTAATATATTTACTGTGTGTATACTAGGAATTCATATACATTTCAAAGAATACATACTCAGTTGTGATTGACACGGAACAGCAGAGAACGCTGCGAAAATGCACACTGTGATGAATACCTTCATTCTGGAGAACTCACAATGAAGACAGAACAACCGCAGCTGAAAGAGAAAAATTTAATCATCAAGACCGACAGCTGCCTTTTTAACAGGGACAGCAAACGTTGAACAGCCAATGACAAAGTGCTGCGTCTTCAGTGATAACGTAATGAATATATCGTCACTGACATATTGAGAACTGTTTAAAAACACAGGATGTGGTGTTCAATGACTGACAAAGGCAGTGGTTGAAATAACCTATTACGTTTTCGCTCTAAACCAGCACGTGACTAATTTTGATACAAAATGAAAATCTCTTTATTGACTTAGACAAAAAAAAATCATTTTGATTAGGGTCACACAGAAAGTTTTTTTGTATACTCATGTGTATAGTGTATATAAATTGCGTGTGTGTTCTGGTTGAGTTGCCTGCTTTACTGAAACTAAAACCCCAGGGGGACGGTGGAGAAATCTTTCTATCATCTACCCCTGAGACCGACTAACTCAGCCACGGAGTTAAAAAAGCTAATAAAATTTCCTCTCGTCTTTGTCGGGATTCGAACCTGAGCCTTTTCCATCCCGTATGGAGAGGACAGTGACGATACCACTGTACTACTGCGCCGACTGCTGACTTGCACAGAAGGAATTTTGAAAAACAGTCCGCAATCAGTGCTACTGATCCATACTTAATGAGAATCCAATATGTACCATGAGGAAAATTTACGATAGTTGCTAGAAGGAAACATAGATAAGTTGTTTCATTCTTATCTATGTTTCATAGGCCTGACGTAGCCGAATGGTCAGCAGCGCGAGTGCAGTAGTACACGTTCTTTGAGCGGACCAGGGTTCAAGCCGGTGACTGCTAAATGATTAACATTTGTATCGATGGGTTTATTGTAAATTCCACTGACCTTGTTGTGCCGGAGTATATTCAAGAACATTCTATCGACTACTATTTAAGCAAACATAGATAGAGAGAACGTACTTATATTCATAGCATTGACAAATATTACAAATCATTATATTGACTCCATTATACGATCTCCGCAAGGTTTTGTGAGGCTGTCTGTGGTAGTATGCGTTGCGCAATATGTCCAGTAAAGCCACCCGTTTTCATGTGGATGACTGTAGTTTCCAATGTCTTTTCCAGTAGATTTCACACATGCTTAATACAGTTAAGATCGGGTTGGGCGGCCATGGGAGGAAGGAAAATTCATAGTTCTATTCCTTGAACCAATTACCAATCTGACGAGCCGTTTGGCATGGCGTGCTGCCTTGCTGACAGATGTTGGACTGAACTTCTTGATGCCATGTTTATGTACTGTCATTATGAAGGGGTGCTTTTGGTCAGCTGCGATAGATAACTTGCGTTCGTGGATTGACAAAATAACGCAATGAAACTGCGACAGAGCAAACTATGCATAGCTAAATGCATTACTAGGGCTCTTAACGGCCAACTTTCATACTAAACTGTATGACAGTTGTACCGATTAACTGTACCGATTCTAGTTCGATCAGGAGTTAAGCAGTGTTCGGAGAGTTTAGTAATTGGGAGAGTAATCACCTGGGAATGCGTGTTGTAGCTGACAGCTGTCCTTTTTAAGCCGTCGGCTTTGATTCAAGAACGATGCGATGCGTTGCCTGCTGAGACAACGCTCTTCCTTAAACAGCCTTTCCAAATGAGGATGTAAATCAAATGTCGAGCTGTAACAGCTGTCGTGGCTCTCTCAAGAACAAAGCGATTCCAGCTCTACCGAAGTCAAATAGTTTTAAATATGATCAGATACCACAACACTTGCTGAAACAAGATTTGGTAGGCGAACGTCTCATATATCCAATGTCCCATTCCTGCAGATTCGTTGTTTGCGGCAATCATACGGTCAGTACGGGAAACTCGGGCAAGTGATAAATGTTCGCCTAAAGAAGTTTCACTTAACGTCCGCTATACGTGCTCAGCACACACACACTTTTTTTTCTGCTTTTATCTCAAGATCAACGTCCGTCTCCCTTGATCTAAAGCAGTGGCAGCAAAGCTGTTGTACGTACATTGCAGGTTGTTAGCCATAATCGGGTGCTTCCTTCTCGTCATGTGAATAAAATTCAAGAAACTTTTGACAGGAAGGTTGAGACTTTTTTCTATAACTTATATAGAAATCAAGATATAACCGAATTATATATCAAAGGAAATACGTATAGACAAGCTGATATTTAACTGTATACTTTTTATATCTGAATATTTTTAATGTGGAATAACAAGTTTTGAAAGTTGATTAAAAATATTTTTTTATTTTATTTCACTTTTTTGCAGATGGCATGGTTTTATTGAGAAAAATAAAACAAAATATTTTAATTTGATTGCCTTTGGTAAAGACGGTATCGAATCGAAAAAAAAATTGCGTTTTTATAATGTAGGATGTTGCAATTTTGCATGCAACGGTAGGATAGCTAAAACAGATTGATTGCTAATACGGCACGCTACGCCATAAGCAAACGTTCGTTACTAATACGGACAGCTGAAAACTAGAATCGCGATCCGATCGAACATCTCTGGGACGAATTACAAATCATTTTGGAATTTGTAGGATCGTGCTGCGAAGAAAACTATATTTTTCCAATCAGTCACTGGCCGCTTTTTTCTTTTGCAGAAGAAATGGAGAAATCTGGTGGACATTTCTTGAAGGAATACTTTCTAAAAATATCGGTGGGAAGTTTTTGGAAAGTATGATTATTAAGGTTAAGGCCGTCATACAGGACCAAGTGTGGTATACTTTTTTTTGTTTCTGAATTAAAATCATTTTGTTTTTACATGAACTTGTTTGCGATCCAGGGCTTTTCGCCATATACATATGAATTGCATCGTAAATGTACATGAATATTCTTCAGCATTTCCTACTTCATTACACATGCATTATTAAACATTTCTCTTTGTAAAATATGAAATTGTTATGGAAAAGATACATGTCATTCTCTACTGTTCCGGATAGTACAGGTGACTCATGTCTTTCCTTTAACACACAGTTTGTATTTTAACACACCTGGCATTTTATCACTAATGAGAGAGAGAGAGGGATTAAATTTATATTTTATTAATTCGTTTAATAAAAGAATCATTGTTAATAATTGCTCTCGTTCTTGTTCTAGGAACGACACTCATCTTTATTATTGAGTCTTATATTCTGATTTTATTAATTTTTATTTGGTTATAACATTCGCTTTCATATGAGAATAATCAAAGACAACAAAAAAGCAGTACCTAAAGAAAAGGAAGCCCAAATTAAGGTAGATTATTATAATTCTTTAAAAAAATAATTTATTGCGGATTTTGTGGGTTAGCTAACAAATCATTGAAAACTATGGCAGGCTAGGAATAATTAATGAAGGTTTAGAGATCGATCACCTTTTTGCCATTGCAATTTCAGTATATAGAGATGCCAAAAATTTTATGTCGAGTTTTCTCCACCAGTTTTCATCGTGATTTATGGATTTGCACTAAATGCAAATCTGTCCATGAGAGAGCGCTTTAATACACACGCGCAAGCATGCACCCTCAGAAATTATGTGTGCTGTCTCCTACAAGATCATATCGACAAAAAAAAAATTGTACGATAAAGCATGTGAAGTAGAAGGGCATGGGGAGTGGTGAATAGCAAAACAAAATTTATTTCAAACGAGTTGGAGTTTGTACTTGTCAACCTCAATCGCTACCAATGATAATGACTGCGTCTTCCTTTACACCTTCAGAAATACTCATACCTTTCTAAGGGGTTTGGTTTATTACTACAATAATTACAAAACTCGAATACTGTAGTAGTCTCACTACATCCTGGTTCATTAATTAAAACAATCATCTTTCTTACTCTCAGAATTTCATATTTTTCTAATCAACTTTACTTTCTTCGGCCAAGCAGTTTTGGTGTTTCTTATTGCAATATAAATCTCACTTACTGTTGTGTGATTACACCCTTCGAGAGCCTCGTCTCAATTACCTTTAATTTCCACTTTTTTTCATGCTTTATCAGAGAATTTTGCGTGCATACATGTATATCTCTGCACTTTTAGGGATACAGTGTATATACAGCATTTTTACTGCATTTTCAGCAATAAACGTATATTAAGGATTTCCTTTCTCATTGCATGATGTAGATGATACGCGTGTGGCTCTCTACACTTACTAAAAATGTACAAGGATCTGTTCCGCATGGACTATTTAATAAGGTAGACAGTTTGAAAAATCGACGCTAACAATAAAACATCCAGAAAAAAAAACAATGTTTTCAGATTCCAAAGTGAATCGCTTCAATGAGTTTCTCATTTTTTCAGACCATCCAAACCGTATGTAAAGATATTTCAGCATTCATTTTTTAAACTTTCAGTTGAAAGTTGCCAGAATATATGGGACGGCGCATGGATAAGTATTCAAAATTTGTATTTCGTAAAGGTAATTTTTTAAAAGAAATCTTGAAACGTCCACCGACTCACCTGATTTGTCGGGCGTAATAGAGGGTTTCTATATATAAATTCAGACACAGAATACATTGAAATTGATAGCATTCATTACGTCCTTGTATTTATTTTTCTTGTTTATCTTGTTTAGTATACACTATACTCCAACGTGCAATGGTCAATTAAATAAAAAATAAAAATGATTAGAAAAAAAAGCTACTTTATTATCAAGTATAACCACAATTTGCTTTCGTGATATTAATACCCATTAGAAGACGGTTTCTACAAGTTTTTCTTTTGTAATTTAGATACCTGGAACCTTGTTCACTCCTCTTCTAAGGCTGCGACTTAATTATCTGCTTGTACCTCTTAATTTGGCTCCCGGTTGTTATCAGAAATATCGCGTTTGTAACTGTGACATTTGTAGCCGTTTCCGTATTAGTAAAATAAAAGCACTCTACCAGTAGGAAGGCCACTTCGAGAATAACATATAAAGCAGTATATATATAATATTTTTGAACGTTCTGGTTCAAGAATAATATATATACTTCTATATATGGTACCGCAAACCTGGCAATACCAAGCAAAAAGGGATTTGAGGATATTCACCGAACAACCCTCGATTGTCTTGTAGGAGTAGAGTGTGGACAATTGCAGAGATATAATAAAATCCATATCTGAAATCTGGGATGAGAATGTCATTGAACACTGGAGAGAAAATTCAGTGACTCTCTCATCAACAGCCGGATCAGCTGTGCCAATCCGTTCTTTTTTGTAACTACCATTGGCAGATGCTTTGCAGGAGAAATGGAGGCGAATTCCGCTGGCGTTCCTTAGACACATACTGGGTACAACTTATTGTAGATAGTTTGTAGAAGTTATACTTATCAGGTTTGAGGTCGTCTTTATAGACCCAACGAGGCCGTACTAAGTAATTTTTTATTGGAGGTGAGATTATTCTTGACCTCATCGTTACTAACGATTCAGATGATATCATAGGGCTTAAAGCACAGGAACCGTTGTCAGGAAGTGACTGCACAATTGTCAGTTGGGAGATGAAGAAAGATATTGTAGTAGTTAAAGATTCAAGTGCGAGGTTTAACTTCGCGAGAGGTGACTTTGAGAATTTAAGGGACTATAGGCAGTTCAGAAGTGACTCAAGTGCGGTTTATAAGTGTCTGCGAGGATTAGTAGAATGAATGAAGATGGAATTCTGACTGTTTAAAAGAATTCCAGAACTAGGGTCCTAAATTCAAATTACAGGGGTTGAGGTTCAGATTAGACTGTATGAAGTTTTCTTTTAGCCAGCAAGTCTTTAATAGCTGGAACAAGTTATCCTGTGTGAGTACGAATCCATATAATTTGCATTTTTTATCTACTTATCTTTTCTTTTCCCCTTCCAGCAAAAATTTGTGACTTCCTTGTACTATACGGCTTAATATTACTCTTTCTGTGTGATTTTGAATTGAGAGCAATTCTATGGAACTAAAAGTTGGCTTTACGGTAATTTTGGCCAATATCAGAATATGCTTTTCATAAGATTTTTGATCAAATAAATGCATTTTATAAATGTATATTAATATTAAGGAATATTAGCGTCATCAATATATGCCAACATTTACTTTTGTTTAATATAAAACTGCGGTGCCGGTTATTTGGAAACAGTTACAAAAAATGCATGTATGACGAGAGAGAGAGAGAGAGAGAGAGAGAGAGAGAGAGAGAGAGAGAGAGAGAGAGAGAGAGAGAGAGAGAGAGAGAGAGAGAGAGATTTCCTGTGAATTGTTTGATGAATAAAATCGATATGGCAATACGCCATATCGGTAAAACTGCGGTGCCGGATTTTTTTAATACAATTACGAAAAAAATGCATGTATGTCGAGAGAGAGAGAGAGAGAGAGAGAGAGAGAGAGAGAGAGAGAGATTTCCTATGAATTCTTTGCGGAATATTATCGATATGGTAATAAGCCATAGAATAATAATGAAATAAGTAGACAACGAGAATCTCGAACAGGTGGAAGTGACATTTATAGCGGTTGTATAAGAATTAGCGAAAAGGTCACATTACAGAAGTTGATACGAGATGGTCGAAAATATGGCCACATGTTATCAGTATGGCTTATGATCTCCGCCAACGACTAAACAGGACTGACAGCGGTGACCCTCGTAGTACCACAGATAGTAGAATCACCTTCCACCCTATACCAGATAGAAAATACCTGATTTCGAGTCCCATCGATAAGGTGAAAAATTTTTTATGGGACATTTTTCACAATGTCACTCAGATAGTCAGTCTCAGGGGAGGGTAACATGTTTTTTTTTTCCTCCTGGAAACTAAGATTTTTCTTGCAGCAAGCAGAAAATCAACATCAGAACACACGCAATTTACAGACAGTATACAAGGAGCAAATATGACCTTAGTCGCCGATGCAACTAAAACCTTATAACAACAACTGAAAACGGTGAACAATGCTCAACATAAGGACGTCTATAAGATTCTATAGTAACAAATCGCATTCTTCCACCAGTGCAGATCTTAGCTCTCCAAGTGAGCGAGGACGTGGCTGTCAGCATGCAATGAGACGCCCATGTTCGTCTCACATATGTTATTTTTTTTTTCTTTTTTTTTTAATGAAAACCCACCCACAACACGAGCGGTATTAAGAGCTATAGTACTTAGTATCATGTATGGGTTGAAGGTTGAGAAGATCAAAGAAGAAAATTGTTGATATTAGAATTGAACTTCCGTATGGTGTAATTTTTAGGAAATACGGCATGAACGAAGGCTGGTCCAGAAAACGAAAGTTGAATGAATCTTGGCATTACGACAAGAAAACTATCTTGGAATTGCAGCAGAAGTTTATCATCACCCCAGTGGATAAGGCCTCAAACAATTTTGCTATCTTTTGTAAACAGTTCTATAATACCACTCTTAAAAAAGGAAGTTAAGAGTAGCTCTACATTTTACTCTGTAACCGTGGTATTACTACAACTACTAAAATACTTATAGCCTTGCATAAAAAGTTATACGCTACAATTCATAATTATACACTACCTGTTTTACGTATGATAGCCAAATTCCACCAGCAACCTGTTGGCTTCAAATTTATCACAAGTTCTAAAAATGGTGTCTGTTATCGGCATGTTTTTAAATTAGTAAACACTATCTTTAATAATCCTCCATCAGCTCGGATCATTAATAACAATCAAAATGTCACCAAAACCTTTGATTCTAATATTGACATTTTTAGCCTTGAAACTTATGATTTTTCAAACCTTTTCACGTCTTTACCACATAATCTGATTATTTTCGTACTCAATCAACTCTAATGTAAATATAAGAGCGTATTAGACGTGGATGAAGTTGTTTGTAATAACTATTTTAACCTCTGTATTCTCAACAATTTCATTTATAATGGTAAATTCACTTATAGACAAACTGCAGGAGTGCTCATGGGTCTTACAAATTTCTATCATAATTTCCAATTTATTTTTTATATTATTATGAAGAATTATTTACTCATAATAATCCAAATCATAAATCTATGCTTTTCGCTACGCCGATAACCCTTGTTTTGAATTTTCATTTTTAGAATATAGCTAAAATTATCCACCCTGTTTAACTTACTTTAAATAAAGAAAACACTGGTATAGTGTATAGTGTATAGTGTATAGTGTGTTTAGGGTCTAACGGCACCAGGGATTTCCCCCATCTCCGCGTAATATACATTGTGGTGTTATACAGAACACTGTAGAGGCCAGAGGTTTAAAAGTGTGTGGATATTGTGGCGTGTAATGTTTTGTACCGTTGTTCATCTGGTCTTTTAGCCGTTGGGTCTCAAATGAGGCCCACCGTTGCCCACACTATACCTCGTGGAGGCAGACCAGGTACACCAGTATTTTAGAAATTTACTATTTACTCTGGCAGGTCCTGCCACCTAATTTCCTGAGATTTCAGTGGCAGGACCTAAAAAAAAAAAAAAAATAAAATAAAAAATAAAAAAAATAAATAAAATAAAATAAATAAATAAATAAAAAATTTTAAAAGAAATGGAGGGGGGGGGAGAAACGCTAGAAATTGGGTCAGGCCGAGATATAAGTTATACGGGTTAGAGTTCTTTTTTTTTTTTTTTTTTAATTTTAGTGTGGGGCTTGTGTAGTTTTGGCAAGGGTCAAACGCTAGTCGCAAGATAGCTAGAGAGGGAAGGGAGACTGAAGACTGGGGGGGTGTAAGACAGAAATATGGGGTCAATAGTGAAGATAATCCCAAAAGTCGGCGGGGCAGGCCCATGCCTTACCAGGTGAAGATAGGGGATGGCAGGAGGGGCTACAGAGTAACCATTCCCTGCCAAGGGAAGGGAAAGAAAGCGAACCAAGTGAGGGTACCCTGTTCAGATCTCCTAATGATGTTTCGGCAGCAAACTGCACAATGTCTTTGTCAGGTCTTCGTATGCCATTCCTGCGACATGTTGTCTCGTCCGTGTGAGTGGTCAAGTCCAGATAATGACTCCAGTTTAAGCCAGTGGTCAGATCCAGGTTAAGTTAATGATTAGTTTTTCAGATTGTAGCTGTTAGGTTTTTGTTTGGTTGACACATCTAAGGATCTTTATTGTGGATGACGAGTGGTTAATTTGTGGGAAAATTCCAGCTAAGGTTGTGGGTATGTTCTTCTTCTAGTAAAAAGATCCTGCGCAAACTGCGTTAAGGCTTTATAGTTGTCCTCGCTCTCCAGGAGATATTGTTCTTGGTTTATTGGCGAGAAACGTATTCTAGTTATTAAGAGGCAGCGGAGGTCTTCGTATAGTTGGCAGTGGTGCATGAGGTGCTCCCACGTCTCTGGCTGTCCACAGTGGCAGAGAGGGGTGTCACTCAATCCGAAACTGGAGAGTTTTGCTCTTATTGCGCCGTGTCCCGTGAGCAGGAAAGATGTCAGCAGTCCCGGTGAAAACCAGTTTGGGCTTTTGGGAAACACTAGTTGATTATCAGGTATGAATCTTCGGGTGACTTCCCCTTTTGTCGAAGTCGTCCAGCGGGTTTGCCAGGCCTGCTGTAGGTGGGTGAGAAGGCGTTTTTTCTCGAGTTTAAGATCGTTTGCCAGATCAGTTGTGTAGTCTAGGCAGGTGATTGATTTTCCTTTGGATAGTTGATAAAGCAACCCACAGCGGACGATCTCCAGGTCCAGGGGGAGAGCGCCCAAGAGGGCCTGGAGGGCGTGGGTGCTTACAGTACAGCAGGCTCTCGAGATTGTCAGTAGGACTGAACGTTGAATTGTCTCTAGCTTCCTTTTATTTACTGCTGTTACCGCCTTGTGGAACCAGATTCCTGATGCACTGGTAATCGATGCACTCACTTTCTTGATTTAAATATTACATTAAATAGTCTCCCTCATCATTCTTGCTTTTCTTCTTATCTGCTGTTATCGCGTCTTTTATTTTTACTACTTTTTCCTTCCCTCACCTTATTTTATTTCCAGTTTCTAAACCTTTGCCTATTACACTAAATTTACATCTTCACTCAAAATTTAAATTTTCTTTAACTCGGACATGCAAAATTAACACTATCCTTTTACAAGATACATACTTAAGTTATACACATGAATTCAAGGTATTCATTATCACTTTAATTTAATTTCCTTCATTTAATTATATTCACTGCGTTTGGACTACCTCACTTATGTGTTTCGAAGATTTATCTCTTTTTGGAGGATTTATCTTTTTCTCCAGCCTCTTTTTTCCCCTATTATTTTAAATCTTTCCTTCGTTACTATAAGTCTGTATAGAAACGCAGTGGTATATGATCAGGTGTAGTCCCCTGATGAAATACCTGATCTACGTAGCATATTTCTTTAGTTTGCATCAAATTTTTCCTTTCCCTCAGTTATCAGCTTCCCACCCTCAATTTGATGCTCACTATTTTCCTTTACATATTAATCATATATGAAGGCGAAATTAGGTTGTCTGTATATCTGTATACAGACAACCTCATTTCGTATACGGAATAGTTGACACATATGTGTATGAGATGGTGCAAATTCTCGTATATGTAAATTCTTATCATAAATTGGAACAAATGTTCAATTTGGAACATTTATGTGTATATCTGTAATTAAATTTGTTATTTATGTAAATTTTTGTGTTGCCTTCATGCTCTGCTATCTTATCACTTTACACACTTTAGAATTTGTATATTGTCTAAAAATAGCTGTCAGAGAACGTTTTATATCAGCCGTGGCTTTAGTAAGGTGGAAGACCATTTATTTTAAAGAAAAAATAACAAGTACTGTAAATAAATATACATTTCTGAACGATCACAATTGTCAAGCCAGCCAGGGATAGTACTAAAATTGTCATATATCCAGCTAATAAATAAAATATTTAAAAAAATCAAAAAAAAATTCAAAATTCAACGGGGGCTCACAGATCACTCATCGCAACCGTGTACTTAGAAGGGTTGTTTCTGAGAAAAATATTCACCATGTTGTCTGGTAATCAATTTCTACTACATTTTCCTAAGTAGAAATTCTGAATATTTTTTTTTTTACTTTCTTCCTGAGACCAGTCAGTTCCGTGATGATAACTCGTGATTTCAGTCTCAATTGTAACTCAGAAGTATTCCTCATGCGTTCAGATAGATTTCAATCTTGAATCTTGAAAATGAATGGGCGGTAAAACACATTTTTCAATACAAACGTGGCTTGCCATTCCGTTCTTTGTGGTACAAAGATTTAAGGACGTTTTCCAAAGAGTTTTCACGATGCATGTAACTCGATAGCAGATCTTTCCAAATTACCTCGTTTCTACTGCAATGTATTTAGATTAAGGACTGCGCAAGCCGTTATTGGATCCTGCGTGTATTAATTATTATTCGTTTATGCTAAACATCAAATCTTCTTTGAAGATTAAATGATCGTCTTTTTATTGGTTTAATAATGTTAATCTAGTAATTCGCTGAATTTCTCGACAGTTAATCGTTTCTAAAAAAATAGGAGAAAACGAGCAGCTCCAATGAAATTCTGTTTACACCTAATCATGAGATACCCGAACGAATGGCGCTATCAACAATGAGCATCGCGTTCCTTGTGTTTTTATGTCCATTTTTAAGGATCCGTCTATAGGAAATCTGAAAACAGGAACTTTTAGTCCTCATTACACATATTCATTGTTCAAACGATCGATGTTGAATTCCATGTTATTACTGAGAAGAGCATTTCTGTTGCCGTCATATAAAATATTTGTACAAAAAGCAATGCAATTATGTTGACCCATTGTTTTTAGCTGTTCCCAAGAGAAATTTCTCGCTTCAGTTTTTAGAGAAAAAAAGAACTTTTCCGCTTGCATTTTGAGTATCGTTATTTCAAGCTGTGTTCTTATGGACTGTAGGCTATATCTCTAAAAAAAATAAAAAAATGGATCCTTTAGATTTACAAGTTTCTACTTTATTCTTGATGCTTATGAGTTCTCCATTCGATATCAACCCATTAAAGACACAGACTGTTGTATTGCTCAGATTCATTTGCCACTACGCTCTAGCTACTACGCAGACATCTACAATGAAGGCACATTCAGCTGGTTGGTTAAACTCGATTTCTTCGTAGAGCAGAAATAAAAACAGTATGAGGTAAGATTCATTTCTACGTAGAAATATGTTTACTACATAGATTTCTGAATGGAGAGTTTTGAACTTAGATTTTGAAAGCTGCTACCGGATATTTAGTAATTCTGCTGTTGCTGTTTTCAGCAGATACTCTACGCATCATTGAACAGCTTTTAACATGCACAGTTTCAAAACTATTACAGTTGTATAGCATCTCTTTACTGAAATTTTTATAGTTGCGTAAAACTTTGAGAATATTCAGTGCTCTACATATTTGTAAATTAAATGCCGTTATCTTAAATAAATAGCGAGATAATTATAATATATATTGGAGGAGCAAGTGTTGCTTAGAAACATAAATATATACAAATATTTGTACTTTGTGAATTGATTGTATTCTTCGGTTGTGTTGCCTTTTTGTAATATGAATTTGCATCCTAATTAACTTTGTTTTTCGGAATATTTTTGAAACCCACACAACGGACATGAACGATGCTCAAAAGATGCATATGAATATTTCAAGTTAGCACAGAGTTACTTTTGGAATAGAGAAAATGGACTGAACTTCAATTTCAGTGATCTCATGGTTCTGAGATTTAACACAGTGTAATTGATGAAATTCGCTCAAATGTTTTGAGAAAGACTAAAAGCGTTGTAGTATTATCCAAAATTTATAGATACCCTTAGACTGCTGACTGATTTTGTTACCATAGCAAAAATATTAATTTTAGAATATGTACTGCTATTCATTTTAAAAATAATAATAATAAATATGAATATTAAGTTCCCACATTTGATTTTTATTAGCAGTAAATTCAAAATAATAGTTGGCGGGTGATCATACCCTGACATTTCCGCATCCTCCGTATTTGGTGGTGATGGGCTCGAACCCCGGTCTAGTCAAAAAGCGTGTGTTAAGCACTGCTGCTCCTGTCCACCTGGCTACGGAGGCGCCCGTATTACCACCAGAGTTGCAAAGTGCAGTGAGGTTGGCGGTGGGATTTTCAAACATTTATTGTGAACTGTAAAAAAATTGTGAATTATTTGTGTTTTCTAGCATTAAAAAGTCAATAAATGCAAACAATAAGTCATATATCATTCTTTAATAACTCTCCATTCCTCTCAAAATGACTTTGTGCGCGCTAGATTCAAACAGCTGTATCTCCGTATCCATTGAGAATTGGATACATATTTACATGCACTTTTTTACTCAGCATAATCGATGATATATCCTCCCAAAATAAAGTCCAAAAAAAATGTATACACACTTTATCGGCCCATAACTGTGTAATCTTGAAGATGATTCTTGCACAATTTCTATTAGAATAAGTAGATTAAGAATTTGCAGATGAAGGAACCACTGGGTGACAGTGATCACAGTGTACTCATGTGGGATTTACTTAAAGATATTTTCAGGCCGCCGTAGACTAGTGGTCAGGCGCGCGAATGCATAAGTACATCTGCCTTGAGTGACCGGGGTTTAAGAGCGTGACTGCTGAATACGGTGCTGTTTCTTGTATTCTGTCTATCGTGTGAACTCCTCTGACCGTTTGTTCGTCCCGGAGTATAAACAGATTATTTATATTTTTATAATTATCACCAGGGGTAAAGGAAAGGGGTTTTGCTTCCGTAAAGGTGAGTAAAGTGGTCTCAGACCGTTTTTAAATTATGTACAGTGGGATCAACTGACGATGTTACCAACAGCAAATTCAAAATGGGGACCATTCAAAGAATTAATTTTGAAAGCTATTAGGCTTTTCATAACAACAGAGAAATATTGTTCAAGATTTAGGTCTAAATGGATGTCAGATGAACTAATTAGACATGTGACAGAGAAGAAAATGCATGGGATGCATATAAAGTAACATGTAACACAGACGCCTATGGCTGATATAAGCTAGTCTGTAATCAGGTCACAAAAGAGGTTAGAGAGTTGAAGCCAGATTACTAGAAATCTTTGCAAAAGGATGCGAAGAAAACCAGCAAAGATTTCTTTACCTATATAAACTCTAAAAGAAAGGAGATGAATCAGATTAATCCACTTGATATCGATGGTTCGACTGTTGATGATCCTTCTCAGATAGCAAACAAACCGAATGAGTATTTTGCATCTACATTCACACATGAGGAGTTATTAAGGTTTGAAAATGGCAGAAGGTTATCAAATTGTTGCAGGGTGCTTAATGATTTTGTAATAACTGAGAGCAAAGTGGAGTAAAAATTGTTGAAATTAAACATAAGAAAAGCACATGGGGTGGTCGGGATCTATCCAGTTATATTAAACGAGGCAGCAATAGAACTAAGCAAACCCTTGGTCATAATTATGAGAGTATCCTTGCACTCAGGGGAGGTTCCCACGGACTGGAGATGTGCAAATGTATCCCCAATTCACAAAGGGAGAACGAAGAGTGACACGAGCAATTACAGACCATTTAGTTTAACTTTTGTTCCGGGTAAAATAATGGAGTCACTGGTTAAAGATGCATTGCAGGATCATCTAGAAAAGACTGCAGCAATAATTCAGACACAGCATGGGTTTGCTAAGGGAAAGTCTTGTCTGACAAATTTGATAGGATATTATGATGTGGTTACAAAGGTACTAGATGCAAGAAATAATTTTGATGTCATATATTGCGATTTCAGGAGTGCTTTTGACACTGTTGCGCATGGAAAACTATTGTACAAATTGGAGCAGAATGGTATTAGGGGCAAGTTGCTGCAATGGATAAAAGGACGGTTGAGTTGAAGGAGACAGAGGGTGGTAATCAGTGGGTGCCGCTCTTCGTGGACTATTGTTATTAGTGGAGTCCCACAGGGTTCGGTGTTGGGTGCACTGTTGTTTTGTATATTTATCAATGATATTGATGAAGGTATATCAGGCTTTGTGTCGACGTTTTTACATGTTACAAAGGTTTGTTAATGACAGTAATGGCAGTGTGCTACTGCAGCAGGATCTAGAAAATTTGGGCAGATGGGCTAAGAAGTGGCAACTGAAGTTTAACCTTGACAAATGCAAAGTACTGCATATGGGTAGAAGGAATCCAAGAGAAACGTACCAACTGTGTGGTACTACACTTAAGGTGGTAGAAAATGAAAAAGACCTGGGAGTGGTTGTGCAGTCAGATATGAAGTTTTCTGAGCAATGCAGACAGGCTGCCAGAGCAGGTCATGGGGTTTTGTCAATTTGTATTGTAACTCTGTATAAGCTATGATCGGCTTAGAATACTGCGTACAGGTTTGGAGGCCTCATTTTAGGAAGGATGTAGATTTGTTCTAGCTTGTACAGAGAAGGGCAACACGATTGGTGAGGGGAATGAAGGGATCCCCTTACCAAGAGAGGGGTAAGTTCTGCAAATTGCAGTGGCTGGAGATTAGGCACCTGCGCGGTGATCTGACTGAGGTGTATAGGGCCCAGAGTGGGTTGAGCACGCTGTAAATCTGATAGTATAATTCCACTTGTTCAGATTACGAACCTAAGGGGGCATAAATTCAAATTAAGAAAAGACAGATGTACAATAGATGTGTGGAAATTTGCCTTTAGCCAGCGGGTGTTTATTTGTTGGAACAAACTTCCATCTGTCGTTGTGGAAGTTAATAGGTTAAAATATTTTAAGGAGGACCTGGACAGGCATTTGGAGAGAATGGTGTGATTTTTTTTTCTCCCAGGTCTTTTTCATTTTGTACCACTTTAAATTTAGTACCACACAGTTGGTACGTTTCACTGAGGTTATTTCTACCCATATTAGTATTAGTATTAGTAATGGCCGCATGGTGCAAGAAAACCTATGGCTTATGCTGCAACGGCCAAAAAAAAAAAATAAAACGAAAAAAAACAATGATAAAAAAATAATAAAATAAAATAAATAAATAATAATAATTAGCAAAAGAAAAGGAAATTAAACCTATCATCCTTTGCGCTTCCCTGACCCGAAGATACTATCCAGATGACCTTAGAATTTCCCCAAACTGTCAGCCTCTTCCACCATGTAGGCAAATTATTCCAGTAATTTATAACTCGTAGGCTAAAATAAAACTTGCTGCAGTCCCAATCTTAACATTTCCCCCCGTAACTTGAATTTATGTCCCCTAGTTCTAGCATCCTTTAAAACCTTGAAAATTCGGTCCTCATTTAAATTTACTGATGCCTCTCAGAGCCTTAAAACCTCAATCAAATCTCTTCTAAGGTCTCTAGTTTCCAAATTCTGCAACCCACATATTCGAAGTCTTTCTTCATATGAACACCGTTTCGCCGATCTCACCAGGAGAGTTACCCGCCTTTGCACCCTTTCAAGAAGCTCGATGTCTTTCTTTAGGTGAGGTCTTCATACTTGAACACAGTATTCCAAGTGTGGTCTAACAAAAGCCTTATATAATAGGATTATCACGTCCCTATCTCTACTTGCAAAAGTTCGATAGATCAATAATAGGACACCATGGGCCTTCCGTGCAACCTGTTTACAATGCTCAGAGAATTTCATGTCTGACCGTATCGTAACACCCAAGTCCCTTTCCTCAAGTACTGGGTTTAGTTGAACACCACCAAGTGAATAAGTTATTTTGGGATTATTGTTTCCCAAATGTAATACCTTACACTTTGCTGGATAAAAGCATAGCTGCCATTTTTCTGACCATTCCTGAAGTCTATCTAGGTCTCTCTGAAGAAGCTCAGTTTGAAAGTGATCATTAATTACTCTACCGAATTTTACATCATCTGCAAATTTAGGCATCACGCCCTCTATCGCTTCATCGATGTCGTTCAAGAAAATTAAAAACAACAGTGGTCCTAATACTGATCCTTGGGGAAACCAACTTCTTACATCAACCCAATCTGAGGAATAGCCATTTATCACAACCCTCTGCCTCCTGCCCTAAAGCCATCCTGCTATCCATTTAAGGATTTTCCCAGTGATTCCAACCTGTTCCAGCTTATAAAGCAACCGCTCATGTGGGACTGAGTCAAAAGCTTTGCTGAAATCTAAATAAACAATGTCGAAATTATTCCCTAAATCCAGCTGGTGAGTGACCCTTTCGAAAAAGCGAACCAGATTTGTTAAACATGATTTTCCCTTTACAAAACCATGCTGAGTATCCTTGAGAATTTCAATTCGATCCAAATGATCCTGAATTCCACCGTTGATCATTGCCTCCATGATTTTCCCGACCACTGAAATCAGACTGACAGGCCGATAATTCCCACTTTATTCTTAGTGCAATCCTTATGTACTGGAGATACGTAGGCACGTTTCTAATCCAACAGAATCTCCCCAGAGTCTAGTGATGCTCGCATAATTAGCCTCAATGGTTCAATGCACTCAATTGCCGCCTCCCATAAAATTATAGGATATATTCCATCAACTCCTGGTACCTTACTGGCCTGTAGGCTCGAAAGTTTTTTTCATTAAATAATCTTGCGAAATTTCAATATCATTAATTACATATTTTTCAACTTCGCTCCCACAATTTCCCATTGCCCCAAAAGGGTGTTCATTTGTAAATATCGATGCAATAACTGTTAAGTTCAACTGCAACGGCAGCTTGTGCATTTAATACTGTCCCCTTTCCCTTACGTAAATATCCGATCTGGTTTGTCCTGCTCTTCTTGGCATTTATATATGTGAAGAATTCTTTTCCCCCCTCTTTGCTCTGTTTGATAGTGATTTCTCATAAACTGCCTTTGCCTGTCGAACCTTTTCTGTGGCTCTATTAAAGATCACCTAGTAGCTGTTATAGGCTTCAGTGCTTTGTATTTCTCTGTAACTTTTCCATGCCACCTTTTCCGCTCAAGTAATGTGGCAACTTCACTAATCATCGAACTGGGAAACCTCCTCATGGAGTATTTTTAATGGTATATACGCATTCAAAGGCCTCTGTGATTAATGTTTTAAAAGCATACCACAGTTTAAATGTATTCATTCTCTGCGCGATATCTACCCAGTGAATAGAGACCATGTAGTAGCTTAAGCCATCATAATTTCTTTTCTGAAATTAAAACCCATTCCTTTGCCTTTTACTTCTGCTACCTCTCTCATCATCATCCACCGTAGAACTGCGTGATCACTTCCTTCTACTGGTTCTTCTACTGTCGGCCCTGTTATGTCATCTGATTCATGGGTGATGATGAGGTCTAGGATATTCTTTTCTCTAGTACTTTCCCTGACATGTTGATACAAATAACAGTCAACTAGTTGGTTTAAAAATTTTGTTCCCCGTGTCGTTTCCTTCCCATTTACTCCAATTAATTAGAGGAAAATTGAAATCACCCATAATAAGGCATTGACGCTTACTTGCCCATTCATGTAGAGGCTTTCGTCATAATCTTGAAAATCACCTGGTCTGTAGATTACTCCTACTCGCATTATACCTTTGTTTCCAACTATCTCACACCATACAGATTCTATACTAGCATGTGAAACGTCTGAATCCGGAAAGCTATGGTTTCACTCAGGCTGCTTCTGATAAGACGCATACCCCCATCACCCCTTCTACCTACCCTATCCTTCCTAAATATATAATAAAAGCCGTACTGAAACCCATCATACTCTATTTCAGGGTGGCACCACGTCTCCGTAAGCCCTATTATGTCCGCGTTACTTGTTTTAACCAGCAGTTCGAATTCGCTCATTTTATTGACGACACTTCTAACATTACTATATAAACAATTAAGGCTTTCAAGTAACTCCAAAGTTACTTGAAAATTTGTATTTCGTAAAGGTAACTTTTTAAAAGAAATCTTGAAACGTTCACCGACTCACCTGATTTGTCGGGCGTAGTAGAGAGTTTCTATATAAAAATTCAGATACAGAATATATTGAAATTGATAGCATTCATTAAGTCCTTGTATTTATTTTTCTTGTTTATCTTGTTTAGTATACATTATATTCCAACGTGCAATGGTAAATTAAATAAATAAATAAAAGTGATTAGAAAAAAAAAAAGCTACTTTATTATCAAGTATAACCACAATTTGCTTTAGTGATATTAATACCCATTAGAACAGGGCCGGGCAAAGTATGGATCGCGGGCCGCATGCGGCCCGCCGCACATTTTTGTGCGGCCCGCGAGCTTTAATTGTATTTCCCACCCCCCTATCCTGCTACATGGGCTGTGGAGCTTGTTTCTGCGGCCTGTGTTCATGAAGGAAAACACCATCTCTCTCTCTCTCTCTCTCTCTCTCTTCCCCCCCTTTTTTTTATTTATTTATTTATTTTTATTTATTTTTTTTAATTATTTATTTATTTTTTTATTTTATTTTATTTATTTATTTATTTATTTATTTATTATTATTATTTTTTTTAAATTTTTATTTATCTTATTATTATTATTTTTTTTTCTTCGCGTTCTACAATCAGTCACATGGTTGTTTTTTTTTTTTTGCGTTCTTCAGGGTTGCTTTTTTTTTTGTTGTTTCGCGTTTTACAGTGACTGTTTTTTTTTTTTTTTTATTTATTTATTTTATTTATTTATTTTTTTTATTTATTTTTTTTCTTTCTTTTGCACCACAGGAAAATCTAAATATATATATATATATATATATATATATATATATATATATATATATATATATATATATATATATATTATTTTTATTTATTTATTAATTTTATTTTATTTTTCTCTCTCTCCTCTGGAGTGGGCCCTAGAGGAATCTGGCCCACCTTTTGGCAACATCAGGTGGATCAGAGTCTCGTATTGAGACAGTACGTGTTTAGCTGAGACTGGCCCACCTTCCCGTGGTGTGGACGAGTACCCAGTATCATCTGTCCAGGTGACTGATGCTTCTGGGTAGCCAAGTGGCCAGAACAGAACAACAGAACACACACATAATACACACAAACCGACGTCACACACATATCTGGCCCATTTGTAGCGATACTGATCTTCACAGAGATACGAGGCGGAGTTGAACTAACGTTCTAGGAGCCGCCCCTTACAAAAACACATGTCCACACATGTGTGATGGGCGGTTTCAAAGGGAGTACGGGAAACTTCATACCGGAGGCGAAAAGATCGATCTGGTCAGAGGACAATTGTTTGCTGCTAAGAATGAGGACAAAATTAGAGTTGTCTCCAGGATGCACATGCTTTCATGAAGATTGAGCCAACAATAGATAGCAAGATTGCACATCGTATGAATTGGTGTTTGAGGATCAAAGCTATCGATGGAATAACGTTTGTCCAAAACGACACAACGCCCGGGTTGCGTTAGGCAGAATATCGCTGAATGATTTTGTTTTGAGGCGTGTTTATTTCATTAAATATCTCGCTTTTTCTTTCCTTTTTTTTTTTTTTTTTTTTGCCTGGGGAAACAAACTACTACTACTACATGATTGTCCCATTCCAATAATGATGACGTAACCTACTATTACGACTACAATCGAAATGAATTGAATTGTTGTTTAGGGTTTGGTAACAACAATTCCTCAATCCTTTCATTTGTTCATCTCTGCCAACAATCGCTCTTTCTCACTCTCACAGCTCAACTGAACGTGTTAAGACTACTTTAAGTTAAACGGGAAGAAGATCGAATAGTTTTCAGAATTAAATATTAGGAAGTAATCAGTGTTGCCAGAGATCAGACAATCTGTTTCAGAAAAACAGGAGACAATGGGTAAAATTAAAGCATTTCTTAAAAGTGAGTATTTTCTCAGAATAAATATTGATATTCAATTCAGTGATCGTAAATGAGTTGTTGCTTTAATTAATCTTGTTTCCATCCTTTAAAAATAATGCTTTTTACAAGTTAAATTGCGAGAGGATTCAGAGATTCACTCGTCCTAATAATCCACGTTTAGCGTCTAATTGTCCAATTAAAAGTGCAGTTTATGAATGGATTTCTGCCAGTGTTTCTTAAAGGGTTTTCTCCGTTTAGATTTAAATGTTTCGTTAGTCGAATTATACGTTTCTTGTGGAAGAATCGTCCCATTTGAAACTACACGACACACTACCACGAAGCCCTTGTGTGTACCAAAAGGTAAAAATCATCGTCCTCCAACCAGGTAAAAATGGGGACAGTTTCAATCCCTCCAATGACGCGAGCAACTCTTATGGGCTTTGTACAAATTTCGCGCAGTTATTCGGTCATAAGGGAAGGCTGAATGACTTTTTTATTTTTATTATTTTTATTCTCGAGGAAACTTGTGTTTTCACAAATTGAGAGTTGAGAGGATGGACAGGTGAACTGGGAGGGTTTTTTTTCCTTTGTTTCTTTTGTCTCATTCTATTTAAACTAACTTTCTTGCATCCTGGGCCACTATTAATATCAAAAGCTTTCTTCTTTCTATTATCACATCGTATGAACTGACGTCCTATGACAATGACTATGACTCTGTCCGATCGCCAATAGTCCACGCCAAACTACGACCAACACGTGAAGAAGAAGAGCAAAAGGCAATTTAAGCGGAAACCCAATAAACACTTTTATTCAAAAGTAATTTTTCTTCATTAAATCCTCATTTTTGTGTCTAAAGAAGCAAACATGATCGCCCAGTGTAATAATGAAGCACAGATATTGGGACGAACACAATCCAAATACAATGAATTGTTTCTTACGGTTTAAAAAAATAATTCTTCAGTTTCTTAATTGATTTGTTCATCTGTTCCATCAATCGCACTTTCCACTAACAAAGTACAACGGAATCAGATAAGACTAATTTCGCATAAACGGGTATAAGATCGAATACGTTTCATTTTTTCTCTTCTTCTTCACGTTTCGTTACTATAACAAGAATACCTTGTTATAGTTTAAATCGATACCTTTTCATTGTGCACCCTTTTTAAGAATCGACGATTACTGTTTAACTGCTCAACTTAAAACTGTACTTATTTCTGCCTTTGCTTTTATTTTTTAGGGGTTTTTCCCTGCTTCTATCCAAAAGAATCAAGGGATTTTGATGTGAATTTTGAATTGGACGACTACGACTACAGCGATGGAAAATACAGCGTCTACAAATATGTTAAAGTGGAGAAATGCGATGACGATCCCCTCGAAATCCAAAATAGTTACCTATTTACAATAGAAGTGCACCGCATTAGAAGTTCACAGGAACTCTTGGAACATATCCGGAGAAATAAGAAAGAAAAGAAGGGGGTACATATCTTATTGGACCCGGGGTAAGTATCGGTGAGAGCCAAATGCTTATAAATCTATTTTATAGAAGTAATGGTTAGGAGATTTTAAAAGGTGATGCAGTAATCCAAAGAGATTAGAATCAAAACAGGGTAGAAATTTCGGACCTCTTCTACTATGTACAGAAGAAAGAGAATTCTTTATTGTAAACAAAAGGCACATTCCTGTACACAACACCCTCGACGGCTACAAGCCAGGAGTTAACACGAATGGAATAAGATGACAATAAAAAAAGATCAGAAAAAAATAACAGGACATAACGTGACCAATTAAACAACAGATTAAAGCCTGCAATACCTAAATGACAAATTCACAATGAAAATATATTTACAACAGGGTGTTAGCAAGTAACGTTTTTTCAGGAAGAAGTCCTTTTGTATCGCAGAACAGTCATCTGAGCACGAGCAGAAAGGTTTCAGCACTGGAGTGATGGACACATCCTCGGAAGCAGGTTATAATGTCCCGTGACAGTCCTCAGAACGAAGTCGACGGATTAAGTTCTGCCTATTTTCTTATCGACTGCAAATTTGTAGAGGTGGCCGTCCACGGGGCGTATGTACTATTATTGTATATTAGCGTCTCCCGTAAATGATTACACATACCCGTTTATGTGTAATGTCTGTAAATTGTGTGTGTTCTGTGGTCGGTTTGCCTGTTTTGCTGGATGAAAACCCCCAATTTTTGGTGAAAAAACCTTGCTATCTACGCCTGAGACCGACTAACTCAGCTACGGAATGAAAAAAGGCTATTAAAGTTCCTCATCATCGACGGGACTCGAACCCTGGCCTTTTCCACCCGGTGTGGGGAGGACACTGACGATACCACTGCCCTACCCACGCAGACGGGGTGTATGGACTATAGTTTTAGGGTCAGGCGCCGTCTGTGGTTTCCCACATCTGCGCCACACATACACTGTGAAATACAGAACTACTGTAAATGCCAGAAAAGTGTTGTATTGAATGCATAGTATTGTGTTGGGTTCTGTTGAGAGTCCTGGCATTTGGCCGCAAGGTCCATTTCAAGGTATTCATGTATTGATTGCGGCCTCCAAGGTTTCCCTTATATATCGCTGTTTCTCTGTAGTTTTAAAGCCGGCGAGTGTGTGTAAAAATATGTATGTAAATATGAATGTATGTTTTGTTGTGTGTTGTTTACCGGCACCTGGAGACTTAGCAGCCAGGAGGCAAGAACAAATATATCTTGCGTCCTGACTCCCGTCCCTAGCCACGAGGAGGCGCTCCAGGGAGTCTAGCACATTGCTAATTGAGGTTCAAGGAACCTCAATAAAAATAAAAGAAAATTAAATACAAGAGAGAAGGACAACAAGATAGTTCAAGTAGAAAATAAACAAAAGAATGAAATTGTCAAGAGGCGAGCCAAATTCGCCACCTGAAAGTCAAAATAAAACCAGAAATAAGGAAAGGAGAATAACAAGATAAGATTAATAAGCCAAGTATATATAACATATACCAAGAGAATAAACAATTGAAATTTCCAAAGGAAGAAAATTCCCAAAAGTTATATGCACAAGAGAGAATTTTTACAACTTAATAACTAGAGCAAAGTATAGTACAGCCAAAAGAATCTTCCAACAGCAGAATGGTGATTAATAAGGAGAGCAGAAATACAAAAGTGATATATGTAACATAAGAAAATAGCGAGTTAGGTAGAGAAGAGAAAAAAGAAGAAAAATTAATTATCTCAGTTAAATAGGGAATTTTGAAAGGCAGAGTCCAGAGAAAACCACACGAGTCCAGTAAGTGTAAGGAACACAATTAAGACTAAAAGAAAATTATTACACGATGTAAATATAATTCCACAATGTAAAACAGTTAGTTCAAGTATAATTTGGCAGGCTAGGAACAAAAGGACCAATTAGGATTCAAAACATAATTAAATGAGACCCCACAAGTTATTAGAAATGATAAAAGAAAGTAAAAGAAAGAAGAGAAGATGTGTAAATCTCAGAAACTCTGTTAAGTTAGGAAACGTCAGTAGACAAAACTGACCAGTAAGTGAGAAGTTAAAGTAAAACTTAAGGAGTGTTATTACATAGCATATCAAGTTTAGTTTTAGTAAGTCAATATTAAATCATTAGTAATTTAAAACAATTTAAGCTAATTTAAATCAAGACGGAAACTCTGCAGAGAGTACATAAAAATATAAACATATTTACATGTATACAAAAATACAATATTAACAAACTTGGCTTGAAGGTTTCTAGGGGCCTACCTAGAAAATTTTATGGCTTTAACTTAGTCCTGTAAGGCTGTAACCAAGTCTCTAAAAATTTACATAATCAAATAATGAAGAAAATTAACTAACACTGCAGAGCTTCGCAATAACAATCGAAAACTCTGCAGAAAAGCCAAGAAAAAAGCCAAGAAATATATATACATATATGCAAAATAACAACATCAATTAACTAAACATACGTACTGTTTCCAGGAGCTTTCCTAGAAGCAGAAAAAAAAAACAAGTAATGACTTTAACTATTCCTTTAAGGCTGCAATCCAAACTCTAAATTTACACAACAAAACAAGATAAGAAAATTCACTAATTATGCTGCAGAGTTTCACAAAACAAATCAATTAAATTCTAATATTTCGCTAAAATAAAACAATTTTCTGAAAATTAATCAGGCCATTAATAAGGACCACACAAGGTCATCATCATATGTACAAAATACAGATAACGCAACTTGTAGTTTAAGCAAAATTGCAGGGCCAGCACTCAAAGAAACATTGTTTGAGTACCAGGCCGAAGAGACATAACTAACTTGAAAAACAGTAAAATCAGGAAATCAATTTATAGCATAATTTGTCCTAAGCCTAACTTCTTCTACGGCAGACTTAAACACAGGACAGGTTTGGTCTCTAAATGAATGGTTATGGTCCTTTTTTCTCACCCTACAATTAGGGCAGGTAGCCGGGGTGTTAGGATTAGGGCAGGTAACCGGGGTGTTAGGATTAGGGCATCCAGAGGCCTGATGGCCAGTCATACCACAGAGGCCACAAGTGTGATCAGTCTGTCTACAAGAGCGAGAGGAGTGTCCGTATTGCAGACACTTAAAACAACGTAGGGTGATGAAGAAGTCCTTGATAGTATGTCCCGTCCAGTTAAGGAAAACACGATTTTTCATACCGATAAAATAAGATCTAATCCTGGAGAAACCTCAAGGACCCAGTGCAAGTTTCCTTTATTTTTGGCAGTTATTTTTAGACGAATTTTGCTATCTTTTAAGAACTCCGATAAGGAGATGTCATAGCCAGAGAGGTTGCGTTCAAACAAATCATCCAACAAGTCCTTATCAATAGTGTCACGAGGAATGTCGTATATAACCAAAGTAGGGTTTATTTTCTTGGGAAGTTCAGTTTTCAATTTCAGCTCACCAAATTTAGAACACTCTTTAATTTTATTAAGATCGAGTATTGAATCCGTTTGAATAGATACTCCTTTGTCTTTAATTTTTCTGATGGATTTAATTTTAACGTGCTTCAAGTCAGATTTCAAGTTCCTGGTAATAGCAGAATAAACCTCCTCAGTGGTACCCAAAGAAGAACTGTCATCTGGTTTGACTAAAAGGACAAAGCTTTTCTGAGGTTGAGATGAGCCATAAGCTCCATAGGCGGAGACAAAATTAGCAAACGTAGGGGGAATAGCGGAGGGAGGACCAGAATCACTGGGATCAGGAGGCAAAGTCACTTTGGAATTTAAAACCTCCAGCTGCAGGGTCAGGGAATTCAATTTAGAATGTAAATCTAATGTTAGAGCATCCTTAGAAGTCGAAGGATCTGGAGGCGAAGGAGACGAAATCAGAGTAGAGAGTTCTTCTAACCGCGAGGCAAGAGATCCCAGTTTTAATTGGATATCCTTGATTTGGTTTTTTTCTTTGCTGTTAAAAACTTCAGAAACGTTATCGAATTTTTCAACCAACACCTCCAGGGATGTTACCCTGGAATTAAGTTCAGTTATTTGGTTTTCTTTAGATTTTAGAATTTCTTTTAAATAAGTATTTTCACTAGAAATTTCTTGAAGGCTTGTAAGTCTGTCATTGAGTTCACTAATCTGGTTATCTTTAGATTCTGCAGACTCCTTTAAAATGGCATTGTCACTGAAAACACCTTGTAGTTCTGCAAGTCTGTTATTGAGCGTTACAATTTCAACGTTCTTTCCTTTAAGGAGGGTACGGTTGTAATCAATTATGGGAGCCACAGCTTGAATTAATTCCTCAACACCAATCCAACAACACCAAGTCAAGCTTAAGAAACGAGCATGTGTCATTTCAGGCAACTCACTTGAGATTTGAGCATAGCTTTTTTTATAATGGTTAAAAGCTTTTATGAGAGCACCTGGATTCCCTAAGCAGAATTCTTTACCGGGTGTAGGAGTGGAGGAAGCCGAATCATCATCTGCAGACAAAGGTGTAGAGGTAGAATTTACCGCAGGTTTAAAATCCTTAGAAGCCATAGGTGAGGAATTATTGTCTTTCATACAGTCGACCATTTTTACAAATGGATTTAAGGAGTTAGCCGATTCGGAAGCTGCAGTTAGGCTAGAGGACATAGATTGAGGAGAGCTTTGAGGTGAAACACTGGAGCTAGAGGAAGGGAGGTTATCCATCCCATTAAATTGGGAGAAAGCCGTGGGAAAAACTTTTAGAATTCAGTTGATAAACAGAAGAAATCGCAAAGAAATGAAAATAATCCTTGAAAGTAAAGCCCTGAGGAGAGATACAAGGACTAGAGGAATAAGATTTATTGATCTTAAACGTTTAGAAAAGCCTTAGAACTAACTGTAAGGAACTTTGCAATTGAGCAGAAAAGAAAAACACGAAAAATCAAGATGAATCTTTAGTACCCCAAATTGCCACCCGGTGGCAGTGTCAAATTAAAATATTAATCGAAAAAAGACCAGAAACTAAATTTGACTACAATCGGTTGATTAGGGGCCGAGAAATGGCACTCAAAAGCATTGGTAAAAAGTGACAAAAATACCTGGATGAAAAGAGGGTTTTTTAAAAATAGTTGATAACTCCTACAATTATTAACCAATCACAATGAAACTTTGTGACAATATGAGGGTCCCAGTAAGGATTATGGAATACACCCCGAACAAAAGTTTGGGGACACAGGGACCGAATAAATAAGGAACTCAAAAAGTTGCCACCAGGCGGAGCTGAAATCTTAAAAACTGAAAAAGGGAACCCTAAAGATAATGAAAGAGATGTGAACCATTACAAAAGACCCCATAGGAGCCGAGATATATAGAAATTAGTAAAATAGCCCAAAAGCAAAAAGAAAACCCATAGAGCAATGAGAAACAGATTAAGTAGCAATTATACAAGTTAAGAAACAATATTACCAGCAAGACACACTCCAAGACACTGAGCAAGCACTATCAGGTCAACTCCAATTTTTGTCACCTTAGTATACACAAAACAGTAATGACGGTAGTCGAGTTAAATCAAAAACTTAACTAATATTTTTACACCTTAGTATACTAGTAAACTCTCAAAGACAAAGTATACCTTACTTTTGCGCCTCTGTGTATACAAAGTTTAAGCACCCATAATGCATAGCTACGAGGTGCCACTAATATTTTTCACCAAATATATGAATTATTTGCATCCATACAAAGAGTTAGTCACAAAATGGAGGATTCCATAGTAAAGTATATACGCACTTTAAAATGGCTGCTTCCACTGAAGGCAACCATTAGAAGATACAAAATGTCTGCTGACTGTATTAGCTTTCCCTCCAAAAATATATAATCTAACGATCATTGGTTGAACAAACGAGGAAGCAGCAATGGCTACCACGTAGAAAACAAAACTATAGAATGTAGGCAGAGCCAAGAAAATATGTTTCTCTTTTCTGGCTGGCTATTGACACAAAATGAAAAAACAAGTGAATCCCCAGTGTCACTAACAGCCACCCTTATGTGCCAAAATAGAAAGCAAGACGCTTGACAACCCCATTATAGAGTGTCAAAGACCAAACACAGAAATAAAAACGTTCAGTGAAGGAGTCAGTGATAACTGTCAGCCATTTTTCAATACTGACGCTGAGAATATTTATCGCTAGAATAGCAGATTTTTAAATCGCAAGCAGTGCGCAATTCCTTCACTAAATGTTACTAAAAAGGTATCACCAAACTCACCACCACTTTATCTACAAGGGACAATTCAACTTACTAGGGGGGAATGGCCAAGAAACACAAGAAAAAGTTATTATCCTAAGAGACTACGAAGGAACAACATCACACAACAAGAGCAATCCAACTAGTCCCGCAAGGTCCCTGGTGGAACCACACGTTGCCCGCACACACACCGCTAGTAGGTAGTCAGGCTGCCCATTATTCTCTGGCTAGTCTCTGCCAGGGTCGCCTAAGCTTCCTGACAGACCGATGTAAAAAAGAAAAAAAAATTAGAGTGGGTGGGCTTTAGATTTAAGAAAGGGGGGAACAGGTAGAAGTACGGGGAATGAAGAAGGCATCCCCCAGGTTCAATGGAATACATCCAACAGGCGAAAATAAGGGAAGGGAATGGGACAAAAGTTGCCTTGCAAGGAAGCACAAGCGTCATCGCCATTTGGTACAATCTTCTTACTTTTCTCACTCAAGTCCGGTCATGATATCAGTTTCAGTGGTGATCCGGTTATGTTGGAAGTCAGTAGGAATGCAGCTATCGTTGTCCTATGCTGGATCTTCTCAGATTTGGTGGTGGTGTAGTCTAATTTCCGGGTAGGCCTCTGCATTTATTCCCAGAATATAGGTGGTTGTCTTCTCTTGGTTTAGATGATGATCCAGATAGAGACTACATCCATGTTAGGGTCTTCCGTCGAGCGAATAAATCCAGTGCATAGCGCGTCAAGGCGACTTAGCCTACTTCTCTTTCGAAGATGTGCTGTTCTTGGTTTTTAGGAAGGTAATGTATCCTAGTCAGGAGGAGGCATCTGAAATCTTCGTATATTTCAGAATCTCTGAAGTTATGTACAGGACGTGGAAACAGACATGGGACACCACCACAAAGGATTAATAACCAAAAATCTCATTCCCTCTGCGAACCTCATCAGTCCAAAGCCTCCTCCCTGGTACTCACCAGGCCTCCATACTACGTTTCCATTCACAGGACACGGACCCTTTAAAGGGAAGCTAACATCCGTAGGCATTGAAGATGATCCACTGTGTCACTGCGGGGCTGAAGAAACGTGGGATTACGTGATGTATGATTGCCATGAATATGACGAGTTCCGGCTAAGGTTTGCAACTGAAATCCAAGATAATCCGGGCGCTGTGAGCACCTGATTATAATGGACGAGCAGCGGTACACCGCCTTTAATGAGTTTGCGCGTTCTGTCTTCATTGCAAGACGGGTTAGGCACCAAAACAGCACCCATTGAAGATCAAAATAAGAAACTTCCTGGATATGACAGAGAGAGAGAGAAAAAAAAAAACACTCCTTCCTTCGTTCGTTGCAGGAGTGACACAACCACCAGCACAGCTGCTGTCATTAGGCCTCCCTAGCCACCCTCCCTTTCGTGGTCCTTTGCTTCCACTCCCCGGCGGGAGGGGGAAGTTACCCCTGGACTCCTCCCCCATTACCGCCCCTCTTTTTCACTCTGGTGGGTATTGGCCTGCTCTACTGACTTGGCGTCATCTTCTCTATGGATCCCGTATTTCTTTCTACCCCCTCGCCAGTCTTCAGTCTCACTCCCATTCTCTAACTTACAACTAGCGTCTGTATCAGCTGGAAATTGCTTGAGCCCTACTCCCAAAAACTGAATAACATCAAATCGCCCAAAAAGTACTCGTTTTGTTTTGGCTGACCCCGATCTGTAGCGGATTTCTTTCTTTTTTTTTTTAGGTCCTTGCCACTGAAATCTTAGGAAATTAGGTGGCACATTCTTCAAAGGAGAAGTTACCAGAAATTTCCTTCCTATATTAACAACAGCAAACCCAAAATCCGCTACATGGTTCTCCCCTGGCCTATACATCACCATTTTTTTTTAACTAATCGTGGATCTATCAGAGGAAAGCTCACTGCATTCGGCATCACCGAAAACCCACAATGACTCTGTTGTTCCCTCGAAAGTTGGGACCACCTGATTTGCGCGTGCGAAATATATGAAGAGTAGAGTGTAGATTGTGTTTAGTGTAAAACAGCACTAGGGGTTTCCCCCATCTCATCGTGCTACAGAGATGCGACCGACGAGGTGTTCAACTGAATCAAGGGGTCTCGTACACCAATGTCTTCATTTAACCCCAGCAGAAGAAGTCCAGGCATGATAGGTCCGGCGATCTAGCAGGCGAATGAACTGGACCACCACGACCTATGCAATGCTGTCCAAATGTAACGTTTAGGTGTTGGCGGACGTCATTGGTGTAATGTGGGGGAGCCCCATCATGCTGGAACCACATTGAGCGGCGCAACGACTGAGGAACATGTGCTTCTTCAATAAGTTCGGGCTATTCTGATTTTTGGTAATTCCCGCCGGGAGCTAGAGTGCAGAGCAAATGAAGTTCTAGAGGACTTGGATATCTGGTGTCAAACACATAAACTTCAAATCTCGACTAATAAAACAAAACAAATGCTGCTAAAGGGCTCTCTTGATGTGAATAGACCACCTGTTATTAAGTTGAATGGAGTAATGATTAGGAGTACTCGGCAGCATAAATACTTAGGAATTTATCTTGACGACCGTCTTAATTTTAATTACCACGCAAAATATGTACTTCAGAAAATAAAAGCTATGACCTATAAAATTATTAAGATTACCAGGAGTACTTTTGGTGTAAAGAAATCTTCCATTAAATTATACTACTCTTGTATATTTATACCAATTGTGTGTTATGCTGCTGGGGCCTGGGGATACAGAATCGGTAACTCCCTTGTTCAAAAATATCTTACACAAGCACAAAGATTCTTTCTTCTCGCTGTAAGTAGAGCTTGTCGAACTGTCTCTACAGCTGCTCTCCAGGTTCTCAGTCATCGACTGCCAATCCAATATGAAGTAACGTTACACTATCTTTTATATTGTAGAAGAAAAAATGTTCCTGCGATTGTAAATGGTATAACGTATAATACTGACTTGCAAAAAAAGGTAGACATTAAAAGAATGAGAAATAAATGTTGTAGAGCATGGCAAAATACCTGGTCCACCTCTACTTTGGGTAGGGAGACCTTTAAGTTTTTTCCCGAGGTTGTTGATTACGACAAGAAAATGGACTGGTTCAATCCTGGTTTATACGTTACGTTTTTATATACCGGTCATGGAAGTCTTAACTTTAAATTGTTCTCACTAGGATTAAGTAACACTCCTCTCTGTAGTTGTGGTGCTCAAGAAACTGTCGAGCACCTCGTGTTTCATTGTCCTCTGTACGATGATTTAAGACTGGACTTTCAAATTCTCACAAATGTATTTGACTGCTCCGAACTGCCAAGATTGGTTAACTGTTCCGAATATTATACTGCCTTCTCCACTTATGCAGAGAAATTGTTTAAACGGAGGAAAAGAATTCTTGCTCCTGAGGTTCAGTAAAATGCTAGACTGTCTCTTTGAATTACTCTTACCTGATGTATTGATCAGTCTGCTGGACTCCGAAGCCCAGTATTTATTTATGTATCATCATTGTATATAGTCTTTTTATGTACCACCATTGTATATAGAATTTTTATGTACCACCATTGTATATAGTCTTTTTATGTATAATTAACCATTGTACTCTTTATGTATAACTAATCATTGTACTTGTATGTACAATTAATCATTATAAATTGTACCCAATGTATAGATTACTTTCAGCGGTGAATAGGGGAAACCCTGGAGCCCGCCAAAAAAATATAATAAAATACTTTGAATACTTTGAATTTGAATAAGTTCGGGCAAAAGTAAGTTGCATCAGTTTAGTTTAGTGGAAGATCCTTACTGTGTTTGTGGAAGGTTGGAAACATGGGATCATATCTTATATGAATGCAATTTATATGATGAATTTAGATTAGACTTATTTAATTTGGTACCTAATTTTATTAGGGGTTCTGAATTAATTTGGCTGTCTAATGAAAGGAATTTTGTAGAATTTCAACAGTTTTGCAGGTTGACATTTAATAAAAGGAGTATACATGTTGCTACTAATACTGACTAAAGTCCTGTTTTTTTTGTTTTTTTTTTCTCCCCTCCTCTGGATGGATACGCATTCTGTCTTGGAGGCGGGGAATAATTTTTTTTTTTTTTTTTTTGGCTGGCCTTGTGGAATGACCATGAGGCGGGATTGTTGCACTCACTAGTAAGATGTATTCTCCTAGTTGGTGCATTTTTTTTTTTTTTTTTTTTTTTTGCTGGCTCTTTTGGGTGTGGGCGCCCCAGGAGCAGGACTGCTGGCACCCACCAGTCTTGCACCCTTACTGGTGGGTGCGGGATTTAGGTGCAATCTGCACAGCCAGAGTTAATAGATCCAGGCGTAGCTCCTCGTGCCAGGGATGGGCACCAGGTGGTAATTGCCCAATGGACTATCACCTGGTGGCAGAGTAGCCTGTTTCACTTATAACACATTACACACACTTACACTAACAGAATCATTATGAGAACATGATATTATATGATAAATTGGTGGAGATGGATGTATGTCCGGGTGCCACCCTTCGACAGTTAAATACATACATACAATAAGTTCGGGCAGGACTTGCTGTAGAAAGGTCAATTATGCCCTACCGTCCAGACGAGGGGGCAGAAGATACGGTCCAATGAGGTGGTCTCCAACAATGTCGGCCCAAACATTGACAGAGAAATGGCGTTGAGTTTCACGTGTTCGCGTACCATGGGGATTCTCCAAAGCCAGTGGATTGGGAAATACCCAATCGTTGGCCTATCGCTCGAGTACTCGTACTCGGATTGCCTTCTGCAAGACGTAGGACATTCTCCTCATTGTCTGGCGTCCTCGTCGTTCGCTCTCGATTCATGGTACCTCTCGTGAAACAACCAGTCTCACGTAACCTTCTGTGTATACGTGCGAAAATCGTTTGATGAGGAGCACGCCTGTGCGGGAAATGTTCCTGGTACAAGCGCAGAGCGGCGAGCCCGTTACAGTCCGCAGCTCCATACGCGAGGTGCATGTCGGCCAGTTCAACGTTTGAATTCTCGTCCATCCTACTGCCTCGGGAACCGGTTCGCAAATGCTGACTTCCAGCGGGATCGCTGTTCACGCCACCTCCCGTTCAACGTCGTCTACCGCATGACGAAGGCATTCCGGACCCTGCAGTGCTATCTGATTCCGATTCGTCTTTGTGCCCCCTACATCTCCTGAACGTTTGTCACACTGGTAGTGAATCACCCTGTATGTTTAGTGTCAGACCTGCTGCAAATATGCAGTGAGGTGCCTCTTCTCGGTCTTGGTGTTATTTGAGGGTTCGGGGGTAAAATCCAGACATTAGATGGCATTACCTTTGGAAAGCATATAAAGCAAACCACATTTCACTATTTCTAGATCTACAGGTAGCACACCGGTCAGTACTTCCAAGGCATGTTTGCTGATCGTGTATGTACTGTAGCATTTGCACGAGTATCAAAAAAAAAAAAAAAAAAGAAAGACAGAAAAAGAAAAGTACAAAATTATGATATTACGGTTCCTTTGCTATCGTCGCGAGAGACCGACTGTACGACTCATGGGTCGCCACATGGATACCGAGATCCCATGTCAAGATGGAAGTCGTCTGCAATATTTCAGACGCAGACGACATCTATCTGTGTCTGAAATTGTAAAAAAAAAAAAAAAAAGAAAGAAAGAGAAAAAGAAAAAAAGAAAAGAGGAGAAAAACGTACACCAAATCCTCGCCACACGTCTTATGGCCAGAATTACAGAAGCAACAGTTGGACGGTGAATCCTTGTAAAAGCGGATTTCTATGCACGTAAATTCCTCCACTACACGAGATTTGGAGATGGGGTTTGCAGTATTTCTGTCCAATCAATTTTATCTCAAATAAATCTTGGAACATACAAAGTACACTGCAGTTACACATTTCTTGGAAATAAAATATACACAGAAGCTATTCTAACATATTCTAAACCAAAGAATTAAAATGTGCGGTTATATTCAAAGATATCACAAATACTCAGAAAGCGCAGTGTTGATTAATTTCAAACAAATTTAATTCTGATAATTTCCATTACAGGTTTGAACATCCTCATGTGAGGATTGAAGAAAAGATGAGACTCCAAAAAATAACCAGAGTGTCATACACTCCCTTATAAAAAAAAAGTTCGAAGTTATATTCCGGATTTCGGCACGGAGCACGCTCTTCAAAATTGTATCAGTCCAATGGAGTATCTTTCTTGCGTGCTTCCCTGTTTATTCTAACTACCAAAATTCTCAAGACAAACAGTACACGTTGTATAGTTTTTATTTTAATTTTTTAATTTTTTTTAATCTGTTCAAATGACACCTTCTTACTGTGGAGAATGAAGCCAAAATCCAAACCTGGAGAATGCAGTGTCGCTGCCTTTGTGAAAAGGACCACCGAATATATTTACCATCACGAATACCTCAATTAACTGTTTACTACCTCAACCAACCTGTTACTTGCTGCAGATGAAGAGCGAATGTGCAATTGAACTGCTACTGCTACAGCTGCTAATACATGTGCGTGGGAATCTGCTGCTCTGGAGATGATGGCATCCTTTGCTATCTCAACGAAAGCCTCAACGAACCTGTTACTTGCTGCAATGGAGAGAGAATGTGGAATTGAACTGCTAGTACTACTGCTGCTAATACATGTGCGTGGAAATCTGCTACTCTGGAGATGATGGCATCCTTTGCTGCCTCAACGAACCTGTTACTTGCTGCAATGGTGAGAGAATGTGGAATTGAAATGCTACTGCTACTAATTCATGTGCGTGGGAATCTGTAACTCTGGAGATGATGGCATCCTTTGCTACCTCAACGAACCTGTTACTTGCTGCAATGGTCAGAGAATGTGGAATTAAACTGCTACTACTACTGCTGCTAATACATGTGCGTGGGAATCTGCTACTCGGGAGACGATGGCATCCTTTGCTACCTCAACGAAAGCCTCAACGAACCTGTTATTTGCTGCAATGGTGAGAGAATGTGGAATTGAACTGCTACTACTACTGCTGCTAACACATGTGCGTGGGAATCTGTTACTCTGGAGCTGATGGCATCCTTTGCTACCTCAGCGAACCTGTTACTTGCTGCAATGGTGAGAGAATGTGGAATTGAACTGTTACTACTACTGCTGCTAATACATGTGCGTGGGAATCTGTTACTCTGGAGATGATGGCATCCTTTGCTACCTCAACGAAAGCCTCAACGAATCTGTTACTTGCTGCAATGGTGAGAGAATGTGGAATTGAACTGCTGCTACTACTGCTGCTAATACATGTGCGTGGGAATCTGCTACTCTGGACTTGATGGCATCCTTTGCTACCTCAACGAACGCCTCAATGAACCTGTTACTCGCTGCAGATGATGAGGAATGTGGAATTGAACTGCTACTGGTGCAAATAGAAGTGTCGCTGCCAGTGTGGAAATGACTCCCAAAGACGAAAACCTTTTCTAGTCCTGCCCCCACGTAAACCGTTCTTTAACTGGGCTCCCTCTGTAGGGAGCCCTTCCTTTAATTTATTTATGGGCAGGACTTGTGTGAAGAAAACTTCGAGAATGAAGTGTAGCTGCCACTGTGGAAATGACCCCAAAGACAAAGGTGCCTTTTCTACTCCTGCCCTCTTTAAGTGGGCTCCCTCTCTAGGGAGCCCTTCCGATAATTCAATTATTATGGGCAGGACTTATGTGAAGGAAACTTCGAGAACGAAATGTAGCTGCCTCTGTGGAAATGACCCCAAAGACAAAGATCCTTTTCTAGTCCTGCCCTCTTTAAGTGGGCTCCCTCTCCAGGGAGCCCTTCCGTTAATTCAATTATGATGGGCAGGACTTGTGTGAAGGAACCTTCGAGAACGAAATGTAGCTGCCTCTGTGGAAATGACCCCAAAGACAAAGGTCCTTTTCTAGTCCTGCCCTCTTTAAGTGGGCTCCCTCTCTAGGGAGCCCTTCCGTTAATTCAATTATTATGGGCAGGACTTGTGTGAAGGAAACTTCGAGAACGAAATATAGCTGCCTCTGTGGAAATGACCCCAAAGACAAAGGTGCCTTTTCAAGTCCTGCCCGCTTTAATTGGGCTCCCTTTGTAGGGAGCCCTTCCTTTAATGTATTTACTATGGGCAGGACTTGTGTGAAGGAAACTTCGAGAACGAAATGTAGCTGCCTCTGTGGAAATGACCCCAAAGACAAAGGTGCCTTTTCTAGTCCTGTAGTCTTCAATTGGGCTCCCTCTGTAGGGAGCCCTTCCTTTAATTTAATTATTATGGGCAGGACTTGTGATTAACGTAATCCATTTTAAGAAATGTCTAAATAAAAGTTTTGTTTGTAATACTTGTGGTTTAACAACTACAAAATATTTAAGGAAGAAGTGCACTTTGTGCTGTATGTAAATATGCCTGAGGGTGAATTCACCCTTCTTTTGTAAATATTGGTTGTCAACTCTGTAATGTTTCCGTATGTACAAATAAATTTCAGAATGAATTATTGTGTCACATTTCTTTTTTCCTTTTTTCATAAATATGTGCAACGTGTCGTTTGAAAACTATATTTCAGATTTACAACGAAACCCAAAGATTAATAGAAGCTGACCATGCGCAGTGAATGAACAAACAATTTAACGCACGATTTCATAAACATTTAGAATGTCCTTGATGATTTGTGAGGCGTCAATTGTCCACTTTTTTCACTCTTCCGCATCTGTCAATCGTTTTAGAGAGAAATATTTTCTTTTCACGCGTGCGTGTGTTCTCTTTTCACGTGCATCTTTGCTTTTCGCATTCACAGTTAATCCCATAATCCGCGTATCAGCGATTAACTGCGATTTTTTGTGTTCTGATGAACCACGTTTAAGATTTGAAAGATGCTTTAAAATGCTTTTTGTGGCACGTTTTAATTTTAATCTTGGGAGGTTCCATTTGGAATTTAATATTGGTACATGAGATGGCAGCACCACACGCACACTTATGTACGTATGGTGCTCCCCTCTATTGCCAGTAACATCATTAAAGACGAGATTTATCATCCGATATCCAGTTCAACCTGGAAACGTAATTTTTTGGTGCAACCTACCAAAAATAAAATTAAAAACTCGAGTTATTAAAAAAGCTAACATCTTGCGGAAAATGATTCAAAATCAACCAAGAATATTTTACATGGAAACAAAATTTGTACTTTTCATGATATACGATAGATGGCAGTTCAGCAGAGTGTATAGTTTGACTTAATCGGTTGCTAGTGAAGGTTTCAATTAGTCGGTTTATACACTGATGTGCAAAACTTAAGGACCAACACTGTTTCTGAAGGTTACAGCCAAAATATCTTTACTTGAGTTACTCTTTACTGATGAGAGTAGATTCAGCCTCTGCAGCGATTCTGTACGTCAGCTAATCTGGCGAGTGGTTGGCACACGGGATCACCCCGAAAACATCATTGAAAGGGAGCGATATGGGGGTAGAGGTGTTCTCGTCTGGGGAAGCGTGATCTTGGATGGATATACACAACTCCAGATACTGGAAGGTGGTACACTAACCGGTGCAGGCTACTATACTGAGGTAATCCTTCCCCATGTGCGTCTGTTGCGAAGTGCCATTGGCTCCGAGTTCCTGTTTATGGATGATAACGCCACACCCCATTACACTGCAGCTGTTGATATGTTTTTGGAAAGTGAGGAAATTGTTCGAATGGATTGGCCTGCCCGTTCCACCGATCTAATTCCCATTGAACACATATGGGACGCGCTGGGGAGACGCCTAGCAGCACGTCCACACCCAGCAGAAAATGTTCACCAGCTGAAGATGGCGCTTACAGAAGTATGGACGATGTTACCGTAAGAACTCAAGAGAGTAACGTAAGAGGCGGTGCACAGCCTGCATCGATGTTAGGGGTGACCATATCTCCTACTGAGGACCACCTCTTCCCTTTGTTCCATCTTTGGCAGCGATGCATCTGTATCATGGCAGCCAGTGCTATGTTGCGTTTTTTGTATAAAGTCCTTGTGTACGTTTTGTTTCCTTTGTTTTGTCGGTGTTGTTTCCTTCATGATTTCTGTACCTCACGAGGTTCCTTTGGTATCCTTTTTTCATATCCAGACACTCCTATGAGAAGGGACAGGTGAAAACCTGAGTAGTCCTTAAATGTTTCACACCTGTGTACAAATCTTCGCATTAGTCTCATCGCCGACTCAGCAGTGCTCTTGTTTTGTCGAAGAGAAAAGAGGATGCTGTGACGATCACTGCCAGCATACATTATGATCGTAATATGTTGCACAGAAATTTAACGCGAGCGCTGGTATAAAGTGTGTGTGTGTGTGTGTGTGTGTGTGTGTGTGTGTGTGTGTGTGTGTGTGTGTGTGTGTGTGTGTGTGTGTGTGTGTGTGTGTGTGTGTGTGTGTGTGTGTGTGTGTGTGTGTGTGTGTGTGTGTGTGTGTGTGTGTTAGAGAGAGAGAGAGAGAAACTAAAAGAAGGACAGAATTAAAATGAGGAATCAGATGTATAGATTAAAAGGTTAACAGCCTTCTGTAAATAAATTGACTGAAGTTAATGACACTTAAAAAGTGGTACGAGGGCCTCACTTTTCAAAACCATTTTTCGACCATGAAAACTAAGACTTTCTCGGCGATGTGGGCAATTCGACAAGAGCTGACGGGGTTACTCCACATCGATGTAGTCAGAAGATACGTCCTGCGATGCCTGCAACCAATCGTACTATATGCATCACCAACCTGGTCTTCTGCACCGACCTCGTACATAAACAGATTCCTGGCAGATGAGTACTGGATAATGCGATGAATGAACAGAGTCACAGGCAACGCATTCACCATCTCCAGAGCTGTTTTATATACAAACTAAAATATCACTCCCTGGAGAGTTCACATTGCATCCAGGAATATTCTTCTTGTCTCAGATGCCTACCGGTGTGATTGACGCCCCCAGTCTTGACGGAGTTATCGCTACTCCACGTGCTGGACGCAGTAATGGCAATCCCTACTTACCGTTGCATGCCACGCTGTCCAACCTGTGCTGTCTGAAGAACTTGTTTCCGAACAACGCAGTTCCCCTTTTCAATACATTGGCAATAGATCCTGTGAAATACTGTGAAGGCAAGCAGTACAGAGTGAAGAGCCCCTCTGAAACTTACAGCTTGCTAGAACTATAGAAGTACGAAGAAGAAGTTCGAACTAGAAAAAGCTAGGAACTTGAACTTTATAAATAGGAAGGAATAACCAAAATATAAAATAACTGTTCGACATTACTTTTAAACGATACTGTGAATAATTTCCTCTTCTAAGGTTGTCGATAATTACATTCTATAAATAATACTGTAAATGATTCGCAATTTTTTTGTAAATATTGTAAACATGTTTTGTAAATGTGGTACCGTAAAAATTGCCATTCTTGCATTTTTGTACACCCTTCTAGCCGGTTGGCTGTGTGAAAAGGGGTGAGAGCAATTACTTGCTATTAATAAACGGATTTAATAATAATAATAATAATAAACAGTTCAATTAATATAACTCTGCAGAAAAATTAACGAGAGCGCTACTGTTAAATGCACAAGTTGATAATGTGAGTACAAAACATTTCATTTTCGTCCGAAAGACAAACAACATAAAAGTGCCCCTGTATGCTGAGAGTAACAGATAGAAAGTGGTTAGTTTTCCGGCGTGGGAAGAAGATGAACGTGGCAGATGAATAAATTCCGTACATTTCAAGATTGTTGTGCACATGATCTTTGAATTATATCCTAGTTTATGTTATTGATTTGTTTAATGTTTGACGAATATTCTGATGAAAAACAACCAAATGAATAAGAAGAACCAGAACTGAAAGATAACGCGGAAGAACAGTTGCAAATTCACAGTGAACTTCCCAATGTTAAACGGACAGTTCCATAGAATTAACAAACAATATTCCCAGCGACCATACTTAGCAAATATGTTCTGAAAAGCTTCATGATCACAAAGATAACAAAACATTTTTCTATGATGAAAAAATGCACTTTCTTTCCTCTTCGCGGTGTGGCACTGGTATTCTGGTCGTCCTGTCCCTGCCTGGTGAGAATCCCGGTTCGAAAATCGTCGAGGAACGTTAATGTTCTTTTTGATTTGAAACTTCTTTAGGCGGATTCCCGTAAATTTTCAGGGGGGGGGGAGTAACGTGTAATAAATACAAAAAAATCGCAAGGAAACTGCAACCGTTCAAATAAGTAAAGGCATTACAGGCACTCTGAACAACCAACTATTGTACTAGGCTAAATGCCCCAGTTCCTGTGGAATCACTGAAATTAAGCAAGGTTAAACTTATTTTTGTAATTCGAGGGTGACTACTGGGGATACTCTCTGTAATTGTCTTTTGTTTGCTTTCGTTTCTTTTGAAAATCTGTGGACAATATTCTTCCAATTTTCACGTATCATTAAGTTTGTTGATTGGTAAATAAAGTGTAAATCTGTGCTTTATATCTTTACTTTTAAAGCCTGTGGATAATATTCCTCCTAGTATCGCTTTTTAGAATCGCCGTTAATAGAATTAAAATTCAATTCGCAAACGTGATCACAATGACTGGCGCTTAATACGTAACGAATAGAGAACGGTGTTTTGCTGTGTCCATCGTAAAGTTATTTGATCGTATAGCGACCAATCGTAAAGCAGGTGTCCACAGCAGTGACCGTTGTACGGCGTAAAGAACACGTTTACGTGCAATACGACCACTGAATCTACCTCCATTGAGTACAAAGGAGAGAGAGAGATAAGATATTTCGACAGTGGAAGAAATTACAGCCTGCGATAGAGTTGAAAAAATAAACCGGAGAAGATTAACTCCCCAAAAAGTTAGAATTGAATTTGGAAGGAGTCATGGGAGATTTGCTGCAAATGAAAACGATGAAGAGTCTTCGAAGCGCAGTCGTAAACGGAAAGCGAAGAAAGAAGCGATAACCGAGTGCCAGAAGTACTCCTTCAAATCGCTGAACACAGCAGAAGCAGCAACAGGATTTTAAGAAACACAGAAGCATCCACCTTTAAACGTACATTCCTGAATAATGATTTCTGTTCCGTGTGTGATCAGCTTTGGTTGAAGAATGATGTGGATATTGTAGCAGCTCGACATCAAGCTCTTCTTCAAACAGCATTTCCAAATGAGGATGTGAGGCAAATGCTGGCCTGAAACAGCTGTCGTGGCTCTCTCAAGAACAAAGTGATTATTATTATTATTATCTTTATTTTCTCCTAAGAGAAACCCACTTTCGGCTATTAACCAGCGGGTGCAAATTCATATATACAAATATAAGTTATATACATAATTATCCATTTATAATTTATACATATCGTTGTCTTAATAAATTATACAAAATATACATTTTCTAATTAATTATATTATACACACCATTGCCTTATTTTTTCATGACAGGTAGATAGAAAGAGAGCACGAGCATAATTTGTAATTTTTACGAGGAATTAGAGAATGTTCACAACTATTGATAAGTATCAAAGAGCATGGTAAACAGAAGTAATAGTCATTATAAAACTAGGCCTCTTTTAGCATTAGCCAAAAAAAAAAAAAAACACCCTTCCCATTTCACCCATCTGGTCACTCGAAATATTTTTCTAGTTCAGCCTTAAAATTTATTTAAGCTATCAGCTTCCACAACAGATGGAAGTGTTCCAGCAATCAACTACCCGCCTAGCTAAAGGCAAACTTCCGCATATCTGTCCTACAACTGTCTTTCCTCAATTTGAATTTATGCCCTCTCAAGTGATTATTCTGAGCAAGAAGAAGAATCCCATCAGAATTGAGCATGTTCAAGGCATTTAAGGCTTCATACACCTCAATCAGATCACCTCGCAGGTGCCTAGTCTCCAAACACTGTAATCTGCAAAACTTAAGCTCTTCTTCGTAAGAGCAACCCTTTGTTCCAATCACTAATCTTGTTGCTCTTCTCTGTACTCGTTCCAACAGCTCTACATCCTTCTTAAAATGAGGCATCCAGACCTGTATACAGTACTCAAGGTGTGGCCTGACCATCGCCTTATACAAGGGGATAATCACCTCCTTATTCCTGCTAGAAAAATTCCTGTATGTCATTGACAAGACACCATGAGTTACTCTTGCAGACAGTCTGCACTGCTCAGAAAACTTCATATCTGCCTGCACAATTACTCCCAGGTCCTTTTCATTCTCTACCACTGTCAGTGTAGTACCACAGAGTTGATATGTTACTCTGGGGTTACTGCTTCCCATATGTAATACTTTACATTTGTCAATGTTAAACTTCATTTGCCACCTCTCAGCCCATCTGCTCTTTTCTAGATCCTGTTGCAGCAGCATACTGTCATTAGTGTCATTAACAACCCTGCCAACCTTCGTATCATCTGCAGACTTGGACATTAAGCCTGATATACCATCATCAATATCATTTATAAATACAGAAAACAACAATGGACCCAACACTGAACCCTGAGGGACTCCACTAATAACATTAGTCCACGAAGAGCAGTGTCCATTGATTACCACTCTCTGTCTTCTCCCACTCAACCATCCCTTTATCCATAGCAACAATTTGCCTCCAATGCTGCACTGCTCCAATTTTTGCAGTAGTCTTCCATGTGCAACAGTCACAAGTGCAGTAGTCACAAATTTACTTCCTTTCTGGCAATACACCTCTGAAGCTCTTGATAACCACCTACAAGTTGATGCAGTCTACACAGACATATCTAAGGCATTTGATAAAGTCCCGCACGAACAACTTCTGGAAAAACTTAAGCTGTATGGCATCCGTGACCCTTTGCTCTCATGGCTACGCAGCTATATTACGCATCGTTCCTTGAGCGTTATCATCGATCAAGTGAACTCAGACTGTTTTATACCACTAAGCGGAGTACCACAAGGCTCTCCCTTAGGTCCTCTTCTCTTCATTGTTTTCGTAAATGATCTTCCTTCTTTCATCTACACCTCCAATGTTCAAGTTGCTCTCTATGCAGATGATCTTAAGATCTACTCAGCAGTGAAGGAGACTACCGATTCTCAACAACTTCAATGTGCTCTCAATAAATTCTCTCTGTGGCTATCTCTGAATGGCTTGTCTGCTAACCCCTCGAAGTGCAAAGTTATCTCTTTCTCATCTTGCAGATCTCCACAACTAATGAATACGGAGTATAGTATTAACTCTGTGATCATCGAAAGGTGTGACCAAGTTAACGACTTAGGGATTCTCTTTTCCAGCAGTGCTAAATTCGATGCCCATGTCCTTAAAATCACCAGCAAAGCATTCAAAACACTGGGATTCATCAAACGGAACACATACAAGTTCAAAAACTACAGATATGCGGTTATCCTTTATAAAACTATTGTACTGCCAATCCTTGAATTCAGTTCACCCATCTGGAATCCTCACACAAAGACTTTAACTAACAAAATTGAAGCAGTCCAAAAAAACTTTATCCGTTACCTTACGTACCGCAATCCTCTATTCTATCACTCAGTGTATTATGAATCGCTGTGTGATTACTTTCATCTAAGGCCTCTGTGCACTAGAAGAGTTACTGCTGACATCGCCCTCCTAGCCAAAGTAATCACTGGAATTTATGAAGCATCTGATATCCTGAGTAAAATAAACTTCAATGCTCCCTGTAGACAAGTCAGGAACCTTACACCGTTTCGCCTTGACTCTGCCAACACGGACTTAATGAAGTTCAGTCCACTGAACAGAATCAGCAAATCAGCAAATGACTCTCGCATTGACTTCTTTGACAACTCCCAATCACTGATGAACTCCATCCACAAGTTTGCCTCTTCACTTAAACTGCAAAGTGACTAGCTCACATCTAATTATTGTAGCTTATTATTTGTTATATTATTTTTCTATTCTCTAACGGATTAATTATTACTTGTTTTACCGGTAACTTAACTTAATACAATCCTCTTTTGTACATATGCTTTATTGTTTGAATTTGTATCAATGTTTATCGTCCTGTAGGATTTCACATTATTGTTATTATGTTTATTGATCTGATCTCAGATACACTGTTAATGGTTACCTGTTGTGTATCTTTTTATTAATAAAATAAAAATAAAAAAAAATAAAAATTGTACTGGGCTAAATGCACCTACAAGACTATTTACAGCGAGATAACAGAGAGACAAGACGAATAATGTAAAAATAAGAGGAGCATAAACAGTCCCGACCAGTTCATTTTTCATTTCCTGCATTCCGTTTTGTTTTCATCTGTGTGCTTCTCTCAACATTTAGAGGTGGAGTAATGCATTCTGAAACATTTCAGTCCTGTACTTCTTCTCTGTGCAAAGCTTTTCTGGGTCTGCTTGAAAATCGTTGTAGATCTTAATGGTGTTAAAAGGAAAAAATCGCTGAAGGCTTCCCAGCTGTGTGCGAGCGCTACTGAGTGGAGAGGATGGTGTCCTATTCGCCCACCTTTGCGTCATACGGGGCCGGGTCAGCAGGTAGTCAGTTTTCGGCGAGTCGAGTCTCCCGGTCAGCAGTTTTGCAAGCGTGAGAATGTTCTTGGTGACAATTATGTGAGACCAAGGCGTGACATCCAAGTTGGCATATAAAATGGCTCTTGAGATAGTAACTGGCTGCGTAGTGAGTTTAACCATCTCAGCATCCAGTACTCTAAACCCAGGAAAGCCTTGATGGTAGCATCTGGGGCAGAAGACTAAATCTGAGATGCGTAGAGCGGGATGGGGATGACGCATCTTAAAATATTTTTGTTCATTTTTTATTAAATCTGTTTAATGCTCTGCCGAAGAGCCATCCCCTGGACAGCAGGAAGCTAAGGCGGTGATATTTACATACAGAGGTTAAGTGCTGCCCAGGGACATGTGTCTGGCGGTTACATGGGGTACATGTATGCTTAACCCGAAAGGTACAAAACTTACAGTGCTTATTATTTTACATAATTGAAAGAATTATAGGATATTATTTTCTCAAAAAGTGCTATAAATTACAAAAGCATAAGAGAAATGTCCAAAATATAGAGAAATGAGGCAGTCCTTCACCGATTGTTGCACGTGGTATATCTTCAATCTTGACTGTCCTAGTGCTCACAGCCAGGCGTCTTTGGAATAGTAGATTCTAAGAGAGAGGATCAGTGATGGCTCCACTATATTTTTCTTTTCACGTGTCTTTAACGGGGTGCATTGAGGTGGCATTTTCCTTCGTGGCGTCTCATAAGTGTACGTTTGCATATGTGTCCTTTAGCCTCTGACGTCTGTATGCTGCTCGCGGAATCTATCCAGGTCGATGGCTAGATCGTTCATCAAATCTACCGTGTTCATCAAATCCGGGAAACATGCGTCTCAATCCTTTCACGTTGTTCAAACTGATTGTGAGTGGGAGCCTTGTGTCCATTTGATTCCTTCCACAAATGCGGAGAGTTTTTATTAGATCAGTAATGTCAGGGGCGTCGAGTCGTCTTTTGATTAGTCTGGCAAGTGTAAGAAGGTTTGCTGCCACAATCTTTTGTTTCTATGGGGTGACTTCCAGGTTTATGTAGAACTGAGACCTAGAAATGGTGTATTGGTTGCCAGTCCGGGTGTTGAGCCATTTCAGAAGCCAGTATTCCAGGCTGAGGAACTTGTTGAAGTGTGTTTTGGGAGCAGAGGACCAAATGGTTGCGGCATAGAGAGGTATGGGACAGACACATCCGACAACAAATATATATTGTTTTAGAAGGTCAGGGTTCCTGATACCTACCAGTTCCTGTCTGGTGGTCCATAGCGCTGCGTACGTGTTTTTGTTTACGTGTCCGAAATGGAGTGTGGAATTTAAGTTTTCGTCCCATTTCAGACCAAGATCAATATGTGTCTTGACTTTTTTGACCACGCTGCCATTCACGCTTATTGATATGTGGTTTTTTAATACCTTGTTGGTGAAATTATTTGTGCTGTCTTTTGTTTGTTTAGTCGGAGCCCCATGCAATTAAGGTATTCTTGTAACTCGGCGATTTTGGAGTTTGCATCGTTGTTACGTTGTAAGGATGTGTTTGGTCGTTCGAAGTGATGAAAAATTTCAAGTTGTCTGCATATACGACAAATTGTTTTTGATTTTGAGTCAGGAAAGGATGCAGTGCTGTTGCAAAGAGAATAGCAGAGAGGACACCACCTTGTGGGACTCCCCTGTTAACTGCAAGGTCTCTTTGGAAATTCCATTTATGCCAGTGATGTGTCTCTCCCTCAAAGAACTCGTTATTATAGCTAAAACGTGCCCGGTTATATGGAAATATTCCTCCAAGATGATAATAATAGCCGAGATGGATATACTGTCGAAATCGGAAGCAACGTCTAAGAAGACAATATCTAATTGCTGTCTCAAGTTAAGGACGTGTTAGATTCGAAATAGAGTCTCCATAAGATTGGTGGTAGTAGATCTTTGTGGGATCACTGAATGAAGGTACCCCGGTCTATGCCCGAAACAGTGATGGTTGATGGTATTTAAAATGGATTTCTCAAATATTTTTTGAAACGAACATCCAATTGCAATAGGCTTGAAGTCTTTGGCGGATTTAGGATTGTTATTTTTGGGAACAGGTTTAACGAAATACGTATTCCATATCTTCGGAAAGTGGTTGTCACTTAAATTTTGTGGAAAATGTGGAGGAGGAGATCTCTGATGTATACACTGCTGATCTTAATCATGAAGAGCGGGAATTTATCAGGCCCAATTGTGGCTTTATTGCTGAGGCTATTCACAGCGGCTTTAATGTCACCTCTAGCGATATTGATTTGAGACAGTTCAGGATAGACCTCTGTCTTCAGTTTGCTGATTACTTCACGGATTTTCTCTGTGTTAGTTTCACTGTCAATTTTATTTTCAGCCAGAGGAGTCCCAAAGGTGGCTTGGGTCCATTCTGAGAAGATGTGCTTGGGCATTATATCTGTACGCCTTTTCTTATTAGATATGCTGCTTCCTTTCTTTAAATGTGATTGCACCATGTCATAGTGAGCTTGACGTTTCAATCGAATGAACCGTGCTCTAGCTTCTTTATATCGAATATAACTAGGTGGGTGTTCAGTTTTTTTCCATTTTCTGAAGAGCTTTTGCTTGTACTTGAAAGCATATTTTACTTGTGGATTAAACCAGGAATTTGCTCAATCGTAAATTTTAATGAGCTTTGATGCACCCTCAAGAGCAATAAAGTGAAGGGTATCCGAAAGTGCTTCTAAGGCATCGTCTACGGGGAGTTGGAAGAGATTTTGCCAGTTGAAATTCACGAGCCGTTTCAGAATTACGTCTGGTTTTATGTACTTGGTTGAGAAGATAAAATGAGCGTTGTTTTCCCACCTGCAGTTCTCTTTTTGACTACAAGCTTAACTTCTCAGGTTAGCTTGGATTGAGAGAGGGATGTGATCAGAAGTGAAGCGAGTCGTACTATCAGTTAATGTGATGTCTACAGTATTGTAGTATACCAGGTCCATGCTCTGTGTGCCTCTTGTGAGCGACGTTTCCAGTTGTTTAATCGAGAGGGTTTCCATACTACCTTCCAATTCGCTCTTTGCGTCTTTGTGCTTAGGAAGAGGCATGTTCAAATCTCTCATCACTATAGATTCTATATTTGGGTTCAAGTTTGCGACGAGCCAAGTAAGGAGTTCGTTTCTGGCTTCACTGTCATGTTTGGGTGTAAGGTATAGGATACAAATTTGTAGATTCTTTGTACCTTCTCTGAAGGTTGCTGAGACGGCTTCAAACTTTTTCGAGTGTGGCTTTTGGTTTTTAATTACAGAAAAATTATTCCTATAGAGTATCATTACTCCTCCTCCTCTTTTGTTTTCTCTTCCTCTTGTAATGCATTTAAAACCAAAATTGTCAGCCAGAGCATCTGGTTCTCTATTATTTTTAAGCCAGGTTTCTGTCAGGCAGATGAATTCATATTCCGAGCTTAATAGAAGGTTCTGCAAGGTGTGAAGTTTATTGGCTATGCTGCGCACATTTTGAAGGAAAAGAGAGACTCGCATATTTTCTTTTGGGTCGGAGGAGGAATTTCTTAATTGCTACTGTGCTACCCTAGTTGGGGGCCTCAAAGCATGTTCCGTGAAGCGCTTAACCAGAGTGCCACTGGGCCAAATGTTTTTGTCTAGTATTCGTGTTTCGAAATTTAACGGTATGAGATAGTGAAGGAGGAATATGCCGGATGCCTTGTTCGTACTTGTCGTACTTCTATGTCGATACCCATTCCTTCTACTCACATTTCTTTGATGACGCTCGGTGTGATACTGGGTTCAATCCGCGAGACAAATAGCTTTCCTTTTGTTTGAACTAAGGTGATGCTGTATCGTTCTGCAAGACAACGGTGATAATCAGATGGCTGGGATGCTGGAGGATGATCAGCAGGATCACAATTTATCCGTATGGCATGTTGTTGCTGATGGGCATTTACGTGGGGGGGGGTCTTTTTTACTGGTATTTTGAGGGACCCATTTTGTCGACAGAGAAACAACCTGAGCAAAAGTAGGCTTTCGATTCATGTTTGCCTCTTATGGAGGGATTGATTTCCATAGAGTCTGAATCATATATTCAGTCACTATGGAAGTGAAATGGTTTGAAATATCGTCCGATGTCACAGCACTTGCCGAAACTAGATTTGGTAACAGAACGTCACATATCTCCGAGGCCCCATTCAGATCCGTCGCCAGTGGCTTTCATATGTCAATACGAGATACTCGGTTAAGTGATAAATGTTTGCCTAAAGAAGTTTCACTTAACTTCCGCTATGCATGCTCGGCACACACACACATACACGATTTTCTTTCACTCCGTGGCTGAGTTAGATGATCTCAGTCGTAGATAGCCTATCTACCCTGAGCGAGAGTAGCATTGTTTTTCCCAAAAACGGTATTTTTCATCCAGGCAAATAAACGGGAGAACACATGTACTGTTCATACACAAATAAATGGGAATATCTGTAAGAAATTACCGGGCGATCCTAATAGAATAGTTTGGTTTTGTGAAAAGAAAAAGTTGGTTGTCGTTGTGTTTTAGCAACATCAGCGACTAAGGCCATGATGCTCCATAATATTCTGTTCTGCGTGTTCTGAGTCAGTGTTTTGTTTTCTGAACGAAAAAAATGGAATTTGCGGGAGAAAAAACCAGAGTACACTCGCCTGAAACCGACTAACTCAGCTACGTTGTTAAAATACCCATAAAACATTTTGTCGTCATTGAAGGAATTCTAACTTTGATCTTTACCACCGGGTGTGGGGGGGACGGTGTTCTTACCGACTGTGCCCAAGATGGAGAAGGAAAGGGAAAATAGAGGACATATCCACTGTTAGGGGTGGCGATAGTTTTGTTTTTAAATGGAAGTGTACTTCTCCAGGAACGAATGGTAGCGCGAGGCATTTATATTCAATTGTAAACAGCACGCTGTAAATTATCCAGTGCGGGAGTTCGTAATAATCAAAGTTTATGTGGTATATGCTTTGAAGACCTTCAGGCAATAGGAAAATTCTTGAGCATTCCCATTTCCCATTTCATGGATAAGAATCGTTGAGACTGATTTGTTCCGAAAGGTGACAGCGGGTGTACTCAGTGGCCAATGCTTTTTTAGCATCGTGGTGTTATTAAATTTTGAACAACTCCATTAATAACAGTGTATACACGACGTGGGCACTTCATTAGGTACATCTACCTAACGTTTGAAGGGTACCCCTTCTGGAACAACCTCACGTGTTTGAACCGTTCAATGTGAAGCAGAAGGACAGAGTCGGGATGCTGTTCCTGAGAAATTCGATTGGAGAATGGACAAGGCGGCAGATTTAAGTGACATTGAACGTGGCAAGTACTGTGCATGAGACACCCCTGCAAATATCTGATGTGTATCGATATTTCACCAAAAACTAAGTAACATCCAGCCACTGGCGGTCCTGGTGTCGGACTCAATGTCTGATGCAAGAGGTCAAAGTAGGCTGACAAGATTTTTGCAGAGAGACAGAAAGGCTGCGCACAGGCATAAAACAACCTAATAAAGTAATGCACTGCGATTGTATAAACACAACACAATTTCACAACAGAATTGTGCAATCATCAGCTTCTTTTCCAATTCTAAATAGCAGTGGTTATTATGTAGTTATATGAGATTATAATATCGATTGTACTGGTCTTCGGCCTCTATTCCGGCGATTTTGGCGATTATCACACGGCTCCTTTGCTGTGCGACTTTCCTTTCCTTTCCAGAGAATTGTTCCCTTCCCTTTTCTTTGGCCTGATGGAGAAACTTTGCTCCACCGAACTCGGGCAGCTGCCTTCTGTACAGCGCATACGCTTTCTCCCAACTTTAGTCCCTCTTTGCACTATGTCCCCGCGCTCTTCTGTAATATTTTTTTAGGACCCGCCATGGGAAACTTAGGCTACTCCGTAGTGGACCTTGCCAATCTATCATTGCTTCTGCTCTACTGCGTGGCCTACCTCCAATGGTGAGCGACAGGCAATGAGGCCCCGAAAGCCAGAAGGAAAACGCAACACGAAACTACTCGTCATAAACGCTAAACTTACACGTTCTGGCCTTTAAAGTGAACTGTATACATCGGAGAGTTACTACGCATAGTTAGGAGAGGACCCCCTACCCCCCCCCGGTGCCGCTTGACAGTCAACACGATATCTCCGAATGCTCATCTGAAAATTTTGGACAAAGTTTATGAGAAACAAATCACCTTATGATATCCAACGAGACATGAACCGTTAGGCTTTTCATCTTCAAAACAATACGGATTTAAAAAAAGTAATACAACTAAGGAAGCAATGAGGAAATTAATTACAACTGTTCTGGAAGAGTGTGGGCGATATGACTTGGTTTGTTCATGGTCTTCAGGAGTGAGTTCGATGTGTGGAACTTCGATGTGTTCGATGGGCCTTTTATGTGGAACACACTTTTCGACGACTTTTTGGAGCGTAATATGAGTAACATTTGTACCATCACCTACTCGGAATCCTTGGGTTTAATTGTTGCAGGTGATTCTCAAAAAGAGTTTGAGTACAGCGCCCCTTCTACCTAGCAGGGACTCCTAAATTGGCCAAATTTAAAAATGCTACAGGTTTTCAACAAACACGACCGTGTTTCTGCTTTTTAAGGGTAAGCTCAGTTTGACTTGGCCACCTCTTCTACGTTGTGGGGAGGTCTCCTCGACGTATGCAATATGAATCAGCTATTTGGGTTTTCGCTTGTAGTAGCGTTAGTTTTTTTTTTTTTTTTTATTATGAAACATGTTAAATACTTTAGAAAGAAAATTAAATCTCAACGATATTTCTTGGTTAAATGCCTGAGGGTATAAAGGAGTTTACTTATGCATGGGCAACGCACACTCTTTGATACTCTTAGGTATTTAGCCAAGAAACATCTTTTAGGTGAAACCACACACACCATCAGGCATCTCTCATATATTCGAGTTGTACTTCATTACTGGGTTATGACCAAGGCGTCAACACCAGCGTACCTGCCCACGCACCGATGAGAAGCCAGGAAGCTTCGATACAGTACCGTCTGGTCGGTGGTATCCGCCTAGAACAAGTAACATAAAGTATGGAGAGATGAATTCTGTATAATCCAGAAAAGTTTTAATAATAAATGACACGAAGCTTTCAGGGTTAAATGGACCCCTTCATCACTAAATTCTAACTGCATAAAGACATGAGACGGCATAAGATGTAAAATCTTACAAATATATTATTTTATAGAAACGTGAGGTTAATTTAAAGTAAAACTTATAAAAAAAAAAAAAATCCGAAAAACAATTAGTCCAAATGATCCTGAATTCCACCCTTGATCATTGCCTCCATGATTTTCCCTACTACTGAAGTCAGACTGACAGGTGGATAATTTCCAACTTCACTTTTAGAGCCACCCTTATGTATGGGAGATACATTTGCACTTTTCCAATCCAAGGGAATCTCCCCAGAGTCTAGTGATGCTCGCATAATTAGCCTCAATGGTTCCAAGTTTTATAGATCGTGGGAAATTAGTCTGCTAAAGTATAACTATAAGCAGCTGACTTCAAAGGTACAGACAGCCTGAGAAATTTTACAAATTCTTAAAATAAGAAGTTAGATCGAGCAATAAACAGAAAGCTTGGGAAAAGATAACATGGGCGAATTAGGACAGAGTGGATGTTGATAAAATGAGAAAGATTGGTTAAGACTCAGAACATGGGCGCTCGTAGTTGAGATGAAAAAAGCGAGTGAACAGGAGAGAGAGAGAGAGAGACAGAACCCAAAGTTGAGATTCATGTGGGTGTTTATAAAAATGAGTTAGGACAGGCAGTTGAGTTTTTCGTCGGTGTAATTAAAAATGAGTTTGTAACATGGACAGTTTAGTGTTTGGTCGTGATGGAAAATATGAGTTGGTAACAGTTGACAGTTGAGTTTTCTGTCTGTTAGAAATTACGGAGTGTAAGGAGAATAAGCCTGTCCGTCATTGGAGAGCAGTGGCCGGATGCTATAGTCTAATCCACATCTGAAGAAAGGCAAGGGTAGTGACCCGAATGCAACGAGCGCTGTGAAATATTTCTTAATTTAATAAGAAGTTCTTAATAGGTGGAGCGAAGAAGCGAGGGTGGCACCCTATGAGCTATCTCCTTGTGGATGAGCTGTAAAAAGTGGAGTAGAGAAGGAGTTAGAGTGAGATGACCTGTGAATTTTCTTTTTGTGAATAAGTTTTAATAAGGTGGAGATGGAACGAGCGAAAATGCGGAATTAATAGCTCGATGAGAAGGAAGGAAGCAGCGAATGGATGGTAGCCCGAATAAGGTGGAGAAAGGACGCCAGTCTCATGCAGCCAAGAGTTCCTGAAAATTATCTGTAGCACATTCAGGTGAAGCAGATGAAGGAGATCCTCAGAGAGCCAAAAATGGAAGCTTGAAACCTCCCTGAGAAAGAAAGGAAAAAGATAGAAGTAGGTGAGATATTATTAAGTACTGTAAGTTAACAAGGACTGTTAGTGAAACAGTATAGTGATTAATTAAAAAAAGGGGTAGTACTAGAAGTAAAATGATAGATAAATTATCTCTGAAGTAAATTATATATACTAACAGAGTTATTAAGTTAAAAAAGGTTATTGTAAAATGCAAGGGAAACGAAGGATGAGTAATAGATTAAATTGTTGTTCAAATGATTATAATGTGTTAGAAGGGTAGTAAGGTTTATATGAGAAGTTTGATTATGTTTTAAGGACAGATAATTGAATATAGTGTTTGTATTGATGAAGAGTTGTTGGTTCATCTGAAAGACTAATAACAAATAGAGACTTTAGGAAAGTTAAGATTGGTCTTCAGTGTATTGTAACAGAATGTTGAGAACACAGAGTATAATGATGAAAGTAGCATATTGATTGTTAATATAAGAAACACAATTGTATCCAGGGATAAGTGAAATAGGTATGGTGAATGTGTATAAGTGTTAGGAGTTAGTTAGGGCAAGGAGAATGGATCAGAGTTTTCATATAATGGTCAACTTAGATTAGCTAGTGAAGGGAAACAGGAATAAGAATAATTTATGCAAGGTATTCTTGATATAACTTTGTATGCATATTACATGTTTTTTTATTCAATTGTATATTATGTTGTATATATATATATATATATATATATATATATATATATATATGTAAATAAACTTTGTTGTTTATTAATTTGTGAGTTTGTTATTCCTGAACACTCAGCCTTTCCGAAGGGAATTATACATAATCGAGAAGTTCCCTTGAATCTGGAATTCTTCTGTGAAGCAAAGTCAGATGTGTTCGTGGGGGTGTAAGAAATAGAGGTCTATATAGTTATAAGGGAAGAGAACAAATAAAAAAATATTTGATAAAGAATTATTATTATACATATTCAAAATAAAATTTGAAGAAGAGTAAAGACATATGTATATTTATTAAGGACTTTCATTTCCCCCCAAACACACACAAAACGCTCGGGTGTAACAAATAATGTAGCTGCAGCTACCTTTTCAACTAACATTCGATGACGCAGTGCGTTTGTGCATTCCAATGTTTTGCAGCCATACAACAGAAGCATTGCCTTTCTTCCAGCGGCTTCAATATCTGAGTGTTCGCAACAATCAGAACAAAATGTATTTGCAAATGAACGGAGTTCAGCCACCTTCATTAGTTTGTCGAATGCTGAGGTCTTCCCAATCGAAAAAAATTCTGGATGGGGTATCACAGCCTGTGAAAACATGCACAAACAGGAAAAACTTGCAGATGTCACTACCCAACAATGACTGAATGCTGAGAATCTCATACACAGGATTGGGCAATAGCCCCATCTTATGTCACTGCGATAGTACAACTTGAAACCACTATCCTTGGCATGGTACAGAAGCAGAATCAGCAAGTCGGCGTCTTCCCCTATAATTGTTGTTGCATTTTCTGATGATGAGACTGCAGCCCGAATGATGTTCACATCAGCATCCCCATCTGCATTGTGCACAGTACACCCATGCTTCTTCAATATCTCACCTACAAGGAAATCATTGCTTGCTTGTCGTTTTCATTAGCCAAGAAGTGTTCCTTCTTGCCGACAAACTGTATGCCAGGACTGAAGTTAACATTTCTACTTGTCTTGGCGCTGCGTCTTCTGTGGGCGTTGTCCTTGATCGTAGAATAGCCGCCGTAGCCATCAAAAACAATAATAGCTTTTCCATAGGTTTTCAGAGTGAAATCGGCATAGGAGATCGCAATTTTTTTCAAAAGTTTCATTGTTACACCATGGAATACGATGTAGTAGAGATCCACCATCCAATACATACCGGTCTGTACACTGAATTTCTTCAGCTCCTTCCATGCGTAAATTGTAAATGTATTTCAATATTGCATGAGCTAACTGAGACTTGTCGGCTTTCCTCAACATACTTCGTGATTCGAATAATGCAGGAGGGTACGCACAAAGTTCGTAATACATGACATCTTTAAGATTCATATCACCACCAGTGGCAACAGTCATCATTCTCTGAAAGAGGAGTGCAGGATCTACTTGTATATCGACATCGACAGGGCTCACAATGGCAGCAGCATATCCTATGGTTTTCACTTGGTCTAACCTTTTGGCAGAATATGTGAATACTTCTTTTCCTATCATTTTTACGACGATGTCCATACCTATATGGAGCGCAATTCATCAACGTTAATTCCAGAATCAGTATTACCCCTGTCATAATGTTGCATAGTCCTGAGTCGTTGCCCTCTGGATTTCTGTAAATCCACTTTCTCGTGTCAGTCCTCCTCTGCTTTTCAGGGAACGCATTAGTACTTGTTCAATTACCAGAACTGATCCGAATCCGACCCATAATCTGTCGCTTCTTCTTACAATAAACTTACCTTCCAGGAACATTTTGTTCACGGTTGGATTTTCAAAAGGTAAACTGAACATTTTCTGCAAGTACAAGTATAGCGACTTGTGGTAATTATGATGTCCATCTGCTGCAAATATGGGGAAGATCTCCAGCATAGCTTTCATATGTAAATCCCACGAGCCGGTCCTATCTGCTGCTATCAAGGTACGTGCAACGTTGATTATTCTCTGATATTCCAACCAGAGTTTACTTGTTCTTGAAAAAGATTGTAGGTGAGTTCTCTTTTCCTCTAAAGCAGTACCAATCTGAGACAATGCATTAGAGAATTCTACATCCGCAACTGTTTGTTTGGCGGCCATAACATTGTCAAGCAGGTGACAAGCTTCCTTAACGAGGTCTTTAGGGGGTTCTGTCTTCATTGCGAGGGAAAACTTGTGCGACCAGTAAAGTACTAAGAGCGGCATCTGCTGTCATAGGACCTCGAAACGCTCTGAAAACGGCTTTTCCAGCCATCATATGTAGCACAGAATTTGGTCGGTAGATTTCTTGAAGTACTTCAGACAATCCTGAACCATTCATCAGAGTACTGATAGCGCCCAAAAGATTAATCAGAGTGTGAAATGTTCCCAGCATTAAAACAATCTCTTGCAGGTCTCTTTGTTCGTTGATGATTTGGGAAGCTTTCCAAAATAAAGGCTGATCAAAGGTAATACATTGGACGTTTTGATTGTGTGCTATCTTCCTCAGATATCGTAGAGTCGAGAATATGCAGGTCATGTTACTTGCTGCCATATCTATGATGGGAAGGAACGTGATCGATGCCACACCTGGATGTGAAACAGTTGATCCCCAGTGAATTGCTTGCATTGTTCTTGACCAACTTGGACCTGATCTTTCTGCTGCACAGATCTGCCAGAGAAGACTAAATCTACTTATCGAGACAGTGCGTACTGGAAGTTAGCTGAATGAGATGCCCCTCAGCATGCTTCTCGCATTTTTATATTCCCTAATGTCAACTGTTGCAACCTTCTTAATGTCACTTTCACTAACCTTACGCCTATGAATAATTGGACGGATCTTGATCTTCGGAGTTATTGCGGCAATCATATCCATTCCGTGAAAAGTATTCTTCCCATCCAAAGTACAGACATCATGATCGATGTTATCTGCTGATAGAAGCAGTGCAATGTTTTCATCAATATTAAAAGAACTACAGTTGCCTGATACCGCAGCGTTTCTTTCGAATTGCGTTACTTCTGCATACGACGAACAGTAACCAAGATGGTGAAGAACGTCAATAAGGTACCTTGACCTACAGTTGTGGTGTAGCTGAACAGACAAACAGATCTGTAATGGTCATAGTAATTCTCTTGGACGGATACATTGCATAACGCTCTGGCCGATTGCACCAATTTTCATGGAAAGATCCTTTCCCGCAAATGCTTTTGATAATAGCAATTTCAAACTGTTGGGAATGTAATCCAGAGCACTTTCTTCAGTGAGGTCACTTGGAGATGGATACACATCTACTCTAGAAGAGTCGAGAGACTTGACATCGCTTCTGATTATTTTTGCAGCAGCTTCTATTATGTAAATCATCTGTAGCTCAATATCACATTCTTTCAACTTTTGCTAATAACCTCGAAGAATTTCGTTGGCTGTCTCCAGTAGAGTTACTACATCTGCCTTCCCACTTTCACCCTAAATTATAATACTCTCTCTATAATGTTCTAAAAGCTTTCTCTTCATTTGCCTACGTTGCTCTGACTCCCTTGAACGTATTCCTCCAATTTGGAAATTAGGTCTCAAATCAGCAGTTGTTCTTCATCATTCACTTCCAAGTAAGTACAGATCTGAAAGAATGCGTGGTAATGCTCTTCATTACTAGGTCACTCTTTCTTCGAACACTTATCGGAGAAAGAGTATTCACGAGGAATGTTTTTCCCACTTCGAAAATTGACGCTGCAGGTGTGATGGTACACGCAATCTGCAGAATTAAGATCACAAAGATAATACTCCAAACGGCTTCTTACCTTAAATGACCAATCAACACAGCGGCTTTCACAGCACCCTTTTATGGTGTCAACGAACTCTGAAATTCGCACTTTCACATGCTCTGATTTTGGTTTATGTTTGGAAGAAAATTCCACAAAGGTATTACAAAACAAACAGCGAGTGGCACTACAAGATGGGCCTTCATTTAAACGAGCACTTTTCCTTGGTATTGCTTCACCTGTGGTCTATTGTTCCTTTAGTTCAATGTTCTTCTTATCCGTAAATATTTTCCGACATGCAACGTGAACATTTATTCCAGCTGCTGCAGCAACAACTTTTTTTTTTTTTTTTTTGGCTGATGCTGCCTAAGTTCATACACTTGCTTTCTTGCATCACATGCCACTACTACATATTACTACAACATTGCTTCCACGGCTGCGGCTAGCTTCATTTTAACCATCTGCTCCTTTTTGCGAAATTGTAACTACTTCCTGTCCACTGTCCAATTTCTCCTCACAAATCACGCACAATTCTTCAGAGGTCCCCATTCTTTAAGGCAAACTTCAGTCTGAAACTGAATCTAAACACAAAATATTAAAATTTATTCAATATTTTTTATATTTTGAATTTTTATTTTTAATAATTATTATAATTTTTAATAATATTCAATAATTTTAATATTTTATTAAATATTAACAAGCAAAAAATTTTACAAAATTCACAAATAAATGAAAATTATTCGCTATAGAGCCGTGAATTAGTTTCTTTTTGCATTTAGGAGAAAACAGCCAGTCCGCCATCCATTTTTGGGTGTGTTCCCGTGGTCCGATTTCGTCGGATTTCGGATATGTTATTCAACAATGATTCCTGAGCTGGAAACTCTTTAGAACGCTTCTGAAACAATTTTGCCCAGGTTAAAGGGAAAATTTCTTTAGTTTGCCTGGACTATATACACTTGGTGGAGTTGAACTAAAGCCAGTAGTGAAGGAAAGGGATTTGGGTGTTACGATACATTCACACATGAAGTTCTGCGAGCATTGTAGACAGGTTGCAAGGAAGGTCCATGGTGTTCAATCAATGATTTATTGATTTATCGAGCAATTGCTAGTAGAGTCTTAATCCGTCTTAATCCCATTATATAAGGCTGTTGTTAGACCACACTTGGGATACTGTGTTCAAGTATGGAGTCCGCACCTAAAGAAAGACATTGTGCTTCTTGAAAGGGTAAAAAGACGGGTAACTCGCCTGGGAAGATTATCAAAAGGGCATCCATATGAGGAAAGATTTCGAGTATGTGGGTTGAAGAGTTTGGAAACTAGGCACCTTAGAGGAGACTGGAATCAGGTGTTTAAGGCTGTGGCAGGCATAAGTAAATTGAATGAGGACGAAATTTTCACGGTTATAAATGATTCTTGAACTATGCGCCATAAGTTCAAGTTATGGGGGAAGTGGGGAGATGTTTAGACTGGATTGCAGGAAGTTTTATTTTAGCCAGCGAGTTATAAATTACTGGAATAAATTACCTACAATGAGTGGTACAGGCTGATAGTTTGGAGAAATTGAAAGGTCAGCTGGATAATTACCTAAGAGAGGAGGGAAGCGCATGGGGTGTCTATTTCCTTTTCTCTTATTATTTTTTTTTATTTATTTTTAAATTTCTTCTTCTTATTATTATTTTATTGTTATATTTTTCTTTATTTTTTTTTATTTTATTATTTATTTATTTTGGCTTGTGCAGCAAAAGCCATATGCTTCCTTGCACCATGTGGTCATTGCTAATACAAATTCTCTCCAAGTGTCTCACCTGTGATCCCGAAGTGTTTCAGTTTATACTAGTTCTCAATGAACGAGTAATGAAATTTGAAGTCGACCCTGCCGAAAGTGTAACTCAGTCTATTAGGGTCACTTGGAAAGTTATTTCATATAACCGTGTGTATTGCGTCTGTAAATTGTGTGTTCTCTGGTCGATTCCTGTTTTGCTGGACGAAAAACCCCAGTTTTCTGAGTCCGACTAGCTCAGCCACGGAGTGAAAAAAAGCCCATAAAAGTTCCTCGCGTCATCGACAGGATTCGAACCCGGGCCTTTTCCACTCGGTGTGGCTTGGATGACGATCCCACTATGCTATCGCACAAACTACAGAAAATGTAGTCGGTAGTGTCTCTCCATACCTTGGTAATCAATTTTCCAGCCCCTCCCTCCCTCCTAATTAAGACCAAGGTGGTTAAATTGTGCCGCACTGAATTCTGTAGTGGTTTGAAAGTATAGAGGGGGAAAATAATGACAATAAATCGATATATCGATCGCATGGTAGCATAAAATAATATATCGATAATAGCTAATCATATATCGACATTATATAAATAAAAACAGAACTATGATGCTCAATGAGTTCTCCATTTGTACACTAATATATAGAAATAAAGAGGAATTTACCTCAATGCGTTTTTGTAGAATACTTTAACACGACGCACTTCTGAATTCACTCGAATGTAAAACTATTATTTAATGGCTTCCTTCCCTCAAAAGACCATTCATATATGTATTTGAGAGAAGAAAGCCATTAAATAATAGTTTTGCGTTCGATTGATTTCAGGACCTCTTCCGAATAAAATGATTTCCTGCCATAGAAATCTGAAATGTGTCTTTACTTGACTAATGTTCCTTTATTTTCAGGTATTTTTATACCGTTTAGAACTGTCGCCTTAAAGAACGTGAAATTAGAATCTTGAAAAAGAAGTCCGTTTTGATCATTACCAGTGACATCATGCCCTGAGTGTTAAAATCAGAAGAGAAAGTGTAAAATGAATGTAATATACAAGTTTTTAAGTGCGTAGGGCAACTAGCCTTTAAAGATACTCCACTTTCTGCTGCTAAAGCAATTAAGTGAACTAGGCTGTTGGTCAAGAACGTTTCCTCTGTCAGAGGAACGCTAGATATCCTGTTGTACACTTCGATCCGTACAGGTGCCTACATCAATAGCAGATGTTCATTTGCTGTTTATAAAATGTCTGTGGAAGTGAGAGATTTGTATATACTCCATGTTGTATTGTCTAGAAAGAGAAAACTAAGATTCAAATCTTCCAGAAATTGTATATTATTTTTATATTTTGTATTTTATTTTTTAATAGGTTTGGGACGGGGGAAAAGTGCTTATTTCTGATTATTGAGGAAACGCCGCCGTTAGAGAATAAGTAATGGAAGCGACATAAAAGGAGAAAAGGTTAGGGGTACTTTGCTAGTGTACTGCGATGAAAACGCAAGTATTATAACCGATGGGCCAAGTTTTACCATGTGAGGACATTTTCAAGAAATGAAGTGGGAGGCAGGATTGGAAATATAGTGAAAACGAGCTGAAAGAGACCGATTAATTCCGCATCCTAACGGAAAGACACAAAAAAACCTACATACGAACAGAAACCCTACATATCGACAGAAAGGTCTCCAGTGAGGTACCTTTTTTCTAGAGTGGTGGAGAACAATGGTAACGCGGCTAAATGGCGGATGAAAGGTGTCGCTGATGATTTTGCCCAACACGTGGCAGACAAGAAAACACCTAAGATTTTCGAGGAAAAAGAGTCCCGGAAAGAGAAGTCAAAGTGGAAATCGAGAAGTACGTTAGCAAATGAACAGAAATAAAATAGAAAATAAATTGTAAACTATTTACAATTTATTTATTTGGCATTTAAAAATAAAATGTGTTGTAAAATCTTTGAAGGCAAAGACGTTGTGCCAAGGTGTGCAGCTTCTCTTCTAGATAATGGTTTTCCAGGGATTCATGCCAATGGTTGCTTAGAGCACGCTCCGAGAGATGGTAAAAGGGTTACCCATCTCCAGGTTTAGTCATCTCAGGAGCCAATAGTCAACACCAAGAAACCCCTTTAGATGAGCAGAAAAGGCTCCTGACCAGAGCATAGATGCATAGAACTGTATGAGCGTCAAGTTTATTTGGACATATTGCAGGAGGAACCCTCGAGGCCTAAGACCAACCAATACCAGCTTGATTGCATAGACAGACACAAGCGTTTTTCCAGTGGCCAAATTGAAGTGGTCATTGAAAGTTAGTCCGTCATCTATCCACTTCAATCCCAAATCAGTGCGAGAACGAACTTTTTTCATTCAATGACGATCCCGTTGATTGAGTTTTATTTCATTCATTGCCCTCCTTTTTTTGTGAATTCATCTAGAGATTAACAAAAACTTTAGGTTTTTTTTATGTATTCTCAAAGGAAATTAAGTTTATGAAAAGTTTCGTCATCATCATCATCAGCCATTTTCAATCCACTGCAGGATGAAGGCCTCTCCAGCAACTTTCCAGTTCCTTCTGTTTTGAGCACTGGCCATCAATTTACTACCCACAAACTCATGAATTTCATCTATCCATCTCCGCCTTTGTCTTCCAGGTTTTCTTCTAGATCCTCTTGGGTACCATTCTGTTATTTTCTTAGTCCATCTGTCATCATGTCTTCGAGCTATGTGTCTTACCCAAGACCATTTTAGTTCTTTAGTTTTGATAAGAATGTCCTTTACTTGAGTTTGCTGCCTAATCCATGTGTTTCTCTTCTTATCTAACAGTCTGATTCCCAATATAATTCGTTCCATTATTCGTTATGTAGTTCTCAGCTTCTCTTCCATTCTTTTGGTGAGTGCCCAAGTTTTACTTCCATAAGTCATGGTGGGGAGTATACATTGGTTCATTATTTTAAGTTTCAGACAAACTGCGATATTGCTCCTCAGTATTTGGCTATATTTCCTGAATGCTATCCATCCAAAATGTATTCTTCTCTTGACTTCCAGCCATTTATCCTTATTACAGCTAATAACTTGTCCCAGATAAGTATATGACTCCACTTTTTCAATTACTGCTCCTTCAATAATTATTTTCCTTTCTGTGGCATACTTGTTCATCATTACGTTTGCTTTAGCCATATTCGTCTTTAGTCAAAATCCTTACTAACTGTGCATAACTGATTAAGATTTTCCTCTAATTGTTTAGGATCGTGGCTTATGACCACAATGTCATCTGCAAATCGTAAATGGCTTAGGTACTCTCCGTTCACATTGACTCCTTTCTGCGACCAGTCTAATCTTCTGAAAGCTTCCTCAAGGGCAGCAGTAAACAGCTTCGGAGATATTGTGTCTCCTTGTCGAACTCCTTTCTCGATTTTAAATTTCCTACTGTCTTTGTCTAGTCGAATAAAGGGGTAGCACTCTCATATATTTTCTTCAAAATCATAATATATGGGGTATCTATGCCTTGTCTTTCCAGTGCCCGAAACATTGCCTTATGCTATATGGAGTCAAATGCCTTTTCATAATCCACAAATGCCAGGCATAATGGTGTTTTATATTCATTTGCTTTCTCCATTAGCTGTGATATTACGTGAAGGTGATCCATAGTTGAGAATCCTGTCCTAAAGCCAGCTTGCTCTTTCGGTTGATTCTCATCAAGTATTCTTTCTAATCTGTTAGTAATGACCCTTGTGAACAACTTGTAGATGTGGGATAACAAGCTAATTGGTCTATAATTTCTAATTTCTGATTTATCTCCTTTCTTATGCAGCAAAACTATGATTGCATTATTCCACTGCTTAGGCATCACACCTTTTCTAACACATTTTTTGAAGAGTCTTGCTAGTTTTTATGCCATGTCTCTTCCTCCCAATTTTAACAACTCTACAGTAACTTCATCTTCCCCCGGGGGTTTCTGATTCTTTATTTTCTTCAATGCATGTTCTACCTCACCAGGAAGAATATCGGGTATGTCGTATGTGTTGCTAATTTGCGATCCACCTTCCCCACTGCTGGCATCATTCCCTCGCTCCTTGTATAATTCTCTATAGTAGTTTTCTGCTATTCGAATTATGCCTTTTCTGCTGTTTATAAGTACACCGTGTACGCCATTCTTCAGTTTCAGTATCATATGCCTTTCTGTATTACTGCTCATGGCTGCTGATTTAAATCCTTTGTTTTCCCTGAATGCTTGTTCTACTTTTCTTGTGTTAAATCTTCTTATGCCCTCTCTGAATCTCTTTCTAATGGCTTTGCATAACTCATTATACTCAATTTTTTCCTTGGCAGTGTTTATCTTGCTCTTCATTTTTCGCCTTCGGTTCATTATAACAAGTGTTTCTGGACTAATTTTTTTCTTCTTTGGATTTCTTTTTCCCTATAGGGCTTTATCACTTTCAGAAAGTTGTAATATTCATCGTCGATATCTTGGTCCTGAGCAGTCTGCAGAAGCTCAAACTTATTCTTAAGTTCCAGTACATACTTCTTTTTCTCCTCTTCTGTTATTACAGAGACCTATGTATTATTTACTCGAGTCAGTTTTTTTTTTCCTTTCCTTTCCTACATCTATATCAAGTGTACATCTTACCATTCTGTGATCACTTCCAACATTTACCTTATTCAGGACGGTAACATCATTCACGATATATCTTCTGTTAGTGAGGATGAAGTCGATTTAATTAGTTGTTAATCCATTTGATCTCTTCCATGTCCACTTTCTGTTCACCCTTTTCTTGAAAAAAGTGTTCATTACTGACAATCCTTGAGATTCTGCAAATTCCACAAGTCTTTCACCTCTTATTTCTTTCACCAATTCCAAAATTTCCTATAGTCCCTCTTTCTGCGCTGTTTTGTATTTTTCCAACCTTAGCATCGAATTTCCCCATAATAATAGTGTAGTGAGTTTTCTGCTCATCTAGAAGACTCTCAATTTCGGTGTAAATTTCTTCAACCTCTTCATCATCATGGCTCATTTAATCATTCATGAAAAGTTTCATGAATGATTAAATGATTAAAATAGTTAGAATATGAGTACATGTAATGGTAAAAATTATTGATACATTTTCTGACGGTATATCCATAAATTTATGGGTATGTGATTCTTGGATGTATGTATTTTGAGCAGCGCAAAATATTCCTATGTGGGCTATTTCACTAAAAAAATATATATATATATATAATAATAATAATAATAAATAAGCACACGTAGAGCGATTAAGTCGTCAGTGTATTGGGTCTGTAAATTGTGGGCATTTAGTGGTCGGATAGCCTGTTTGTTGGACGAAAGATCTAAGTTTTAGTCAGAAATAAACCATGCAACCCTTGCCTGATGCCCGAGAAACTCATCCATAAGAAAAGCTCATAAATTTCCTGCGCCATCGCCAGGAATTTCCATGAGCTTTAACCTGATGAGGGAAGGACGGAAATTATATCCAGTGTGATATCCGCAATGGGCGTAAAGAAGAAAGAGAGAGGGAGAGATGCTCCTCTTAATGCCTTCAGTGATATCTGAGGATAAGGTTACCTTCCTTAGAAACTACAATCGACGCTTCAGTAACATGACCACTACATCTGAAATGCGATCACACATCAGTAACAAGATCACAGTAGGTGTAATACAATCTAATTAAAAAATGAGCAGCGGTTGATATGAAAATTCTCTGGAAATTTCTTCTTTGTACACAGAAGTGTCGGTTGAAGTACATTGATTGCATATTATAACTTTAGATTTTTTAACGCACCTGCAATAAAAACAATTGTATTTTAAACCACCATTGCAAAGCTGACCAAATACTACAGTAGTTTTACAAATGAATGCTGTGCAGGAATACACAAATATTAAATCGCAATCCAACACGAAATTTTCGAGATTAATAAAAAAAAAACAAATTCAAACATTTCAGCTTCATAACTGGCCAACGCTTCTGAATGACTCGTTTTCATAGACGGAGTAATTTATGTGCACAGTCAGTCACGGAGAATGACAAGGATCTAGTAGAGATCCAGGTCCTCTGCATTTAATCTAGGTCATATAATTAGTTGATAAGTTTCATGCTTTGAAGACAAGGTGATGGTGCCGTATCGGTAGACTGCGGGATATACAGCATGTCAGTTGCATTGCTCAGTAGACAGTGGATCACTATTGTCAGAATTGACTTTATTTTGTGGTTTTGACTTTCTTCATGTGTCCATCCATAGTTCTTTTCCTCTTCTTGAATAACTTGTTGCTAAACTCATTTCAATGTTATATCATTCTGAATAAATTAGATCCATTACCTTTGAGGAGGTTGTTGAAGTGGGCGGTAAGTTTCCTGCTTTATGCCTAATACGGGTGACAGGCTTAGAAAATATGGGCCCAGCAATCAATAATCTACAGGGGTTTTCAAAATGGCCTAGTTCTGGTTGTTAACCACTTTTTACCACTTCCTGTGCAGTCCCTCGTCAATGTCATTAAGGAAGATGAGACACAGAAGTGGCCCCAATACTGATCCACAGTACGTTGCTTGCTGTATTGTTCTAGTCTGAAAAATGCCAATTCATAACTTCTTTTGTCTCTTATTTTTTATCTAGCCTTTGACTAATGAAAGATCTTACTAGTAACCGTAATTGTCTACTGTTTTCTGATAACTTTCCAAGGCAAGCATGTCAAAAAATCCACTGAAGTTAAAGTAGATAATATCAAAGCTATTTTTCTAAATAAAAGACTTAGCAGACGTAGAGGGACTTAAGCACCAAAGCAACTAAGACGTCAGTGTATTGTGTCTGTAAATTTGACGCATTCAGTGGTCAGTTTGCCTGTTTTCTGGACAAAAAACCTGAGTTTTAGTTAGGAATAAACGATGCAACCCTTCCCCTGAGGCCGACTAACTCAGCTACGTTGTAATATCGACAAATTCCTGGCATCATCGACAGGAATTTATATGAGCTTTAACCTGATGCGGGAAGGACAGAAATTATATCCATTGTGCTATCCGCGAGGGCCGTAAAGAAGAAAGAGAGAGAGATGCACGTCTTAATGCATTCAGTGATATCTGAGTATAAGGTTACCTGCCCTGGAAACTGAAAGCGCCGCTTCAGTAACATGACCACGATATCTAAAATTCGACCACAGATCAGTAATAAGATCACAGTATGTGTAATGCGATCTAAATAAAAAAAGATATGAAAATTCTCTGAAGAAATCTTCTTTGTGCACCGAAGTGTCGGTTGAAGTCCATATTGTATATTATAACTTTAGGTTTTTTGACGCCTGTGCAATACACAGAATAATATTTTAAACTGCCAATGCAAAGTTGACCGCATACTACTGTAGTTTTACAAATAATTGCTGTGCTGAAACGCAAAAATATTAAATCGCAATGCAACATTCCCTTAATATTTTCGAGATTAAAAAAAAAAATTATAAACATTTCAATTTCATAAGTGCCCAACGCTTAAAAAACAATTACAAAAATTTCGAATTCATAACTGTCAAACGCTTCAAAATGAGTCCTTTTCTACAGACTGAGTGATTTATATGCACAGTCAGTCACGCAGAATAACATTTTTTTATATAAACCCCAAACACGAGAGGTATTAGAACCTATAGTACTTAGTACCGTGCTTGGGTTGGAGGTTGAGAAGAAGATATTTGTTGACATTGGACTTGAACTTCTGTATACTGTAATTTTCAGGAAATACGTATGAAGGAAGGTTGTTCCAGAAAACGGCAGTTGAATGAATAAACGAGGAAGATGAAAAGTTGGTTCTGTGAGTTTGAAGTTGGACAGTAAATGAACGTTGGCTGGTGGCTGCACGTGTTCGGACTGTGCTGAAAGAGAGAGCAGGAATTATAGAAGCTAATTCAGAAGAACAGTGCCCATGGAAGTATCTGTAGAAGAGGCATGCAGCAGAAACAGTACGTTTCTGCCATTAGAGATGAATCATTAATTAACTAACTGCCCTCTTCTGAATGGAATCAAGAAGCCTCAGTGAGGTTTTGGGAACACCGCCCTAGATGTGGGAACAATATTCCATGGCAGGGCGGATTTGCGATTTATACAGAGTGAGCAGCTGTTTGGAAGAAAAGTAACCCCGAGGGCGAAAGAGAAAACCAAGTTTTTTAGATGCAGAGGAAGCAATATTTGTAATGTGCTTGTGCCAAGAGAGATTAGAAGTCAGGGTAATCCCCAAAAGAGATATATCATTTTGCCTAGAAATCGGAGTGTCACTAAAGATAAGCATAGGAGCAGAAGAATCCTTTTTGCGAGATATAAGATAAGACTGAGTTTTAGAAGGGTTGAAATCAACTAAATTGTTTTTTCCCAACTGGAGAATTACCTGAAGATCGGCATTTCAGGAATTTGTAGCAGATTTTCGAGAATCTGAAGCTGATTGAGCAGGGCCAGATTTCTCAAAATGGAAAGTGGAATGCAATGTGCTATCATCGGCAAAACTATGGATAGGATTTCCAGTCAATGAAAGAAGGTCATTAATATACAAGAGGAAAAGAGTGGGGGAAAGAACTGAACCTTGGGGGACACTGGCATTAGTGGAGAAGTTAGAAGACAGAGAGCCATCTACCATCACCCTCAGTGAGCGATCAGAGAGAAAACTGGATAACCAATTACTAAAAACAGTTGGCAAACCATAAGATGGAAGCTTGTTTGGAAGACCTTTGTGCCAAACACGATCGAAAGCCTTTGAGATGTCAAGAGCAACTACTTGTGTTTCACCGAACCTTTCCATTGAATTAGTCCATAAATGGGTAACATAAGCCAGAACATCACCAATGGATCGACACTGACGGAATCCATACTGGCGATCGTTGATCACACGGAAGGTTTCTAGGTAGTTTAAGAGTTGGCGGTTAATTGATTTCTCCATTACTTTAGAAAGAGTAGAAGTAATTGCAATGGGACGATAATTGGATGGGAGGGATTTGTCACTATTTTTAGGAACTGGATGGATATGAGCAAATTTCCAAGCAGAAGGAAAAACATCTTTGGGATAAGAAAGTGAACAAAGGCGGCAAAGAATTGGAGTAAGTTCAAGAGCACAGGTTTTGAGAACAAGTGGAGAAATACCATTGGGACCTGGAGCTTTCTTAGCATCGAGATTCGTCAAATCCTTCTGATATCCTTTTGACGGAAGACCACAGGAGGCATTGAATGGAGCGTGTTGGGAATAGTGGGAGGTGTTTTCCCAAGACAGTGCTCTAGTAGAGACCCACATCCACTGCATTTTATAATGGTCATATAATTAGTTGCTAAGCCGTCTGCTTTGAAGATAAGGTGAGGGTGGTAAATCACTAGACTGCAGGAAATGCAATGTGTTGGTAGCAGTAGTCAGTGGAGCAGTATTTTTGGTTTTGTCTTTCTGTTGTTGCCTATAACTTTCTTGTTGTTTATATTTTTAGTCCTTTTCCTTGAATAACTTTTTTTTTCTAGATATTGACTGGAACTTGTGAGTTGGTCACTTGCACACTAGCAAGACATTTATGGATTTATTGGATGACTGTTTTCTATAATAGCATGTTGGAGGGGCAGCCAGAGGGAGTAATATTCTTGATCTGATTATTATATAGACAAGACAGCAGTTATAGGTCAGATACAGTATGAGTTGTTAAAAGGAAACTTTGTCTGACCAATTTGATTTGGATACTACAATGTGGTGTCAAAGGAACTGGATGTAAGATCTAATTTTGATTGAATATACTTGTATTCAGGAAAGCTTTTGATACTATTACACATAGAAGGCTGCTGTAAAAATTGGAGCAGTGCAGTACTAAGCAGAAGTTGTAGCTATGGATAAAGGGATGGTTGAGTGGAAGAAGACAGAATGGTAATCAGTGGACGTTGCTCTTCGTGGACCAATGTTATTAGTGGAGTTTCTACCAGAGTTAAATGCTGGGCCCATTTTTGGTTTCTCTATTTATAAATGATATTGATGAAGGTATATCCAAGTGTGTAGGTAATGTCCAAGTTTGTAGACGATTCGAAGGTTGGCAGGGTTGTTAACGACATTAATGACAGTACGCTACTGCAACAGGAGCTAGAACCCTGGGGTAGATGGGCTGAGAAGTGGAAACTGAAGTTTAATATTGACAACTGCAAATTACTGTATATGGGTAGTAGAAACCTTAAATTAACGTGCCAAATGTAGAGTTTAGAGTTTGTTTAGTGTTAAACGGCACCAGTGGGTTCCCCCCATCTCTGCGTGGTATACACTTTGGGTGTGAAACTGAACACTGTCAATGCCAGAGGTTTAAAGGTGCATGGATTTTGTATATGTGTAATGTCTGGTCATTTAGCCGCCTGGCCCCTAATGGGACCCAAACTCTGTTAGTTATTTAATCTGGCAGGTCCTGCCACTTAATTTACAGAGATTTCAGCCCATAAGACCTAAAATAAAAAAAAAAAAATAATAATAATAAATCGCTAAAGTTAGGGGTCAGCCAAAAGGAGTAGGAGTATTATGCGATTTGATATTATTAAGTTTTCGGTTTAGGGCTCAAGCAATTTAGAGATGATTCGGACGCTAGTTGTAAGTTAGAGAAAGGGAGCAGGCTGAAGGCTTGCGGGAAAAGACAGGGATTGGGGTCCATAGAGAAGATGATACCCATGTAAGTGGAGCAGGCCCAAGCCCCACCAAAGGGAAAAGAGGGGTGGCGAGGGGGGTGGAGACCAGGGGGAATTTTGGGCTCTCGTCCGGGGAGTGGAGGCAAAGGACGACGCAAGGGAGCGTGGTTAGGTAGGCCTAATGGCGGCAGCTGAGCTGTGCTAGTGAAATGTCATCCCTATTACGAAGGTCCCGTCTTGGCCAGTGTCAGCATTCCACACATGCTGGCTAGGAACAGCGAACAGCATGGTGTCAGCACGGATGACCTTTGGGTCCATAAGAATTTCTATGGCCATCCGTCGATCTAGTGGAAAGGCTGAAAAAGAACATGCAATTTATATCACTCGCTCACACCATTTTTTTTTTTTTTTTTACATTTTATATTTTATAGTTTTTTTTTTTCTCCCTTCGTTACAAGGCAATATTTTATAGCTTTTGCATTTTACAAGTTTTTATACTTTTTTTTTTGTTCCATTCATCTATCATTCTCATTAACAACATGGGGTATTCTGTCAATTTAAAACAAAACAATAATTAAGCAAGTAAATAATTTAAAACAAAGCTTAATTTAAAGACAGAACTGAGCCGGGAACAACAGCATTAGTGGAGAAGTTAGAAGACAGAGAGCCATCTATCATAACCAGCAGTGGGCGGTCAGAGAGAAAACTGGATAACCAATTACAAATAAACAAATAAAATATCTTGAACGCAATACAGATGTGTCCTCTTCTATGGATGATCACGAGTTCAGATGATGGTAAATAATAAGTTTACACGGACAGAATGTACTTCGCTGTTGCAAACTTTGCTTTCGTGCTTTGGCGAGAACAGCTGCGTAAGTTTGACGCATGTTTGTGAATTTGAATGGTGTGATTGCTGGAATAGAGGTCATTGCTTGAGTAGAGGTTGAAATGCACCTCAATGTTGCGAGATCACACATTTACAGCATCATCGAAGACGTCATCAAGAACATTTTACTCGTTTGTACTGATCTAAGTACATCTACTTAGATCAGTACAAATGCTCTTTATATATTTCATTTATATTTTTATAAAATATACAAAAAAAAATACATTCGTTTCATTTCATTTAAAAAATATAAATTCAAACCAACTGAATTAAAATAACCTTTAAAAATAACATGATAGGTATTACAAAATTATAAATCATGAATTTTTATATATTTTCCGCTATTTTTTATAAAGATCACAAATTTATTATAATTAAAATGTAAAATATGTTCACAATATTTCAAATTCTTTTCAGATTAGCTACAGTATTAGCGTTGACTAAATTAATTTTCATCTCACAATCTGAACAAATACTCACAAACAAAAATAAAATAATACAATACAATAAAATAATACAGAATTGGTTTCCAAAATTTTATTTACAATCAAAGAATTCTTTAACTCTACAATGTATTGTTTCTTTCTTTTCAAAAAATAACAAACAGTGGTATGATTGTTAGAGAATAACTGCTGTTACTAGAGTAGACATACCCAAATATAACTAATCTCCTAAGTCATCACGGCTAGGTTATACTATTATATAAGCATGAATTATGTCTAAGAAAAATGGGCCCGCTGAAACTTCACAGACATCAAAATGAGAGGCGGACTTTGGTCTAGGCAGACTAGGCAACTGCCTTTGGACCGTAATTTTTTGGGGCCCGTAAAACGGTTTTATTATACGATTTTTCATTATTTTATTTTAAATAAATTTATAATGTTCCGCTTGTTTTGCTCCGATCAAGACCTGTATTTTTATATTTAGTAATAGAAGACCTTTTTTTTAACTGTGTCCTGCATTACAATTTCTGAAATGTGGCAACCCTAGGTGGGACCCGAAATGAGAATCTTGCCTAGAGCCCGAATTTTCCTTAGTCCGCCACTGTCTGGGGATTGTGATTATTCAGACTATATATCCATGCACTTGCACTTGCACACAGACGCGTCCTCCAACGCTAGTCCATATAAAAGTTTCATAAAGGGGGGAATCTGGATCCTTTTTAGCGCCATTCTGATCTCGTTTTGCAAATGGAGAGGTAATTTATCATATACGCAGATGGTATTATGATATACACTAACCGGCCCTCCAACCGTCATTGTTCAATATTGTACTGTGTGTGCAGATAAATCTTTATAGAGTTGTTGTTACTTCAAAGAGTACATAAACAATTTCTTGAATTGTTTATGTACTTAGAGAATTTGGCTTGGCCCTAAATCCACAGAAGACTGTAATGATGATAGTATCTTTAAATTTCACCAACGGTCTTGCAACCGAAATTAAATGACATACCTATCCCAATTAGTCAGTGCGGTTGCTCAATGGTTATGATCACCATCCTCCCGTGCGTAGCACACGCTTCTTGATTAGACCGGGGTTCGAGCCCGTCACCACCAAATACGGAGTATGCGGAAAGGTCAAGGAATAACCACCGCATATCCCGGAGCAATATGGCCTTAGTTGCTAATGCTCCTAAAAACCAAATAACAACAACAACAACCATCCTCCCCACACAGGGTGATAAGGCCCGGTTCGAATCGCATCAGTGATATGAGGAACGTTTATGGACATTTTTCACTTAGTGCATTTCAGGCTTGGTTAGAAAGGTTTGTCGTCCAAAAAAAACAGGCAATTTGAGCAGATAAAATACGCAATTTACGGAGGTAATGACATATGCGCATATCAGTTAGTTCTCAGGTAGCTCTAATGTGGCACTTACCTTTCTTTTTGTACCTATGGCAATTGTCAAAACTCCTGAAGATAATATTCGACATCAAGCTCACCTTTACATCTAATACAGGCTCGCTAATAAAAAGAACCTCAGTGTATTCAGCCTTTTTATATGAAACAGAAATATGAGTTTCAGTCACCTCCACCCATATTAAAAGAATATTTGCTATGGAATTTTTAGATCTTAAAATGGATAAATAATAAGCCCATCTCCATAACAAGTTTAGGACCGTACAGCTGGAAGAATAACTTCAACAATTTCCAGCTTTTATCACCTATAAAATGTGATCAATTCGTTTAATATACAGCGCCAAGCGATGAGCACACGAAAGCAGCTAAGAAAGTTTCAGAGGAGAATAACAGTTGGACAACATCTTGAGAAAACGTCTGTGCGTATATACCAAGAAACAACAAATATGGAAACATAAAAAAGAACAAACCAGTAAGCATGCACAGTCAGCGTGTAAGGAATTCAAAATTTTCTCACCTATGATCTAAAACTGAAAAATAAAATACTCAATACGTATTTGTTTGTGGTTTGAAAAATTGCTTTACGATAGCTGTGGAACAAAATGTAAACCAAATAAAGCTGTTCATTTAAAAAATAGTAATATCCACTTTACTATTTATTGCTACCTTTCTCTGTCTCTCTCTCTCTTTTCAATTTTCAGAAGTAGTTCTCCCTTCGTGAATGGTAGGCACATTGCAATAAGAATAGCTATTTCTCTTTGTTCATTAATATGCGCTATTCTGTCTCTCCAACGAGCTTCGCTCCCACAGTGCATTTCAAGTTGTAACTTTACTCTGATTAAAGATCGGCAATTCTCGTGAATCGTCATTTGGTGAATATTCTCTCGAGAATACGCTAGAACAAATCACTAGCACAGGTGTAGGTTTGGAAGGGTGCCAAAACATTCAGAATTTGCAGGCAAATGTGGAGCACCAACAACTTAACGCTGTTTCTGTACAGGACGAATAAAGAGTGAAACAGTTTCAACAGACAAATAAATTCGCATAAAATTTATAACTTAAGAATCACTGTTTGCATTTAGGAGGAACTTTTATAAGGGCCTAACTATGATTGATTATAAAACTGACTGTAGTGTAGTAATAATAAATTGTATAAACTATTTAAAAATAATTTATTTGTATATTAAAGTAATACTTATGCGGCTATAGCTTTTGCTTTTCATTACTATACATTTGTTAGGCTTTTGAACAGTGTTGCACGTACTGTATATTCGAGAGCAAATATTCTGAGTTCTCTAACAAATGGAACTACTTTTTTTACTTTACAGGAGGCTACTGTGAAATATTTAAACAAGCCATTTCCTATTCATAAATAAAGCTCATCAGGTAAGGTGCCTTGACCCTCTAGCTTTTAGCTGGTGACAAGTTATATTATGATTTCGAACTAAATGCATAATCAAAGAAGACAGTATGAAGTTCAGTTTTTCCATAAAACTTTGTCGATCCTACTGAACATACCGGATGTTTCGAAAGAAAAAAAAATATATTCCAATCACGGAATAATACATTGAATAACAAATTCGCAAATTTGGTTTCGTAACTGCTTTGAAATCTGATTTTCATTGGCTACTGCATATCTCGTCAATATTAAGTATGGAAGTGAAACGTGTACAGGACAGTTGTATTCTGGCCTGACTGTGGTTTGTGTCTAATGAAGACCATTATAGCTCCATTTATTTTGTTGATGTTCTCATCTATGAAGTGCGAATCAGTAGGTAAGTATTATATGGAATTATTTTCGATTATATCAGATCATTTTAATCTTAGATTAATCTTCTAAAACTGTCCTTCGTGATCTGCTTTAAATGCATTTTTTTTTTTTTTTTTTTTTTCATAATTTGTAAACCTCCCTGGAGATCGATTTCATGCCATACATGTTACTATAGATTTAAGAGCGTTAATAATACCTGCAATGAGCGTGCATTTTGCTCAGCCGTAGTTAGTTTATTTAATTATAAATTACAGACCAAGTGAAAAACCACTAACACAGAATCGCATGATTTTTAAAAACAGATAATAGGGATAAAAATTGCATAATGATTATTTATTAAATCAAAGGCTGTAAGGGAATGTGACAGGCTGTAAAATTTGAAAAGAAATGCTGACCACAGCTATGAAAATGAAATCCATGTTTTAAGCATTTATATATCTTATAAATATGATTTGAATGTTTTTAATAAGATGAATAAGATATTTATAGTTGCACTTTGTACCTCAGAGTAAAGAGCGAAAAAAAATTTGCAGATTAAATCAAAAAATTTTGCTGAGAAAGAGGGACAGAGAGAGCGTAAAAATTTGTCTGATAGGGAGAGATTTTATAATAACAGTGGCAATAAACATTCATGATGATTATGTTTCCTCTCTTATTCTTCAAATTACTGCATCTCTTTTTCTCGAGTTATGTTATATGCAAAATTATTCTCTCCAATGATACTCGATTACAGCTTTTAGAATATTTTGTGGTGATTTTTTAAATTTAATTTGAATCGTAATTTTTTTAAAAATTTTAATCGTAATTTTTACAAAGATTTGCGCAGTCATTATTTTGTAGTAAGATTGCACTCATTTATATTTTTCCACTTAGATGTTAATATTACCAGAGTTTTCATTAATGGTGAAGATGTCCTTGATGCAAATCGCTGCATTTCCTCTCTTAAAGCTAAAGAAGGAGAAGTCTTGCACATTCAAATTATAGGATGTAAGTATCATAGGTAATTTATTATTATTATTATTATTATTATTATTATTATTTATTTTTTTTTTTTATTTTTGTTTTTGTTTTACGCCTCTGTGAAGTCTACTGGTACCAAGTGCATGGGGTGGTTGGTTGTGTAAGGTTACTACGCTGCTCGATATAATTAACAGGAAACGTGGTGTAACTCGTGCAGCTTGCGCTGAAGCGGGGAAAAAATTGTATGGTAGTGTACCATAGAATAACGATTAAATGAAGTGAGAACTTCATCAGGTATAAAGGGACATTTATAGGGGTTTACCACAATTTACCAAAAAATTCACATTAGAGTTCTCGTGTGGGGCGAAATAATGATCGACGGTCGCACCCTTCTTCATGTTTTTGATAGGGATATCGTAACTGCGCAGAGGTACCCAGAACAAATCCTCGAACACTATGTGAAACTTTTTGCAGATGCGGTTGGCCCAGATTTTCCTTTCATACACGACAACGTCACTGTATATAGAGTTCAAGCTGTGGAGGAATATCTTGAAAGTGAAAAATATCAAACGATTGCCTTGACCAACACAATCAGTAGACTTGCAGTAGCGGACAAAAAAAACTGCATCACCTAAAAAAAAAAGTAACGTTTGTAGGGAAACGTATAAGATAGTGTTTGATTACAGACATTTTCTTCGTTGAAAAGCAAAGGTATTGCGTCAGATAACGCTTCTATTGCATCAGACTGTGATTGCAAGGTATTGCATCAGACTGTGATTGCAAGGTATTGCATCAGCCGTTTCTATAAATACGGCGTTGGAAGGGTATACACGCTCATTAGTATCATGATTCGCGGAGGTATAAACATGGCTCCATATGTTCAGTTGACACCAATAAAAAAAGTGTAGTTGTTGCGCTGTCCCAGGAAGGGCTTTCTACACGTGCTATCGCTGATAAAATAGGCTGCCACCAGTCAACAGTATAGCTGGTTATGAAATTATAGCGTGAAACCGGTGATGTAAAGAGAAGACCTGGATCAGGCCGTAAGAGAGTGACTACGCCTTTCCAAATCGATAGTTGAAACGGCTGTGCCTTCATAATCACCATGCTAGTGCTCCTGATCTAAAACTGCACTTTGAGATGGCCTCTGTTGTTGAAACAAGTGCACGAACTATCCAAAGACGGCTGCAGGAATGTGGTCTGCATGCCTATCGGAACAAGAAGAAGCCTTTGTTGACCCAACAAATGAGGAAAAAGCGACTTGCTTGGGCTAAAACTCATGTTTCATGGTCAAAAGAGTAATGGGACATCGTCATCTTTTCTGACGAATCGAAATTCAACCTGCATGGCTCGGATGGGAAGAGATATGTAAAAAGATGAAAATCGGAGGCATACCATCCTGAATGCATAACTCCGACTGTAAAGTTCCCCGCCGGTCAGATGGTCTGGGGATGCATAACAAGCAAAGGAGTAGGGCGAATTAAATTTATTAACAGAATGGTGAATGCAAAAACCTACACTGTTGTCTCGGAGGAGTGCCTGAAACCCGTTATTAGAGATCACCACACAGACGTCCAAAACTGCATTTTTCAACAGGACTCAGTACCTTGCCACACAGAAAAATTGGTAAGTTCTATGCTACTTAGCTTTAATGATGAGTTTGTCTTCTTGTCTCACAAGACTTAAAACATACACCAATGTTTTCCCTAGTTTTTCTCCCTTAAGGTGCAGCCATACCTCAGAAATGTTGGCATTACAGTGTAGGACTGGCCCGGCAACAGACCAGATTTGAAAATTGCTGGTACATAATGTTATCTAAAATTGCTCAGAAGTAGCCAACAAGTAAGATTCAGCTGCACGAGAGCATTGTAAGGGTGTGTTACTACGAAATTGGGCAACCGTATTGGGCAAGGGGAGAAAAACCTTGCTATCTACGCCTGAGACTGACTAACTCAGCCACGGAGTGAAAAAAGCCCATTAAAGTTCCTCGCCTCATCGACGGGATTCGAACCAGGGCCTTTTCCACCCGGTGTGGGGAGGACGGTTATTATTATTATTATTATTTGGGTTTTTTAGGAGCATTAGCAACTAAGGCCATATTGCTCCGGGGATATGCGGTGGTCATTTCCTGACCTTTCCGCATCCTCCGTATTTGGTGGTGACGGGCTCGAACCCCGGTCTAATCAAGAAGCGTGTGCTAAGCACTGCTGCTCCTTCCCACCTGGCTACGGAGCCGCCTGGGGAGGACGGTGACGACACCACTGTGCTACCCGCGCAGACCCAGTTCTGGTGTTGCTGTTCCCACAGGAGGCGTGCTCTCTTGTTCTTCATTGATAACAGATGTAAGAGATGTGGCCGTCGGCTGTTGTACCCCATTGGCGACAAAGTGCGACTAGTGGTCCGTGTGACATTGTGGCCCGTCTGTTTGCTTGCACAATTCTAGCCATCCTCCTCTGACCTCTCTCATCAACAAGCGATTTTCTTCCACAGGAGTGCCGTTGAGAGGATGTTTTCTGTTCGTTGCGCCATTCTCGATACACTCTTGAAACTATGGTGCGTGAAAAGTTCAGGAGCACTGCCGTTTCGGAGATGTTTTGTGCAGCACGTCTTGCACCTACTACCATGCCACGCTCAAAGTCCGTTGGATCACTCCTTTTCCCCATTCTTGCTACGGTTTGTGCGCTTAACTGATACTAGAAAGGTTGTTCTGCTGCATTTATATGCATCATGTGACTTGCAAAGTTGTAGGACAAACCATTTGTGTGCACAGCAGGGGTGTACCTAATAAAGTGGCAGCACAGTGTATATCCCACCTAACAAATATATTTCGAACATTTCTGTAACCCACAATCCAGCGCAAAACGCAACATTTGCAAAATTGACAAGTGATGCAGTTTTTTGCCAGCCACTGTAAATTTGATCGGTCATGTGTAGAAGGCCCTTGGGCGTCGCATTGCATGTCAACAGCCAATTCCTCGGCCATTTGTTGAGCTGCAGTTTGTGCTGTTCGAAGAATGGGAATTTTTGCCACATAATTTTATAGAAACCCTTATATTGAGCACGGTTCACGGGTGCCAGGCTTGTTTAGCCGTTGCAGGGGATCATACGCCATACTGACGTGTGACCATATTTTCGAGCATATTGTATCGATTTCTGTAATGTGACATTTTTTGTAATTCTTATACAACACCTACAAATGTCCCTTAAACCTCTCCAAAGTTTCCGCTGTCTCTTCATTTCATCGTTATTCTATGTTAGCCAACACGTCAAATTATGTACCACTTCATTGCAAGCTGCATGAATTATACCACATTTTCTTGGGTGTTCTGCTACTTTTATCGAGCAGTGTATTATTATTGTTATCATTATTGTTTGTCTTGGAACTCTCTGGCTGTCCCAGAGGTGTTCAAATCGCGGCTTTTTGGAGTTCTATGTAAGTGTCCTCTGGGAATCCTATTGCTGCTAGGTTCTTATGGAAGCTCTTTGCCACCACGCCGGTGGTTCAAATAGTGAGGGGGATAATCATTACATGTCCCATATGCTACATTTATTTGACTTTCTGTCTTAGTACTGAGTACTGCCTCATTTGTTTTCTCGTAGGTTTTCTGAAGGTTGCTGGTGTTGGGCACCGCTATGTCGATCAGGTAGGAAGTCTTTTCGTTCTTGTCGATGAGGGTTATGGCTGGTCTGTTGCGGGGGATCGTCTTGTCCTTTATTAAGTCATGGTCCCGGTACAGTTTTTGAGTAGGAGTCGCTAGTAGCCCTGAGTTTTATACTTGTAATATTGTAAACTTTTTTTGATCAACTGATATTTTTGCTCTATCTTCTAATGTATTATCCTAGCGACCTGTTCGAGTCTGTGAGTGCCCTCCATCTGGGTGCTTACCTTTTATTCTGCGGTTATTTGCTATTGTTTCTGAAGTAGCCAAATCCTGTGCTTTCACCTTCACGATGGTGGGACTTTTAGTAATCCTGGGTATAACCTCCATGCACATGCACAAGGTGGATAACCACCTAGGTGTGAACAAACATAAGCAGGGGTCGCGGTGTAGCGCCCACACCACATGCAGGAATGCCGACCCTCTGAGTTAAGAGGCAGTACTAGGTGGTAGATGACTCTCATCAACCGGTGCAATACCACCACTTTGCTTATTGGAGTCTTGAAATGGTGGAACACATGTTTAGTTTCCAGATCTAAGTTCCGATCAACTCATCCCCATCTCTTCCATCACGCAGTATGATTGATGACTTTTAAGGTTATGATGAACATCGTGGCGAGATCCAATCTTCCTTACATTTCGAGAGTACAGCTCTAAAACGGTGTTCGCAGGCCGGCCGCTAATTAGTGTACCGGACCGAACCTATTGGTAACTCTCTAGGAGGCTTCCGGACCAGCTAATGTATAATCTTGCTACCTCTACTCTGCCAGATAGTGACTGGAGGTAGCCCGAGTAGTGTGAATGCCTGGGACATTGTCGAGGCCACGTTATGCCAAGGATCTGGGTATATTCTTACCACGTGTACGCCACATCCAAAAATTTAATTACTTCATACAGCACGTCCCCCTCACTTTTTCTTACTATTGAATACACCATGAATTGTCAAACTAATAGAGTAAGTTTACATGCAAAAAGATCTAAACCTCTGAAACACTACCTAGTTCATTTCACAAATATATGTGGTCTCAATTATAATCTCAACGTGTGACCATATTTCCACTTGCAGTCTGCCAAACCCCATGTTCTCTTTCTGACAGAATCCCAGTTATCGGTTAATTCAACTACTGCTCATCTCAGCTGCGCAAATTATTCACTATATGATTCCTTTCGCCTCAAAGGTGGTACTTGTACATGTTTCCGTTCCGATATTCCCTGCCAGAGAATTGGTAACTTGGAATCTCCTTTCTTCGAATTCCTCTGGCTTAAAATCTCTCTACCTCATTGTGTCAAATTCATTTGTTGTCCTTACCGTTCCCCACTAATCACTTGTAGCTGTTTGACGTCCTCACTTTGCAACTTGACTTTCTCCAGTTCAACTTTCCTAAAAGTGAGGTAATTTTCCTTGGTGATTTTAATGTTCAGAACTCCAGCTGGCTTTCGTTTTCTAGTCACATCGACCCAGTTGGCCGAGATGCTGAGGCTTTTGCAATTTCTAATGACCTTGCAGAGATTGTTCATTTACCTACAAGAATTCCGGAAAATTCTATCCATACAGCCAACACGTTTGATCTTTTTCTCACAAACAACCCTTCTAAGTACACGGTCGAAGTGAGTGGTCCTTTAGGTACCTCAGATCACAACTTGCTGATTGACTCTTCTCCAATGGAGCCTTTATCTCATGGCTATTCCGAACCTCGTATTGTTTGGCTTTACACGAATTCAAAATGAAATGCCCTGCGAGATTTCTTTTCTTCTTTTCCTTGGTCGGATTACTGTTTCAAAACTTCTGATGTCAACGTTTGCTCAGATCGTGTCAGTTAAATTATTCTTGTAGGAATGGAATCCTTTATCCCACACTCCAATTTAAAATCTCGTCCTTTTTCTAAACCTTGGTTTTCCAATTAATGTGCAAGGTTATTCAAGAGAAGAAAGTTGCATATCCTAATTGGCTTCTTTCTGATTCTTCAGTTTCATTTTCTGCCTACATCAATGTTCGCAACAATTGTAAAGCAGTTATTAATCAGTCCAAGCTAGATTTTGAACAATCCAAGAGTTGAAAACTTGCTTCTTGGCCTAGTGGTAGCAGAGCATTCTAGTCTCTTGCCAAAGCTATCGTCCGCAACTGTTGGCCATTTCTCCTCCCATCTCTGTGCAAACCAGATAATTCTGTTGCCACTTCAGCCAAGGATAAAGCTGACCTGCTAGCATCCCATTTTCCTTCCAACTCATCTATTAGTGATCTTGGTAAAACACCGCCCACCATTCCCCACACGCTCCATGGAATGTCTCCTGTGGTCTTCCCTCGAAAGGATGTCAGAAGGATTTTGACGAATCTTGATGCTAAGAAAACTCCAATTGCCGATGGTATTTCTCCACTTGTTCTCAAAACATGCGCTCCTGAACATACTCCTGTTCTTTGCCGCCTTTTTTCACTTTCTTATTCCAAAGGTGTTTTTCCTTCTGCTTGGAAATTTTATCATATCCAGCCAGTTCCTAAAAAGGGTGACAAGTCTCCCCCATTCAATTCATATTTGGAATAAAGGTCTTCTAAACAAGCTTCCATCTTATGGTTTGCCAACTGTTTTTTTTTTAATTGGTTATCCTGTTTTCCCTCTGATCGCTCACTGAGGGTAATGATAGATGGCTTTCTGTCTTCTAACTTCTCCACTGATGCCGGTGTCCCCCAAGGTTCAGTTCTTTCCCCCACTCTTTTCCTCTTATATATTAATGACCTTCTTCCATTGAATGGAAATCCTATCCATAGTTTTGCTGATGATAGCAGATTGCATTCCACTTTCCATTTTAAGAAACCTTGCCCTGCTCAATCAGCTTCAGATTCTCGAAAATCTGGTACCAATTCTTTAAATGCCGATCTCCAGTGGGGCAAAGACAACTTAGTTTATTTCAATCCTTCTAAAACTCAGTCTTGTCTTATATCTTACAAAAAGGATTCTTCTGTTCCTGTGCTTATCTTTGGTGATACTCCGATTACTAGCAAGATAATATATCTGTTTCGGGGATTACCCTGACTTCTATTCTCTCTTTGCACAAGCACATTACAAATATTGCTTCCTCTGCATCTAATAAACTTAGTTTTTTCTTTTGCTCTCGGCGTTACTTTTCTTCCAAACAGCTGTTCACTCTGTACAAATCACAAATCCGGCCTACCATGAAATATTGTTCCCACATCTGGTGCGGTGCTCCCAAAACCTCTCTCAGGCTTCTAGATTCCATTCAGAAGAGGGCAGTTACGTTAATTAATGACTCCTCTCTAACGGAGTCTCTCTGCTTCATAGACGTAGTGTTTCTGCTGTATGTCTTTTCTACAGATACTTCCGTGGGCACTGTTCTTCTGAATTAGCTTCTGTAATTCCCGCTCTCTCTTTCAAAACACTCCGAACAAGTTCCGCCAACAAGTTCCGCCACCACATCCATTTACTCTCCAACTTGAACTCACAGAACCAACTTTTCGTCTTCCTCGTTTATTCATTCATCTGCCGATTTCTGGAACAACCTTCCTCCATACGTATTTCCTTAAAATTACAGTTCTACAGAAGTTCAAGTCTAATGTCAACAAACAACTTCTTTCGTCTTCTCAACCTCGAACCCAAGCACGGTACTAACTACTATAGGTTCTAATGCTTCTCGTGTTTCGGGTTTGCATAAAAAAAAAGCTAGTTGGCATCGTTCACATGTGTCATCTGTCACTCCCGGGTCCTTTGCAATGTGTTTCCTCGTGTTGATTGCCTGGCCTTGGACGATGAGCATGACTCCTTCGTTCTCGGGGAAAAGCTTCCCGTTCGTAAGCCATGTGTTGGAGGCCATCTTGTCTCTGTTGGCTTGATGGAGGTCATTGTAGTTTGCGCTATGCGGTTCCCTCTCCACCCCATCTTTCTGACATTGTTTTTTTTTTAGGTCTGTGTGAATTTGGTCTCCTTGTTAAGGTTGAGTGTTGGGTGACGTTATTCTCCCTAATGGTTTGGTGGAATGGTCTCTGATTTCCTAGAAGTAATCTGCAGGTTCTTAATCGCCTTCTTCTCTTGTTCAGTGAGGTCTGTCAATACAATATTTATTACAATGTACACTATTATATAGAAAATCTGTATATATATATATATATATATAGAAAAATATTATATAGTAACAATGCCCGAAGTCCAATTGGCTCACTCTCATAAAGATAAGAACCGCAGCCCACAATCAGTTCTTGGCATTCCAGGACTGAACAGCACAAGGAGCTGCCCAGTTCAGACGATAACAATCCAGCACCAAAAGAAGACGCTTATAGAATAATAGCTTTCCTCCTTCCACATTTCAACAATGAAGTTATTTGAGGATTAGCAACCCACTGTTAATCAGAATGGTACCGCACATCATATAGTTATACAAATAAATTAAGGCTTCCATTTCGATAGCTAGAGGACAACTTACACATATTCTACCATTGACCTCCAACGTAGTTCTTAACATAATCAAACCGATGTTAGTCATTTTTCTCTAGCCTGATCATCTAAGGGTTGCTTCCTCTGTAGGAGTACAGGTCTTCCTTGAAAAACCTTCCAGGCAAAGGATCGGAACGCTAAAAAGTTTTCTTCGTTGTAACGAGATGCATATCGCATCACATCCTGGTTTCAAAGGCTGAATATTATTATTATTATTATTATTACATCCGTTTATTTCCATAAGGAAACCACCCCGGGACGGCAAAGTGCCAGGAGGGTGCTAAGTACATATCAGGATACGAGATACTACGTGCAGTGGGTTACATATACTGAACACGTAGTCTCGTCCCGAAATATTATATACACATTCTATGTTTAATATGTACGGTATTTACACATTAATGATTCTGTACATACATTATACAACTCATATATTTACAATTCACTAATAATTCCATCTATAACTTACATATTTACATAACTGTTACAGAAGGTATATTTTTCCAGTCAACAAATTATTATTGTTCCTAAAGCAGAAGGCTTCAATTTTCTTCACAATTCTTTGGTACTTTGCAGCCGATTCATATTTCGGTAAGTCTGTACGAATCCTGGAAGATCTCTTTCCGGTATGTTGCATCCTCACACAGTTTTTCGGCATCTATGTGCAGAGAGTTAAATATTTTCGCTGCATTTGATGGGAAGAATCTTTGTAGGTTACTAAGATTGTTCAGGACTGAACGCAGTGGATTATTTAGTTCTCCGCAACGTCTAGCAGTGGCACGCGGTTTAACTAGAATATTATCCAGGACTGGAGCATCTACTCTGCCTGTGAGCATTTGTGCGAGAGTGTGTATGTTCCTGTTAATTGTCCGCTGCATCCAGGGTGTGATGTTAAGGTTTGAGTAGAGAATGGCCCTTGAGATAGTAAAAGGGTGGCCAGCAACTCTGTTAAGCCATCGCAAGAACCAGTACTCGATCCCAAGGACGGACTTATAATGTGAATCTGGAGCTGAAGACCAGATTTGCGAGGCATACATTGCAATTGGCAGGGCACACATTAAAATGTACTTGGTCGCTAGTTGAGGATCCCTAATTCCTACCAGTTCCTGTCTAGTAGCCCATAAAGCGGCGAATATTTTTGTCTTCATATGGGCGAAGTGTTGAGCAAAGGTGAGTCTGTCATCCCACTTAAGACCCAGGTCCAGGTGAGAGTGCACTTTTTCCACACTAGTCCCGTTCACAGAGATCGAGATGTCATTTTTATTCTGCTTGTAAGTTATGGTCATTTGGGCAGACTTCTGTGCATTAATACGGAGCCCGATGCAATCCAGGTAGCTCTCAAATTCTCGGATTGTGCTATTTGCCATCTGACAAATACCTTCTGCTGAGTCATGGTCTTTGGAAGTGATGAAGAATTTTACATCGTCAGCATATGTTATAAAATTGCAGTACCGTGCAAGAAACGGCTCCAGGGCGGCCGCGAAGAGAGTAGCCGAAAGAACTCCCCCTTGTGGCACTCCTTGCGAGATGGTAAAGCAAGATTGTAGCTTTTGGTGCTTAACAATAAGTTTTCTATGCTCTAGCAGGCTGGTTATTATAGTTAACAAATTTCCTCTTACATTAAAATAATTCTTTAAAATCTCAATGAGCGCTGGAATTGAGACGTTGTCGTAGGCTGCGGAGATATCCAAAAAAATAATATCAATTTGCTTTTTCTCATTTAGTGCTTTCTGCACGCGAAAAAGGGTTTCCAGCAAGTTTGTTATTGTTGATCTACCCGAAATAACTGAGTGCAAATGTGGTGGTCTATGGCTGAAGCAGTGTTGATTGATGGTGGGAAGAAGTGCTTTTTCGAATACCTTCTGTAGGGTGCAACTAACAGAAATTGGTCTGTAATCCTTAGCCAATTTTGGGTGTTTAATCTTTGGTATTGGAGTTACAATGTAATTTTTCCAGGCTTGCGGGAAAGCTCCTGACCTAATGATTTCCTGATAGATGTGCAGTAATAGATCTATTATAAATGGGCTACTTATCTTAAGGATGAACATTGGAAATTTGTCTGGTCCAACAGTGGCCTTATTGGGCAGATCGTTGATTGCTTTCATTACGCTCTCTTTGGTGATTTGTATTTCACTCAAAGGAGGTCTTGTTGGTTCCTTTATTGCCGAATAGTTTCGCTTGTTTAAATCTTTCAGGAATTCAAAAATTTTGTTACCATTATCAGTGTTCTCAATTTGATTCAGTCCATGCAGGTTACTAAAAGTGTTATTAGCCCATTCCTTGAAGATGCATTCGGTCATATTCTCTGTGCTATTTCTATTGCTAGTAATTCTTTTTGCTCTTTTTAGTTTATTATGAACAACACTGCAGTGTGCCTGTCGTTTTGCTTTGATGAAATGTGCTCTTTCTTTCTTATAACGAATGTGATCGGCAGGATGACCCGTTCTTTGCCATTTTCTATACAGTTTTTGCTTCCTGAGGAAACTTGCTTTCAGTTGTGGGTTAAACCATTCTTTTGTTCTCTCAGATATTTTGATTTCTTTTGCTGCTCCTTCCAATGCTGTTTGGTATAGCTTTTTAGTAATCATTTCTAAAGCTTCGTCTACCGGCTTTACTTGCAGGTCATTCCAGTTGTAACTAGTCAGGTGACTGAGAATGACCTCTGCATTAATATACTTCACGGAGAAAAGATACTTACTTTGCTTTTCCCAGTTCGTGTGGTTACCCTGAATGTTTTTATGCATCTTCAGTGCTGCTTCTATTTCAATGGGATTGTGGTCCGACTTAAATTTTATGCAGTGTTGCGCTAGCCTTATGTCTAACGAACTATGATACAACAGGTCAAGTTGCTGCATTCCCCTTGTCACTGGTGTCGGAAGCTGCGTTAAGTGCAATGCACCCAATGTCGCATCCAGCTCTTTCTTGGCCTCCCTGTGTTTCGGAAGAGGCAAATTAAAATCTCCCGCTATTATTGTGTCGACTGATGGCTTTAGATTTGTAGCAAGCCAAGCATAGAGTTCGTTTCTTGTCTCCTTTGTGTGCTCAGGTGGGAGGTATATGATGCATATCTGTATTTTCACGTGCTCTTTTGAAAAGGTAACGCAAATCCCTTCAAAATTATTTGAATTGGTTTTTCGTTCTCTTATAGGCTGGTATTTATTTTGGTAGCAAATTATAACTCCCCCTCCTCGCCTATCTGTTCTTCCGGTTCCCACACATTTGCAGTTTGCTGCCGCAGTTAGCCGATCTAACTGTTTTCCATTTCCCAACCAGGTTTCGATTAGGCAAATGAAATCCAGGTCCTCGTACATCATCATCGTTTGTAGGGTGTGGAGCTTATTTGAGATGCTCCTCACGTTTTGTACAAACAGGTGGATGTGATGTTCTGCATCCCCAGCTGGGGGTAGTTTTCTTGATTGCTATTGAGCCCGATTCCTTGCATCATTTTTAACCAGTGGTCTGGCCCATCTGTCTCTGTAGGGCTTGACTAGGGTACCTACCGGCCAGGCGCTTACGTCTTGTAGGCGAGTTGCTTTATCTGGTGGACAAGAGATTATAAAGGAGGAGTAAGCTGGGTGTCGTGTTTTCACTTGCTTTACTTCCACAATTATCCCATGTTCGCCCTCACACATGGCTTTAATATTTTTGGGCTGTGTTGTGGGTCCCAGCCTTGATACAAAAATTTGCTCTCTGGTTGCAACGGAAGTAATGTTGTAGATTTCAGAAAACCGTTTGTTTGTTTCAGGTGTGTTACAGGAAGACACGTTAATACTTTCTCTGTGAACTGGATTACGTCGTCGGCCGTCCTCGGCGAGAGTAGGCATGAAATATGAGGTACATTATCTGCTAACTCTTCTCTCAGGTCTTAATACTCGTGGCGATTAAACATGACGTGTTCGGAGTCCTCTCGTGTCACAAAAACATATTACGCGCTCACCCCTAAGGCATTTAATTTAGCAAAAACAAGCCATGTCCATTAATAAAGAAAGTTGATTGTAAATTTGGATTGAACCAGCCAGGCATACGTCTACCAGCCTTCTTAACACATGGAAGAATTTTTTTTTTTTTTTTATTATTATTATCAGTCCTTTGACGCTATTGTCCCACCCTTCCTGTTCAAACCACGCCAGGCAAACCCATATTTGCTTCTTTTCCTCCTTGTAGCCTCTGTCACATTTTCTCATACCTTCTTCTTTTCCTTTGTTAAACGCACATTCACCTAAAAAGCAGACTCAAATCAAAAGACATTCTTCCAGTTTACAACTGCAGTGCATAATTTGACACAGTTTTGCATCCCATATTGAGCCGTAGCAGCATCGCTCTCTGATTTATTTATCGTGACAGAGAGATGTCCATTCAAGAGAATGGACTTGCTTTTGGTAGTTGATGCTGTCAACCTATGAAGAAGACACCGACCATGCAGTTCTGATAAAGCAAAGTTTCAACGTTCTTCTACTTCCAATTGTTAGTCTGCACAAGTATGGCCAGGTCGTCTGCGTACGCTGCCATCCGTGTTATTGGGTATGTCTGGAGTTGCCAGTCATTTAATACTAAATTCCACATGAGTGGCCCAAAGCCTGATCCCTGTAGAGATCCCCGAATCAGTTTCTTGGTAACAGTCGGACTGTTTGATTTTACCATAAAAACTCGGTCTCAGAAATTATCTTGCTAAAATTGTGACATAAACCGTGCTTTACGAAGTAGCATTAGTGCACTGTTTCGACGAATGGTGTCAAATGCGTCACAAAAGTCTATAAATGGACCCAAACAGGTACTTTTTCACCACATTTTACAGGCATTGCCTTTCCAGGGCATCATCCATTCCTCTCCCCGGTGTTTTAGGGTACATTCCTACTTTATGTTGTTAAGCATGGTGGGCAGTGGGTTGAGTGTTAGACAGACCCACAGCAGGCTCAAGGAATCTCCCTGGAAGATTCCTCTCCTGATGGCGATCAGCGTAGTAATGTTCTCGACCTTAATGATAGTCTTCTGTTTCTCCATGGCTGTTTCTAGGAAGTATGTCAGTGTTGGGTTGACTATGTAGATCTTCAGTGTCTCTAACATCCAGCTATGGGACGCGGAGTTGAAGGCCTTGATATAGCCTATATTGGCTATATCAAGGCCGTGTACAGGTTGCTTCTTGTTGACTTGATCCTTAACTTCAGCGGCAATGGTCATTTGCTCCTTATATCCTTTGCTCATCTATTTACACCCCTTTTGCTTCTCGATCATGATGTTCTGGCTATCCTAGTGGTCTGATATCTTCTTGCAGCTGGTCAGGATTATTAAGAAATAAATACCCTTGGATGGTATTTATTTCTTAATAATATTTTGGAGAGCTTGAGGGTCGGTGTGAAAGTTGTGTGGAATGTTCATACTGCTATTAGTCATTCTGTAATCTCCTTTATTAATGGTATGGAATTTGTATAACTTTCACGAGTTGCCAATTATTCTTTTAGGACGTTATAATTTGATGATTTATTCATTTATAGCTTACACAATATTACTGAAATCTTCGAGAGTTAGTGATGAAATATATTTTTATCACTAACTCTCATGAAACATTTCACATCTGGGATGTCAGTCGTTATTTTCCCCAATTTTCCATTGGGAAAGCTTTATTTATTTAAAGTATAACGAATAGATAACTCGATAGTAAAGCTTTCCCACTATGAGATGTAAATATTTCTAAAAATGTGTAATTTCCATAATTTAGACTTTAGACAGAAATGCATTCGTTTATTTCGATTATTAAAATTACCAGATTTTGTTTTATCTAATAACAGCCATTTATTATTATTTTTATTAATTTATATTTTAGCTTTGTGGGATCTTCCGATAAGTTCTAATGCATTGGCTGTGAATTTTGAACGAACAGTAAAGTTAATATCGTACACGTACCAAGTTGACAGGTTTTTGGAAATATATGACTTTAAATGTACTGTTGGAGATTTACCGTGCACAGTGAACATCATAGATGGATATAAACTTAAGATTCAGTTGAACTCAACACTTCCGAAAAGACTAAAACCTGTAAGTATTAGAAAATGCTTTGATAAATTATCTACACTGATATGCATTATTAATCTAAATATTAGAATTTGTTCAGATTAATTATTCACAGCATAACAGTAATAAAGCCTTGTTAAAATTAGTTAAAGGTGCTAAATTCTGTCTTTTTAAGATCTAAGTTATCTCTGCTAAACTGCATATTGTAATTATGTTCTGAATCTAATATACACCAGTCAATAGTTTTGGTCTTCTCGGAGAAAAATCAATGTTCAGTACACTTTGACACTTGAGGAATATCGCTTCGGAGAGTCAATCAAATAAGTTATTTGGGTAATTAGATTGTGTGGATGTCAATACTGCTTGTCAATTATGGAACTAAGAGCTTTCTAAAGGGGATAGATTCATGGCAGACAATGTTTAATTTTCTTTATTCTTTGTATTGCTGGATTACAATACTATTTTGATATTTTATATTTGAGCCCTCGGCTTACTTTGTTTTTTTTTTGTAAGCCCGACATATCTGTAGCCGACGGAACCTTCATTTTGATATCATATTAGACATCATTGCTGTATTTTTTTAATCATTCCTCCGGGGTATAATCTACTTGTTTCTGCCTTGATTTGGAGGCGCCTGTACACCTCCTAATCTGAGTGGCTCTTTCAAGGATTGCCATCAAAGTTCGAGAGAAAACAGTAATAAATTTGTACAATAATCATTATGCAGGCAATAGTATAACGTTGTCATTGCCTGCATAATATGGCATTATACAGGCAAGAAGAAAATTACCAAGCGTTTTTGTAGTACAGTGTAAATGACTTTTAATATCGTCGATTTATGGAATACAATGTTGTGGCTGCAATTTTCAATGCAACTTTGAATATTTTGCCGATTTCTGAGAATATTGAGTTCCGCATGTAGTAGGATTCCAAAGTGATATTGTATTTTGATGACCTTCTTCTACAACATTGCGATAGATCTTGATATATTTGTTTATTGAAAGGTGCAATACCAATCTTCATGTCCATTCCAAATCGAAGCTACTAAGAGCTCATTTCTGTGAGCTCTCTTTATTATTATATTTATTTTTTTCAGTAATAATAGGATGGCCCGTATTTGGTGAAAAATATAAATTTAGTAAAAATATCAAGCCGATGTATTTGGTTGCTGAAAATACAGTGTTCTAGTTCGGAAGTATCGTCACTAATATTGGTGGTTGTACTTTCATAACTGAAGAATAATAGGCCGAAAACTTTAGAATACATAAATCTAATTTTTATATAGAAGTTACCGATGGATGATAGATATTTTGCAAATTATTTATTTATATTGATATTGATTTTATCCAATATTGATATTTAATTTATGTTGAAACGGTATGAAAAGTGCATACAGGTTGCACTCATTTGTAAACTTTTGTGTTGGTATTAATATCATTTTAGCATTCACCTTCAAACTGGCTCTATGCTTGGTCAACGAATCAGTACGTATGCAATATGCGTATACGCTTGGCCTAAACATGAAATGCAGATTCAAAATTTCATTTTACAAAACTACAGAAACCATATATTGCTGTCATTCCGCTCAGTCTTAATGGTTACACATGTCATTAAAATTGGTATTAGTATTATAATAGAAAAATGACGTAAATAAGTGACCCTTTTGTGAAAAAATCAAACTGAAATAAAAAGAGGAAAAAGTCTCATTTCGCTCATACCTATCCAGATCCTAAAAGGTGTTTCTCCAATTCCACTAATAAGGTCACCAATAATAAAAACTCTCGGCAGCGACCACCGTGGAAGCCAATTTATTCCGGCGATCTACAACATCCTGTCAGAAAATAAATTTTATGAGATTCAACATCGTATTACCCCCAAAATTTTGTATTTATGCTTCCTGGTTCTTCTCTCTGCTGCCAATGAAAAATACACTCTCTCGTCCGTTTCACTGATTTCCTTCAGAGACATATATCGCTCAGCTTCAGTCACCTAAGGTGTCTAGTTGCCAAGTTTTGTCCACCATTTGTCCATAATGATATGGACAAATGCCACCATTTGTCCATAATGATATCCCCATTTTCTTTAGTAACCTTATTAGCCCCTCCAAAAAGAAAACTTGATATTTTATCGCATTTTTTGAAATATTCGGTAGGCAACTAGACGGAGTAATACTCTTAATCTGATTATCAGTTGTGATTCTTCATGCATTATGAATCTGCAGATAAAGGAACCATTAGGTGGTAGTGATCACAGTGTGCTGAAGTGGGATTTACTCAAAGAGGTAACTACCATCAGAGGTGAAGGGAAGGTTTTTTGCTTTCGTGAAGGCGACTACGGCAGTCTGATCTGAGACAGTATTTAAATTCCATGCAGTGGGACCAACTATTGATGTTACCAACAGCAAATTCAAAATGGGAAGCATTCAAAGAACTTATCTTGGAGGCTACTAGGCTTTACATACCAACTAAGAAATATTGTTCAAGGTTTAGCTTAAATGGATGTCAGATGAACTAATGAGACATATGGCAGAGAAGAAAAATACATGGGATACATATAAATTAATGCGTGACATGGAAGCCTATGATAGATATAAGCTGGTCTGTCACCAAGTCACAAAGGAGATTAGGCAGACGAAGGAAGATTATGAGAAATCTTTAGCAAAGGATGCAAAGAAAAACAACAAAGAGTTCTTTACCTATGAAAACTATAGAAGGAAAGGGATGAATCAGTTTGGTCCACTGGAAATTGATGGTTCAACTGTTGATGATCCTGCTCAGGTGGCTAACAAACTAAATGAATATTTTGCATCTACATTCACCAATGAGGAGTTATTCAGGAAGGGGAATGCCAGAGGTGAGTTAAACTCTGGCAGTGAGCTAGATGATTTTGTGATAACTGAGAGGAAACTGGAGGAGAAATTATTGAAGATAAACATAAAAAAAGCACCAGGGGTGGATGGGATATATCCAGTTATATTAAAGGAGGCAGAAAAGGAAGTAAGCAAACCCTTAGTCATAATTATGAGAGCTTCTTTGGACTCAGGGGAGGTACCCATGGACTGGAGATGAGCAAATGTGACCCCAATTCATAAAGGAGGATCAACGGGCGACACAAGTAATTATAAATCTGTTAGTTTAACTTCTGTTCCAGGAACATTAATGGAGGCATTGGTTAAAGAAGCACTGCAGGATCATCTAGACGAGACTTCAGTTATAGCTCGGATACAGCATGGTTTTGTTAAGGGAAAGTGTTTCCTGACCAATTTTATTGAGTACTATTTTGTGGTCACAAAGGAACTGGATGACGGGAATAACTTTTATATCATATATTTGGATCTTAGAAAAGCTTTTGATACTCTTGCACATGAACGACTGCTGAACACATTGGAGCAGTCTGGCATTGGAGGCAAATTGCTGCTATGGATAAAGGGATGGTTCAGCGGGAGAAGACAGAGAGTGGTAATCAATGGAGACTGCTCATCGTGGACTATGTTATTAGTGGAGTCCCTCACGGTGCAGTATTGAGTCCATTGTTGTTTTCTGTATTTATAAATGATACTGATGAGGGTATATCAAGCTTAATGTCCAAGTTTGCAGACGATACGGAGGTTGGCAGAGTTGTTAAGGACACTAATGACAGTATGCTGCTGCAATAGAATTTAGAAAAGTTGAGCAGACGGGCTGAGAGGGGGCAAATGAAGTTTAACATTGACAAATGTAAAGTACTATATACGGGAAGCAGTAGCCCCAGAGTGAAGTATCAACTCTGTGGTACTACGCCGACTGTGGTAGAGAACGAAAAGGACCAGGGGGTAATTGTGCAGGCAGATATGAAGTTTCAGAGCAGTGCAGACGGTCTGCAGGAGTAGCTCACAGTGTCTTGTCAATGATATACAGGAATGTTTCTAGCAGGGATAAGGAGGTGATTATCCCCTTGTATAAGGCAATGGTCAGGCCACACCTTAAGTACTGTATACAGGTCTGGAGGCCTCATTTTAAGAAGGATGTAGAGCTGCTGGAACGAGTACAGAGAAGGACAACAAGATTAGTGAATGGAACAAAGAGTTGCTCTTACGAAGAAAGGCTTAAATTTTGCAAATTACAGTGTCTGGAGACTGGGCACCTGCGAGGTGATCCGATTGAGGTGTATAAATCCTTGAATGGTTTGAGCATGCTCAATGCTGATGGAATTCTTCCTCTTGCTCAGAATAATCATCTGAGAGGGCATAAATTCAAATTGAGGAAAGACAGATTTGCGGAAATTTGCCTTTAGCCAGCGGGTAGTTTGTTGGTGGAACAGACTTCCATCCTTTGTTGTGGAAGCTGATAGCCTATATAAATTTAAGCCTGAGCTGGACACGTATTTGGAACGAACGGAGGGGTGAAATGGGCGCGGTTTTTTTTTTTTTTTTTTTTGGCTGGTGCTGCATAATCTTGCTTTCTTGCATCATATGCCTCTACTAATGCTAATGCTAATGACTGCATATACAGAAGACACATCTTGAATATTATCACACTCATCAGTTATTGTACTTGCATAATTATCACATTCATTCGTCATTGTAATTGAATCAATAGTCGAAATAGGGGTGGGAATAGACCCAATCTTCTCCACTTCGATTAACTAACCACCCTTTGCTCTGCGCTCGTACTAACTGAGCCGCAGGTCTTAATTGCTCGTGACCAATACTTTTAGAATAAACAAACTCACCTAACCTTCGTATATCGCCATGAGATTGAGGAATTTTAGGTGGGAGTAGGGGTGAGTATCCTCTGCCTCCCAACCGGATCTGTCTAAAGATCGTTTACCATTAAGATTTCTAACTTCCATAATTCTTTGACTTCAAAAACTGACAAATAGATTAATATTAGTAGTATTAAATAAGCAACATCCAAATGTATTAATAAAAACAATTATTTTAATAATTCAAACTTCTAAATCCTGTGTTTCTGATCTGTTCTTTTTAGCTCAAATAAATCAAAAAAAAAAAAAAAAAAAAAACAGAAAGCACCAGTAAAACCTTACTATTGTACTGTTAAGCCTTGAATTTATCTCGCCTTTTGCTGTAATTTATAATGCAATTTATCCTTAATAGATCGAAAGAAACACTAGAATTAGTACGTTGAGATTAGTAGAACAATCAAACAAGAAAAACAGCAAACTTATCAGCTGCAATCGCCGATACCTTCCAAAAAGTACAAAACTGCAAACGCTGCAATCTCAATATTATTATGAAATTAATCTAACAAAAGTTACTTGAGTGCAACTATGAAAGTATCCCAATGCTCCCATCTACCACAAGAAACAGTAACGCATAGCTAATGTGATTTTTAAAATTTTAACTCCATTAGCGACAGAAATAGTGGGGGAGACACGAAAATTACTCACATTTTCCTGTCTGGCTCTGCCATTTTTAATTTAAATAAATATTTTAAAATTATATTTAAAACCTACTCGTTGAACTCTTTCCAACGGTGTATAATAAGCTTTTGGTTATCGAAAACAATTTATCCCCTACCCCCATTTCTCAGACAAATTTTTGTCAACAACGATCAATATGGCGTTATGTTGGCCCACATAATGTACAAATCCATGCAAAATTTCAAGTCAATAGGTTCAATGGTTCCAGAGATACAATGCTGTTGACAGACAGACAACATAGTGACATTATAGGAGTCCTTCGTTAGACTACGTACCCTAAAAACTATATAGAATGCATAGAACAACAACAATAATAATAATAATAATAGCAATAATAATAATTCAGACGCAGCATGGGTTTGTTAAGGGAAAGTCTTGTCTGACAAATTTGATTGGACACTATGATGTGGTCGCAAAGGAACTGGATGCAAAAAATAATTTTGATATCACATACTTGTATTTCAGGAAAGCTTTTGACACTGTTGCACATGGAAGACTACTGTACAAATTGGAGCAGAATAGTATTAAGGGTAAGTTGCTACAATGGATAAAAGGGTGGTTCAGTGCGAGAAGACAGAGGGTGGTAATTAATGCGTGCTGCTCTTCGTGGATTAATGTTATTAGTGGATTCCCACAGGGTTCGTTGTTTGGCCCACTCTTGTTTTGTATATTTATTAATGATATTGATGAAGGTATATCAGGCTTAATGTCGAAGTTTGCAGATGATACAAAGGTTGGCAGGGTTGTTAATGACAGTGTGCTTCTGCAACAGGATCTGGAAAATTTGGGTAGATGGGCTGAGAAGTGGCAACTGAAGTTTAACATTGACAAATGCAAAGTACTGCATATGGGTAGAAGTAACCCCAGAGGAACGTACCAACTGTGTGGTACTAAACTTAGGGTGGTAGAAAATGAAAAGACCCTGGGAGTAATTGTGCAGTCACACATGAAGTTTTCTGAGCAATGTAGACAGGCTGAAAGAGCAGGTCATGGGGTTTTGTAATGATATACAGTAATTTTGCTAGCAGGGAAAATGAAGTGATTATATCTTTGATTAAGGCAATGGTTAGGCCACGCCTTGAGTACTGCGTACAGGTCTGGAGACCTCATTTTAGGAAGGATGTAGATTTACTTGAGCGTGTACAGAGAAGAGCAACAAGATTGGTGAGGGGAATGAAGAGATTCTCTTACCAAGAGAGGCTTAAGTTCTGTAAATTGCAGTGGCTGGAGACTAGGCACCTGCGCGGTGATCTGATTGAGGTGTATAATGCCTTGAATGGGTTGAGCACGTTGAATTCTGATGGGATCCTTCCACTTGTTCAGATTACGAACCTAAGGGGGCATAAATTCAAATTGAGAAAAGACAGATGTAAAACAGATGTGCGGAAATTTGCCTTTAGCCAGCTGGTGGTTAATTGCCGGAACAAACTTCCATCTGTCTTTGTGGAAGTTGATAGCTGAAATAAATTCAAGGAGGAACTGGACAAACATTTAGAGGGAATGGTGAGAGAGGGTAAGGTGATGCTACACATGCATAAGCTCATACGCTTGCGTTCTTGCATCACATGCCTCTATACTATTACTATTACTAATATAATACATATAACATCCATAGAGTACATAAATCACAGCGAGTATATCGCTTTCTTCAGCATAAGATTAACCTAAATGGCTTTGAGTTATAAAATCGCATTTGAACTGGATCTTCTGAGATACTGATAACATAGAGTACAACCCTATATCATCATCTGGGTATAACCTGATAGACGGATTGAGCCGGTATGGATATCTTTCACTTGGAGTCAGTTTTAGTTTTAATGACAGTTACAGGAATAGTGACGGCACGTGAATACAGATTTTCTCTTTTTTCCCTGTAGGCCGAAACACTGGACCACAGATCAAATTGGGGATACATTCGCACAACTGCAGTCCATAGTGATCACCCCTGAATCCAAGGGTGCACTCATAATTATGGCTAGTGGTTTCCTTACCTCCTTATCTGCCTCCATAAATCTAATTGGATAGAATCCATCCACCCCAGATGCCTTTTTTATATCCATTCTTAACAATTTCATCTCCACTTTTCTTTCAGTTATCACAAAGTCATTTAGCTGCCCGTTAGAGTTTGATAAATTTCTGGTGTCCCTCCCTAAAGAATTCCTTACGTGTGAATGTAGATGCAAAATACCTATTCTATTCATTAGCAACCTAAGCATTGACATCAACAGTTAACCCAATGATATAACATGTCCCAATGTGATTTACCCCTTCGTTCTATTTTTAATATAATCCTAGACGTCTTTGCTGCTTTTCTCTGCATTATTTGCCAATGATTTATTATAATCCGTCTTAACTTGCCTAACCTCTTTTGTAACTTGATTGCAGACTAATTTACATATATTTTCTGTAATGCCTTCTATTTCATCTGATAATTTATATCCATGTCATGCCGTTTTGTGATCTGCCACGTCTCTCAATAGTTCATCTGACATCGATTTAGGCCTTGAAGGGTATTTCTTCGTTGGTGTGAAAAGCATTGTAGATTTTATGATTACTTTTCAGAATGCTGCTTCCTATTTAGAATTTGTTGTTGGCAACATTACAGTACCACTGCATAGTCTTTAATAACTGTCTGAGACCACTGTAGTCATCCTTCCGAAAGCGAAAGCCTTTCTCTTTAACCCTTAACTGTAGTTGTATCTTTAATTAAATTAATTCCATATTAGTACATTTTGATCGCTGCCACCCAAGGGGACTTTCACCAGCAGATTCTTAATGCATGAAGAATCACTGCTGTTAACTATATCAAGAGTATTGTTTCCTTTTGCTGCCTCTCTAACATGCTACTGTGCATAGTATAATGATCAGGTGCCGCCTGTGGTTCCCTACATCTGCGCCATATGTACACTGTGAAGAAATACAGAACTGCTGCAAATGCCAGAAAGGTGTTCGGTGTTGAATACGTAGCATTGTGTTGAGTGTTCTGGCATTTGGCCGCAGAGCCCCTGGTGGGACCCCACATTGCCCACACACACACACACACACACACACACACACACCGCTAGAAGGTATTTTCTGGCTAGTTTGTTAGTGTGTGGGTTTTAGAGTCAAGAAAGGGGGACTGGTAGAAGTACGAAGAATGAAGAAGGCACCCTCAGGTATAATGGAATACATCCATCAGGCGAAAATAGGGGATGGAAGTGGGAGAAAAGTTGCCGTGCAAGGTAACACAAGCGTGATAGCCATTTGGCACTATCTTCTTACTCTTCTCATTCAGGTCCAGCTGTGACGTTAGTTTCAGTGGTGATGTCTAGTTTGTAGTTTAAGTCCTATCCGGTGATCTGTTTCTAAGTCAGTAGGGATATATTAATAGGAATGCAGCTGTGGCTGTCCTATATTGGATCTTCTCAGATTTGGTGGTGGTGGTGGTGGTGGTGGTGGTGGTGGTGGTGGTGGTGTAGTCTCATGTGCTGGTAGGCCTCTGCATTGGTTCCCAAAATATAGATGGTTGTCTTCTCTTGGTTTTGATGATGATCAAGATAGTGACTATATCCATGGTAGGGCCTTCTGTCGTGTGAATAAATCTTGTGCATAGCGCGTAAAGGCGACATAGTTTTCTTCACTTTCGAGGTGTGCTGTTCTTGGTTTTGAGGAAGGTAATGCGTCCTAGTCAGGAAAAGACATCTCAAGTCTTCATATATTTCGCACTGTACATCAGGTGGTCCCAACTTTCGAGGGAACCACAGAAGCATTGTGGGTTTTCGGTGATCCCTAGTGCAATGAACTTTCTGAGAGATCCATGGCCAGTTAACAAAAAGGTGACGTATAGGCCAGGGAGAACCATGTGGGAGATTTCCGGTATACTGTTGCTATTGTAGGTATGAATTTTCTGGTGACTACTCCTTTTGTACAGTGCCTCCACCTAGATTGCCAAACCTGGTGCAATTATGCAGTGAGGCTCTTCTTCTCGGCGTTGATGTTATTTGAGGGGTTGGGGGTAAAATCCAGACAGGAGATGGCTTTACTTTTGGAAAGCATATAAAGAAAACCACATTTAACTATTTCTAGATCTAGAGGTAGCACGCCGGCCAGCACTTTCAAGGCATGGGTGCTGACAGTGCAGCAGGCACGGGTGATGGTGGGCAGGATGACGCGCTGAACCGAATCCAGCTTCCTCTTGTTAACTGCTGTGGTGGCCTTTGAATACCAAACACCGGATGCATAGGTGATTATAGGGGTGAACATAGCTTTATAAATGAGGATGAGCGCGCGTCGCTTCAATCTCCAGGCCCAACGTGCCATTCTTGCCACGAGTGAAGTATATTTTCGATTCTTGGTATGTAGATATTTCAGGTGTGGTGTGAAAGATAGGTTTCTATCAAAGATCACTCCAAGATATCTCATCTCGATTGTTAATCGGATAGTTCTCCCTTGGATTTTGATTTGTTGTGGCCTCGCTGCATTCAGAAAGCCTTTAAGCAGGATGGCATTTGTCTTAACTGGTGAGATTTCCAAGTGGTTGTGCCAGGCACAGTCCTGTAAAGTGGCGACTGCTCTATTTATTGCTGCTCCCAGTTGGGATCTAGAAGCCACAGCAAATAGAGCACTTTCCAATTTATGCTACTATTATATTTAGGCCACCCGCATAATTAAATTCATCTCCCGTGCTGTGTGTCTTATGTCCGTTTAATGCGTGTGTTCTATGGTCGATTTTTCTGTTTTGCTGGACGAAAAACCTTGCTATTTACGCCTGAGACCCACTAACTCAGCCACGGAGTGAAAAAGCCCATTAAAGTTCCTCGCGTCATCGACAGAATTTTAACCCGGACCCTTTCCACCTGGTGTGGGGAGAACGATGACGATACCGCTGTGCAAGGCATGCCACTTTATGCTACTGTAGAAGATCATCGAAGAAATCCACAAAAGTCTTGATAGTGTGTGAGTGATCAACTCAAAAATTCCAGTTAACAAATTTAAAATCGCCCATTATAAGACATTCTGTTTAATGGCCTGCTCTATTTCTCCGTAGAGTTGTTTGTCACGGTCATTAGGCTTATAGCACACTTCTATTCACAATTTTGTTTTCTCAGTGCTTATATCACACCAAACTGACTCAAAATTGCACCCATCTTAGAGTGGATGCAGTGCCTTAGATTTAATATGCTTTTTAACTAAGAGCACAATTTCTCCACCCATCCTGTCCTATCTGTCCTTCCTGTATATGTTGTATTCCTCATTTTCAAATTCATCTTTGCTTATGTCTGAGTGATACGATGTCCCCCAATTACATTTGATGACCTCTCAGTACCTCGAATTCAGCAAAATTATTTAAAATGCTCCTAGTATTATTGTACATGTACGTGTTCTTACTCTTACTTACCATAACACAGTCCATGTATTTATTTGTTCCATGATGACCCATAGCAGAGCCTGAAATCCCAGACACATTTTTTTCCAGGTTGCTGTAACTTCCAATAGAAGTAATGCAAGAATCACTTTCACCTCTTGCTGTAGCTCTAGTTAATCTATTGGTCTGTGTATCCCACGAAGCTAGCAGTTTTCCCACCCACCTAACAGTGCCTCAATGGCATCAGCAAATATTTTCGTGCTTTTATATTTAAATGTATGCTATTTAAGTGAATCCATTTAGAAGCAGCCTCTTCTGTTAAGTAGAGACAACGCTGAGAAAAAATCTTTCTCATGAGCCTTGCACATTCTCTCCAGCAGAATTATTTGAAGAGAATAATAAACCAACCACAAACGAAAAATAGATGTAGGACAAAGAAAGAATAGTAGTAGTAGTAGTAGTAGTAGTAGTAGTGGCACTTGATGCAAGAAAGCAAGTGTAGGAGCTTATGCAGCATCAGCCAAAAAAAAAAAAAAAAATCACACCATACCCTCCAAATGCCTGTCCAGTTCCTCCTTAAATTTATTTAACCTATCAACTGCCACAACGACAGATGGAAGTTTGTTCCAGCAATTAACCACCCGCTGGCTAAAGGCAAATTTCCGCACATCTATTCTACATCTATCCTTTCTTGATTTGAACTTATGTCCCCGTAGGATCGTATTCTGAACAAGTGGGAGGATCCCATCAGAATTCAGCGTGCTCAACCCATTCAAGGCCTTATAGACCTCAATCAGATCACCGCGCAGGTGCCTAGTCTCCAGCCACTGCAATTTGCAGAACTTAAGCCTCTCTTGGTAAGAGGATCCGTTCATTCCCCTCACCAATCGTGTTGCTCTTCTCTGTACACGCTCAAGCAAATCTACATCCTTCTTAAAATGAGGCCTCCAGACCTGTACGCAGTACTCAAGGCGTGGCCTGACCATTGCCTTATACAGAGGGACAATCACCTCCTTTTCCCTGCTAGCAAAATTCCTATATATCATTGACAAAACCCCATGACCTGCCCTAGCAGCCTGTCTACATTGCTCAGAAAACTTCATATCTGACTGCACAATTACTCCCAGGTCTTTTTCATTTTCTACCACCTTAAGTGTAGTACCACACAGTTGGTACGTTTCTCTGGGGTTACTTCTACCCATATGCAGTACTTTGCATTTGTCAAGGTTAAACTTCAGTAGCCACTTCTTAGCCCATCTGCCCAAATTATCTAGATCCTGTTGCAGTAGCACACTGCCATTACTGTCATTAACAACCCTGCCAACCTTCGTGTCATCTGCAAACTTCGACATTAAGCCTGATATACCTTCATCAATATCATTGATAAATATACAAAACAACAGTGGACCCAACACCGAACCCTGTGGGACTCCACTAATAACATTAGTCCACGAAGAGCAGCACCCATTGATTACCACCCTCTGTCTTCTCCCACTTAACCATCCTTTTATCCATTGTAGCAACTTACCCTTAATACCATTCTGCTCCAATTTGTACAGTAGTCTTCCATGCGCAACAGTGTCAAAAGCTTTCCTGAAATCCAAGTACTGTATATGATATCAAAATTATTTTTTGCATCCAGTTCCTTTGTGACCACATCATAATAACCAATCAAATTTGTCAGACAAGACTTTCCCTTAACAAACCCATGCTGTGTCTGAATTATTGCTGCAGTCTTGTCTAGATGATCCTGCAATGCATCTTTAACCAGTGACTCCATTATTTTACCCGGAACAGAAGTTAAACTAACTGGTCTGTAATTACTCGTGTCACCCTTCGAACCTCCTTTGTGAATTGGGGATACATTTGCACATCTCCAGTCCGTGGGAACCTCCCCTGAATCCAAGGATGCTCTCATAATTATGGCTAAGGGTTTGCTTAGTTGCTTTGCCGCCTCCTTTAATATAACTGGATAGATCCCATCCACCCCAGGTGCCTTTCTTATGTTTAACTTCAACAATTTCTCCTCCATTTTGCTCTCAGTTATTACAAAATCATTAAGTATCCTGCTACAATTTGATAACCATCTGTCATTTTCAAACCTTAATAATTCCTCACGTGTGAATGTAGATGCAAAATACTCATTCAGTTTGTTTGCTATCTGAGCAGGATCATCAACAGTCGAACCATCGATGTCAAGTGGACCAATCATATTCATCCCCTTCCTTAGAGGACCGTAATACCCAATCTTGTTAGAGGGCCTTGGATTATGTCTGTGAAAATTACAGAAGTGTAATTTTCACAGACTGAAGGTTCCAGGAAATGGGCCACATGAATCTTTTAAGATTTATTGAAGATGATTTCTAACATAATAACGGTCATAAGCCAAATATGTAGATCTCGGAATAGTTTGCATTTCTAGTATATAAGATAAAACATTGTACCATCAGTAAAACTGTATGATAAGTAATATATCTCCAGCAATCTACCAAGTGATGCACACCCGATTCGAGCCTCAAAACAGAAAAACCAAGTGCAAACTACTCTGGTTAAAAAGGACATTGTATTATTAGGAGACTCCATTGTCAGGGAAACGGGGAATATTTTTTGTAATAAAGATAGGTGGAGGAGAACCAGGGTATGTCTGCCGGGAGCAACTATTGATGATGTCACCAACAGACTGTTAGATTTTAAAGGGGGTAAAGAAAATATTATTATTCATGTGGGGACAAACGATATTAAACGTACACGATCTGACGATTTGTTGGAAAAATACAGGACCATGCTGAGGAAATGTCGCGAGCTAGGCCATAATGTCTATGTGTCTGCAATTCTGCCCAGACACGATAGGAGGGATTATATGTTAAGAGCCTTGTGGATTAACTCAAGACTTGAAGGAATCTGCAAGGCTTTAGGGGGTAAATTTCTATCAGCATGGCCCACACTTGTAGGTAGAAGGAATTTGTTTTGTAGAGACGGGATACACTTAAACAAAGGTGGTGCAAAAGTTTTTGCCAGTATTATTGAGGATACCTTAAAGGTTCAGGGAAACTGCTAGTTAGGGGGGGATGTGGGTAATACTGACACGCGTTTATCTGATAATATTGGTCAAAGTAACTCTTGCACATACCTCAAGAGTTCTTATCTGTTACCCCAACTGGACGTATTATCTAGATGTTCTGGGGGCACAAACGTTTCACGTGGGCGGGTAGCTAATGCCAGGGAAGAGAGCCTAAAAAACTTCAAGGGTTGTGTTAGGGTTGTTAAATATACAAGAACAGTAAATCTTAATTGTTTATACAGTAACGTTAGAAGTGTCGTCAATAAAATGAGCGAATTCGAACTGCTGGTTAAAACAAGTAACGCGGACATAATAGGGCTTACAGAGACGTGGTGCCACCCGGAAATTGGGGATGATGAGTTTCAGTACGGCTTGTATAATGTATTTAGGAAGGATAGGTTAGATAGAAGGGGTGGTGGGGTAATGCTTCTTATCAGAAGCAGCCTGAGTGCGACGATAGCTTTCCCGGATTCAGACGTCTCACATGCTAGTATAGAGTCTGTATGGTGTGAGATAGTTGGAAACAAAGGTATAATGCGAGTAGGAGTAATCTACAGACCAGGTGATTGTGAAGATTATGACAAAAGCCTCTACATGCAAATGGAATGGGCAAGTAAGCGTCAATGCCTTATTATGGGTGATTTAAATTTGCCTCTAATTGATTGGAGTAAATGGGAAGGAAACTCGACATGGGGAACAAAATTTTTAAATCAACTAGATGACTGTTATTTGTATCAACATGTCAGGGAAAATACTAGAGAAAAGAATATCCTAGACCTCATCATCACACATGAATCAGATGACATAACAGGGCTGACAGTAGAGGAACCAGTAGCAGGAAGTGATCACGGAGTTCTACGGTGGATGATGACGAGAGAGGTAGCAGAAGTAAAAGGCAAAGGAATGGGTTTTAATTTCAGAAAAGGAAATTACGATGCCTTAAGGTACTACATGGCCTCTATTAACTGGGTAGATATCGCGCAGAGAATGAATACAATTGAACTGTGGTACGCTTTTAAAACATTAATCACAGATGCCTTGAATGCGTATATACCATTAAAAAAATACTCCACGAGGAGGGTTCCAAGTTGGATGACTAGTGAAGTTGCCGCATTACTTGAGCAGAAAAAGGTGGCATGGAAAGGTTACAGAACAATAAAAAGTACTGAAGCCTATAACAGCTACAAGGTGATGTGTAATAGAGCCACAGAAAAGGTTCGACAGGCAAAGGCAGTTTATGAGAAATCACTAGCAAACAGAGCAAAGAGGGGGGATAAAGAATTCTTCACATATATAAATGCCAAGAAGAGCAGGACAAACCAGATCGGACCTTTATGTAAGGGAAAGGGGATAGTAATAAATACACCAGCTGCCGTTGCAGATGAACTCAACAGTTATTTTGCATCAATATTTACAAATGAAAAGCCTTTTGTGGCAATGGGAAATTGTGGGAGCGAAGTTAAAAAAATATGTAATTAATGATATTGAAATTTCGCAAGATTATTTAATGAAAAAACTTTCGAGCCTACAGACCAGTAAGGCTCCTGGAGTTGATGGAATCTTAAGAGAGGCAGCAAGCGAGTGCATTGAACCATTGAGGCTAATTATGCGAGCATCATTAGACTCTGGGGAGATTCCCTTGGATTGGAAAAGTGCAAATGTATCTCCCATACATAAGGGTGGCTCTAAAAGTGAAGTTGGAAATTATCGACCTGTCAGTCTGACTTCAGTAGTAGGGAAAATCATGGAGGCAATGATCAAGGGTGGAATTCAGGATCATTTGGATCGAATTGAAATTCTCAAGGATACTCAGCATGGTTTCGTAAAGGGAAAATCATGTTTAACAAATCTGGTTCGCTATTTCGAAAGGGTCACTCACGAGCTGGATTTAGGGAATAATTTCGACATTGTTTATTTAGATTTCAGCAAAGCTTTTGACTCAGTCCCACATGAGCGGTTGCTTTATAAGCTGGAACAGGTTGGAATCACTGGGAAAATCCTTAGATGGATAGAAGGATGGCTTCAGGGCAGGAGGCAGAGGGTTGTGATAAATGGCTATTCCTCAGATTGGGTTGATGTAAGAAGTGGGGTTCCCCAAGGATCAGTATTAGGACCACTGTTGTTTTTAATTTTCATAAACGACATTGATGAAGGGATAGAGGGCGTGATGTCTAAATTTGCAGATCATGTTAAAATTGGGAGAGTAGTTAATGATCACTGTCAAGCTGAGATTCTTCAGAGAGACCTAGATAGACTTCAGCAATGGTCAGAAAAATGGCAGCTGTGCTTTAATCCAACAAAGTGTAAGGTATTACACCTGGGAAACAGTAATCCCAAAAAAACTTATTCACTTGGTGGAGTTCAACTAAAGCCAGTACTGGAGGAATGGGACTTGGGTGTTACTATACGGTCAGACATGAAATTCTCTGAGCATTGTAAACAGGTTGCAAGGAAGGCCCATGGTGTCCTATCGATGATCTATCGAACTTTTGCAAGTAGAGATAGGGACGTGATAATCCCATTATATAAGGCTTATGTTAGACCACACTTGGAATACTGTGTTCAAGTATGGAGACCGCACCTGAAGAAAGACATCGAGCTTCTTGAAAGGGTGCAAAGAAGGGTAACTCGCCTGGTGAGATCGGCAAAAGGGCGTCCTTATGAAGAAAGACTTCGAATATGTGGGTTGCAGAGTTTGGAAACTAGACACCTTAGAGGAGATTTGATTGAGGTGTTTAAGGCTCTGAGAGGCATCAGTAAAATGAATGAGGACAAAATTTTCAAGATTATAAATGATGCTAGAACTAGGGGACATAAATTCAAGTTACGGGGGGAAATGTTTAGATTGGATTGCAGGAAGTTCTATTTTAGCCAGCGAGTTATAAATTACTGGAATAAGTTGCCTTCATGGGTGGTAGAGGCCGACAGTTTGGGGAAATTCAAAGGTCATCTGGATAGTTCTTTCGGGTAAGGGAAACGCATAGGATGATAGGTTTAATTTCCTTTTTATTTTATTTTTTTTATTTATTAATTATTATTATTTAGTTATTTATTTATTATTATTATTTAGTTATTTATTTATTATTATTATTTTTTTTTTTGTTTTTATCATTGTTTTGTTCGGATTTTTTTTTTTTTTTTTTTTTTTTGGCTGGTGCAGCATAAGCCACAGGCTTTCTTGCACCATGCGGCCGTTACTAATACTAATACTAATACTATATTTCGATGTTAGATGTATCTTATTCGAAAAATAAAATAACTGCCTTTATTTCAGGGCCAGTATGTATTGCAGTTGTCTACAGTTCTCGATCTAGGTGATGTTCGAATTACAATTTTAAGCTTAAATTGTCAGCTGAATATCAGTCGGTAAGTAAAAAAGAAATTTTTCTAATTTGTATTATTATTTGGATATTATTACAGACTTCATAATTCGAACCGCCTCTTCACCATTGACGTCATCAATCAGATGATGTCGACGGAGAACTTGCATTTATAATTTTCAGATGTCTAAATTATAAATGCAAGCTATTGTAATTTTTTTCTTATTAAATTTTTCTTCTCTTTTATACTATTGATAGAGATCTATTTAACATCGACTGGCTGCAATAGAATCGATGACAGTTGTTTCGGATAAGCGTATTCTAATATAATTAAGTTTTCACAAAAAATACTCTTTAATAATATGCAAAACTGTTCAGAAAAGGTATAAAAAATGATCAATGAAGACACTTAAGCTTCCTCTATTTTACAGATGCTATACGTTTCAAACCTCAAATAAATGGCAATAACTGATACCCGAAATGATGTTATTAAATTCAAAATACAGTATACGGATACACCAACCCATTGTGAACTGTTTTTGGTTTTTAGTGCCATAGTTTGCTCAGTTCTGTAGTTATTGGAGCAACATGTAATAATATAGCGTGAGGCTGAAGCTATGATGGTCCAGATGAGACTTTTGAAATAAAACCAAACATTGGATATTGTTTCAATATTTATTGATAGGGTCAATTAAAAATACCCTTATGCCGTTTTAAATATTGCATATACATAAAATTATCAATTAATAATAATGAAGTACTGCTTAATATTAATACATTTTCATTTAATAATAATAACAACAATTTACTAGTACTACTAATAATAATACTAATAATAATTAAGAATGAACAGTCAAGATAGGCCAATTGACCCAGTACCAACGGGGCAATAGGAGTAAAAAATTCATTGGAAGAAGGAAAATCATCCTCAAGGGAGTCAGAGTCGACAGCAAACATGCACAAAAAAATCAGAACAGGAGAGTACTTGGGCACATTGAAGTAGAACCTCCTTGCACCCAGCAAAAGACTACGCCGATACAAAGAGCTCCCAGAGCTCTTTGTATCGGCTCTTTGTATAAACAACCGAATCTTCGATGAGGACCAATTCTACAGTAATCTCGGGGAAGATGGGAACGGACAACCCGAGAAGAAGACGATTGAGAGTTCTGGGGAAAATGTGGAACAGGCAAGTAAGACATAACAGCCGAGCCATCTGGATAGAACTAGAACGCAAGAAAACCAAGGACGTACAAGAAATGAGAGGGTGGGAGATTCGGGAAGAAGTAGTAAACCAGACGATCAAGAACTCGCACAACTGGAGAACTCCTATCATGGATAATGTCCACACCTACTGGTACAAGAAGCTCACTTGCACACACACACAAGCGCCTGGTAGAGCAGTTTATCTGAATGATAAGGCACCCGAGAGACAATCCCGAAGTTTCTCACTCAAGGAATCGCATATCTGAAGCCCAAGAAGAAGAAGATACAAGAAACCCGGCGAATATATGCCAATCACCTGCCTTCCAACAATGTACAAGACCCTGACCAGCTGCATAACCAGGGATAGATCAGACCACTTGGAGAGCCAGAACATAATGGCCGAACAGCAAAAAGGATGCAAGCGGCTGAACAAAGAATGCAAGGAGCAATTAATCATAGATGCTGCGGTTATGGAGCAAGCCTACAAGAAGCGCCGCAACATGTGCACAGCCTACATAGACTACATAGCTGGCTAATGGAGGCACTGAACATCTATAAAGTCAATCTGATAGTGACAAACTTCCTAGGGGAAACGATGGCGAAATATAGTAAAAGTCGAAACATCACAATCAGGCCAATTCCCAGCGGAGAGGAATCTTTCAGGGAGATGCCCTGAGCCCATTATGGTTCTGTCTAGTACTTAATCCACTGTCCACCATGTTCAACAGTGGCAAGTACGGATATGATATCAAAGAAGGAAGGAAGAACCTGAACACCCTCAACCATCTGATGTACATGGATGACACCAAGCTCTACGCGGGAACGGAGAAGCACCTCCAGAAACTACTCCAGCTCACCGAAGAATTCAGCAATAATATATTGGAGTGGAATTTGGTTTAGACAAATGTAAGACCCCCGTATTGCACCAGGAAAAATTAGTAAACCGAAACTACCAGCTGCAGACATAAAGAGATCGAAGCCATGGCAGAGGGAGAGGCCTACAAATACTTGGGGATGATGCAGGCTCAACAGTTACAGCACAAAGAAATTAAGGCCTGCTTGACAGAAAAATACCATCAGAGACTGAGAAGCAGGCTTCTGAGTCTCTGATGGGATTTTTCGTTCTGACTAACCAGCAAAGCTGAACGGAGGGAACACAGTTAAAGCCATAAACACCTATGCAGTTCCAATGCTAACGTACTCCTTCCGGTTCATAGATTGGACTAACACCGATTTGGAGGATATCATGAGAAAGACAAGGACAATGGTAAACAAGAGCTCCAACTCCACTCAAAATCTGCCATGGAGAGACCGACAATTTCCCAATTTCCTGGGCAGAAGGAGGAAGGGGCCTGACAGATCTCATTGAGCAACAGAAGACAGCAATAGTTAACCTAATAGATTACTTCGAAAAACACACAGCATCACTCCACCAGGCCATAAGAAAGGTAGATAAGCGGTATATCTCACTCAATTTAAGCGATGAGTCCCCCCCAAACAGGAGGTACAAACAAAGTTATAAAGATGGGTAGAGAAGACACCACGTGAAAGACACTACAATGATCTCCATTAAGATCACATAGATAAAATTGCTTCCAATGCATGGCTCACGAGCGGGACGCTCTTCCCGGAAACTGAAGGATTCTTGGCCAATGAGCCCGCAGTGTTAGATGACACATGTCGACAATGCCACCTGGCCTCAGAAACGATCCAACACATCAATGCTGGATGCAAGGTGATCACGCAGATTGACTACACTCATAGACACGACTTAGCCTGGATAATACATCAGAAGCTAACAACGAAATATCAATTTGTCGAAGAAAGTGTACAGTACTACAAGTACGAACCCCAGGCAGTACTCGAGATCCCAACCAACAAACAAGCTGTACTGGCACCGCGCCATAATAACGGATAGGACAATCCCGCCCAACAGACCGGACATAACCCTTGTGGACAAGAAGGAAAAGGCTACCTATCTGATTGAGATAGCGGGACCCAATACAGGCAAACTGCAGAAAACCCATGGGGAAAAAATCAGGAAGTACACGAACTTAAGACAGGAGATCAAAGAGATGCGGCATATGCAACAAGTAACGACCATTCTGATCGTCGGGTCAACCACAGGTATGGTGCGAAAGACCCTGCATAACAGCCTAGCAGGAATAGGTCTCCCAGTGAATATGTACGAGGAACTCCAGAAATTCCCAAACCTGACCACCTGTAGGATAGTCAGACAGTTCCTCGACCAACTGTAATACCACACATAACAACAACCATCCTGTGTACTTGGTAGCAATACCCATCACGAGTTGGAACCCCCAATCAGGGAGAAATAATATAAGAGCAATAATAATAATAATAATAATAATATAAGAGCAATAATAATAATAATAATAATAATATAAGAGCAATAATAATACAATACAATTTTATTTTTATCAAGAGAATTTGTTTACAATAAATGAACTTGTTAAGAAAAGCTTCATTTACAACAGTTTTTGCATACAATTTGTTATCTTACAGAAAATAAAATGAAGGCATTACACATAGTACATTCCACACTGCAAACAGAGATAGTAATTTTCTGTATATCTATTCTAATTTACTATATCATCGTGTATCAAAAACTTTCTTATTAGGAATTTTACTTAGGAGATAGGATAACTTCTCCTAAGCCTGAAATCAACACTAGCCAACACGCTGTTTATTATATTCATTGTGTGCCTATTTCCAAATCTATTTAATACCCTAGGGTGAGGCAAAACAACTTCTTTTGGATTCCTTAAGTTGTGTGAAACATTTCTTTGTATATTCGATTCTTCAAAAATAGTGTTAAAATTTTTCAAGAATAGATTTTACTTCAGTTTTTGAACTGGATAAAGTATTTTATATTTCAACAAGAATTGCCTTCTCTTATTCAGGTCATTCCAAGAGTTTGCCCCCATTAAAAGTTTCAAACTCTTGTTAATTAAGTTGTTTATTACCCTTATTTCAGTTATATTTGCTCGTGCCCATACATTTACTAAATAATTGAGTTGAGAGTCCACTAATGCCAAATATAAGGTAACTTTTGTTCTTAGATTTAATTTATTCTTAATGTAGTAAAAAAGTACACATAAAATCTCATTCTTTTATACCGATTTGTTATATGCATTGCCCAATTTAGACTTAGTCAATCCATATCCCAAGGTAACAGTGATTTGAAACTTCTTCCACAGTTAGACATTTGCAATTCTGGAAATTTTGATCATGCAGGCATTCATGTTCATGTAATTTAATAGAGGAATGAATGTCCACGGTTTGATGAGGAGGTCTAATTACCAAGAAGTTTGTTTTTTCAAAGCTGAGTGCTAATTTATTATCATGCACCCAATTTTGTAAATGAATTACATCCTGCTGTAAATCTTTTGCCATTTTTGTCAGGTTCTTTCCAATTGTATATAAGATTTTATTATCTGCATAAATTTTTATAAAGGAGTTCTTAATTACTTCGAATATGTCATTTATATAGATGTTGAACATGATTGGCCCAGCATTTGTACTCTGAGGTACTCCCCTCTTTAAATTATATGATTTTCCCTTTGTATTTTCTACTTGAACTGTTATTTTTCTTTTGGTTAAATAAGATGCTAAGAGTTGATTTATTCTTCCCCTTATTCCATATTTCAGTAATTTCTGTTGCAATATTGGGATATCAATTAGGTCATATGTTTTGGTCAGATCTATAAATAAAATCATTATGAGGTTATTGTTGTTTAAATGTAAGTTGAAAGAGTCTACTAAGTTCTCTAATAATGTCTGTGCTCTTGCCCTTCTGATATGAGAATAGAGATTTGTTTAACAGTCCATATTGATGTAAGTATTTGCTTATATGAGAAAATATATAATTTTCTATTATCTTATTTATAACTGACTGTATTGTTATTGGTCTATAATTGTAAAAGTCATCATGTTATTCCTTTTTATATATAAGTATTACCTTAAATGAAAATAAATTTGAAGGATAGATTCGCGACTCTAACATCCGTGCTATAAGCTCCACCAAGAGAACAGTGAACTGTTCTTTATTTCTCTTTACTTCGGTTACTGTAATACAGTCCAGTCCATAATATTTTTCTTGTTCTTCAACTGTTCTATAATCCTAAGGATCTCAGTGTATTGTGGAATTAAGACTACACAAGAGTTCACTATCTGTGGATGGGTATCTTGTTGAGAAAAGGGACGTTGGCAATTATGTATATTATATCTGTTGAAATCTAATACAGCTTTAGTAAACCTATTTGCCGCCTCATATTGTTTGTTTGTACCAGAAAGCTGCTCTAATAGTGTCTTAATTTGATTTCGCCTTGATAATTTCTTCCTTGTAATTAACAGGTTATTCATAATGTTCCATTTATCCTTTTGAGTTATCTGCTTATCCATAAAAAGTTGATTGTAATAAGTGTATTTTTGTTTTCTAATCATACCTGTCAATTTATTTCTGAGTGTTTTATAATTATGATAATGTTCTCTCTTTGATGGACAATTTCTATACTGCCTGAAGTATTTATCTCTTTGTACCATTAATTCTTCCATTTCGTTAGTCATCCAAGGTTTCTTAAGCTTAATCCTGCTACTCCTAGAATTAATGTTGCAAGCTGAGTGATTTACTTTTCGCTTCGTATTTAACATTGAATTGTTTATCATTTGTATTATCTTATTTGAAAAGACATTTACATTTGTTGTGTATGATATTTGCTCTTGCATTAACATATTATCTATGTTCTGTTTCAGTTTAGCTGTTGATAAATAATTTTTCTTCGTAACATTTGTTAATTTTATATCTTCAGATGGATGTTGTTTTCAGTACATATCCACTATTAGTATACATGTTCTGTGATCTGAAAATTGATTTAATAGTATGTAAGAATTAGTATACTTTAACTTTATATTTGTTATAAGGTGATCTAAGCAAGAGCTTACTGTTCTATTTCCCTCCATCCTTTGTTGCCCAGTTATTCCAAATGAGGTATGTTCAAATCCATAATTGTTTAAGATTGCAGAGTATCTGAGTATCAGTTTCAATCGGTTAGTAAATTAATATTAAAATATCGTACTGTATTGTCTTATCAGCATGTATATCATCCCATTGCAACATTATGTTATCTAATTCTATTAGGAGGCTGTTTATAGAATCTGATGGTGGCCTATAGATAGCACAAATCATGAATGTGTTTTCTGGATCTTCTCCTAATAATTTGATGCAGCAGTTTTCACAAGACTGAGTTAAGTGGTAAACGTGTATTGCCTTTTTTAAAGCATGTTCTTTAGTATATTATTATTCCTCCATCCCTTCTCAAATTTCTCAAAATATAGACCTTTTCATAACCTTGTATGTTGTTATAAGAAATTTCATCACTTTTTATGTTAACCTCTGTCAAAACTATACATGAAATAAATTCTTTCATTGCATTTATATATTGCAAGAAGTTAAACCATTTTTTTCTTAATGACCTGATATTTAGAGCTACCAGAGAGAAGTGATTTTTATCAATTATAAGATCTTGAATATTTGGATTATTTAAAAAATTAAAAGGTGAGTTGAAAATCTGTGATTCCTCGAAAAGCATACCTGATGTCTTAATTTTATCTTAGGTCTAGATTTCAGGAAATTTCAATTTTTCACAATATAAGGGTCTATTTTATATACTGCAGATCCTTTGAACTCAAAATTCTAATGGCTCTTGAAGATTATTGTTCTTCACATAAATCCTTCCATGTTTTAACTATAAAAATTTGATTTTTAACTGTGAGTTTTTACTGATTGTTTTGTTTTCCAAAACAACTGTTTGAGGTGAGTTGTTAGTTGGTCATTTATGTAGATTGGTATATTGCTGTTGTTCTGAAATACATCATTTGCTGTCAGTCGGATCTCCTTTGCCTTTTTAATCCATTTTTCCTTTATCACATGGTTTGAAAATTTCACAATTAGTGTAGGCTTGTCGTTTATTTTCTTATTGTTTGGTATGTAATAGTTTTCTATTTGTTTGTTGCTCTGTAGCTTCAATGCAAGTCCTAGCTGCTGTATAACAAGCTTGGCCCGCTAGTCCAGGTAATCCTACTATTTCTACATTATTTGCTAGTAATTGCTGTTCTATCGAGTCAATCCTTAAGTTAAGAAGGTTGGAATTTTCATCATTTTATTTGAATGAAGCTTCCAGATCCACAATTATTTTGCTGATTGCAGTGTTGGAGTCCTGCAGTTTACTTATGATTTTTTGTATCTTGTCAAAGGAATCTGAGACAAATGAAATCGATTTCTTGATATCGTCTACTTCTGTCTTCAGGTCTTCCATTTGCTTCTTTATTGGTACAATTTCTATTATCAAATCCAGCAAATGGATTTTACTGGATAGCTTCTTTAGTACGTCCTCTAAATTTAGGGTGTTCGCCTGCGGTTGTGTAATCTCTAAGTCTTCGTTTAGTACCGTTGTTAAATGCAGCAAATCATGAAATTCTTCCGCCGAGTATGAAATTTCATTTCTTTCTTCCCTGTCTTCTTTCCTGCACAATATACACCTACACTGCTCTTTCTTTTGTTTCACCATCCCCTTATAGGTTGCTTCTTTCAATGAGCATTCGATAATGATACCCATTGTTGCAACCATGACATACCACATAGCACATGCAGCGGAAGTTTGCACTTTCTGCATATATTATGATTCATGTTTACGAATCTTTGTGATAGTCAACAAAGGACGTTTCAAATAATGTACTTGTACTCAATAAACAACAAAAAAAAAAGATTAAACAACTTACAAATTGCAAATATTTCCGATTTTCTCTAAGAGCGTTGATAGAGTAGACACGCTTACACTTAGCCCTCTAGTGGGAATAAATAGTAATAATAATATAAGAGCAATAATAATAATAATAAGAAGAAGATGAAGGAAGAATCTGTACACCCTCACCCACCTAATGTACATGGATCACATCAAGCTCTACGGGGAACCGAGAAGCACCTCCAGCAACTACTCCAGATCACTGAAGAATTCAGCAATGATATCAGGATGGAATTTGGTCTAGACATATGAAGACCCACGGATTGCACCAGAGAAAATTAGTCAAGCGAAAGTACCAGCTGCAGACTGGTAAATATATCGAAGCCATGGCAGAGGCAGAGGCCTAAAAATACTTGGGGATGATGCAGGCTGAGCAGTTACAGCACAAGGAAATTAAGGCCTGCCTGACCGAAAAATACCATCAGAGGCTCAGAAACCTGCTGAAAGCAAAGCTGAATGGAGAGAACACAGTTAAAGCGATAAACACCTATGCAGTCCCAGTACTAACATACTCCTTCGGGGTCATAGATTGGTTAAACACCGAGCTGGAGGATATCATGAGAAAAATAAAGACAACGATGACCAAGAGCCGCCAACACCACCCGAGATCTGCCAAGGAGAGACTGAAAATTGCCCGGGAAGAAGGAGGAAAGGGACTGATAGACCTCATTGAGCAACAGAAGACAGCAATAATTAACCTGAAGGATTACTTCCAGAAACACACAGAAGCACTCCACCAGTCCATAAGGAAGATAAACAAGCGGTATACCACATCTCAACATACGCGATGAGTCCCTTCCCAACCAGGAGGAACAAACGAAGCTAGAAAGATGGGCAGAGAAGACACTCCATGGCAGTCACTACAATGATCTCCATCAAGATCATAGATAAAATTACTTCCAATGCATGGCTCTCGAGCGGGACGCTCTTCCCCGAGATTGAAGGATTCATGCTCGCCATCCAAGATCAGGTAATTAACACCAGAAATTATGGAAAATACATCTCCAAGGAGCCCGCAGTGTCCGATGATACATGTCGTCGATGCCACCTGGCCTCAGAAACACATCACCGCCGGGTGTAAGGTGATCACCCAGACTGAGTACACCTATAGACACGAACAGATAGCAAGGATAATACATCAGAAGCTAGCGAGGAAATACCATACTACAAGTACGAACACCAAGCAATACTAGAGACCCGAACCCACAAGCTGTGCTGGGATCGCGCCATAATAACCGATAAGACCATCCCGCACAACAGACCGGACATAATCCTTGTGGACAAGAAGAAAAAGACTACCTATCTGATTGACATAGCGGTACCCAACACTGGAAACCTGCAGAAAATCCATGGGGAAATAATCAGGAAGTACACGAACCTAAGACAAGAGATCAAAGAGATGTGGCATATGCAATAAGTAACGACCATCCCGATCGCCGTGTCAATCACAGGTATGGTGCCAAAGACCCTACATAACAGCTTAGCAGCACACACCTACAAGGAACTCTAGAAAGTCGCAATCCTGAACACCTGTAGGATAGTCAGAGAGTTCCTCGACCAACAGTAACACCAGACATAACAACAATCACCCTGTGTACTTGGAAGCAATACCCACCACGAGGTGGACCCCCAATCAGGGAGAAATAATAATAATAATAATAGAATGCAATACAATTTATTTTCATAAAAATAATATGTTTACAATAAATTAACTTGTTAAGTAAATTAAATTTCTTGACAACAAGTTGTAATTCTACATATACAACAGTTTTTCCACACAAATTTGTTATCTAAAAGAAAAGATAATGAAATCACAACCCATAGTACATTCCACACTGAAAACAGAGATAGTAATTTATCGGCCTATCAATTCTAATCTACTGTATCATTGAGTACCAAAAATTTCTTAGTGGAAATTTAATTTGGAGATGGGATAACTTCTCCTCAGCCTGAAATCAATGCTAGCCAAAAAAATGTTTATTGTAATCATTGTTTGCCGTCTCCAAATCTATTTAATACCCTAAGGTGAGGCAAAACAATTGCTTTTGGGTTCCTTAAGTTATGTGAGAAATTCCTCTTCAGATTCAACTCTTCAAAAATAATGTTTAGACTTTTCAAGGTCAAATTTAACTTCCATTTTTGAACTGGATAGAGTATTTTATATTTCAAAAAATTTGCCTTCTATTATTCAGGTCATTCGAAATGTTTATTCCAATTAAAAGTCTTAAAATCTTGTTAATTAAGTTTTTTATGACTCTTATTTTAGTTATATTTGCTGAAGTCATTCATGATCAGAATGTTTATGTAATTTAATAGAGGGATGACAATCCATGATTTGATGAGGAGGTCTAATTACCAAAACTTTTGTTTTTTTCCAAGATGAGTGCTAATTTATTATCATACAACCAAGTTTGTAAATGTATTACATCCTGTTGTAAATCTTTAATCATTTTTGTTAAGTTCCTTCCAACTTTGGTCCTTGAGGTTGTCACAGACATTCTCTCAGATACGCCAGACAAGCTGTGCTTGCTGCCTGGGACTCTAAAACGCTGATGTAACTGATATTCGGGTGACATTGAAGTCAAGTGGACCCAATTTCGGTGACGTCCGGACGGTCTGTGACAGTCAAATCCTCTACTTGCACCTTCACGATTGTGGAACTGTTAGTAATCCTGAGTATAACCTCCATGCACAAGTACATGGTGGGTGACCACCCAGGTGTGAACCAACGTAATCAGGGGTCGAAGTGTGGCGCCTACACTACAGGGAGGAATGCCGTCCCCTCTGTGTTACCAGGCAGTACTAGTGGTAGATGCAATACCACCGGTGCAATACCACCACTTTGCTTATTGAACGCTTGAAGTGGTGGAACCCATGTTTAGTCTCCAGAGCTAACTTGCGGTCAACCCTTCCCCATCTCTTCCATTAGGCAGTATGATTGACGTTTGAGGTTATGATGAATATCGTGGCGAGAGATCCAATATTCCTTACATTTCGAGGGTACAGCTCTAAAACGGTGTTCGCAGGCGGACACTAGTTTGTACACCGGACCGAACTTATTGGTAACCCTCTAGGAGGCTTCCGGATCAGCTAGTGTATAATCTTGCTACCTCTACTCTGCCAGATAGTGACTGGAGGGAGTCCGAGTAGTGTGTATGCGGGGAGCATTGTCAGTCCACGTTATATCAAGGAACTGGGTTTATTCTTACCATGTGTACGCCATATCCAAAAATTTCATTACTTCATACAGCATGTCCCACTCACCTTTTCTTACTATTGAATACAGCATGAATTGTCACACTAATAGAGCAAGCTTATCTGCGAAAAGATCTAAAAGTACCAAACACTTCCTAATTCATTTCACAAATAAACTTGGTCTCAATTCTAATCTAAACGACGTCCATTTCCACTTGCAGTCTGCCAAACCCCATTTACTTTTTCTTACAGAATCTCAGTTATCGGTTGATTCAACTACTGCTCTTCTCAGTTGCCCAATTATTCGCTGTATGATTCTTTTCACCTCAAAGGTGGTACTAGTGCATATGTCCGTTCTGATATTCCCTGTCAAAGACTTGGTAGTTTGGAATCTCCTCTTTCCGATCTTCTCTGGCTTAAAATCTCTCTAGCTCATTGTGTCAAATTCATCTGTTGTCTCTACTGTACTCCCAACTCCTCTAATCACTTGGAGCCCTTTGGCTTCCTCTCTTTGCAACTTGACTTTCTCCAGTCCAACTTAACAGTGAGGTTATTTTCCTTGGTGATTTTAATGTTCATTACTCCAGCTGGCTTCCGTTTTCAAGTAACCCCGACACAGCTGGTCGAAATACTGAGGCTTTTGCGATTACTAATGACCTTGCACAGATTGTTCATTTACCTACAAGAATACTGGAAAATCTTAAGCATGCAGCCAACACGCTTGATCTTTTTCTCACAAACAACCCTTCTATGTGACGGTCGAAGTGAGTGGACCTTTAGGTACCTCAGATCACAATTTGGTGATTGTCTCTTCTCCAATAGAGCCTTTATCTCATGGCTATTCCCAACCTCGTACTGTTTGGCATTACATGAATGCAAAATGAAATGACCTGAGAGATTTCTTTTCTTCTTTTCCTTGGTCAGACCACTGTTTCAAAACTTTTGATGTCTACGTTTGCTCAGATCGTGTCAGTGAAATTATTCTTGTAGGAATGGAATACTTTAACGCACACTCCTCTTCAAAATCTTGTCCTTTATCTAAAACTTGGTTTTCCAATTAATGTGCAAGGCTATTCAAGAGAAGAGCGTTGAATATCATATCGTAATTGGCTTGTTTCTGATTCTTCAGTTTCATTTTCTGCCTATATCAATGTTCGCAACAATTGTAAAGCAGTTCGTAATCAGTCCAAACTACAGTTTTAACAGGCTAAGAATAGAAAACTTGCTTCTTGCCCTAATGGTAGCTGAGCACTCTAGTCTCTTGCCGAAACTATTGGCAGCAACTTTTGCCCATCACTGCTCCCACCTCTGTCCAAACTAGATGGTTCTGTTGTCACTTGAAACAAGAATAAAGGCTAGCATCCCATTTGTCTTCCAACTCATGTATTAATGATCTTGGTAAAACACTTCCCACCATTCCCAACACGCTCCATTCAATGCAAGTTACTCCCATTCAATGCAAATTACTCCCATTCAATGCAAATTACTCCCATTCAATGCAAATTACTCCCATTCAATGCCAATCGCTCCCATCCAATTGTCGTCTGATTGCAATTACTTCTACTCTTTCTAAAGTAATGGAGAAATAAATTAACAGCCAACTTTTAAACTACCTAGAAACCTTCCGTCTGATCAATGGTCGCCAGTATGGATTCCGTCAAGGTCGATCCACTGGCGATATTCTGGCTTATGTTACCCATTAATATTGACTAATTCAATGGAAAAGTTCGGCGAAACACATGTAGTTGCTCTAGACATCTCAAAGGCTTTCGATCATGTTTGGCATAAAGGTCTTCTAAACAAGCTTCTATCTTATGATTTGTCAACTGTTTTTTGTAATTGATTATCCAGTTTTCTCTCTGATCGATCACTGAGGGTGATGGTAGATGCTCTCTGTCTTCTAACTGCTCCACTAATGCCGATGTTCCCCGAGGTTCAGTTCTTTCCCCCACTGTTTTCCTCTTGTATATTAATGACATTCTTCTATTGACTAGAAATCCTATCCATAGTTTTGCCGATGATAGCACATTGCATTCCACTTTCCATTTTTAGACACCTTGCCCTGCTCAATCAGCTTCAACATCTCGAAAATCTGCTACCAATTCCTTAAATGCCGATCTCCAGGTAATACTCCAATGGGGCAAAGACAACTTAGTTGATTTCAACCCTTCTAAAACTCAGTCTTGTCTTATATCTCGCAAAAAGGATTCTTCTGCTCCTATGCTTATCTTTAGTGACATTCCGATTTCTAGGAAAAATGATATATCTCTTTCGGGGATTACCCTGACTTCTAATCTCTCTTGGCACAAGCACATTACAAATATTGCTTCCTCTGCATCTAAAAAACTTGGTTTTCTCTTTCGCTCTCGGCGTTACTTTTCTTCCAAACAGCTGCTCACTCTGTATAAATCGCAAATCCACCCAGCCATGGAATATTGTTCCCACATCTGCGGTGGTGCCCCCAAAACCTCTTTCAGGCTTCTCGATTCCATTCAGAAGAGGGCAGTTAGGTTAATTAATGATTGATCTCTAACAGAGTCTCTCCACTCGCTGTGTCATAGACGTACTGTTTCTGCTGCTTGTCTCTTCTACAGATACTTCCATGGGCACTGTTCTTCTGAATTTGACTCTATAATTCCCCCTCTCTCTTTCAAAATAGTCCGAACACTTTTTTAAGTCATATGCTTTGGTCAAATCTATAAATAAAATCATACTGAAGTTATTGTTGTTTAAATGTAAGTTATATAATATTCTAATTATTATATAATGTAATAATAATAATAATAATAATAATAATAATAATAATAAGAAGAAGAAGAAGAATATAAAATCTCTTTATTTTCCATATAAATTGAAATTCAGTATATTTGAATTTCTTTATTTTCAGGTGAGCAAACCCGATCCTAAGAAGACTGCGACATCTGCATTAATGGCTTGGGCAGGAAATCTGTAAAGAAAAAAAAAAAAAAAAAAAAAAAAATATATATATATATATATATATGTACAACCAACATATATTAGCTTTGAAAGAGATGGCCATATCTCCTTAATTTATTTTCGTAAATAAAAAACGTGTTATTTTTGTTGAAATACCCCTTAATATTCTGTTACCAAACATTTAAAAAATTGAGCAACTTCTGGTGGTTACGAAGTCCTGAAGACCACGGCCTGTAAGCAATCAAACACTTCTGCAACATATGAAATCTTTTAATATAATACTATTAGATCAATCTTGAAAATATTAGAATCCCATATATGACGTACAAATCAGTTTCTTAAGATCAAAATAAATGTAAAATGCTTTTCTTACTAACAAGTCAATGGTACTTTGATTACACAAACAACAATTTCAAAAATAAGGATCACGATTTTTATAAGCAGGTTCACAAAACCCTTTAAAAAATAAGATAATACTGCTTATTCATTGATAAATTAAATAAAAAGTAAAAAAAAAAAAAAAACGTACATTACACTGGTTCCTAAAATTTCAAAAAACAATGATTAATTATAAAATAATCAATTTTTGAAATATAAAAAATTGATTATTTACTGTAAAAATTTAGAATTTTATCTAAGTAGCCAATCTGATTCTGCACGTTAATTTAAGATAATTTAAGTTTATTTAACTGCAAGTGTAATAGTACTAAATTATACCACCAAGTAAATAATACTATACATTAATCTACGCATAAATACATACGTACTAGTTTTGCGTTATTACTTTCATCAGCCTTATCCTTATTTTGAATAGCTATCAGTCCTTCGATAGAGTGAAAGGTTTTCCCATCCATTAACCTGTTTATAAATAATTTGTAGAGTTATGCAATTCCCCTTATAATACCTGGCATTTATGATAAAGATTTTGCGAATGTCCAGGAACATTTTCATTTTTACGTGAGAATTTTCTGAAACCATAAAACTAATGTTCAACATTGGACCACATATACGCCATTATATCTTTGTACTGCATTTTATATATCTCTATGATGAGTTTCTCTTAATGTAGAATATAAATTTTCTCTGTGTGTAAATCCAATTTATCCTGTTACAATTTTCTTGCATGCTATTATTGCCAATGACACTGTAATTTTATCTCATAACTGCTCTATTTTCTCATTCAATTAATGTTGATATTAAAGATTATCATTAGTCTCTGTTTATGCATTTTATCTTTTTGCTAATAATTTGCTTATCATTATCGTTTTCGCATTAATTCACGCAAGAAAGTGCGTGCAATTCCATTTGAAAAGTAAGGTAATGAGGGTGAAAGGGAATGAGATGAAACGCGGTGGAGAGATAGACCCGTTAATAACGTTCAAAAAGGCTGCCAGTGCAGTGTTGCGTTACTGTCGCCTCACAGCAGATTCCAGTTGCAAAATGGCGGCTACCGCGCGAGTGTGGTCCAAAAGAGGTGTTCATGAAGTTATTCGCTTTTTGCAAGCAAAAGGGTTTTCACCAAGTGACATTCACCATTAACTGGTTGCTGCGTATGGCGAAAAGATGATGATAAAGAAGCAGGTGTGCTTTTGGTGCAATAAATTTACAGCGGGACGTGTTGACACTGAAGACCGACATCGGACGGGCAGGCCTTCGTCGAACAAGACAGAAGACAATATTTCGCGCATTAAGGGCATCTTTCTTGAAAACAGGCGAGTGAAATTGCTTTCGAAAGGTGTGCTGCCGCTGGGTGCCCCGATAATTATCAGAGGAAGACAAAGTAAAACGCATTGGGATGTGTCTGGAGAAACTGTTGCGATACAGCGACGAATGAGAGTTTTCTCGCTCGTGTAGTCGCAGCAGACCAAAGGTGGGTTCATCACTTTACACCGGAGAGCAAATAAGACTCCATGACCTGGAAACATCCATAATCTGCAGTGCGCAAAAAATTCAAAACTGTTCCCAGTGTCCGAAAAGTAATGGCCGTACTGTTCTGGGTTCGCCAAGGCGTTCAGTTGGTGGATTCCTTGCCGAAGAGAGGAACAATCAATGCACAGCTTTACTGCGAAACTTTGTATAAACTGAAAGCCAACATTCGACCAGGACTCCTGACAAGTGGCGTGATTTTGTTGCACGACAAGGCAATTCCACACACCACTCATGAGTGTTTGCGCAGTAATCATTGCGCAAACACTCATGCGTTTGCGCAAATCATTCAGGCCAGACTTAGCGCCTTCAGACTTCCATTTGTTCGGCCCTCTGAACCTTTCAGGAAAACATTTCACCACGGATGAGAAAGTTCATCAAGCGGTGCGATGTTGGTTACTACGTGTGGGCACGGACTTCTTCAGTACTTGTATTTATAAACTGATCCATCGTTGGGAGAAGTGCATCAATAAAACTGGAGACTTTGTGGAGAAGTAGTGCATGTTCATTTGTTTCTTGGTGTGTAATTTCAACTTCGTATTATTAAACATCATCGAGAGAAAAAACGTGTTTCTTTACTTTTCTGAAACCCCTCGTACAATCATGATCAGGTTTGTTAAACGACTAGATACATCAAGATAAATACAAAACTGTAAAGGAATAATTGAACAGCAGGAAATCTGATATTCACAAAGAAATGCCAAGAATCTCTAAGTTAAAGCAGTGAAGATTTTATTTTTTTATATTCGTTTCCAGTCCTGATAATGACCTCGTTGTGTTCACCTTCTGCAACTTACGGAGAAGGTTGCAGAAAATGCTGATGAAGAGAGACCTTCAACGCCAAGAACCAAAACATACACATTTGAAATGGGGCTGCGTTTAACAGCATTTTCAGGAGCTTGCTAGCTACAGATTATGAATAGGAGTGTCTGATAAATAAAAATCACATGCTACGATCGTTAATACAATTTGGAAGATGTAAAGAATGATTACCGAAAAGGATAGTTATAAAGTTCTAAATAAAATAAATTACAAAAGGAAAGACAAACTTCGATCTAGCCTTAAGAAGTAGATATCCACAAAGACCTTTATTCGATAGTTTAAATAACAATTCTGACTCTGAAACAAATAAAATGCCAAATAGTACATAAAACCAGTTTCAGATAAAATTTAGCACTATTTCAGGATCGAAGAATTTGGGAGAGACAACGCCTGTCTAGTACTCCTGAAAGAATAAAAAAAAATATCAGAAAAAGTTTAATAGAAAGTAACAATATACAAGTACAGTAATAATAAATAAATAGCAGATATGGACACTGGGAAAATAGAAGCTGAGTTGCCTAGCTACTGGAAAACAAAAATCGGGAACCCACAATTGCAATGGCTAAAATGTCAATTCCCTGATACTGAGCAAATATTTGCGATATCTTTAGGGAAAATGCTAAACTATCTTCCAGATATTCGAGTTCTGTTGTCAAAGGTTTGATTTATGTGAGAAGTGCCTGCAGATGTGTTCCAAAAATCGCTGTTCAGCTACCAACAGACGAACACATATTTAAGCACAGTTCAGGTCTACCAGTTAGAGATAACTCAAACTATTTCAAACCCCAGGCCTCTATAGATCTATTAAGGAAGACTCACGGTAAGCAAGCTCGTGCACGACAGACAACAATTTCAGTATTTTACCGCTGTTTGTATTGAACTAAAAGAACTTATATCGTTTCAGACCCATGTTCAATATATGATGAAACTGAATGTATCTATATATCGTTTGTAATCAAAGCCAATCCCTCATGCATATAACTATGTGAATTAATTAAGTGGCAATATTGCACTTTGCTGAATCCCTATCAACATTTAAACTTTCAGCTAATGAACCGGAACTTATGGTTAAAATAAAAAAACAAGGTGATAATGGACAAAATTTCCTTATTGTTTTGCTATATCCAAGTTTATAATTTTATGCAAATATATGCAAATTCAAAAGGTCAGTTAACTTGACTGATGCATCGTGTGTTTGTGAAAAATACTCAACAAAAGGATACATACATACAAGTCCCGAAAACCGTGCCGTCATTTGATTCAATAGAGAAAATATTGTACTTCACAGTAGACGGACCTCAACTGGTTACACAGTCGGGTGGCAGTGTTGGGCTTGAGAGGAACTCCATATTTTGCCATCTCCTTGTGATTTTGCCATGAATTGAGGGTTGATTCAATTAATAATTGTTGAAAACAAGGGAAGAACTGCACTAAAGATGCTGTATGAGCTAAATATTGTTTACTATTTATTTCAAATATCTTGGGAGAACACGAGATGTGATTCGAAGTCAATGAAACCCTTCACAATTAAGAGCACCCTAAATGGTAACTTTTTGACACTATCGGAAATCAAGATTCTCAATAAAAATTATCTGAACTTACACTTAACTGTAATGGGTACAGATTTCTCTAATTTGCAATATAAGAATTTTTTTATAAAAATAGAGATAAACTTCCACGAAGATTAATAGTAAGTTGTAAGAATCTATTACAATCTTTTCAAAAAAAATTGCCATCACTGTTTGCAATGTTTTAAATAAACTAAAAACAAATTCTGGTATTAGAAAGAGCAATAAGGTCATTCATGAATACAGTATTTAGGTTTCAACGATGATCTCTGGAAAACAAATCAAGATTTTGTGAGGCACTTCCTTTGTGAAGTTGAATTCTCAAAAAAATAACAATAATAAAAAAATAAATAAAATAATTTCAATTTTTCAAATGCATAATTTGATTGATAATATAAATAAAAAAAAACTGAGCAGCTAAGATAACATTTCATCTGCAAATGGACTGTTCAAGGAATAAAGATCCCAGTAAGCTATTTTTACACCATTGCTTTTTTTTCACAGAACAACATAATCAATCCTTTTAATTCATTGGAAATAGACTCATAGAGAGATATGATAATAGACTCAAAGAAACTTTTCTTTTGGAACGTTCTCAAAATTGCGTCAAGAAGAATAAGGTGTACTACAATATTAAGATAAGGGAATTTATAATAACGTAAACTAATAAACAAAACAATCAGATCTTTATTTTCTCGAAAATCATGAAACATAAAATCAGTGCAGAACACTGATTTCTAAAATATTGAAAATAGTATTAGTATTAGTAACGGCCGCATGGTGCAAGAAAGCCTATGGCTTATGCTGCACCAGCCAAAAAAAAAAAAAAAAAAAAAAAATCCGAACAAAATGATAAAAACAAAAAAATAAATAACTAAATAATAATAATTAATAAAAAAAAAGGAAAAAGGAAATTAAACCTATCATCCTATGCGCTTCCCTTACCCGAAAGTACTATCCAGATGACCTTTGAATTTCTCCAAACTCTCGGCCTCTACCACTCATGAAGGCAACTTATTCCAGTAATTTATAACTCGCTGGCTAAAATAAACCTTCCTGCAGTCCAATCTAAACATTTCCCCCCGTAACTTGAATTTATGTCCCCTAGTTCTAGCATCATTTATAATCTTGAAAATTTCGTCCTCATTCATTTTACTGATGCCTCTCAGAGCCTTAAACACCTCAATCAAATCTCCTCTAAGGTGCCTAGTTTCCAAACTCTGCAACCCACATATTCGAAGTCTTTCTTCATAAGGACGCCCTTTTGCCGATCTGCCCAGGCGAGTTACCCGTCTTTGCACCCTTTCAAGAAGCTCGATGTCTTTCTTTAGGTGCGGTCTCCATACTTGAACACAGTATTCCAAGTATGGTCTAACATAAGCCTTATATAATGGGATTATCAGGTCCCTATCTCTACTTGCAAAAGTTCGATAGATCATCCATAGGACACCATGGGCCTTCCTTGCAATCTGTTTACAATGCTCAGAGAATTTCATGTCTGACCGTATCGTAACACCCAAGTCCCTTTCCTCCAGTACTGGGTTTAGTTGAACTGCACCAAGTGAATAAGTTTTTTTGGGATTACTGTTACCCAGGTGTAATACCTTACACTTTGTTGGATTAAAGCATAGCTGCCATTTTTCTGACCATTCCTGAAGTCTATCTAGGTCTCTCTGAAGAAGCTCAGCTTGACAGTGATCATTAACTACTCTACCAATTTTACATCATCTGTAAATTTAGACATCCTGCCCTCTATCCCTTCATCAATGTCGTTTATGAAAATTAAAAACAACAGTGGTCCTAATACTGATCCTTCGGGAACCCCACTTCTTACATCAACCCAATCTGAGGAATAGCCATTTATCACAACCCTCTGCCTCCTGCCCTGAAGCCAACCTTCTATCCATCTAAGGATTTTCCCAGTGATTCCAACTTGACCTAGCTTATAAAGCAACCGCTCATGTGGGACTGAGTCAAAAGCTTTGCTGAAATCTAAATAAACAATGCCGAAATTATTCCCTAAATCCAGCTCGTGAGTGACCCTTTCGAAATAGCGAACCAGATTTGTTAAACATGATTTTCCCTTCACAAAACCATGCTGAGTATCCTTGAGAATTTCAATTCGATCCAAATAATACTGAATTCCACCCTTGATCATTGCCTCCATGATTTTCCCTACTACTGAAGTCAGACTGACAAGTCGATAATTTCCAACTTCACTTTTAGAGCCACGCTTATGTATGGGAGATACATTTGCACTTTTCCAATCCAAGGGAATCTCCCCAGAGTCTAGTGATGCTGGCATAATTAGCCTCAATGTTTCAATGCACTCGCTTGCCGCCTCCCTTAAGGTTATAGGGTATATTCCATCAACTCCAGGAGCCTTACTGGTCTGTAGGCTAGAAAGTTTTTTCATTAAGAAAAAAATTCCTTATTTTTATGCTATATCCAAGTTTATAATTTTATGCAAATATATGCAAATTCAAAAGGTCAGTTAACTTGACTGATGCATCGTGTGTTTGTGGAAAATACTCAACAAAAGGATACATACATACAAGTCCCGAAAACCGTGCTGTCATTTGATTCAATAGGGCAAATATTGTACTTCACAGTAGACGGACCTCAACTGGTTACACAGTTGGGTGGAAGTGTTGGGCTTGAGAGGAACTCCATATTTAGTCATCTCCTTGTGATTTTGCCATGAATTGAGGGTTGATTCAATTAATAATTGTTGAAAACAAGGGAAGAACTGCATTAAAGATGTTGTATGAGCTAAATATTGTTTACTATTTATTTCAAATATCTTGAGAGAACACGAGATGTGATTCGAAGTCAATGAAACCCTTCACAATTACGAGCACCCTAAATGGTAACTTTTTGACACTATCGGAAATCAAGATTCTCAATAAAAATTATCTGAACTTACACTTAACTGTAATGGGTACAGATTTCTCTAATTTGCAATATAAGAATTTTTTTATAAAAATAGAGATAAACTTCCATGAAGATCAATAGTAAGTTGTAAGAATCTATTACAATCTTTTCAAAAAAAATTGCCATCACTGTTTGCAATGTTTTAAATAAACTAAAAACAAATTCTGGTATTACAAAGAGCAATAAGGTCATTCATGAATACAGTATTTAGGTTTCAACGATGATCTCTGGAAAACAAATCAAGATTTTGTGAGGCACTTCCTTTGTGAAGTTGAATTCTCAAAAAAAAAAATAACAATAATAATAAAAAAATAAATAAAATAAATTTCAATTTTTCAAATGCATAACTTGATTGACAATATAAATAAAGAAACTGAGCAGCTAAGATAACATTTCATTTGCAAATGGACTGTTCAAGGACTAAAGATCCCAGTAAGTTATTTTTACACCATTGCTTTTTTTTCACAGAACAACATAATCAATCCTTTTAATTCATTGGAAATAGACTCATAGAGAGATATGATAATAGACTCAAAGAAACTTTTCTTTTGGAACGTTCTCAAAATTGCGTCAAGAAGAATAAGGTGTACTACAATATTAAGATAAGGGAATTTATAATAACCTAAACTAATGAACAAAGCAATCAGATCTTTATTTACTCTAAAATCATGATACATAAAATCAGTGTAGAACACTGATTTCTAAAATATTGAAAATACTGTAACTGTAGCTTGTAAATATTATAAATAATTATATTCTAACTTGGTTTTGTACACGCTTATACCCGTTCAATTTTGTAAAAGGGGTGAGAGCAAATAATTGCTGAAATAAATGAAAGTTAATAGTAAATAAATAAATAATAATTCATAGGATGCAAAGACAAAATTCGGTCTTGGATTACACAGTTCATCTACTCATAGCCCTCGAAGATGAATTCATCGAACTATGAAAACTATTTTTGCTCATAACCGAAATGATGATTTAAATCGAATACTTACATAAACGCTAGCAAGGATGTAACAGACAGTAATTTCTACTTCCATTCCTGCTATTAAATTGAATAGATCACAAGGCTTTCCATCTGCTGTGCACGTGCAACTTTTTTACCACACAGTCAAGGCATTGCCTGACGTCAGCTATCAGTTCCAGAACACCAAGAACAAGTGACAGAACTCTTGACCACGCTGAAATATAAAATGAAACGTATATAAACTGACAAATGAGAAGCAGTTGATTTTTACATTTTTTTTTTATTTTAGTTAAAAAAAACACCTTTATTTAAAATTAAAATGATCGCCTATTTATCGATTCCTTATTATAATAACTTAATTTGATTTATTATTAGTTGATTTACTGAATATTTTAATTTGAGAATGGGATAATTTCTCCTGAGTTTGAAATCAACACTAGCCAACAAATTGTTAATTATATTCATTGTATGTCTTTTTCCAAATCTATTCGGTACCCTAGGATGAGGCAAATCTATTGCTTTTGAATTTCTTAAATTAGGTGAAAAATTCCTTTGCTCATTCCACTCATCAAAAATAAAGTTGAAATTTTTCAAAATTAAGTTTAATTTTACTTTTTGAACTGCATAAAAGATTTTATATTTTAATAAAAATTGCCTTATCTTATTCGAGAAATTCCCAAGTTTTTTTTTTTTTTTTTTTCCCATTATAAGTCTCAAAATCCTGATAATTAAATTATTTATTGCCATTACTTTTGAAAGATTTTCTCGTGCCCATACATTAACTAAATAATTGAGTTGGGAGTCCACTAATGCATAACATAAAATAGCTTTTGTAGTAAGATTTAATTTGTTTTTAATATAGTAAATAAAGCACACATAAAATCTTATTTGTTATACAAATTTGTTATTTGAATTGCCCGACTAAGACTAATCAATCCATAACAATCATTTGAAACTTCATCCACATTTTGACATTCAATTCTGGAAATTCTAATCGTGAAGGCATTCATGTTCTGATATTTTAATAGAAGGATGACTACCTAGAATTTGATGAAGAGGTCTAAATACTAAGAAGAAGAGGAAGAAAAAATTCATCGGGAAATTCTCTTTTGCAGATCTACCTTCCCAAGGTCGAAGTGACGGCTGAGGAAGATAGTGGTGCCATCTGGTTTTGCTCCCTAGAACTCACGCTACCACTATACCTAAGCCGAAGCTGAAGAGGTCCATCTACATAAATAGATGATAATGTCGAAGAGAAATAATAAAAGAAGGGCAAGACCATCCAGCACAACAATTGGAAGTGCTTCGTGCGCAACTGCGCTAGTAACCACCTAGGTGGAAGAAAACGCCAACACATAAAGTGGAGTATCGAAATGAATACGTAGTACACATTATGGATTATTTCCAGAAAAAACACAGCGCCAGTATACCAGGCTATAAGGAAGACAGACAAGTGGCATACCCAATTAAGCCTAAGCGAGGAGCCTCCTTCACCGAAATGGAACAAAGGGAGCTAGAAAGGTGGGAAAGAAGTCACTCCATGGAAGACACTACATTGACCTCCATCTAAACCGCATAGATAAAGTGTCTTCGAATGCATGGCTCAAGAGCAGGACGCTGTTGCTCGAGACTTAAGGATTTATGCTCGTCGTCCAGGTAATCAACACCAAACACTATAGAAAATACATCGCTAAAGAGCCTAGAATGAGAGATGACGCATGAAGACGATGCCTTCTAGCCTCTAAAATGATCGAACACATCACTACAGATTGCAGGATGATCACGTAGATGGAGTACTGTCATAGATACGACCAGGTAACCAAGGCAATTCACTAGAAACTAGGGAGGAAATACCAGTTGACCAAAGAAAATGTACTGTATTACCATTACGAACCCCAGGCCGTACTAGAATTCTCAACCCACAAGCTGTATTGGGACGGTGTCATAATAACAGACAGCACAGTCGTACACAACAGATCGGATGTAACCCTTGCCGGCAAGTAGGAAAAGACTACCGATCTGATCAACATAGCGGTACCCAACACTGGCAACCACCAGAAAACCCTTGAGGAAAATATCTGAAAGTAAACGGACCTAAGACAGGAGATCACGAAGATGATGGCATACGCAGAAGTAACGACCATTCCGATCATCGTGTCAACCACCGTTATGTTGCCAAAGACCCTACATAAGACCCAAGTAGTAACACGTCTCCCAGAGAACACATACAAGTAGTTCCAGAAAAACAGAATCCTGCTTATCTGTAGGATGGCCAGAGAGTTTTCCGAACACGAGTATCGCTAGGCCTAACAATCACTCTGTGGAATTGGTACCACTACTCGTTAAGGGGTGGAACCACCCATCACGGATAATAATAATAATAATATAATACAATACAATACAATTTTATTTATCAAGAGAATTCGTTTACAATAAATGAACTTGTTAAGAAAAGTAGATTTCTTGACAACAAGTTGTAATTCTTCCTTTACAGGTTTTGTACAAATTTGTTATCTTACAGAAAAGACTATGAAGTCACTACACATAGTATATTCCACACTGCAAACAGAGGTAGTTTATCTGCATATCAATTCTAATCTACTGTGTCATTGAGTATCAAGAATTTTCTTATTACGAATTTTAATTTGGAGATGGGATAACTTCTCCTGAGCCTGAAATCAATGCTAGCCAACAAGTTGTTTATTACATTCATTGTGTGCCTATCTCCAAATCTATTTAGTATCCTAGGGTGAGGCAAAGTAATTGCTTTTGGGTTCCTTAAATTATGTGAGACATTTCTTTGCAGATTCGACTCTTCAAAAATAGTTTTAAGATTTTTTAAGAATAGATTTAACTTCAGTTTTTGAACTGGATACAATATTTTATGTTTCAACAAAAATTGCCTTCTCTTATTCAGGTCATTCCAAGAGTTTGTCCCCATTAAAAGTTTCAGAATCCTATTCATTAAGTTGTCTATTGCCCTTATTTATGTTTTATTTGCTCGTGCCCATATATTTACTAAATAATTGAGTTGGGAGTCCACTAATGCATAATATAAGGTTACTTTTGTTCTAAGATTTAACTTATTCTTAATGTAGTAGAAAAAGTACATATAAAATCTCATTTTTTTGTACAAGTTTGTTATATGCATTATCCAACTTAGACTGTAGTCGATCCATAACCCAAGGTAACAATGATTTGAGACTTCTTCCACAGTTAGACATTCGCAATTCTGGAAATTCTGTTCATGTAGGCAATCATGTTTGTGCAATTTGATAGAGGGTTGAATGTCCACGGTTTGATGAGGAGGCCTTATTACCAAAAATTTAGTTTTTTCAAAACTGAGTGCTAATTTATTATGGTGCAGCGAAGATTGTAAATGTATTGCATCCTGTTGTAAATCATTCGCCATTTTTGTTAGGTCCTTTCCTATTGTATATAAGATTATATCATCTGCATAAATTTTTATAAAGGAGTTCTTAATTACTTCGAATATGTCATTTATATAGATGTTGAACATGATTGGCCCAGCATGAGTGCCCTGAGGTACTCCTCTCTTTACATTATAAGATTTCCCCTTTGTATTTTCTACTTCTACTGTTATTTTTTTCTTGGTTAAATAATTTGCTAGTAGTTGATTGAGTCTTCCCCTTATACCATATTTCAGTAATTTCTGTTGCAATATTGGGATATCAATTAGGTCATATGCTTTGGTCAAATCTATAAATAAAATCAATATGAAGTTATTGTTGTTTAAATGTAAGTTTAGAGAGTCTATTAAGTTCTCTAATAATGTCTGTGTGCTCTTGCCCTTCTGATATGAGAATAGAGAGCTGTTTAACAGTCCATATTGATGTAAATATTTGCTTATATGGGAAAATATATAATTTTCTATTATCTTATTTAAAACTGACTGTATTGTTATTGGTCTGTAGTTGCAAAAGTCATCTGGTGGTCCCTTTTTATATATAGGAATTATCTTAAATGACAGCAAGTTTGTAGGATAGCTTCCCGACTCTAACATCCGTGTATTAGCTCTACAAAGAGAACAGAGAACTGTTCTTTGTTTCTCTTTACTTCGGTTACTGTAATACAGTCCAGTCCGTAAGATTTCTTGTTCTTTAATTGATCTATAATTTTAAGAATCTCAGTATAATGTGGAGCTAAGACTACACAAGAGTTCATTATCTGAGGAAGCCTATCTTGTTGAGTAAAGGAATTTTGGCAATAGTGTATTAAATATCTGTTGAGATCTAATACAGCTTTGGCAAACCTACTTGCAGCCTCATGTTGTTTGTTGGCACCAGAAATCTGTTCTACTAGTGTTTTAATTTGGTTTCCCCTTGACTTTTTCTTCCTTGTACTTAGCATGTTATTTATAATGCTCCATTTATCCTTTTGTGTTATCTGCTTATCCATGAAAAGATGATTGTAATAAGTGTTTTTTTGCTTTTTTATCATACCTGTCACTTTATTTCTGAGTGTTTTATAATTGTGATAATGTTCTTTCTTTGATGGACAATTTCTATACTGCCTGTAATATTTATCCCTTTGTACCATTAGTTCTTCTATTTCTTTAGTCATCCAAGGTTTCCTAAGCTTAATCCTGCTACTCCCAGTGTTTGTGTTGTTGGCTGTGTGATTAACTTTTCTCTCGGTATTAAACCTCGAATTGTTTATAATTTGTATTATCTTATTTGAAAAAACATTTACATTTGTTGTGTATGATGCTTGCTCTTGTATTAACAAGTTTCCTATGTTCTGTTTCAGTTTCCCTGTTGATAAATAATTTTTCTTCATAGCATTTGTTAATTTTTTTCTTCACATGGGTGTTGTTTTGAATACATATCTACTATTAGTATACATGTTCTGTGATCTGAAAGTTGATTTAATAGTATGTAGGAATTAGCATACTTCAACTTTATATTTGTAATTAGGTGGTCCAAACGAGAGCTGACTGTTCTATTACCCTCCATCCTTTGTTGTCTAGTTATTCCAATTAAGGTATGTTCAAATCCATAATTGTTCAAGATTGCAGAGTATCTGGGTATCACATTATCAGTTCCATCGGTTAGTAAATTAATATTAAAATCTCCTACTAGTATGGTCTTATCTGTTTGTATGTCGTCCCATTGCAAAATAATGTTTTCTAATTCTATTAGGAAGCTGTTTATTGAATCTGATGGTGGCCTGTAAAAAGCGAAAATCATGAATGTGTTTTCTGGGTCTTCTCCTAATAATTTGACACAGCAGTTTTCACAGGACTGAGTTAAGTGGTAAACCTGTATTGCCCTATTATTAATAATAATTATTATTATTATTCTCTTGATAAAATAAAATTGTATTGCATTATTATTATTATTATTATTATTATTGTTGTTGCTCTTATATTATTTCTCCCTGATTGGGGGTTCCACCTCGTGACGGGTATTCCTACCAAGTACACAGGGTCTCTCTGACTATCCTACAGATGTTCAGGATTGCTACATTCTGGAGTTCCTTGTAAGTGTTCGCTGGGAGACCTCTTGCTGCTAGGCTGTTATGTAGGGTCTTTGGCACCATACTTGTGGTTCACACGATTATTGGAATGGTCGTTACTTGTTGCATATGCCACATCTCTTTGATCTCCTGTCTTAGGTTCGTATACTTCCTGATTTTTCCCACATGGGTTTTCTGCAGGTTGCCAGTGTTGGTTACCGCTATGTCAATCAGATAAGTAGCCTTCTTCTTCTTCTCCACAAGGGTTATTTCCGGTGTGTTTTGCGGGATTGCCCTATCTGTTATTATGGCGTGGTCCCAGTACAGCTTGTGGTTTCGGGTCTCTAGTACTGCCTGGCGTTCGTACTTGTAGCACGGTACACTTTCTTCGACCAACTGGTATTTCCTTTCTAGCTTCTGATGTATTATCCTGGCTACCTGATCGTGTCAGTGAGTGTACTCGGTCTGGGGGATCACCTTGCATCCCACAGTAACATGTTGGATCGTTTCTGACGCCAGGTGGCATCGTCGACATGTGTCATCGGACACTCCGGGTTCCTTGGCGATGTATTTTCTATTGTTCCTGGTGTTAATTACCTGGTCTTGGATGGCGAACATGAATTCTTCAGTCTTGTGGAAGAGCATCCCGCTCTAGAGCCATGCATTGGAAGTAATTTTATCTATGTGATCTTGTGGAGATCATTGTAATGTCTGCCATGGAGTGTCTTCTATCCCCATCTTTCTAGCTTCATTTGTTCCTCCTGGTTGGGAAGGGACTCCTCTAGTATGTTGAGATGTGGTATACCGCTTGTTTATCTTCCTTATGTACTGGTGGAATGCTTCTGTGTGTATCTGGAAGTAATCCTTCAGGTTATCAATCGCTGTCTTCTGTTGATCAATGAGGTCTATCACGCCTCTTCCTCCTTCTTTCCAGGCAATCGTCAGTCTCTCCACGGCAGATTTCGGGTTGTGTTGGCAACTCTTGGTAATAACTTTCCACGTCTTTCTCATGATATCCTCCAGCTCGGCGTTAGTCCAATCTATGACCCTGAAGGAGTAAGTTAGCACTGGGACTGCATAGGTTTTTATGGATTTAACTGTGTTCTCTCCTTTCAGCTTTGCTTTCAGCAGGTTTCTTAGTCTCTGGTGGTATTTTTCGGTCAAGCAGGCCTTAATTTCCTTGTGCTGTAACTGCTGAGCATGCATCATCCCCAAGTATTTGTAGGCCTCACCCCCTCTACTATGGCTTTCGGTTTGTTTCGGCTGTCTAATTTTTCCTTGTTCAATCCATGTGTCTTGCATTTGTCTAGACTACATTCCACCCTAATAACATTGCTGAAATTTTCGGTGATGTGGAGTAGTTTCTGGAGGTGCTACTCGGTTCCTGCGTAGAGCTTGATGTCATCCATGTACATCATGGATGACATCAAGATGACGTCAGATGGGCTAGGGTGTACAGGTTCTTCCTTCCCTCTTTGATGTCATATCCGTACTTGCTACTGTTGAACATAGTGGACTGCGTGTTAAATACTAGACAGAACCACACTGGGCTCAGGGCATCTCCCTAAAAGATTCCTCTCTTGATGGGGTATTGGACCAGTTGTAATGTTTTCGACCGTAATAGTGGTACTACATTTAACCATCTTTTCTCCTAGGAAGTTCGTCACTATCGGATTGACTTTGTAGATGTTTAGCGCTTCTATTAGCCAGCTATGAGGAACGGAGACCAAGGCCTTGCGGTAATTGATGTAGGCTGTTTACATGGTGGGGCGCTTTTGTGTACATGTTGCAGCTTCTATGTTTAATTGCTCCTTGCATCCTTTCTGCTGTTCGGCCATTATATTCTGGCTCTCCAAGTGGTCTGATATATTCCTGATTATGCCGCTAGTGAAGGATCTCGTACCTTGTTGGGAGGCAGGTGATTGGCCTGTAATTCGCCGTATTTCTTGTATCTTCGTCTCTAGGCTTCATATATGTGATTCCTTGAGTGAGAAACTTCGGGATTGTCTCTGGGTGCCTTATCATTCGGATAAACTGCTCTGCCAGGCGCTTGTGCGTGCAAGTGATCTTCTTGTAACAGTAGTTGTGGACATTATCCATGACAGGAGTTCTTCAGTTGTGCGAGTGGACGCTGTCTCTCATCAGGATGCGCTTCACTTTTACAATTAACTTCTTATTGCTATTGCCCCGTTGGTACCGGGTCGATTGGCTTATCTTGACTCTTAATTCTTCTATCTTCTGTTGAAGTCTTATTTCCGAAGCTTGTGGTTCCTTCTGTTTTCGGTTTTTCTGGTGCTGGTCTCTCGTTTCTCTTTCATTAATCCTCGTGGCTTCTGCCGCAGCACAATACACGGCTGCGTGGATGGCCTCCAGTGTTGCGCCATTTCTGTCGAGGTAATGCGGTATTATGTGCCGATTGAGTGCCGAATGGACCCCGCAAAGACGTGACTCTTTGCGGAATCCATTCCTTCGAATTCTGTTAGGGCCTTCTTCCACTCGTCCTCTATTCTGGATATCATGACCTCGTCTCTTTCCATTTCAGCTGCTGTGGGTTGTATTTCTTCTTGCTCTTCCTTTTCTGGTTCGTTGGTGGTATGTTCCTCCTCCTCTGGTTCTGTATTCTTTATTCTTTGCAGTTGTTCCCTCACGTCCTGCTTGATTTTTTCCAAGATTGCAGAAGCTATCAGGTTTTTCGTGACGATGGTCCTTCTCTGGTTCGCTATTGTCTGTTCGGTGACATGAATACCCGGAAATCGTTCCAGCCATTTGGTATGTAATCTCGTCCTATAAGTTGTCATATCGGTCTCCATCTTCGTTATTTCGTAGCATGCTTGCATGATGTGCGTATTCATTTCGATGCTCCACTTCATGCGTTGACGTTTTCTCCCCTCCTGGGTGGTCAGTAGCGCAGTTGCGCAGTGACCACTGCGCAACTGCCATAGTGACCACCCAGGAAACACTTCCAATTGCGCAACTGGAACCTAAAAGAGTTTCACTACTACTGAGGCCTGATAAACCAGCCGGTAGTTACTCTTAGAACCGCCTTTATGTATTACCAATACATGGCACTTCAATGTTCCAATACACTCTCTGGCTGCCGCTAACCTGGAGCATGAGATCAATTAGTAGGTTCCATGGGTTGAAGCTGAGAAGGCAAAACGTACTTGTTGATATTAGAATTGTTAGAAATATTCCAAAGTATTAAATAAGTATATATGTACCTGTGACGGTGCCCATGTTGTGTAACCACTCCCCCTGATTATTAATTTGAAAGTGCCTGATCCTTCCACTTGAAAAGTGAATGAAAAGTTACTCGTGCTGTGTTTTCTGAAGTTTTCCAACTGGATAGCATACCCCAAATTCTATTAAGTGGAGAAGTCAAATTAAAAAGCTACAGGATTGTCGTCACAATATTAATTTTACTTTAGAATGTAATTCCAATAATAATCGATAGATGGCAGAAGCATAAAAACTGTACGTTATTCGAAATTCTAATTGGTGAAATATGATACAAAGAAACTCGTACTTATGAATGCTAGCTGAATGATTTGCATATAAGATGATGATACTATTAAAATTTTAATCAATAAATTATGGGCTTGTTGCTACTCGTTGGTTTCTGAACAACTGAGAATTTAATAACTTGAATTACTTCGGGTAATTCAAGTTATTAAATTTTTACAATGGTTGGTTTGTTTGTCTCTTTTGTTTATTACAGATTTATTCATTGCACTTGCATGCGTATGTCTTCTTTGTTCCTTGGATTCTTATATATGTAGTTAGCGTTTCTCTTCATTTTGAATAAATAAAAATAAAAGGAAAATGTTTAGCACAGGTCTACATATTGTTTATATTTCTGGAGGTCATCATATTGAAAAATTAAAAAAGAGACAAAATGGGATTGTGATAACCGATTAACCACTTCGAATAATAAGAAGAAAAGCATAGAATCGAATTGGCGGATAAAGCCTTATAATATTTTACCTTGTAATCTGAACACAACAGATACAAAGACATCAAAGGTTGAAAAATTTACTACCGATAAACAAAAGTCGTGCATTTTTTTATATAAATTTCTTATAGATAGATGGATTACGTGTAAAATCAATGTTCTAATTATTCAGTACCTGAAGGAAACGAAACAGAGAACTATCAAGTAAATGTTGAGTTCGAAGAACAGGCAGTGAGAAATTAATTTTATACGAGAATTCAAACGGGGTATAGCGAAAGGTATTTGTTCAAGAAGAGATGGAGAATCGATAACCGAGTTTATGATATTGCGGATAAAAAGAGACCACTGGAATAGTCGCCTAGATTGAAGAGGAATGATTCTGAAGAGACCACAAAGAACTCCATAATTTCTACGATGAAAGGCAAGGGGATTTCGATAGCATAAGAATTTAATGAATTTAATTTGAATTATCTCAAGTCTGTGAGAAAGACATTCCTGTTGTGAGGACCGCATATATCATAATAATAAAAAATAGGAAGTACAAAAACTGCTTTTCGAGATGAATTATAATTTTGTCACTCTTGAAAAGAGAGGAAGAACTCTTGATCAATCCAAATAGTTTAAAAGTGTGAAATATTAAGTGATCAACGTGGGAAGAGGGATGAAGGTCAGATCAAAATAGGACGCTTAAATCCTTGAACGTATCATTACTTGCAATTAAAGGGTTTCCCAATATAATAATCATTAAGGACGGAGGATCTAACTACAAGATTCGAGCGAAGACGACATTTTAACAGGTTTAGAAACAAGTTATTTTTCTAAACCTGTTAAAATGTAAAATATGTTGAAATGTATGCTTTATGTTCACCATTAATAACTTACTGCATCAAATGACTTCATTACCCATTTTGATTATGCTTAAATATATGAAAGTCCGAACGTTGCGAGGAAAAGATTCAGTAGGATAAGACTAGTCAAAAAAATAAACTTTCCAGCACAGCTTTTCGATTTATTCGGAAATAGTGAGTAATTCAGTTAGTCTAAATAAAGACTAGATGTAATTCACACCTAATTTCCCTGTTGTCTGTTGGTGTTTATTTACTAAGGCCAGTTTCAATTCTTGGCCAAAATGTTCCTCTCATAGAGTGTTAACTTTCAGCCATATTTCGTTTCAAGGTGCAAATTAGGAAATTTTTTCCCAGTACTAATTTGAGGCTACTTTTACTTGAAAACGATATACTCAATTATAGCATACACTGTGTCTAAATCTTTTAGATTTAACCGCTCCTAACTTCAAACGCTAAGTATCTGCAAATTAAAATAACGAACTATGAACATGTTCACATTCATATCTCAAGTTGTCATATAACACAAGCAATACTACTTTACGGAGATGTAAAAACATGGTAACCATTGAAATTCATGTAAATGAAGTATTAGTACAAGAAACACGATTGCAGGAAAAGAACAGAAGTTGCAACTGATTGTTTGAAATAGCTGTTTACACCGTTTCGATAGCAGAGTAGATCTCATGAATAATTCAATAATAACAGATGCCGGAAACCATATGCCACTCATTCAGTGTTCTCTCCATTACTTCTACTGAAACAGGATGTCACTAATTACATAGAGAATTTTTTAGTTAATTTACCATTCTCGCAGAACGCACGCTCTCTCTCTCTAGGTTTTGTACCAAGAAAGTAAACCTATGATTAGTTAATATTGTAATTACAAATTCTGTCGAAACAAATTCTGTCAGTGTGAAAGAAGGCCATGAAATCGAATCTTACAACAATGACCGTTGAATGAATTTGGATAATTTCGCCAACGACAAAAAAACCTTGTTAAGAACCCGTCAGTTTGTTTATTATAGTGAAGCATTTTACTGCCCTCATAAAAGGATGACCAGTACTTACTATTTATTTACATATCGAAGAAACTAAAATGAGAAGACGAACGAATTGATTTTACTTCGTTGTAAAGAGATTTTCTATTAAAGAATTGATGAATAGGATATTCTTTTATCGATTGCATTTGAAATAAATTACTTTTGAGTTTTCTTTAACAAATTCATTCAGATTATTTTCTTTTGTGAAGTTGCAAATCAAAATAAGATAGTCTGTCAGAATATTGTTAAATTAACAAATAAAGTTAATAATTAATTGAACAATACTGCAGCAGAGAAAATACACTGCATAAATTATTTAAATTTCAGTTATCCAGTTATTAAATTAAGTTTCTTCCCGCGTTATTATTTAAAAATGCGCAATTTCATTAATAAAGTAGCCTTATCTATAAAAGTGTGTGTTCGAGGACTCATTTCAATGTTGTGCGGTTTCTCTTCATTATGAATTTAGCAGAAGGTATATGCGCGTTATGAACAGCAGTTGCCTTAACATGCCTATTAACTTTAAAGTGCTGTGCATAAGTGTAGAAGAGAATCGGATTGGAAAGTGGAAAAAAAGAAAGCCTACCTCGCCAAGAAAATAAGCGAATTCTCCTTGGCTCATAATTTTGCAGACTGAAAAAACCTAATAATAATTAGGTTGTTCATAGGTTTTTCAGGTTGAATCACCATGAACTAAGTTTAAAATTTTAGATTTTTGTCAGTTATTACATATAAACATAATAATGTTTCCATGCAATAATTCATCGAGGAAACTCGATGAGTTATTGCATGGCAACTCATTGAGGATCGTACAACCTATATGGTACAACAATTCAATGTGCTCATAGAGTGCAGTAATTTTGGAGAGAATTAGTTTGATCAGTATTCTCTGTTCTGCCTCCCTCTTCTCTTTCAGTAACAGAAAGATAGTTATAAGTGAGTCGTGTACAATTTATCGGTGTATCTAATGCATATGATTTTGTTTCTTCTGTGTTTTGCTTAGTACTGCATTGTTAAAATGCCTCAGAAGAAGCAAAAGAAATATCTCAATCACTCTGACAATTACTGCTACGTGTGTGGACAGTTCATAAAAAAAACTAAAAGTAAGAAAATTTACAATATTACTAAACGTGCATATTGTTTGCACTTTGGTTGCAACACTGGTGATCAGAATGAAACTTGGGCTCCACATATGTGCTTTAACACCTGCATCACAAATCTGAGGATGAGCCTAAATGGAAAAACTAAAACTAGGCCTTAGCTGTTTGGTGTGCGAGAACAGCGCAAACACATTGACGTTTGTTATTTCTGCATGATAAAAATATCAAGGATGTCCAGAAAAATCAAAACACATCATCAGATATTCTAACAATTAATTGCAATAAGGAGTGATCCGCAGAATGGAGACCTCCTCCGTTACCAGATCTCGAAATTCATGGGATAAAAGAATCAGTGATGAATATAGGAAGGATTCTCCTGTTGCAAAACTTCCTGGACCGTTGGCTTCAACTGATTTGAACTATCAACCAGAATATTATAACGCGTCGCACTTAATTAACTACGAAGAATTTAAAGGCTCAGTTAGTAATTTAAATTTATCTAAAGATCAAACAGACATCTTTAGATTATTTTTTGTAAGACGAGAATCAAGTAATTCGGCTCGCAAGTGAGTGGTAGAACTTCTTGGTTCTAAGCTACAACAGTAGAAATCACTTGAAGCATTTCTTCTCTTCTACTGCAATAGACGTTTCTGCAACAACTCCGTATACTGGTACCAATCTCTCTCGCCTATGCGCGACACTGACAGAACATAAAATCTGTAGCTCCAAATTTTATTTATGAAATTACAGGAATAGAGATCACTACGCAGATTATGCATATGTCGATATTCCAGTAACTGACATTCAGCATCGCATCAGTGTATTGGACGCATTCAATTTCAATTTGGATAAAGGACTACTTTTTCTCTTTGCTGAATAAAAAATAGCACATTTAATTCTTTCAGAGATGTCAGGCTTGAAAGTCTTGGAAGTTATTTTGTATTCATCCTGTATTTTTCCCATAATTATGAGAAATACCACTCATTTCAAAAATAACTTTCATTATTTCAAATGTTGTAAACGTATGAGGATGTTCTTTTCTGCTTCGCATATATTCTGCATAGAGAAAGAAATTAAGCAGCCCAGAGAATGGTTTTGGAGAAAAACATCCAAACATAAAAATAAAAAAAATGCCATTGAGGAAACTGAATTCGAAGGTAGATTGATGTATAAGAAATTATAATGTGAACAAAAATCCGAAAATACAAACATTGGATTGTTTTTGTTTCGTCCAAAATTTAATTTAATATACTGTAAAAATAACAGATAGATAGACAGAGAGAGAGAGAGGCCTAGGATAAAATATAAAGAGAGGACCATACATGATGTTATACCTAAAATCTGCAGTGAATTCCATTGTCTCTTCTATACACACAGAACACTCATTTCAGAAAAGTTATGAAATTTACGACCTTTACTGCATATTAGCAATATCCTGCTTCAATGGAAATGATAAAAGGCATATTGTATTCATCAGTACTAGGCAATAGAACATTTCCTGCATTTAATGTCATCTGATCTGCATGCAACTGGCAGACCTTGGAAATGCGGAAATTCTCTGATTATTGAGACAGTGTATGGCTGCAGCAAATTCGAAACACACTTTAATTTACACTCTAAATCTTATTCTTTCGTCTTCAGTAATAGCTTCGTGTTTTTAGCTTAATAGCAATGAAAACTGCGGAAAATTCCGCTTCTATTCGTATAACAGAGGATTACTATAATCCTATGCGCCATCCTTCGTGTGAACGTGACACTGTGTTCATGTTCACATGGAGAATGGTGCATAGAGTAGCAAATAATTATCAGAACCATCTATCTCTCCGAGAAGTTGGTCATGAAAAGAATAGACTCATCGGATATATTTCGCGTTGTTTCTTATCCCAGGCCACCTGGATAGGCTTAACGAGGGAATAACGCCCCTCTAGCAAGCGCAGTGCGCCGACTTCTATCTTTTGTAAGGATGTTTCTATCCAACTCTCCACAATACTGACCAACCTACAAATCCATGCTGTTTATCTTTGTAGCAACAAAACATATCAGAGCGAAATCTTGTCGGAGAGTTTTACACTTCTGGAAATTCAGTATACCTTGTTTTCTTATCCTGCATTACTACAGCTGCATTTACCATCATTTTTGTCCCGATTTTCACTTAATACATGACCGTTCCTGATTGTACGAGGTACTGAAACAGTTGATGTGATTTACAGTGGCCCCAGCGCTTGTAGTTCAATCCAAGCACTCCAATATGTAGCTGGTGAGAATAACTTTTGCTCGCCTCCCATTGCAATGCCCTGTTAATTTTTCAAAATGACCTATGGATTTTGAATCCTAATATCCACCTCAAACTAACTGAACTGAGGCAAAAAATATTTGTGTATAACTGTGGTTTCTGTAAAACTGTGGTTTCTCCTTTATTTCCTCGATAATTTCTATGTTATGAAATCAATCTGTAAACTGTTGTTCATTGCTAATTTTTATATTGTGCGTCCTCTAGTTGATTGTCTGAACTGGGGGAATCATTTATATATTTAATCAGCAGATAATCTAACATAAGCTTTGCTTCATTGAATATCCGCTATTTTATTAGTACTATTATAACAATAACAGAAAGTTTCTCTAGGAAACGTGGAGTTATAAAAAGAAACGTATATTGAACTCGGTCCAAATTTTCGCATCATGTTTCTCAAGGTGGTGATTAACATCCCTTCAGTTCACCCAGTAATGAACTTCTCCCCCCCACACCCACAGCATATTAAATTCACTCTTTTTCTACAGTTATGTTTTTTTTCCCTCAAGACTTCGCCATAGACATCGTCATGTCCGTCCATTTCGCCTTGTCAAACTTTCCACGCCCACGTAACAAAAAAAAAAAGCTTAAATTGTTTTAATATCGTTCTTCCTTAATGTCCATATCTCAGTTCCATAAAATGGATCTCCATACTAAATATATAACTAAATTCTTCCTTAAATCGATATCCATTTTCTTTTCTGTGAATATCTGCCTCCTCTTTTTCTCGAATATCGTCTTGCCCATTGGAATTATACTCGTAGTTATAATTCCATGACGATGTCTAAAGAATTTTATCCACCAATTGCGTAAATATCTCCTCTATCGCTCCTTTCATCACTATTGCCCAGCCTTAGTGTAACCTAAGCGTAAACTGCATGTCGATAAGGCGTGACAAGAACAAGACCAACATGTTCTCCCTCTGCTTTCATTTATTTCGTTGTATTACCCACAGATCTCAGCATTGTCTTTTTACCCTAATATAGGCTGACAATACTTAATGTATTATACACTGAGTGATCACTGAATTATGACCACCCCTATGAAAACTAAATGCGACCCGTTGATCACGTGAGGAACGAAAGTACGGAGTTAGTCAACCTATGTAGCATAGCTAAGGTGTCAGTGGTTCAGTAGGTAGTACAATTCCGAGCGTGATGGGTAAAAGGAAGGATTTATCGGACTTTGATAAAGGACAGATTTTGGGTGCTCAACGAGCTGGTGCCTCGATTTACCAAACGGCTGAACTGGTGGGTTGTTCGAGGGCCGCTGTTGTTAAACTGTGCCAGAACTGGCGTCGAAATGATCACACAACGACCCGAGGGCAAAACTGCAAAGGTCCGCGAAAGGTTGATGTTAGAGGTGAGCGCCTGGTCCGACGACTCGTACAGGCCAACAGGCGCAGCACTGTTGAACAGTTGACTACCCAATACAACATGGGCCAACCCGCAACAATATCTGCCATGACCATGCGTCGCACGCTCGCACGTATGGGCTATACCAGCAGACGACCCCTACGGCATCCTCTCCAAACCAAGGTTCATCGGCGTAAAAGACTCGCCTGGTGCAAAGCGCATTCAAGTTGGACGTTAGAAGACTAGAAGAAGGTGTCCTGGTCGGATGAGTCACGTTATTTACTCCACACCGTGGATGGTCGTGTACTGATTTCGCATCAACAACATGAGGCTCTTGATCCATCATGCATGGTATCAAAAGTGCAGGCCGGTGGAGGCTATTGTATGGTGTGGGGCATGTTTCACTGGGAGGAACTTGGACCCCTGGTGCATGTGGAACAACGTATCAGTGGTCTCCGCTATCGTCAACTGCTTGCTGACTGTGTACACCCCGCTATGTTACAGTTTTTCCGGAATGGCGATGGTGTCTTCCACGATGACAATGCACCGAGCCATCGAGCACTGTTTGGGGAATAATGCTTTGAGGGACACAGTTCTGACTTACAGCATATTGATTGGCCTCCGCACTCCCCCGATATCAATTCCATAGAGCACTACTGGGACACTATGGAAAGGCAAATCAGGCATCTGGATACACCAATTAACTCCATACCTGCATTGCTGACCGCTCTACAGACAACTTGGTTGGCCATACCTCCCGAACGCTTCCGACATCTTGTTGAATCAATACCACGTCGGATAGCTGCTGTACTGGGGGAAACAGGAGGACCTACGAAGTGCTGGGTAGATGGCATAATACAGTGATCACTCAGCGTATACTACAAGATTATCATTAAAATACCGAAGAAATTAAAAGAATATTTTATTTCCATTAAAATGCTGCTTTAAATTTTAATAACATATCTGGTACTATGTATTATATTCCTTATGTTCAGAGTCATGCTAACGTTTAACATAATTAACAATAATGGCAGAAAAAAATTCAAATTATTCTTTTGTAATTTATTCCATAAATTAATAAAACTGTAAATGTTCGCAGAACACCTGTACTGTACTGTACAGGTGTAATACTGTACACTTCCACGTAGCATACATTTTACGGTATGGGTACACCGGAAGATCAGTTATACTGAGATAATAAAATATTCATACACCCACACGAATAGCAAACAATGGTGGAAAAGTTTCATTGGTTGCAGGAGCATTCTGATTGCTATAAAACGCCATCCTCAGTGGGCTAGGTCCTACGACCTGTTTGAAATCTTTGGTTCTCTTTCTGATTGGCAACATAATCTCCACAACAGCAGTCATGAAAGGTATTGCAGCTTTGTCCGTTCTGACAGTGTTCTTCACCATGATATTTCAATCCACCGGTAAGAATTTGAAGGTGTTTATTTCAGTACTTCGATTCACACAATACTTAATACAGAATTTGTTTTCAGAATTTAACGAAAATTATTAATGTAATATGTACGAATAGTTGCAATTAGTTCCAATGATTTCTTTTCATATTTTAGATGCTGCTTCAGAATTCGGTGTTCAGTCAGCTACCCTTGAAGGCTGCCCAGTCAATGAAACTTGCTCAGTAGCTCCAGGAAAACTTTGTGTTTCAGTCGATATAAGTAAGACATTTAAAACTGCTGCGTTTATTTAAAAAAAGAAATATATAGCTTAATTTTTCGAGCTCCTTTCTTCCTGAATTACATTGCTCATCATTAAATTTGTTCAATCTGAAATGAGTGCATCAAAGTAAACCGAGTGACAAGTGTCATTGTAGAGAAAAAAATGACTAAGTTTGTATATAAATACCGCAATGTGATTACTTAGGAAAATGCAATGGACATTATATGAAGGAGCCTCCTTGAACTCCTTGGTGAACACCGACCAATGTTTCTTAGAATTGTGCTGCGATTTGAGAAGCAGCAGTGGTGGGTTGAACAGCGGACATCAGCTAACGTCGAGTCATATTCATATCCAAAACGTGTTCAGTAGAAAACAAAATTAAAGTTACATCTTCTGCTTAAAGTAAGCATATCTACATCACATAGGTGCTAACGGTATATAAGAGCAGTATGTGGCGCGCTGTTATTGTCATTTTGGATGAACCATTCGAACGCCAGAAGTACTGGTCTTTGAATGATTTCAATATAATGTTCGTCTTCTAGCAGTAATGACCAAAGCTGAACGACTATTGCCAATAATTCCCCTTGCCATGATTACATATAGCGGGGCTGATCTAGTTCCAAATTCAGGCTGGATTGCCTGCGACCTCAGTATGTCTCAGACATGCAAACGCCTAAACATGACTAGACACCATTTTTGTTCCAAAGCGCGGATTTCTCTCTCTCTCTCTCTCTCTCTCTCTCTCTCTCTCTCTCTCTCTCTCTCTCTCTCTCTCTCTCTCTGCACCAATGCAGACAATAATAACGATGGAATGGATTCAGAGGCAGACGCCCATACTTGATGAAACATGCACACATGGAGAGGTTGTGAAGATGTAATCGTTCTGGTATTGAGACTGCACACGAACGGAAATTTGTCCTAAACTAAAAAACTCAAACTATCATATTAGGGCCACCTGTAATTTCTTACATATACTCATATATCTGTAAACCGCGTGTATTCTCTGGTCGATTTGTCTGTTTGCTGGACGAACAAAAAAACCCAGTTTCCGTTGAAAAAACCTTACTATCTACGCCTGAGACCAACCCAACCACGGAGTGAAAAAAAAAAAAAAAAAAAAAAAAACATTAAAGCTCCTTGAGTCATCGATGGGATTAGAACTCGGGCCTTTTCCGCCCGGTGTTGGGAGAATGGTAGCGATACCACTGTGCTACGCGTGCAGATGCAACAAATGGGAGGGACAAAAATAAAAAAAAAAAGTCAGAAAAGCAAAACGAAGAGGAGGAATCGCGTAGAAGCAAGAATGCGCCAGCAATAATCACCCCTGGTAGGCAGTCAGAGGTCAACAGTGATGATGGAGAGATGGTCCAGAAAGGGTTCAGTAGAATTCAGCAGATAGAGTTGTAGCTCGACAGGTGATGGCAGTGTACATTTCCAGTCTCGGTAATTTCGTCAGCTGAGGCTTTCAGAGGAGGACATAAAATCCGGAGCAAAGAGATCACTGGAGTCTAGAAAGAGTAATCTGTTTACGGCAGGTAAATGTCTTGCAAGCAAAGTTCTGAAGGAGAAGGAAATATTTCCTTTGATGTCAGAAGAGAAGATTCATTCCCAGCAGAAAATGAAATGCAAGGGATAAGAGGAGGCATTATAGAGCGGACAACTTAAGAGGAAATGTTCCCAATCCTCCAGTTTGCAACAGAGACATAAAGGTGACTTAGGTAATTTAAAGGTCATATATTTAGCTCGACGTGAGCAATGCCCCTTCAGTAAGAAAAGTCTGTTTAATCCAAAAAAAATATATATTTTAGCAATTTTTTTAAAAAGCAAAAGTAACCATTTGAAAAAAATTTTGTGGGACCAGATCTTTGGAAGTACTGGGTCATCGATCTTGCTAAAGTTGAACAAGATAGTCCCAGTAGCATTTATTTTCAATTTTAGTCACAATGCATATTTACAATGTATCCAAAGAGCGTAATTACCCTTGAGTGACAAAGATGGAAACAAAATTCACGGAATATTATCTGGAGGGGATAGACAGCCATTTATGACTTGAAGCTCAGTTGTCGAATCTTTCCGAAATTTTCGATTCATCACTAAAAGCATGCATCGCTGAATAGATAATGTTTACCCTTCTTAACGTACCAGAACCAGATGCAAGCGGCATAGGTACAAAGAGGGCGAAACACCTCTTTATATAAGAGGCGGAGCGTTGTGACGAGTAAGATATCAAGATTAGTTATAGAGGCTGACAATCTTAGATGTCTATTTTCATAATTTTATCATGCAGATGAGTAATATGTTTTGGAAACCAAGTTTGCGGTCTAATATGATGCCCAGAAATTTATACGAATCAGCCACGGAGAAGGATCATACATCAATCCGTGCAACAGGAAGTCAAGATGCGAACAGAGTATCTTTGAGATATGGAAGCTTTTTTTGAGAGAGAGAGAAATGGATAGTTTATTAGAGGTAACCCAAGAACACAAATCAGTCATAATTTTGTTATAAGATATTTCTAGTGAGGAACGTGAGTTGCCATAAACCAAACAGGTAAGATCGTCGGTGTAAGCGACTCTTGAAGTATTAGAAGTAGATTATTGATGCCTAAATGATACAAAGAAGAGAGCTTTTTCTGCGTCTGCCAAAATGAAAAAAATTTGTCATTCATGCCTTCCCCGTGGCCAAAAAATGCCTGTCCAGTTCTGCTTTGAACTCTAACAAGCTGTCAACATTGACCACTGTTTTTGTTGACCATTGATTCAAATTATCTATAACGTGCTACTCAAAAGTAAACTTCATGAGATACAGCACCTTCCATTTCTTCTCATTTCTTTTTAATTTGAGTCCACTGGTTCTATTTTCGTCTTCCAGACATAATGTCATTGTGCGTTGTACAATGCTTATAATAACCGTCTGTGTCACACCGTGAGGAAAGAGCAGAGGTCCAATTCACATCAATGACAGAAGGAACTTTTATGGGCGTTTTCATTTCGTCGTTGATTTATTCGGTCACAGGCGAGAATATTAAAGGGTTCCCCCCCCCTCGTAAACTGTGTTTCATCAGAAAAACAGACAAACCGACCAGAGTACATACGCAATTATTGACATAAAATATGTGGGTAGATGTAATTGTTCTCCAGTAAGTCTAGTATTACTTTTCCTGATCCTGCAACAACTGTAACGTTTATAATTCTCACTCGTTAAATATATCTGTAAGTCTTTATTAAATTTTAAAGATATATTTCATCTTTAATTTAAATATATGTTTATTTCTTATAATTCTCTTTCTTCAAAAATATAATTTTTCAAGATTATAATTGTCTGTCTTTTCTTATGTACAGCATTTCATAGTGTTAAATTACGCTCTTTTTCGAAATTTGAAACAAATTTCTGAATGTCCGTTTGTGAGTTTAGTGAAAATTCATCATGAGCTGAGCAATACTACTCTAGAAAAACATCTTTGGAACAAACATCTTCAATATTCTTGGTATAAATACCTCACTTTATGTGTCTTCGTGTGTGTGTGTTTAAACGTCCCTTATAAATTTTCAAGCATTGATTTTGAGATCTTTGATATACGAATTCGAAAATAAAGATTGACTAATAGCAGTTATTTTTAATTTCCAGGTTGAACCTAAATATGAATATATTTTAGAACGTTACAACTTGACTTATTTTTCTTCTTTTTTTATTTCAGTTGTGTTAGCACCACTTATGCTTCGGGCGATAATCTCAAGTGCAGTTAGTGTATGCATTGGTAATGGTACATGTGTTCCCTTGAACTTGTTAAGTATGCTGTGTAATGGAAAACCGTGCACCTCCCCAATAGACTTACTTCTTAACCTAATAGTCAAGATTAATCTCTGTGTGGATCTCTCTTCTATATTATGTGAAGTAAGTAGAGGAGTTTTCTTCACCCATCTTCTTATTTTTTCTGCAAACCGTCAACTGTTCTTTTTAAGTTTCCTGCTTAAACTTTTCATTAAACTGTGAAATCGTGTAAATATATATATTTTTTCTTTTTTGAGAAATAATTTCATCATCATCTATAAAAACGCAACGAATTTTTTTTTCTTTAGTGAAATTGTCTGAGTGCTTGAAATTCAATACTCAAAATACGAGGATATAATGGGGATATCCTGTTTTTAACCTTTTGTAAACTGGACGTTTCTTTATGTTTAAGCAGAAGATCAGAAGTGCTTCCTTTTACAGTATATAAAGATTTTAAGGAACTTAATAAAGAAACTTCCTGAGATAACTTACAAAATGCTAGAACAATATTATTACTTAGCAATAATTATTCTGGTCAGCATATCAAAATACTTTAGAGTATGTTTATTCTTTTGACGTATAATTCTTTAAAGTCTCTGGTGTGACTAATATGCACTCTAAACTAAATATAAATTAAGAAATAAATTTGCTTTCTTATACTCCAGGAAAACCACATATAATGTTATATTATTTCACAATAAGAGAATACAAAAACATCATCGTAATTAGAATTCACTGTGCTTGAACAACAGCAATTCAAGTACATGTACTTGTTGTTTAATTGAGCTTTAGGAACATGAGTTTTCGCTTTTCTGGATTAAAAATCCGAGTTTCCTGGAGGAAAAACCATGCTACAATCAAACCTCGACTTAAACCGATTAAGTTAGCTACTTCGTGAAAAAGATCTATAAAAAATTCCTCCTAATTGACGGGATTCTAATTCAGATCTTTTACACTGGCGTTGGAAGGACAGTGATAACACAAACAGTCATTATACCAATTATTGAGATTATACCAATATGGGGAGGGCGGTGATTATTCAAGCAGCCATCGCGCTGCGCAAAGAAGGCTGCTCGTATTTCTGTACCCTTGTATTTCACAATTCGCTAAGTCCGACGTAATAGTTCACTCAATTTCTTGCATTAAGATGAGATTTCAGATGAGGGAGGCCTCCCTAGGCGAGTGGTCAGTCGTGAGGGTGCATAAGTACACGTGCCTTGAGTGACCGGGGTTCAAACCCGTGACCGCTAAATTCTATCTTGTGAACTCCTCTGGTCGTCCTGGATTAGAAAATAGAAAATTTATATTTCTTCGTTTACAGCTCTTGAATCCCGTCCTCTTTGAACGCAACCAATGAATTTGGATTCATAAAGTCTGGGTTCTTGTTGCGTATTGCAACTTTTGAAAAACTTTCATTGGTCAAAGTACTCAACTTGGTGACATGAGACATCCTTCAAAAATCAGTCTGCAGTAGTGACTTCATTTCTATGAGTACGCCTTCTAGCTTCACTTCAGCGAATCAGACAGTTAGTTATGAAGTTCTCCCTTTCAGCAAGAACGTCTTATATAGCAAGTCGGAACTAACTGTTACCCCAAATACTGCAAGTTTGCCTGATTTTTCTCAGCTTGCTTCACAAAATTTGTTTCGCCAGTCAAGTAATTTTTCAATCTCAGCCAATACATTCAGTACGGATAGTCTGCATATCGCTCATTTTAGTGAAATTAGCGTTCCAGTTCTATCTAGGACTTTGGCATATCCTGTCTCTGGTATACATTCAGCTTCCTGGGCCATCTCCCCTTTGAAGAATTAATGTCTAGGGGTGCGGCCTCCGTAGCCGAGTAGTCAGGAGCGGGAGTGCAGTACCAAACGCTCTTTGAGTAGACCGTGATTCAAGCGTCTGACTGCTAAATACGGTCGATCTGCCAACCCACCCTGGACCAGTGTGTGGCAGATTATGGTGCTTTGCCCTCAACATGAATTGTTGAGGCGGCTTCCGTCCTGCAGTGGGTTAATAATGGCTACAGTTTACCTTTTACCTTTTTACAATACCCTTCAACTGCTGATTAGTCAACCTCCAGAATTATTAGTTAATGATGTATCGAAGTGAACAGTGTCGCCTTCACTAAACAATTGTTGTCATTTGATCACGAATCATCTCTGAAGTTTCCCGTTGGTAGAGGAATGGAATTCCATATTTCAGTGCAATATCGTCATCAAGTTCATAAAAAAAAATTAGGACTATTTAAATAATTATATACGTTTTACATACTACTGTTAAGAAATTTATTACGCGATACCTGTCTTTGCTTCCTTTATGATAACTATAATATGTCTGAACAGAACTGTTTCCAATACCTCCATTTGACCTACTGGTGCTTAATACCATCTTTTTCTCGTTCTCCTGGCTCATTATTTCCCTCTAGTCTTGCATCTAATTCTGAAAAGCCTGAGAGAGGTTTAAGGGCACCACCCCAGATGTCCGAACAGTATTCCATGGTAGGGCAGAATGAGAATTTTACAGAGCAAGTAGTTGTTCAGAAGAAAAGTAACGCGAGACCGAAAAAGACAACCAAGATTTTTGATGCAGAGGAAGCAATAATTGTGATGTGCTTATGTCAAGAGAGAATAGAAGTTAGGACAATCCTTAGTAGAGATATATGATCTTGTCTGCAAAACTGAGTGTCATCGAAGAGGAGCATAGGAGTAGTAGACTTTTCTGGCGATAGATAGGATAGGATTAAATTTTAGAAGGATTGGATTTAAATTTTCTTTGTCCCATTTGAAAACTCCGCTTATCAGTGGAAGAAGGTCTTTGATATACACTAGGAGAAGAGTGAAAGAAAAACTGTATATTGGGAACACTGGCAGTTAGCGAAATCCTCCATCACCTGCAGTTAGCGTTCAGTAGAAAATTGGATACCCAGTTGCAAAAATACAGTTGGAAATTCATATGATGTGAACGTTTTAAGAATGCTTTTCTGTTAGTGTTTACCACAATAGGCATAGAAATGTCTTTGCCTTCTATGCCTTCTATAGGCATAGAAATGTCAACATTTCCATTTAATTTGTTCAAAGATATTGTTGTTGTTGTTGTTGTAGGGTTTTAGGAGCATCATCAACTAAGGCCATATTACTCCGTGTATGTTGTCTGTAAACTGCGTGTGTTATGAGGTCGATTTTCTGTTGGCTGGGCAAAAAACCGGAGTTTGCGGCAGAAAAAACCATGCTACCCTCGCTTGAGCCCGACTAACTCAGTCACGTTATGAAAGAGTCCAATAAAAATTCCCCCTTTCATCGAAGGAACTAGAACTCATGTCCTTTCTACCCGGTGCGGAGAGAATGGCGCTTCTACCAACTATGGCATTGAAAAATGAGCAACATAAGCCGAGATTTCAGCAGAGGATCGATACCGACGGAATTCATATTGGTGATCATTGATCGGATGGAAAGTTTCAGATATTTTAAGAATTTGCCGTTAAAGAATTTCTCCGTTACTTTGGAAAGTGGAGATTTGGTCAATGCTCATCCGGCACCGACCACTGTACCACGTTCAGCATCACTTCCGCGTTGCCCATTGAACTGCTAACTTTGAGTTATGTTTACAAAAAAATATTTTAATTAAAATTATTCAATTCACTTTTGCACTTTTCTTTGAAATATTGGAATACCTGCATTAGATTGCTTTTTCACTACTTAAAAATACTATTATATAGGTACCATTACAGTTTTTTCGTGTTTTATTATTTTTATTTTTCTGCAGGTTGCCGAAATTCTGAGAATTGTCCCCGTAATCGACCTTTTTTCGATCCCAATCCTCGGTAATCTTCTCTCTCCAATAAGAACAGTAGTTCTTGGCGTTTTAAACTTCCCATTAAACTGCGCGTGGTAAGTAAATATATATATATATATATATTTTTTTTTTATCATATGTATCTGTTGTTGTCCAGTTTTAGGTGCTATTAGTAACTTAGGCCATATTGCGGGCTATCTGTAAATTTCTTGTGTTTTGTAACCAGTTTGCCGTTAACTGAACGAAAAATCAATTTCCGGCAGAAAAACGGGCAACTGCTACTTTCACATCAGAGCCAACTTATCCACGTTGTGAAAAACATCCACAAAGATTCGAACCTTCATTGAAGGAATTCGTACTCAATTGTTAATTGCAACTATTAACAATTGAGTGCATCCATTTGATATAGATGAACAGTGCACTGTTGAGTCAGTTTGGTGTGAGAAAAGCACTGCGAAATCAAAAATAAGAGCAGGTATGTTATAGGCCTGACTCAATTGAGTACAACGAACAACTGAACAGAGAAATAGAGTGGGCTAGTAAATCAGAATGTCTTATAATGGGAGATTTTAACTTCCCAGATATTGTGGGTTCGTCATTCGCACACTAGTAAGACTTTTGTGCATTGATTGGATGATTGTTTTCTGGAGCAGCATATTCAAGAGGCAACCAGAGGGAGTAATACTCTTTATCTGGTATCAGCAGTGATAATTCGTGTATTAAGAATTTGCAGGTAAAGGAACCACTAGGTGACAGTGATCACAGTGTACTGATGTGGGATTTACTTAAAGATATAATTACCATCAGGGGTAAAGCAAAGGGTTTTTTCTTCCCTAAAGGTGATTACAGTGGTCTCAGACAGTTTTTAAATTCTGTACAGTGGATTCAACTGACAATGTTACCAAAAGTAAATTCTAAGTGGGAAGCATTCAAGGAATTAATCGTGGAAGCTACTAAAAGTTTCATACCAACTAAGAAATATTGTTCAAATTTTAGGCTTAAATGGTTTCCAAATGAACTAATAAGACGCGTGTCAGAGAAGAAAAATGCATGAGATGCATAAAAATTATCAGGCGATACAGAAGTCTATGGCAGATATAAGCTAATCTGTAATCAAGTCACTAAGGTGGTTAGGCATACGAAGGCAGATTACGAGAAATCTTTGGCAAAGGATGCTAAGAAAAACAGCAAGGATTTCTTTACTTATATAAACTCTAAAAGGAAGGGAATGAATTTGATTGGTCCACTTGATATCGATGGTTCGACTGTTTATGATCCTGCTCAGATGGAAAATAAACTGAATGAGTATTTTGCCTCTACATTCACACATGGGGAGCTATTAAGGTTTGAAAATACCAGAAGGTTATCAAATTGTAGCAGGGTGCTTAATGATTTTGTAATAACTGATCAAAGTGAAGGAGAAATTGTTGAAATTAAACATAAGAAAGGCACCTGGAGCGGATGACATCTATCTAGTTATATTAAATGAAGCAAGCAAACCCTTAGTCATAATTATTAGAGCAATCTTGGACTCAGGAGAGTTCCCCACTGACTGGAGATGTGCAAATGTATCCCCAATTCACAAAGGGGTATCGAAGGGCGACATCGAGTAATTACAGACCAGTTAGTTTAACTTCTGTTCCGGGTAAAATAATGTTGTCAGCTAATCAAGATCATCTAAACAAGACTGCAGCAATAATTCAGACAGAGCATGAATTTGTTAAGGGAAAGTATTGTCTGACAAATTTGAATGGATATTATGATGTCATTAGAAAGGAACTGGATGCAAAAAATAATTTTAATATCATATACTTATTTGGATTTCAGGAAAGCTTTTGACACTGTTGCGCATGGAAGACTATTGTACAAATTGGAGCAGAATGGTATTAAGGGTAAGTTGGTACAATGAATAAAAGGATAGTTGAGTGGGAGAAGACATAGGGTGGTAAGCAATGGGTGCTGTTCTTCGTGGACTAATGTTATTAGTGGAGTTCCATGGTGTTCGGTGTTGGGTCCACTGTTGTTTTGTATATTTATCAATGATATTGCTGAAGGTATATCAGGCTTAGTGTCTAAGTTTGTAGATGATACAAAGGTTTGCAGGTTTGTTAATGACAGTAATGGCAGTGTTCTACTGCAACAGGGTCTAGAAATTTTGGGAAGATGGGCTGAGAAGTGGCAACTGAAGTTTAACATTGACAAATTCAAAGTACTGCATATGGGTAGAAGTAACCCCAGAGGAACCTACCAACTGTGTGGTACTACAGTTAGGGTGGTAAGACCTGGGAGTAATTGTGCAGTCAGATATGAAGTTTTCTGAACAATGCAGACAGGCTGCGAGAGGAGGTCATGGGTATTGTCATGATATACAGGAATTTTGCTAGCAGGGAAAAGGAAGTGATTATATCTTTGATTAAGGCAATGGTCAGGTCAAGCCTTGAATACTGCGTACAGGTCTGGAGGCCTCATTTTAAGAAGGATGTAGATTTGCTTGAGCGTGTACAGAGAAGGGCAACAAGATTGGTGAGGGGAATGAAGGGATCCTCTTATCAAGAGAGGCTTAAGTTCTGCAAATTGCAGTGGCTGCAGACTAGTCACCTGCGCGGTGATCTGACTGAGGTGTATAAGGCCTTGAATGGGTTGAGCACGCTGAATTCTGGTGGGATTCTTCCACTTTTTCAGATTACGAAGCTAAGGAGGCATAAATTCAAATTGAGGAAAGAGAGCTGTAGAATAGATGTGCGGAAATTTGCCTTTAGCCAGTGGGTGGTTAATTGCTGGAAGAAACTTCCATCGTCGTTGTAGAAGTTAATAGGTTGAATAAATTTAACACGTAACAGGACAAACATTTAGAGTGTATGGTTGTGTGATTTTTTTTTTTTTTTTTTTTTGGCTGATGCTACATAAGCTGATACGATGGCTTTCTTTCATCTCAAGCCACGATTACAACAACTATTACCACAAGGCTACCCTCGAGGACATCATTTCCAGTGAGGTAATGGCAAAAGTTTATTTTTATTTGTCAATAAAAAGAAATATTCTGGTATTTTATTCTTACAATTCTTTTTAAGTGGTAAGTTGAAATCATAGTTCGTTTCATGAATTATAGAATAATGTTACATAAAAATACAGAAAAAAATAATAATAAAGTGCAATAATTTCGTTTTTTCTTTATTGGTGTATCTATCTTTCTTAATCAGAATTGTATTGTTTCTTTTGCAGTCCCTAATATATATTTTCTTTTTTTATTTAAGATATTTATAGCTGTTTAAAACAGGCGTAAAATAGATAATTTTTTTCTAATTACCTTACATTTTCTTAAAGTACGCGAAAGAATAGTACTTTATCTCTATGAATATTAAAGTGAAAGGCTTATTTCTTTATTTACAGATGGCCTAGTATTTTTTTCAATGTCCAGTTCTTCAATTGAACTTTGAAGACAGAAGAAATTTTAATTCTATTGCTTAGTGAAATTGCTAATTTTCATGATTATAAACATCGTCATGAATATAAACATTGAAAACATATATTAAATAAAAATATATATTATGATTATACATAACTACAAATGTAATATTTTTTGGTAAATGGTTATTTTTTTTAAATGTTATCCTAAATAGATATTCAACTTATTTTGTACCAATTATTTCAATAAATATTTGAGCAATACATTTGTTTTTGTTTGTTTTCAACCATCTCATCTGCTTCCAGTGTCTTGATCATGGAATTTTTTCTGGAAGATCACACATAATTGACAAACTCTTACAAACTTCTACAAATAATAATAAAGATGATATCGAATGACAGAAAACAGAGTGCTGTTATAAATTGGCACTACTCATTTTGGAATAGTGTTGTTAGAGGAGTCCCTTATGGTTTAGTACTGAAATTCAAATTAATAAACGATATTGATGAATTTTCGGACGATTTAAATGTTGGCAGCGTGGTTAGTCACAGGATTCAAGGCTTACTGCTGTAACAAGATCTAGAAAAATTAGGCAGGCAGACTGAGGAGTAGCAATTGCATTTAACAATGATAAGTGCAATTTTCAGCAAATGGACAGTAATCTCAGAATAGCATACCAACTGTGTGTATGTTTTGCTCTGCACCACAATAAAGAGGGATGGAAATCGAAAGAGATGTAGGTGTAATTTTACATCATGGCATAAAGTTTTTGGAGCAGCTTAGACGGCTTGCTAGGACAGTTATGGATCTCTGTCAATGACCCAGGACAGAAAATCCAGAATTCATTATAGTTATAGCAGAATTTGACACTTGACTGTGAATTTTTTTAGTTTGTGTGATAATTAAGAATTTTTTTTTTAAATTTTGTGTTTATATCAAATGCATAGTGAAGAAATATTGGAATATTTTATAGCCATAAATTTTATAGCCATATAAATAAAAAAATAAATTAATTAAAAAAAAAACGATCTGTTAGGTGTATCGCATGCGTTCTGATTTCTTTCATGCACAAAGTAATGTCGATGTATAAGTTTTCGGAAGTTTATAACACAGCTATCAACAGAGCTCGTTTCTTAAAAGTTTGTTAGAAGGTCAAATATAGGTATCCCTGCTCATGAGCGATCTCACTTTGCGCGTTTTCGCTATAACGTGATTTAAAAAAAATCAAACACTGGTCTCTATTACCGTAGGCCCTCACTAAAAATCAATCTCTGTGCGATGTGTTGTAAGTGCTCGGTTTCTCTGCAACTGCAGAATCAGAAGAACCACAAACAGTATTTTGTATTCTTAAATTTGCGCAACGTACTACATCGTAGTGTAGCTTAAAATGGATGCCCATGAAAAACGGATACCAAAGAGCTGCCTGCCACAAAAAACAAAAAAAATCTATAAACTCCATGAAAAATTAAATGTGATTAAGAGGTATGAACGCAAGTAATGGACCGTTGACGAAGTGAGAACCACAGGAATCTCCGAATTGACATTAAGAACAATAAGGCATTAAACTCAGAAAATTAAAGACAGTTGTAAATGTGCAGAGAGATAAGGGTTATGGAGAACGTGGATGTTGTTTCAATGGATTGAACGCCAAAATCAATGTGTTATTCCTATATCCATCTGTATTTCCCAGGCTAAAACAAAAAAAAAAAAAAAAAAAAAACTTTTGCGGACTTGAATGCTACTGAGCCAGATCCGAATGTGCAAACCTTAGTCGCAAGTGCTGGGTGGTTTGAACATACGAAGCTGCAGCAATTGATTCAGTTGCTGCCCAAAACTTTCCAACACAACTCCGAGCGGCAGTTGAAAACCGTGGCCATTTGCTTTAGCAAGTGTTCATTGTGGATGAAACGGGATTTTTCTAGAAGCGCATACCAAGCAAAACATTTGTCGCGGTACAAGAGACGATAGCTTTAGGGTTTAATGCCTCCAAGAATCGCCTTACATTGCGGTTATGAGGGAATGTATCTGGAGATCATAAAATAAAACTCCTAGTGGTTTATCACTCCGAAAACCCACCAGCACTGTATGGCTATTCTAAGAAGTGTTGCCAGCTGTATGGCGGTCTGACAAGACAACTTGGATTAAAATAGCTATCTCTGAGTCCTACTTTTCCACTGAACCCCCACGCACCGTTTATGTTGATGAAAACATTAATTTTATGTAATTTCTGCTACCAAATATATTTCTTATCCAACAAATTGATCAGAGTGTCATTGCAACTTTCAAAAGTTACATTCACAGCAAATTTACTCAGATGGCTAAGAATATCGATGGTTAAGATAAACTTTCTGTGGAAGATTTTTGAAAGAACTATAACATCAAGAGCGCGATTGACAATATTGAATATGCATGGGTAGAAAGATCACAGTCTTCCATGCAGGGAGTTTGAAAAGAGATTTGGCATGATATCACTGGGTTTTTAACCTCTACCAGAGCATAATGATCTACCTGAAGGATAGGAGAATACAGGTAGTCCCACCATTCCAGAAAATGATGAAGAGCATCCACAGGGGCTGCCTTCGGGGATCGGTCCTGGGGCCGCTCCTGTGGAACATAGTTTCTGATGAATTTCTTGCAGTGGACCTGGGGGAGGTTGGATCCCATGCCTTTGCTGATGACCCAGTCCTGATCATGGCGGAGGATCAAGAGCAGGACTGGAGGCCATGGCCAACCACGCGCTGGAGATTTTCCAGGAATGGACGATGATTCACTGCCAAAAGATATTCGATGAAGGCTTGCTCAATTCTACTGAAAGGCATGTTTAATAACAGAAGACCACCCCAAATTAAGCTCCAAGGGAACACGATAAATCTAATGAAGAAAGTAAAATATCTCGGACTTATCATGGACTACACCGAACGGAAATTTAGTCCCATGAGTGACTCCCAAATTCTGGTGACCCGAATAGAAATAACATGACGGCAAAAGAGAGAAGCAGGTTTGCTGTATGGCCAAATTGGCCTTCCTGACCGCGCTCCCTTGTGTGGCCCTATCTTTCCCCTCCACCTGGTTGGGGTAGGAGGAGACAGTTTCCCAGTCTCCTCTCATCCCCGCCGCTTCCCCGTTCTTCGCCTGGTGAAGCATGGACCTGCCTCACTGACATGACAGTCTGGGGACTCCTTCTCTATCGTCCCCATACTTCTGCCTTCCCCCCAGCCTTCAGCCTGCCCCCACTCTCTCTATACGACGGCGGATTACCAAAACTCTAAAACTCTAACAATGTCTAAATTAAACTAAGTACGCAAACTTTTAGTCCTTACAGAATCTAGTGTCTACCCCTACGTTGTTTTTTTTAAGGCCCTAACAACTGAAATCCCAGGAAACTAGGTGGCAGGGCCTGCCAGAGTAAAAATTTCAAACTGCTGTGTACCTGGTCTGCCTCCACGAGGCCAAGCGTGGGCAGCTTTGGGGCCCCAGCAGGTGTCTAGCGGCTAAACGTACAGAAGAACAACGATATAACACTACACTTACAAAATCCATACACTTTTAAATCTCTGACCTTTGTAGTGAACTGTTACACTCACAATGAAAGCAACGCGGAGATAAGGGAAGCCCCTGGTGCTACCAGACACGAATACACTTTATACTGGGTTCCATGACTTTGATCCTAAAGGCGAACTTTCCAATTCAACGCGTGACACAGTTCCCATTGCAAGGAGAATTGTGCCGTGCCCACCTGGATGAGTTGCTTCGAGGTCCTAGCAGCCGAAATCTCAGGAAATTAAGCGGCAGGACCTGCCAAAGTAAAGCTTAGTCTACTGGTGTTTCCTGGTCTGCCTCCACGGGGCAAAAGTGGGACAACGTTGGGCCTCAGTAGGGGTCCAGCGGCTAAACGACCAGATGAACAACAGTACATGACATTACACAAGTACAATATCCATACACTTTTAAATCTCTGGCATTTCCCAGCGAAACTGGTTCACCCACAATGAAAGCAACGCGGAGAAGGGGGGAACGCCTGGTGCCGTTTAACCCTAAACACACTTTACACTTTACAGGGGAGCTCACCAATGTGGATCTTCTCAAGTTGGAGAATGACTAATGAAGAAGATGCTGACCTCTTTTTTGTTGAATCTGCTAAAATTCAGCCATTTTCAACAATGAAAGGGCTGAATTTTTAAGCAAATTGACAATGCCATTAGTATCATTATCGAGAACGATCCTAAGATAGAGAGAAACACTAAATTTTCTAGCGAGATTCATAACCCTTTGTCTTTTTACAAAGAACTTTAAAGCGAAGGAAAAATGCTGTCCGTCATCACTCGACCATTTCCATTTCTTCAACAGAGCTGAAAATCGTCCCTCCACCGAACCAGATCCTGTATCAATATTAGTTAGTTTATTATCCATTAAGCTAATTACAGTATAAATGTACTTATTGAATAAAAATAAATAAATACATTTCTTTCCAAATTTTAGATAGTTTTATTTCTTAAATTTATTTTGGAGCTTACTCCTATTTTTTTCAATTAATGAAATTCCTTTTCCAATCAATATTTTAAGGCCAGGAGATGGATATGCATATGCAACGTTTCTATGCCCTGTTGTGTATATCAATCAATAATATTTTTCAGCTTGAAGTGGATATATGTAGATTTTCTTGGTAAAAAAAAAGAAAGATAATTTTTTCCAGTTATATTTTTCCCCCTATATATTTTACTGGATTCGTCTTGCAGAGCAGAAGCATGGAAAACAGCATAGATCTTTGAAGCGTGACAAATTTAGTTTTAAATTTGGTGAGGGTTGCTCTGTGAAGTCACACATTCTATTTGTCTGTGACACTGATAAAAATCGCCTGGTAAATTATAGAGGAAGAATTTTCCTATTTAATATTATTCGGTCTTGTAATTCTGATTACAGAGTTCCTATACTTTTTAATCTTGGAATTCTGGTGTCAATCATCGTCGGCCATAAAATTTAACAGGTTAACATTTTATTTGAAACAAAAAAAAAACACCACAATGTTGTATGCGATGTTCTCTCTCCAATATGCGTTTGGGGTCTGTTATACGAAAAAAGTATCCGTAAAAAATCCCGTGGAAAAGATATCAGCTTTTGGATAATTTTTTCACTAGTTTTTAAGGGTGTTTTTCTTTGCTATTTTTTTTTTTTTTTCTTCAAAGAAAATTGACTTTTGTTCTAGAAATTCGTCCATGAGGTTTATGGCCTAAATAGATGAGTGGGAATAAAATTTCCCATTGAATGCGTGTCAGCTTGATTCCTTTGCTGTTTTTTCGAAGGTGGTGCATTCTGCGATCGTATGTTCCACATTTTTCGTTTTATTGAATGAAGAGCTGCATAAGAAAATATGCATTCCGCATTTAATATTCCCATGAACGAATAAGTTAGCAAATTATATAGCTACGTGATTACTCTTGAGGGAAACTCAATTGATATAATCATCACCCTCACCTCAACAGATGGAAAACACTTGTATTCAAATTTCGTCGATGAGTGCAGAATATGGCTTAACAATTTATCAGGGTGCCACAGATTGTTAATTCCACAACCCGTGTGTATTGAGTCTGTAAATTGCATGAATTCTCTGATCCATTTGACCGTTTTTCTGAACAAAAAACCTTGCTTTCTATTCTTGAGACCCATAAGAGTTCCCCGCGTCATTGACGGGATTCGAACCCGGGCCTTTTTCACCCGGTTTGGGGAGGACGGTGAAGATACCACTGTGCTACTCGCGCAGACGCTTATTGGCCTAAGTCGCTGATGTGCATAAAGCCTATAACACCAGCCAATTGGCGCAAAAAGCCGAGTTTAAGGTTGCCAAGGGAATAGCTGGCAAGATAGTACAAGGTCTAAGCAGCTCAGACCGATTTCCTTCCCTGACACGCTTTTTTCATCTTTTAATCCCTTGAATTGCTGCTTCTGGAGTAAATACAGGTCACCTGATCGTGCTCTTTCGCAAGTTGCAAGTTATTCAAAACTGTTATGTATGTTTTGTGTTTCAATTGGACACATGTCCCATGTTGACCTGAACAGCTTACTTTTGAGAGTATTCTTGTCCTTGAATCTTCGATTTTATACCTTCTTAAGGAAACTGAGAGTAATAAGGTTTTACCTCTCTTCCCCTTTCCAGCCATATTGGCCCAGTCACTCAAGAAAAGATAGTAAATGGACATCGACGAAAGATATGGCTACAAGGGTTCAACTGACAGGAAAAAATACTGACGAAGAACAGTTCCTTCTACTGCAACAAATACATCTCATGATAAATCTTATGGTTCTCTCATGCTGTCTGCGCGGTAGCACAGTGGTATCGTCACCGTCCTGCCACACTGGTGCTAAACGCAAGGAGTTGGAATCCCGTCGATGGCTCCAAGTACATTTATGGGTTTTTTTCATTCCGTGATTGAGTTAGTCATTTTCAGGAGTAGATAACAAGGTTTTTCACCCGAAAAACTGGGATTTTTCTTCCAGTAAAGCAGGCAACACACGCAATTTAAAGACACAATAAACATGGGTAGTTTAAAATTACTGTCCAGCTGATGCTACTATAATAGTTTAGTTTTGTTCTCTTATGCCTGTCGTTGAAGGATTGAACACCTCATACAGCATGTATTCTGTTACCAGTGATAACGTGGACAGTGTTTACATGCAATAACATAGAATCTCTTCAAGCGATAACTTGGCTCAAATTCTGTTATCTTCTAAGAAGGGTTTCGAGCTACGTACACTCCACTTAGAGATCACTGAAAATGAAGTTTCTAACTGTGAGGATGTTTCCTCGGCATACCAAGCTATGCCAAGACTACCAAAAAAAAAAAGTCATTGGCTTTATAACGAGTAATTCGTGAAAATGATCAAGGCGGCTAGAACGTCTTCTAAACAAAGGGGACAAATTGGAAACTGAAGCAGAAACCTTCTTAATTGATAACGAAAGGTCCCTTGAAAGGAATTACAACCACTTTCAAACCTTTTTGACAATTTCATGATTAACGCTAGTGCTAAACACCATCTTTGGCTCAGATTCTTCAGAAGGATATTTATTTTGCACCGATTGGATTAAAGATATGATAGTTCTGTCAATTACCGTAATGATAAACACATTAAACACATGGTTAACCACTGACAGTGGTTAACCATGCTCCATATAAAGATGTTTCAAAGTTTCTGTGGCAGCAAATCTCATTCATCAACCAACTGGCACTTTAGCTCACCAATTGACAGAAGAGTTCACTGTAGGCGTGCAATGTGACACCCAAGGGAGTTGTTATTGAGAATGGTGCAGTAGGTTTAGTGATAGACATAACAGTAAGAAGGAGGAAGAAACTGTACATCCTCTGTCACCTGATTCACCTGCTAAAAAAAAAAAAACCTGAATAGCGGGAATATTGTCACAGCCATAACCACTTCTGCTGTCCTTACATGTTCGATCGGATTTAATTCTTGTGTTTGTGCTGACCACTGCAGTCTTTAGATATCTTCACTTTCAAGATATTCTTCCAGAGTCGGAGAGAGTCTCTTGGCGATGACAGTGGAGTGAATGGCGCTGTCTTCCTTACGGCTACCACAATACTGATGGCAAGAACACATCCAGTCCAACCTACCGAAGTGCTTCCTGCGCATCTACGATAGTGCCCAACCAAAGATAGCACAGGGGTATCGTTACTATCCTCCCCACACCATATGAAAAAGGCCGGGGGTTCGAATCCCGTCGATGACTCGAGGAACTTTAATGGAATTTTTTCACTCTGTGGCTGAGTTACTCGGTCTCACGCGTGGACAGCAAAGGTTTTCCCCAGATTAACTGGGACTTTTCGTCTAGCAAAGCAGGAAAATCTATCAAAGGGCACACGCAATTTTCAGTTAGAAAGCACATGGGTAGGTGAAAGGCAATTTCTAGGTGACTCCGATAGAAAAATCACAACGCCTACACTATCTGCTCCTGAGACCAATTACTTAGCGACGAAATGAAAAAAAAAAAAAAAACCACTAAAGCTCCTCACGTCATCGACGGGATTGGAACCCGGGACTTTTCCACCCGGTATGGGGAGGTCGGTGATATATCACTGTGCTCCCCACGCAGACAGACGACATCCACAGCAAGCATGAGACCTATAGTCACAGGTAGGAAGAATACCTTGACACGAACAAGCAGAGACTCCTGGCAACCAGCAAGAGACTTCGGAGAAAGGGAGAGCACTCAGAGAAAAACAGAAAACAGGATAATTGAAGAAAACCAGAGAACCTTCTACAGGAAAATCGGATAACAGGAGAAGAAAGGCACAGGAGTCCCTAACAGTAGGTACTCGAGGAGTTCTGAGGAAACATGTGGAACAGCAAAGTTAGCCATTACAGCTGCGCGCCGGATAGATCTAGAAAGGAGAAAACCAAGAGCGTACAAGATATGACAGAATGAAAAATGCGAGAGAAAAAAAGTTCAATTGTCTATCCAGTTGTCCTACAACTGGACAATTACAGGAACAGACAATAACTACACCTACTGGCAAAAAATATTCAGCTACACCTATAGGCACATAGCAGAGCAGTTTATGAAGATAAAAAGGTACCCTGACTCAATTCCAGAGTCTAACTCAAGGTATCATCTACTTGAAAACTAAGGACAAAAAAAAAAACATGGCGTAGTACAAACCAATCACCTGTCTCCCAACAATTCACAAAATCCTATCCTGACCAGCTGCATAACTAACAATATATCAGACCACTTGTAAGGAAATAACATCATGGCCGAGCACGATTGACACTGCAAGTGTGAAGCGAGTCTACAAGAAGCATCGCAACTTCTACATGGCCAACATCGACTATCGCAAGGCCTCCAATTAGTGCCACAGAGCTGGCTGATAGAGATACTGAAGATCTACAAAGTCAATGCGACACTGACACTTCGTAGAAGCCACCTTGGTAAAATGGAGGACCACTAACAAATCGAGAACTTCACGACCAGACCAATATCCATCAGAAGATAATCTTCCCGGAAGATGCCAAGATCGAATATTGTTCTCTCTAGCACTGAACCTAGCGCACCATTCTCAATAACAGCAAATACTGATATATCCTTACTTGCTGTTATTGCGAATGGTGCAGTAGGTTCAGTGATAGACAGAACAGTAAGAAGGGAGGAAGAAACTGTACATCCCCTGTCATTTGATTCATCTGCTAAAAAAAAGTTGAATGGCGGGAAATATGGTCACAGTCATAAACACTTCTGCTGTCCAGTACTAACTTACCAGTACTTCCAGGTTTTATCAAACATGACACCTAGGTATTTTAATTTAATTACCAGGTATTATTCCTGAAAATTTTATTTGTAATGGTGTTCTGATATCTATTTTTCCTTTTAGCAGCATTCGTTTTGTTTTAATAGCAGATATTACCACCTTATGGATTTTGACCCAGTACTATAGGAATTTTAGGTCTTTATTTGCTTTTAATTTCAAGCTTGCTCTTGCATTGACGAGAAGAAGGAGGTCGTCTGCGAAGGCGACCTTCACAACGTGACCAGTGTCCACTTCTAGGAACTCTCTCAGCACCTAATTCCAAAAACAGGAACACAGCAGTGAACCCTGCGGACAACCAAGGGAAATACTTAAATAGCCAGAAGATAGAATTCCTGAGTGGTCTGTGTAGCTGTAAAAAAGTTTATTCATTGCATCCTCAGTCGAACATCAAGGTTTGAATCCAAACTGCTTGTCTGACTGCAGATTAATCTTTCTAATACCTTTGCCAATTGTCTTGTTGTCCAAGATTGGGAATAAGGCAATTGGTCGGCATGATATCGGATAATTTGGTGGTTTCTCTGTGTGTTTTTATTATTAATCTTAGATTTGCCAATTTCGGGGTAGAAGGAAATGCTCCTTCGTATAGTTTCAGGAGGTAATGTGGATACTTTTGTCATTTCTCTTTCGATTAAGTTGTGCCCAGAACATTTTTCCTTGGTTATATTGAGCGCATTTGCTAGGTCATCCGTGGTGAAGGATGGTTGTATATGTGCAGTCAGATAAGTATCATTCCCATTGCATATATCGGTTATACTTTAATGCCAAAGGTGATGGCAACTTTATGGATGACAATGCAGCAGCATATCTTGCCAAAATCGTGCAGGAATGGTTCGGAGAACATGACAAGGATTTCAACCATATTCACTAACGCCCACATTCAATTAATCTCAATCATATTGAGAATGTGTGGGATATGCTGGACAGAGCTTTTCGGCAACGAAGTACACTTGATTCAACTTCGCGTGGATACACGATATTTTGCTCAATGATTTGTTACAATTAGACGAAAACGTACTAACACCTTATAGAATACATGCTGCGCTGAACACTTTCTGTTATTCGAAACAAAGGCAGCCGGATTCGATATGGAATCTGTGTTCGGATTGTTTGTCCGGTGTGTGTGTATTACCCAACCTGAATACTATATATGGATTCTTTCAATTTCAGTAATCCAGTATTATGATCATAATTGCAAACCTCCCTTTGATTCACGGTCTCTAGGATGCACTGCATTGCGTACAATAGTAATTTTTCTAGCCAAGTTTCAATGAGCCAAGTTTCAATGAGCAGAAGCGCACTAAAATGATGAATATTAATATCATTTATTGCTCATTTATCACCTTATGCTGCTCTAGCCACTTTAGAAAGTGGTTAGAGCAGTATAAGGTGATTTCTTTTGAGGTTGTCACACTTTCTACAAAGAGCCTCTGTTACTGTTAGTACAGGCCGTTCATGTGACAGCACCATTTGTATCTCTGCTCTTCTAGAAAATTTGCTACAATAAATATTTCTGAAACAAATTCGAACTGAGCTGCTCGCGTGTATCCTAAACATCGAACATGGCATCTTTGGTCTCAGTATTCTTTATGCAATTTCTTACAGTTTTACTACAATATAAATCTCTCTCACGATTAGCATTTTATTTAATTATACTGAAAGCTTCTTGGAATTTAAGTCAATAACTGTAGGCATAACTGGACTAATCGTTTCCTCTACCATAAATTTTAAAATGTGTCATCTTATCGTTGAATATTATATTGATGAAGTCGACAGAGTCATCACAAGTAAACTTCTCATAAACTAATCTCAATATTATCAATCGTGTTTTCAACTAGATATCTTTTTTCTGGGTATAGTGTATAATGTGTTTAGAGTTTAATGGCATTAGGAGTTTCGCCATCTCCGTGTAGTATGCATTGTGGTGTGATACAGAACACTCTAGAGGTCAGAAGTTTAAAAGTGTATGGATATTGTGTTCTGTAATGTTGTATACCGTTGTCCTTCTGGCCTTTTAGTCATATTAAATTCTTAAAATGGATGCAGCCATTGCAGAAACTATATTCGTTTTTACTGGCGTTTAACTGTATTATACTGCAAAGGATGGCTAGGACCGTTAAATGCTATGATCAGAAAATATGTAGATTTTCTATATATATCTATATTCAAAGAGGTGAGTATTTTCATGTATATATGTCCGAGTAACTCATTATAACGGTATATACATTGAGAAGGAACTTAATGTGTAAATTCAACACTTTTCTAAATTATTTTAGAAAAAAAAAATGTAAATCAATGTTGTTTTTGTTGTTGTGGGGTTTTAGGAGCATCAGCGACTAAGGCCATATTACTCCACGTATACTGTCTGGAAATTGCGTGTGTTCTGAGGTCGAATTTCTGTTTGCCGGGGCGCCTCCGTAGCCAGGTGGGCAGAAGCTGCAGTGCGTAGCACATGCTTCTAGATTAGACCGCGGTTCGAGCCCGTGAGCCACCAAATACGGAGGATGCGGAAGGTTAGGGAATGACCACCGCAAATCACCGGAGCAATATGGCCTCAGTTGCTAATGCTCCTAAAAACCAAATAACAACATCTGTTTGCTGGCCAAAAAAGCAGAGTTCCAGTGTGTGTGTGTGGGGGGGGGGAAAGTTTCGTTATTTTACTCGTCTTTATTTTATACATACATTTTTTATTTATTCAATTCCTTTATTTATATCTTTCCCTACTCCTTTACTTTATAGTCTTATTTAATTAATTCTTCACTAAACACATATCACCTGACTTGTTAACCCCCAGAAGATTCTAGGTCCTAGGGATTTCCGTAATAATATATTCCTCTCACGGACTATTTGCTCAGTGTTCAAAAGGACTGACACAAATCATATATGAACTATATACAAATTTGTTTATTAACATTATTTACGAATAGAGGTAATTGATGGCATTGATCATAATTCAGTTGATCTATATCAAGCACATAATTATATAATGTATGCAATATTGATTAGACTAATTAATAAATCAATCACATCATTTTCTTCATGTCGCTTGGATAAATGTCAATCCTCAAGTCCAGGATTTTTTCTCACTTGTCACCCATCAATATCCAAGCCGTTGATTTCTCACAAAGGAGTAACATGAGTACATAATGTATATAGTTTTAATTTATTGTGATTATACATAAACATTCTTCTTAATACCATCTCAATTAACCCATTTCCAAAATATAGGTAATGAGAAACCTCTAAACTAATGACAATATATAACTTGTACTTACATATTTACATATTTATATATTCCTACTGTTCTGTATTTTATCTTAAGACTTGATCAACATTCTATCTCTCTCTTATACTCCTTATTACATATGTATTTTGTTTGGATTGCACATTATTCTTCTTCATGTCTCTTGGATAGAAGTACTGTATATCATCAGGTCCAGGATTTTAGTCTCACTAGCCACCAATCAGCATCCAAGCCGTTGATTGCTCACAATAAAGTAACATGAGTACAAAAAGTATATATAAACATTCTTCCTAATACCATATTAATTAACCCCTTTCCAAAATATAGGTAACGAGCAACCGCTAACTAAAGACAATATATATATCTTGTACATACATGTATATATGTCTATTCCTACAGTTCGTTACTTTATCTTAAGATTTAGATCAACGTTCTATTTCTCTCTTATACTTCTTATTGCACATATATTTATATGAAACAAACTCCCCTCTGATAAAACTATATGTTCTCTAAGGTCCCTTTTTAATTTGTCTATAGAGTATTTTGAGGGTTCTTTTAGCACTTACGTATATTATCCAGTTGGGTCTTCCTGCAAGGCCTTTCATCTCCATGCTTAGGCTGCCACAATCATTTGTATATATATATATATATATATATATATATAGGGCAATAAGCTTATCTCCCTAGAACTCATCGCCTAGTAATTGGACTGCTGTAATCTTCAATGTGCGCTGCTCACCGATATCTTCATGCGGGGATTTCCAGCTTCCTTATAGCTTCTTTAACAGGTTCACTTCTCAACTCCCCACTACACATTTTCTTAACTCTTTGGTAACTTATACATTCCGCCATTATTTTAGGTTTAGCTCTGCGACGCTTCCCTCTCGGGGACCCTCCTCATGATCTCCACTCCGGAACACTCTCTCAGGAAAACTCACTTTAACTAACTCCTACAAACTCTTCAACTTTGTCTCCTTGACTAACTCATTTTCACTCCCGCCTACAAAAATCTCAACTCTGTCTCCCTGACTATTTCGGTTGCTGCTTTCCTCAGGACTTACTCGACAGATGGGCACATTCTTAAACCCATCAAGACTTACTTAACTGATGCCTACATCTTATATATTTTCAGCACTTACTCAACTGCTTGACACACTGACTTTTAAAACTTATCAAAATTTATTCAACTTACTATTCCATCTTAAACTTGTCAATACTTGCTCAACCGACTGGCTTTCTTAAAACATATTTAAACTTTCACGGCTGACTGACAGACCGAGCTGCCTTAAACTTTACCGGAATTTTCTCAACTGATTACTCCCTCGTAACCATTTCAGCACTTGCTCAACTGCCTGAAAAAGGATTCGTTCTCTCGGGCGTTCTCCCTTTTTGTTCTATCCTTCACCCCTTATTTCTGACCAATCATTAGCTATTTCGCCCCTTTCATCTCCTATCTCATTTGCTCATTCCCATCCTATTGTCTTGACCTCCAACTTTGTTGCCTGAACTTCCGGCATCCAGAATTTTCTCGAACGTTCTAGAAGGATGACCGGAAGTTTCAGAAGTCTAGAAGTTTCCGGATCTTCTTTGTGACCTCACATTCTCTTAATCGCACCATGAAATTTTTAAATGCGTACTCCCATTCTCAATTTTTTTCCTCTATCGTGTGCTGTCTCTTTCCCCAAATGGGTTTCGTAGCGGTCTATTGTTTGATTAAGGGTGGGGTGCTGCCTTCGCTCAGTATACTTTTACTATGAATTTTTTCCAGATCTGTGAACGCATTGTTCCACCAGTTTGAAACCGCTCTCCCCCCCGTTGCTATTTCAATCATCAACTTACTTAAGGATAGTAGGCCAAACAAGGGATTAAAGCTGGGAGTGTCTGAACTACTATTTTCAAAATCCATTGTTTTCTAAAACCCGGTATATTACTGAAGGCTGACTGTTTAAAATAAATAATTTTCCAATATTTAACAAAACCACTATTAATATCAGTTGTAAGGACAGGTCCTTACACCAGCAAACAGTTCCAACAAGTCAGTCGGTAGAATCGCTGTTCTCCCCAACCGCGTAGAAAAGCCCCAGAAAAATTGTTACCGTCATCGAGAGGACTCGAACTCAAGTCTTTTCTACTCAGTTGGGGAGAACAGCGATTCTACCAACTATAAACCAAGGAAATTATTTTCGATCTTCATTTTGTAGTTTTGCTATTCATTTTGAAAACGATAAAATGTGTGATATTAATATAAATTTAATTCCGTTGTTTCAGTTTTGTAAACTTATGTAGACGTTCTCTGTTTCTTAAAATATATTTTGGGTTTATGGCGAAATTAAATCTTAAAGTTATCGAAAACCACTTCTTAGTTTTGAAGAAAAATCTGTACAAATTTAAAATCCTTTCGAAAGACTTAAATTCGCTAGGAGATTCATGTGGAGTAATTTAGATCAAGTAGAAAAATTATAAAATAAAATTGCTAAATTCAATCATGAATTGACTTTTGTTGATCAGATCTGCTTGTTGGAACTACATCATCCAAAATCCAATTTAATAAACTTAAAAATGATCAAAATGACAAAATGAAAACCAATAATTTGAAAGAGCGAGAGTTTGAGAAAAATAAAGAAACAGAGATAGAAAGAGAGAGAAATGCAGTACAAATTAAACCAAAAGAGAGAAAACATATTGTGCTTTACCGAGAAAAGGAAATGAATTCCATTTTCTCTTCTACGTACGGAACACTCATATTTGAAAAGGGTTATGAAATATGAGAACATTTATATAATACACGTTAGCAATATCCTTTTTCAATATAAATGATACAATGGAATCAGTATACCATGACTAGTATGCAATGGGTTGTTTCATAACCCTTATCATCTAATCTGCATAGAGATAAAAGAATGTAGGAATATGTTATTTCTCGGATATCTGAAAGCATGTACAGCTGCAACAAATTTAAAACACAATTTAATATCCAAAGTAAATCTTATTTCGAACACTACTTTTATATTACCTACTATAACACTTAATTATCCACCGACATAGACCAAATGGAAAAACATAACCATTTCTAATTTCAAATGTTTTTATTAACAATTTATCGATATGAATCATTGTTAAGATAAACATTTATTACTCTGAGATTATTCTTCGAATTAATATTGGATGTATTTCAAAAACTTTCATAATTTTAATAAATTTCTAATCTTAGATTTTAATATTGGTTTCATCTCTCCTTTATTTTTTATATTATATGCGTGTATTATTTTGGTTAACTATATTGTGTTATATTTTATGAGTATTTCTTTTCCCTAAATTTCATTTAATGTTTATGGAACAAATTTGAATAATTATTAAACAAATATCTTCTGTGGAAACACCTTCTGTAACAGTTTCCAATTAATCTTAATTGAAATAAAAAAATCAGAGAGGTTTATTTCTGTAACTTTTGTTCTCTTCTTGCTCTGTGAGACAAAATTAAGTATAATCTGTTGTTTATTATATTTCATCTCCTCGCTATGTTAATGATTGCAACAGTTTTTCAGAATCTTTTTGATAAATAGTATACACGAGAGACTAAATTTCTTTCGATTCAGAGAAATCTTCCAAATATTTTGAAATTTAATTTGTAATCTGTTAGTTATTATTTATTTATTTATTCAGTTAAAGGAAAGATTAAATCCACTATTAGACAGGATCCATATTCTAAGAAGATAATATTTCTCGAATTACATCAAAAGGTTTGAGAGTGAGAGCGTTTCAATATGTTTCTAGATTTGTTGATTGAAACAAAATTGCAATATGCTCATTGAAGGTATTTAATTGACACTTGCCTTGACAATGGATAATATAATATGAGCTCCATTTATGACAATAGTTTGTTATTTTTAAAATAATACTAATAAACTAACAGGAACAGCCACTTATCTAATATGATTCATAAAAAGAAACGTATGTAACTGGTTCACAAAGTCTAATATCATGCTTTTGCAAGTAACCGTTGAATATATATTGTAGATTTATAAACCTCATCAAGAACCTTGAAAAATAATCAGATTTTAAACGTGAGAAAGTTCTTACAGCATATTTCGAACAGAAACTCGCCGTTTTGGGGAAGGGCTCCGTAGCCGAGTGCTCCAGAGTGCGAATGCAGTACACGCTTCTTTGAGTAGACGCGTTCAAACCCCTGATTGATAATTATGGTCCATTTCTCTCAACATGAATCGCTGAGGAGGATTCCATCCTGTATTGCATTGATCATGACTGCCTTTTTACTATGAACAACTGCTAAATTTCATGGATCTTCGACCTCACAGAATATCGACTAATATGAAAGTATTATGTGTTAATTATTAAGGTAGGGTACGCCTCTCTAAATTCTTTAGATTATATTCAGATAACTCGTAGTAGCAATATACAAAACTAATGCATTAAAGATTCGCAGTGCAATACATGTCTAAAAAGAAAGTTATCTTCACCGTCATCATATTAATTGACAGCCAGGTGGGAGCATAACCCTATCAGATCTCTGTCTCTTGTATCTGTCTATTCTAAATCATCTCATTCACAAAGGATTCCCATCAGAATCTAACAAATGACTCCAGGTACTAATTCTCCAATTTTCTGGTCACAGGCACATTTTTTTTTAAATATCTGCTTCCTGCACTTCTCAAATACTTTCTTACCCATTCGAATTCAACTTCATTATGGTTATAATTTTATGTCTACGTCTGGAACACTTTTATGCAGACGGAGAAGATATCTACATTGTCTATCTAAACATCCTTAACATTACTCTGTCCATTTTAATATGCATTCCAATTTCATCTGCCTTCGGAATGCATAGTGCATACAAGCAACTCCTATCCTATAACGGAAGAAGAAGCTCCAAGTTTAATCCCATAAACGACCTTACCGAATTTATTCCAGTGCTTGCTAGAAATTTAATTTATTCCAGTGCTTGCTAGAAATCTAATTTATTCCAGTGCTTGCTAGAAATTTAATTTATTCCAGTGCTTGCTAGAAATTTAATTTATTCCAGTGCTTGCTAGAAATTTAATTTATTCCAGTGCATGCTAGAAATTTAATTTATTCCGTGCTTCTTCCATTCTATATGCAGCCAAAATTTGAGCCTCCACCGAAAAGGCCACGATTAAAAAGATCCACGCTAACGATTACTGACTGTTGCTGTGCGTCATCAATTAGCTGCAAATTCCGAACCACAGAAAACACTCTAAATGGAGCGCTGTTTTGGAATTAAGGGACTGCTGGCTCTGCAACAGAATCGTCCCCATCCACACCTTAGAATTAACAGACTGCCACCGCCCCTAGCCCCTCTTATAAAATCAAGATTTACCCGGAATGATCAATAACCCCAAGGACATGACAGAGTGACACTTTCATTATGGTTGATCTACATTTGTCCTGGCAAAGAGGTTATTCCCACACTTGCAAATGATTCGATCAGTACAGGCTCTTGATGACGACAACAAAAAGTTATTTTAATACGAAAATATAAACCAATAATCGAGGAGAGCCTTCGTTTTATCTAGCGTAATCTCCTGCCAGCCATGGCGGTAGTTACTGGTCTGTCATCATTACTTCTCTGCTACCTGAAAAGATTGATTTTTAATTATTGGGTCGTTTTCATATATTGTGTGTGCAAATAAGCATTTTAATTTACATCTGAAGGACAGTTATCAATTTTCTTGATATAGTCATTAACATTTCAGTTCCTCTAGTTCGTTTAGTGAAACGTTTGTCCAAGCTATGTGTGTAAGATAAATTGCAGGTGTATTTATTATCTTTTCAATGAAGATTATTTATTTATTCAAATTTTCGAAAAGTGAAATAATTACTCTTGATGAATTCAAAGTTCGTAATTCCAGATGAAATCAATATTTGTGTACGCAAAAACATATTTGGTAGAGGTATTATATTTGGAATCTGTTTTATGTTCTGTTAAAAGGCGAAGAAACTATGTTAGCATATTGTGCCTGAAACTGCATGTAACCTTCGGGCGGTTTGAACTTGTTATTAAAGAAATATAAAGTCTCTTGTGCAAAAATGTGATCAACTGTCGCATTTGAAACTTTGTAATATCGTCGGGTTTCAGGATCCTTCTTTTCTTCCGTTCTCTCAGATTTCCCCTCCAACCCTTTAATGATTAATGTTTCTGACCTTTAAATAACCATAAATGACATACCTCTCCTCAATTCCAACAGACCTGACAACGTCCACAAGTTTCTTTTTTTAAGTGTTCAAGCACTTCCATTTGAGAAGTATTAGTCACTATAACAGAGGACTTTATGAAAAATGTTTCGGATTTATCCTTAAGTTTTTTTTTTTTTTTTAATTAGACTCATGAGTAACTTAGACTGTATTGATCTTTACACATATATTGTGGTAATTTTCGTGCTTTTAGGGACCATTTGACTGTGCTAGAAAAGGAACCCGAGTTTCTGGGACGAAAAAACGTGCTGCCCTGTCTTGATACCATTAAGCTCAGCCATGTGGGAAACAGCCCGTTAAAAATTCCTTGTGTCATTGGCAAGATTGGAAATCAGGTCAGTAGGAGAGATGGCACTTTGAACCAAACTGACCAGGGGGGCGGTCTACCCCCTCCCCAACCTCCGCTAGATGGCGCACCAAGCTGACCGGGGGAAGGTCTGCCCTTCACCTCCTGCTAGACGGCGCACCAAAATGACTGGGGGGGGGGGTCTGTCCCATCCCTCGCTAGGTACCGCTGCCGTCAAAAGGCTTTGAAACGAACTGGCCAGGGGGGGGGCTGTCTGCCCCTTCCTCGCTAGGTGGCACTGCCGTCGAAACACCGAACAGATTTTCACCAAGATTTTATCAGAATAATGATTCCCTTGTAAATAATTTTGTTAACGGTGTTCAATAAAAGACATCGTTCATTATAATTCTGTGTCTTCATTAAAAATTATATTGAAAATCACTTTCAACTGACAAAATTTTTTTAACCAATTCTACCATTGGTTAAAAATAGTGGTCATGAATATTTTATTTATGTTCAAATAATACCATTGATTTGTTCATGAATATTTTTAAAGTAAAAACAACAATTCGAAATAGCACTAATTAATTTATTGCCTAAAAATAACATTAACATGTTGCTTAAAATAGTATTCTCATTTAAAATTGGGTTCAAAAAGCACTAAAATTCTTTATAAAATATACATGTGCTGCTATCCAGCAGCAAAATTTAAAATAAAATAAAAAAATAACGAAATTCGGTGAGCGCAAAGGATCATGGGTGAACGCTGCGCAAAGCATTATGAGAAGTCAAAAACATCAGTCCTTAGAGAGGAGTTTGCGCAAAGGATCATGGGAAGGATTCACTTGATTGGTGACGTCATCACCTTAAAAGTTTCCACACCTGTGTGCGACGGTGGTGCTGCCTACCTAGCGGCAGCAATCCCAATTAAAATCGGTTCAAAGTGGGCGCCCTCTAGCGTTGGGGAGGGAGGTACCACCCGCTGTGAAATTCTGTTTGGTGTTTCGACTGCAATGTCACCTAGCGAGGGATGGTGGGCAGACCGCCCCTCAGTCATTTTGGTGTGCCATCTAGCGGGAGCTGGGGGCAGACCCCCCCCCCCCCCCGGTAAATTCATATTTGACACTGCATAAATGTCACTGAGGTATTTGTCATCTTAGATGACTGTTTTGTGGACATTGCTGGAAATTCCTTACTCAATGGGTATCGTCCACAAAATAATGTTTAAATTATCCTTTATTATTATTTTTTTTTTTTGCAGAATTTAATGAAAATGTCAATGTCACTACAACTGCACGAAAACCTCAGCCAATTCACTCCCACTTTGTATATTTCAATGTAAACGTCCGCCGGAAGATTGCGTATTCACATTTAACAAGCAATTCATACACCCACGCGAAAATCAAACAATGGTTCAAACGTTTCATTGGGTGCTGCATCATTCTCATCGATATATAAAAAGCCAACCTTTCTGACTTACTGTCCAGAAGCGGTTTGAAATCGTGTATTATCTCCTTGATTGGGAACATTGTGTCCACAACTACAGTCATGAAGTGGATTATATCTCTCGCCATCCCGACAGCATTCTTCGCCCTGATGTTTCAATCACCCGGTAAGAATGCAGAGTTATTCTTTTCGATTTTTTTGAATTCAAAGGAAACTTAAATATAACATAGAATTTTAGAAAAGAGCATGAAAACTCGTATTGACATATTTATGAATCGATTTCATTTTTTGTGATGGTAAAAAGATTTGAATTTATTGATGATGTTTTCATTATAGTTGCTGCTTCAGATTTCGATGTGCAGTCAGCTACCATTAATGGCTGTCCCTATAATGAAACTTGCCCAGTAAGTTCGGGAGAAGTTTGCGTGAAAGTCGATGCGGGTAAGATATTTATAACTGCTGCATTTATTTACCAAAAAAATATGCAATTTTGTTATTAAATTAATGCTCGTCATTGAAGGTTATTAAACTAAAAGGTGTCCATGATTTGTTCTCAAAATAAGTATCAAACATACGTTAATATAAATAATTAATATCGAAGTTTCTGCATGAAATCGGTGAATACCATTTTAAAATTTTGCATCATCCTACAGAAATGGCAATGGTCAGATTTTGGAAGGTAATTAGTCTTAAAGAAGTCAAATAACAACTCCGTTTAAATGGAGTTAAGTTTCTTGCTGCTGTAATTCGGGACTTTCCGGACGTCTCTTCACATACAGAAAGTGTTCTCTCAGCAAAATGATTTTTTTTATTAAGTAAATTCGAAATATGTCCCTCGACCAGATCGTCCTCCATCATCAGGAAGTCTAGTCTTTAGAAGATCACACACAGAGAAAGTTAATTTGCGTTAATTATCATTTTTCTACAACAGTTTTAGGTAATCATAATTTTCTGCCAAAAATATAAATATTAAGCATACATAAACTGATAATAATACTATTATTTATTATTAAATTTGGCAAAATTCAACCTTTTCATAGACTGCCATAACGTTTATAACGAATAACCCTCCATTGTTATTCGGTGACCTCGTACTTCATCACCACCAGACTCCCAACACCCACTCTGCTCTTAGACCTTCGATATAACAGTATTACAGTGCTGAATGCAACATGTCGACAGAGATACAGATAAAGAGTTTTATACCCAAATATATAATAAGTAACAGATCGATTTTACCGTGGTATTTCAACGTTATTGAAGGTCTTCGAGGGAAAGATTGGTAATGTCGTTCGAAACTAGAACTGGACTATTTCTGAAACCATCGGAAAAGAATCGGTAATATCCAAAACTGAAAAACTTCAACAGAAGATCGCTGTATAGAAGAGTTCCCTCAAAACAGAGGTTTCGAGGGAGCTCTTCTATGTTGAGCAACATAGCTCTTCTGTGAGACGATGGTCACTCACGTCAGCTACAGTGCATCATCATCATCATCATCATCATCATCATATTTACAGTCATTGGAGCGTTCCCTGAGCAAAAGCTCAACAACGCAATTTAGCTATTTACATCGACCTATTTGGCCTTCCGAGCGGCAAGGAGTCGCCCTGCAGTAGGGAAGTTTACCATCCCTATCTCCGTGGAGGCAGGTCGCCTATTGATGACCAGCCAATATGCTCCAAAAGTGTGCCGTATGGGTGATGGTATCCGCTGAGAATAAGTGACAATAGTCTTCTCCTATGGTGAAGCCTTACTTCTTCCCGGTAGTTCATTATCACGGTAACACATTTAATATGAGATATACTTAATGATGCCAAATAATATCTATTTAAGTAGTTGGCTACGAAGATAAATGATGCAATTGATTTAACTTGTACGCTAGTTATTTACGTACATAACTGGAGGCTTTAGCACTAAACAATTCTGTGATGAAGTAAAAATTTGATATGGCACAAGTCTAATTTTCCTCTCCAGCCGGAACTACTGAATTAATTTTGACAAATTTGGAAAATATTTGAGGTATTCTTCAGGGTGGTCAATTTCTTGTGGTCAGTTCATGTGAAAACTCTAAGTATTATATTAGAATTCTCCTTCTTTATATGAAGCATTTCAAAGGGTTACTTATCCATATTTCCTCGACGAAAGACCCGAATTTCCATGAGGAAAACCTAACAAGAATGATATTGATTGACACTCAGTTTAATCTACGTCCGATAACTAAGACCTATTGAGCAAAAATGCAGATTAAAAATTCCTCTTCTCATTGACGAGTTTCAAAGGAGGTTCACCACCCGCGCCGGGGTAGAAGGAGATTAAAACAAATCTGCTAAACTCGAGGGCATACATGTGGATACGTAAATACGTAATTCTTACATAAAAGTTTAGGCCATGGGTTTTGAAATTTTTGAATACGGTTAACTTTTTAAATAAATTCCTTACAAATATTGATAAATAGGCATTACTTAAAATTTTTTTAATTTTTTTTTTTCCAGCTGTGGTTAGTGTAATAAAACTTCTGGGGTTGTTTAACGGAACAAGTGTAGTGTGCGTTCCGAATGCTACATGTACTCCACTTAACGTGTCAAGTATTACATGTAATGGGGAACCATGCAGTGCAGTGAAATTAGTTTCTGGGCTGATCGTCGAAATCGAACTCTGTACTTATTTACCTTCTATACTTTGTTACGAGGTAAGTAAGGATTTATTTATTATTATTACTTTTTTTTTTTTTTTTTATGAAAACACCAAACATGAGAGGTATTACAACCTGTAGTTCTTAGTACCGTGCTTGGGTTGGAAGTTGAGAAAGCGAAAGAAGATATTTGTTGATATTGGACTTCAACTTCAGTAGACTGTAAATTTCAGGAAACTCGTGTGAAGGAAGATTGTTCCAGAAAATGGCAGTTGAATGAATAAATGAGGAAGATGAAAAGTTGGTTCTGTGAGTTTGAAGTTGGCAGTAAATGGATGTTGGCTGGTGGCGGCACGTGTTCGAACTGTTTTGAAAGAGAGAGCGGGAATTATAGAACCCAATTCAGAAGAACAGTGCCCATGGAAGTATCTGTAGAAAAGACATACTCAGACTCCCTCCAGTCACTATCTGGCAGAGTAGCGCTAGTAAGATTATACACCAGCTGATCCAAAAACCTCCTAAAGAGTTACCAATAGATTCCGTCCGGTGTACTAACTAGTGACCAGCTTGCGAACACCGTTTCAGAGCTGTACCCTCGAAAAATAAGGAAGATTGGATCTCGCCATGATTTTCATCAATTAGACTTAGATGTTCAATTGTACTGCAAAGTGAAATCGGCTCTTCATAATTTCTAATTATTTATTTTTTAAAACTTCATTTCATGCATTTTTTTGAGAAATATTATCATGATTTTATTCTATTTAAAATGATTTCTTATTAGGAAAATTATCTGCGCGAGTTAAATTGGATATTCACCAATCAGAGGTCATAAAGACATTGTGGCATTAACGTCTCCGTTCTACTGCAAAAAAAAGGTCACAAATTGAAGCAGTTGAAAGATTTTGTTATTTTTATTAAAAGTGATCAATACATGATTGAATGCACTTATTCCATATGCCAAAAGTTTCCCATAGAGTCAGTGACAGCGTCCAAAATGACGATTATCACTTTGGTAGTTCGTGAAATTTGCGTTCTTCAGGTTTTTCTAAATCTCGTCAAGATCCTGAAATCACTTTCTTTTAAGGGCAAGTTTCACCTTGAGAAAGAGGAAGAAGTTTCACGGGGACAGGACAATAAGGGTTTCTTAGGTTAGACTTTAACTTTCTGACCAGTATGGTTTCTAAATTTCATTGAGGCAATGGGTTTCGTACACTTTTTTTTTATATCGGCAAAACACTAAAATGAGAATACAACGACGCCTTGGGTCACACATATAACCAAATTCCATTCATCTAGTCATTCCTGTTAAAAAACCAGCATTTATGAAAAATTATTTCAATTTATAATGTTAAACGGATTTCTACATATTTCGTAAAAATTTCAGAATATCTGTGATTATCCTGTTTTTTTAGTATACAAATACAATTACATTTATGCTATTACCTTTCCACTTACGCTATTTTGTTCCCTGCAGTCTGAAGTCGAGCTGATATTCAACATCTTTTACGCACTTTACTTGCCTCTCGCCCCCCTTGTAAACCTTCTTCAAGTACTTCTTGCTTCTCTCCGGTTTTCAGTTACATGCGAATGGTAAGTGAATATTCTAATAATTTCTATTCAGATAATAATGAAAATAGCTTATTATTATTTGTTATTAAATTAAGCATAGTTTTATTTCATTATAATAATTATTTTTATTGGTATTGAGATGCGCATTTCGTTTTATGAAATATCAAATATTATCCAGCATTGAATCCTTAAATCAGAATCAGAATCCATTAAATCAGAATTATTTTCTTTCTGTCGTAATTTCAGAATGTTTTGCATTTTGTTATTTAGCCTTTAATTATCTTTCAACTTACTTTTATTGTGCACCCAAGAAGAAAATTTATCTCTGTGTATTAAACTCGATATTTTTCCTTTATTTGCAGATGGTCAACGACTTTTTAAGTATCCAATCATTGTCGAATATATTTTGAAGAAAGAAAAAATTTGAAATTTATCTTTTTTAACAATTGTAAATTGTTAAATACGGTAAATTTGTTGGTAAATGTATATTTTTCCTAAATGTTAGCCTGAAAAAATTTCTAATTTACTTTATATTAGATACGTCAATAAATATTTGAGCATTATTTCTGTATATTTTTTCTTCTTTAATTGTTCCCACTTACTTTCAATATTAGAACCTGTAGTATTTAGTACCGTGCTTGGGTTGGAGGTTGAGAAGATGATATTTGTTGACATTAGAATTGAACTTCTGTAGACTGCAATTTTCGGGAAATACATACGAAGGAAGGCTGTTCCAGAAAACAGCAGTTAATTAATATCTGTATTGCAAGCAGTGATTGGTTACATGATTGCCTGATGCAATAATACCCACAACAGCGACAATGCTAGGGGTTTAACATGAAATAAGAAGAAGAAGAAGAAGAAATCTTTATTGTATACAAAATGCATATGCCGTACACAATACCCTTCACGGCTAGAAGCCAGGGGTTTACAGTAAAGGTTAACACAAGGTAAAAGTCTAATATAAAGGTTACAAAGGCTAATACACTGCAATAAACAAGGAACGTAAATACACAACAGCATGTTATCATGCTAATTTATCCTCCAGGGAGCAGTCCTCTTACAGTGTTGGAGTCATCTGAGCAGGCACAGAAAGTTGGAGCAATGTAGTGAGGGATCCATGGGAATGATGGACAGGTCCTTGGGAGCAGGTTCTAATGCCCTGTGACATGGTCCTGAGAAGGAAGTCGATGGAGTAAGTTCTGCCTGTATTTTTTATCCACTGCGAACTTGTAGAGGTCGCAGTGGAAATAAATAATACAGGAAAAGTTACATAAAACATAAAACGTATAATTACATAAAACATAATACGTATGATTACATATTTTACGTATAAAATTAATATTAACATAGGAAATGAAAGAACATGAAAAACCATGAAAAGACAATGGCAGTCACTCGGCTGGAAACGAAAGCTGTTCCCTAATGATGCGTCTTCTGTACGATTTGTCCTCTATGAAGTTTTTGTAGCCCACATCCATCTCCTGGACGTTGTGGAACATCTCCATGGATAGGAATCTATCCAGTATCCTGAGCCTCCACGCCACAGGCTGCAGAGACCGGAGGGTTCTTAAGGGTTTTGAGAGGGATCCTCCAATTGCACATCTACCAAAAACTTGGCGTATTGACTTCACCCGCTATCATTTTAATTGACACAAGCAAACGGAGGTCGAATATCCGTTTGCAGACTTTTCTGTAATTTAGAAGTTGACTGATATCTGAAGTATGTGAGTGGTGACAGTTTATGCTTGAAGAGGACACACCGAAGAAGCCAGCACTCACCGGATGCAATGGTTTTTAGCATCGTTTTCGTTGCCGACGCCCAGATTTCAGAACCTTAGGTGATGACTGGCTGCAAAAACCGGTATAGGTATTGGAGCGTGTACTCAGGCTCTATTACATGAAGGAGGTGTTGTTTGGCAGGTCATCTTGATCTGCAGATCTTGTTGTGAATGTCGGCAATATGGTGTTTGAAACTGAGTTTAGGGACGAATATATCGCCGAGGTCTTTGTGCTTTGTGACAGGGGTGATGGGGATTCCATGGATTTCCAGGTATAGTTGCGTTGGGTTTGATTTTAGTGAAAATACCATTTGTACAGATTTGTTTGGATTTATCTTAAGAGAAAACTGTGCCAAGTATGTAATCAGATTCTTAAGGCTGTTGATAATGGTTTTAGAAAATAATCAGGTCGGGTGGATCCATTTATCCGATAGAGGAGCTTCAATTCGTCTGCATAACTGATAAATTCTGTTTGCTGGCCCAGGAACAGGTGGATGGCAGCCGTAAAGAGGAGCCATGAAAGAACTCCGCTCTGGGGAACACCTACACAAACTTTCCTTGTGAAAGATTTTTTTATTCACAGTCAAGTGAATAAAAACCTTGGTCGTAAGTAGCGACTTCAAGAATTCCAGTATATTTCCTTTTATTTGGTATCCGTCCTCACAAAGTTGCAGGAGGGGCTGGATGTCTATGCTGTCGAATGCAGACTGGATATCCAGATAAACAATTGCCATCTCAGCCCTACCTTGTAGAGCCCCCAGAATGGTGTTCTTGGTTTGCAGTAGGTTGGTAATGGTGGACCTGTTTTAAACCTGCTAAATGCATGGTTTTACATTTGGAGAACAACAATCCACAAATAAATTATACACAATGTGAGGTTGAATTAAAATCAGTGGAGGAAGAAAGGGTTCTGGAAATTTCAGTTAGGGGATGGTGAAAACAGGCAGCTAAGAAAGGCCATGGTGTCCTGTGGCCTTTCTTCGCTGAAACGTATCTTGTAGAGATATGGAGGCCATGCAATTGTAAGGCCAAATTTACAATACTCTTTCGAAGTATAAAGAAATAATCTGAAAAAGGACTTTGAGCTTCTTGATAGAGTCCAGGGACAGGCACTTTCAAGAAGCTAGAATGGCGAGATCGGCAAAAGGACGACTGCATGAGGAAAGATTCTGAGTATTTGTGCTGCAGAGCTTTGAAACCCGGCACGTAAAGGATAACCTGATTGAACTTTAAAAGTGATTAGTAAAATGAATGAAGATGGAATGGAATTCTCGCCATTACATACAATTACAAAGCTGGTGGTCATAAGTTCTAAATACACTGATTTAGATTTAGCTTGGATAATAGGAAGTGTTCTTTCAACCAGCGAGTAGTTCATTGCTGGAACAAATTGTCCTCACAGGTAGTTGATGTTAACAAATTGAATAACTGCAAATGTCAACTGGATAGTTACCAGAGTGAGGAGGGAAGCATCATAATATTTGTGTTTTCTTGTCCACTTTTTTGATAGAGCAGCAAAAGACTGTGGCTTCGTTGCACCGTAGGGTGAATACTCTTAATGTTGCTGCTATTTTATACAATATGGTAGTAGAAACTTTATACATAAGAGTACATAATAAGTGATCGCTGGGTTCAGCTATTATCCAGAATTATTTCATTTAAATGACTCCATCAACATCGTTATGAACTATTTGATTCTGTCGTCATTTTTGTATTTTAATTTCATATTTCTTCGTGTTCACCTAAATTATATTTGTGCACATGCGCTTAGACATTCAACAAAATGGCAGACAATGAAGATCCAGTAGCGATCTATAATTGAATATTTTACGAAAGAAAAGAAAACCCATTGATTCCGCTTGATACACAGCCGCAAACACCACAAGTCAAGAAAACATTAAAAAACAGAGAAACTTTTCAAATTTTAACCCTCCACGGATTGGCACTAACCAAAAAGAATAACTATAATACTATTACATATTTGCAACAAAAAAATTTTGTAGATGAGAACTTAATATATAACGCAAACAGATATAATGAATATCGTTATAAATATTTCACAGGAATCTTACACATGTATGGCAATGGATCGCCATAAACAATTTTTAATGGATGCCTGAAAGGGGCAAAAAAATCTGAAATATATAAAAGTGAATAAAGCTTTGATAAAAGCATTAAATTATGTGAAATTTATTTTGATATTTAATTAGACAGTTTTTGTCAAATGTATGAGTTTTACTTTTTTTTCTTTGTTCTTTGTGTTTTTCACTAAATTATTTTAAAATATTTCTGTTCGCATCATATTATGTTTTATCATATCATATTCTTGGAGAAAATAATTGAAATATGAATTAGTATCAAACATTAAATATCATTGTTTTCAGTTAATACATATTTTCAAATTGTATTTCGCAAAAGATTATGAAAAATAAAATTGGATCAGGAATCCGTTTTCTTCACGTTTGTACAAGTATATCTTTCTTATATTTGGGGCTTAGAGGGGAGTAAAGAATATCTGGGGCTTAGATGGGAACAGGTATCCTGTGTGTTATCAGACATTCAGCCTAAAACACTGATGGATCCAATATCGCTCTATTACAGAAGATTTAAGAGAAGTCCGGTTGGCCTGCCTCCCTAAAATTCACTCATGCACACTTTCTCGATGGTAAACCCTGTTACGTCACTTAGGTGGCAACGAACGTGTAGAGTGGTTCTCTTCAAAACGCGTGGTCAGAGTGAAGAGTAAAAGACCAAACCCTCCAGCATATGACAACACGACAAAACAAATGGTCCTCAGTCCCCAGCAGCTTTCACTGCCCCTCTTACGGCAGCGAGAAGATCAGAGTGGAAGCAGAGGGTGCTAAGAATCTCTGAGTACGACCAGGCTGCCATGCACGGAAACTGAACTTGGCCTGTTATAACGTAAGATCACTCATCGGTGAAGACAGGATATTAGAGCTGGAAAAGGAATTAGAAAAGGCGATTACGAATATCATCGGTTTGGCTGAAACAAGAAGAAAAAATGAATCACTTATAAATTTATCAAGTGGAAATCTGCTGTACACCAATGGAAACAGTGAAAGGAGTGAAGGTGTAATTCGGTTTCTGGTCCATAAAGACTTAAAAAACAACATTTTGGAATTCAAAGGTACATCACCAAGGGTGCCAAGACTACTACTCAGGATTTCTAAGAGGTACAAACTAAAGGTTATAATGATTTATTAATCACCAACATCCAGCCTTGATGATGAAGAGGTTGAAGAAATGTACATCGAAATTGAGTCTTCTAGATGAGCAGAAAACCCACTACACTATTATTATGGAGGACTTCAATGCTAAGGTTGGAAAAAAACAAAACAGCGCAGAAAGGGGAACTATAGGAAATTTTGGAATTGGTGAAAGAAATGAAAGAGGCGAAAGACTTGTGCAATTTGCAGTATCTCAAGGATTGTAAGTAATGAGCACTTTTTCAAGAAAAGGGTGAACAGAAAATGGATATGGAAGAGTCCAAATGGATTAAGAACTAATGAAATTGACTTCATCCTCACTAACAGAAGATATATTGTGAATGATGTTACCGTCCTGAATAAGGTAAATGTTTGAAGTGATCACAGAATGGTTAGATGTACACGTGATATAGATGTAGGAAAGGAAAGGAAAGGAAAGGAAAAAACTGACTCGAGTAAATAATACAAAGGTCTCTGAAATCACAGAAGAGGAGAAAAAGCAGTATGTATTGGAACTTAAGAACAAGTTTGAACTTCTGCAGACTGCTCAGGACCAAGATATCGACGAGGAATATTAAAACTTTCCGAAAGTGATAAAGCCCAAGAAACCTGTAGGGAAAAAGAAATCCAAAGAAGAAAAAAATTGTCAAGAAACACTTGTTATGATGAACCGAAGGCGAAAAATGAAGAGCAAGATAAACACTGCTAAGGAAAAAATTAAGTATACTGAGTTATGCAAAGCCATTAGAAAGAGACTCAGAGAAGACATTAGAAGCTTTAACACAAGAAAAGTAGAAGAAGTATTGAAGGAAAACAAAGGATTTAAATCAGCAGCCATGAGCAGTAATACAGAAAGACAAATGATATACTGAAACTGAAAAATAGCGATGGTGTACTTATAAACAGCAGAGAAGGCATAACTCAAATAGCAGAAGACTACTATAGAGAAACATACAAGGAGCGAGGGAATGATGACAGCAGTGGGGAAGATGGATTGCAAATTAGCAACATATACGACATACCCGATATTCTTCTTGATGAGGTAAAACATGCATTGAAGAAAATGAAGAATCAGAAAGCCCCGGGGGAAGATGAAGTTACTGTAGAGTTGTCAAAATTGGGAGGAAGAGACATAACACAAAAACTGGCAAGGCTCTTTACAAAGTGCATTAGAAAAGGTGTGCTGCATAAGAAAGGAGATAAATCAGAAATTGGAAATTACAGACCAATTAGCTTGTTATCCCACATCTACAAATTGTTCACAAGGGTCATTACTAACAGATTAGAAGAATACTTGATGAAATCAACCGAAACAGTAAGCTGGCTTTAGGACAGGATTCTCAACTATGGATCACCTTCACGTAATATCACAGCTAATGGAGAAAGCAAATGAATATAAAACACCATTATGGCTGGCATTTGTGGATTATGAAAAGGCATTTGACTCCATACAGCATAAGGCAATGTTTCGGGAACTGGAAAGACAAGGCATAGATACCCCCATATATTATTAGTATTAGTATTAGTAAGGCGCATGGTGCAAGGAAGCCTATGGCTTATGCTGCACCAGCCAAAAAAAAAAAAAAAAAAATCCGAACAAAACAATGATAAAAACAAAAAAAAAATAATAATAAAATAAAATAAATAACTAAATAATAATAATTAATAAAAAAAGGAAATTAAACCTACCATCCTATGCGCTTCCCTTACCCGAAAGTACTATCCAGATGACCTTTGAATTTCCCCAAACTGTCGGCCTCTACCACCCATGAAGGCAACTTATTCCAGTAATTTATAACTCGCTGGCTAAAATAAAACTTCCTGCAGTCCAATCCAAACATTTCCCCCCGTAACTTGAATTTATGTCCCCTAGTTCTAGCATCATTAATAATCTTGAAAATTTTGTCCTCATACATTTTACTGATGCCTCTCAGAGCCTTAAACACCTCAATCAAATCTCCTCTAAGGTGTCTAGTTTCCAAACTCTGCAACCCACATATTCGAAGTCTTTCTTCATAAGGACGCCATTTGCCGATTTCACCAGGCGAGTTACCCTTCTTTGCACCCTTTCAAGAAGCTCGATGTCTTTCTTTAGTTGCGGTCTGCATACTTGAACACAGTATTCCAAGTGTGGTCTAACATAAGGCTTATATAATGGGATTATCACGTCCCTATCTCTACTTGCAAAAGTTCGATAGATCATCGATAGGACACCATGGGCCTTCCTTGCAATCTGTTTACAATGCTCAGAGAATTTCATGTCTGACCGTATCGTAACACCCAAGTCCCTTTCCTCCAGTACTGGGTTTAGTTGAACTCCACCAAGTGAATAAGTTTTTTTGGGATTACTGTTTCCCAGGTGTAATACCTTACACTTTGTTGGATTAAAGCACAGCTGCCATTTTTCTGACCATTCCTGAAGTCTATCTAGGTCTCTCTGAAGAAGCTCAGCTTGACAGTGATCATTAACTACTCTACCAATTTTAACATCATCTGCAAATTTAGACATCACGCCCTCTATCCCTTCATCAATGTCGTTTATGAAAATTAAAAACAACAGTGGTCCTAATACTGATCCTTGGGGAACCCCACTTCTTACATCAACCCAATCTGAGGAGTAGCCATTTATCACAACCCTCTGCCTCCTGCCCTGAAGCCATCCTTCTATCCATCTAAGGATTTTCCCAGTGATTCCAACTTGACCTAGCTTATAAAGCAACCGCTCATGTGGGACTGAGTCAAAAGCTTTGCTGAAATCTAAATAAACAATGTTGAAATTATTCCCTAAATCCAGCTCGTGAGTGACCCTTTCGAAATAGCGAACCAGATTTGTTAAACATAATTTTCCCTTTACAAAACCATGCCGAGTATCCTTGAGAATTTCAATTCGATCCAAATGATTCTGAATTCCACCCTTGATCATTGCCTCCATGATTTTCCCTACTACTGAAGTCAGACTGACAGGTCGATAATTTCCAACTTCACTTTTAGAGCCGCCCTTATGTATGGGAGATACATTTGCACTTTTACAATTCAAGGGAATCTCCCCAGAGTCTAGTGATGCTCGCATAATTGGCCTTAATGGTTCAATGCACTCACTTGCCACCTCCCTTAAGATGATAGGATATATTCCATCAACTCCAGGAGCCTTACTGGTCTGTAGGCTCGAAAGTTTTTTCATTAAATATTCTTGCGAAATTTCAATATCATTAATTACATATTTTTTAACTTCGCTCCCACAATTTCCCATTGCCACAAAAGGCTTTTCATTTGTAAATATCGATGCAAAATAACTGTTGAGTTCATCTGCAACGGCAGCTGGTGTATTTATTACTATCCCCTTTCCCTTACGTAAAGGTCCGATCTGGTTTGTCCTGCTTGTCCTTTGTCCTTTGCCCTATTATGATTTTGGAGAAAATATATGAGAGTGCTACCTCCTTTATTAGACTAGACAAAGACAGTTGGAAATTTAAAATCTTGAAAAGTGTTCGACAAGGAGACACAATTGTCTCCGAAGCTGTTTACTGCTGCCCTTGAGGAAGCTTTCAGAAGATTAGACTGGTCGTAGAAAGGAGTCAATGTGAACGGAGAATACCTAAACCATTTACGATTTGCAGATGACATTGTGGTCATAAGCCACAATCCCAAAGAATTAGAGGAAAATTTTAATGAGGTATGCAGAGTTAGTAAGGATTTTGAACTAAAGACGAATATGGCTAAAGCAAAAGTAATGATGAACAAATATGCCATAGAGGGATAGATGAAATGATTGAAGGAGCAGTAATTGAAAAGGCGGAGTCATATACTTATCTGGGACAAGTTATTAACTGTAATAATGATAAATGGCTGGACGTCAAGAGAAGAATAAATTTTGGATGGATGGCATTCAGGAAATATAGTCACATACTGAAGAGCAATATCCCAGTTTGTCTGAAACGTAAAATAATGAACCAATGTATACTCCCCACCATGACTTATGGAAGTGAAACTTGTGCACTCACTAAAAGAATGGAAGAGAAGCTGAGAACTACACAGCGAAGAATGGAACGAATTATATTGGGGATCAGACTGTTAGATAAGAAGAGAAACATATGGATTAGGCAGCAAACTCAAGTAAAGGACATTCTTATGAAAACTAAAGAACTAAAATGGTCTTAGGCAGGACACATAGCTCGAAGGCATGATGACAGATGGACTAAGAAAATAACAGAATGGTACCCAAGAGGAGCTAGAAGAAAACCTGGAAGACCAAGGCGCATAGGGATAGATGAAATTCATGAGTTTGTGGGTAGTAAATTTATGGCCAGTGTGCTCGAAACACAAAGAACTGGAAAGTTGCTGGAGAGGCCTACATCCTGCAGTGGATCGAAAATGGCTGATGATGATGATCTTTCTTATGAAAAAAAAAAGAGCAACTTTTAGAAATTTCTTGTGACAGGAATTTAATAGATGAATGAAAAAAGAACACTTTAATAAACTTTTCAATTAACCATAAGAAAGATTTTAAAGAAATATTCAAAATGAGGAAAAATCTTTAATTCCATATTATTCGACCTAATTATGTGAAACTGGATTATCTTTTACGCTGTATTTAAATAACAAATGTACAACAAGTCTCATTTTGAAGCCATATTTACGTCTGAATTTAAATAAATTAGAACAAGATTAAAAAACACTGAATAGAAACAAATTGCTGTCTAAGCTGCTCAAGTGTCATTTAAATCAATTATTTTTGTTAAATATTTATTTATTAAGTTCTATCGATTTATTTCATTTAATTGTTATTGGTTACAATTAAATCACCATATTAATCAAGTATTTTATAGTTTATTTTGTATTATTTCGTTTAATATTTGTCATTTAATTTGTTCATTTTTTTATTACAAATAAAATAAAAATGTGTGTAATTTATAATATAGGTTTGTCATGCGAATATTCTCGCTTTTTCCCCTTAATACAAATATCCTCTTAATAAAAATAAGTATTTTAATCAGTGGTACGGATTTTTGTTTTCTTCAGAGTTTTGGGAGGTACAAGTATTAAAAGAGGTTGAGAGCGCGTGTCCTACAGTACAGTTACGTTGAGTCCCTATAGATGGATTAGGTTTACGCAGTGCTGCAATCTGAAATACACTTTTTTTTTTTTTTTATCTTTTATTTCTGCCTGGGAACGAAGTGGGAACAATTAAAGGAGAGACAAAAATACAGAAATAATGTCCAAATATTTATTGACTTATCAAATACAAAGTAAGTTTCATGTCTGTTCAGGGGGATATGCAGGAAAAAAAATAACCATCAACCAAAACATAACATATTTATAGTTAAATAAAAATTAACAATTGTTAATAGATATATATTTCAAAATTCTTCCTTCCTTCAAAATATAATCGACAAAGATTGGATACTTCAAAAGTCGTTGACCATCTGCAAATAAAGGAAAGGGATTGAATTCATTACGCAGAGATAAATTATCTTCTTTTGTCCACAATAAAAGCATGGTGATAGATTATTGGAGGTTTAAATAGCATAAAAATCACAAAGTATTCTGATAACAATCAGAAACATTCTGATTCTGTTTGAACCAAGGCTGCGTTGTATTCTCATTTTAGAGTTGGTCCGATAGAAAAAAGGTATACAAAACGCATTTCTTAAATGAAATTTATAAGTGATACTGGTGAGACAGTTCAAGTCTAACCTAAGAAATCCTTAGTGTCCTGTCTTCTTGAAACAAAGTTGTGAATTTACCATCTATGTATTTCGTGAACAGTGGTCAGAAAGAAAGCTCTAATTAATACGGACTCGTTGCTGAATAAGGTGAATCTCTGTAGCTTGATTAGCGGAGTCAGTTCACCATAAACAGAGAAGTAAATTTTAAAAACAATTTGGAGATATAATACGCATTCGCTATTAAAGATTGATATATATGTTGGCAGATGTCTTACCTTTCTTTAGAATATGATTAGTTTTCTTCGAACACCAAACTACTGCATACACTTTTTTTTTTTTTCGAAATAATTCTAAATTTAAAAATTGTTTATGGGGTGACGAAATTTTATATCATACCTGAGTGTTTTAATGGCACAAGCGGTTGAATGACGAACATGAGGATATCAAGGGTGACAAAAGGATTAACCGTAGGTCACTCTCTCACTCTCTCAGAATGAGGAGAGAGTTGCAAAATTTTGAGAAATTGTTTCAAGAGATCGACAATTGATAACTAAAATAATGGCTGATGAGTCGAATATCAAGACGGGGACATTTTAATAAAGTGCATGTAAAGATTTAGGAAAAGGAATGTATGTGAGAAATTTGTGTCGCACAGCATGAAGTATGAGTAGAAGAAAATAAGAGAATCTTCAGGCGAATACGTCTTCCGGACGCAAGAAAATTCTAATTTACTCGACTGTATTTGCTCTATAGTGGCGTGTTGGAGTTTCATTACATTCCAGAAGCCTAGCGGAAGAGAATGCAATCGAATATGAATTCATCACCAAGTTTGAAAACATTTTGTCTTATATAGGTCCAGGATAAAAATGAGGAAGGTCATGCTTTTCGACAAACAGGGAGTAAATCACAAAAAAAATTTCATTAAAGAGAGAAAATCCATGATGCTTTCTACTTAGAGGAGGTGTAAAACGCATTTCCCGGATAAGACAATTGAATCGCATTTCCCAAATTGATTTCGCGAAAAGGCAGATGGTTTTTGATGCATGAAAATGCCCGCCAGTTCCTCGCTTATTCTGATGATATTTCTGACAAAACAACGCATTACATATTTCAACCATCCACACTGTTCCTATGATCCGAAATCAGCGGACTCCTTCGTCTTTACCAAGGTGAAATCTGCCCTCAAAAGAAAGTGATTTCAGGACGTTGAAGAGATGTAGAAAAACCTAAAGAACGCCATTTCACGAACTGGCAAAGTGATAATCGTCATTTTGGACGATTTCGCTGACTCTATGGGAAACTTTTAGAACGTGTAATAAGTGCATTCAATCACGTGTTGATCACTTTCAATGAAAATAAAATATTCCAACTGCTTCAATTTGTGACCTTTTTTTATATGTATATAAATATTTAATTATAAATTATGAAGAGCCAACTTCAATTTGCAGTTCAATTGAATACATAAATTTCTTACTTACCTCGTAACAAAGTATAGAAGGGTAATAAACACAAATCTATTTCGAGGATTTGTCCATAAACTAAATTCACTGCACTGCATGGTTTCCCATTACATGTAATGCTTCACACGTTAAGTGGAGTACAGGTAGCATTCTGAACGCATACTTCACTTGTTCCGTTAAACAACCCCAGAAGTTTAATTACACTAACCACAGCTGGAAAAAAAAAGAAAAAAAAAACATGTAAAACGTCAAGCTAGTTTTACTAAAATTATCTTCATGACCCAACTCAATTTGGATTATTTATCAATATTTGTAAGGAATTTCTTTAAAAAGTTAACCATATACAATTTGGTTCAAAATCGTGGCCTAAACTTTTATGTAAGAACTATGTATTGAAGTAGCCACACGTATGCCCTCGAGTTTATCAGATTTGTTATAATCACCCTCTCCCCCCGGCCGGTTGGAAAAGAACCTAGTTTGAAACTGGTCAAGGAGAATAGTGGTTGCAACAGTTTTGCAGAATCTTTTAAATAAATAGTATCGAAAGGGCTAAATTTCTTTCGAGTCAGAGAAATCTTCCAAACATTTTTAAGTTAAATTTTTAGTGTTAAATTTTTAGTGTGTTAGTTATTATTTATTTGTTTATTTATTCAGCTAAAGGAAAGGTTACTTCCACTATTAGACAGCATCCATGTTCTAGGAAGGTAATACTTCTTGAATTACATCAAAAGGCTTGAGAGAGCGAGAACGTTTCCATGTGTTTCAAGATTTGCTGATTGAAAAAAAAAAAAAAGAAAATGCAATATTCTCATTGAAGGTATTTAATCAACAGTTGCCTTGACAATGGAATAATCTAACATAATCTCTGGTTATGACAATGGTTTGTTATTTTAAAATAATAATACTGTACTAATAAAAAAACAGTAATAGGCACTTATCTAATTTGATTCATAAAATGAAACATATGTACCTGGTTCACAAAATCTAATATCATACTTTTTTAAGTAACCGTTGAATGTATATTGTACATTTATAAACCTCATCAAGAACCTTGAAACATAATCAGATCATAAACGTGAGAAAGTTCCTACAGCATAATAACTCGTAGTAGCAATATGTAAAACTGACGCATTAAAGATCAGCGATAAAATACTTGTACAAACAGAAAGTTATCTTCACCGTCATCATATTAATTGGCAGTCAGGTGAGAGCATAACCCTATCAGATCTCTCGTCATAAAAGCAAAAATGTTCCAGCACAAAATATTAAATACCACAATAAAAGCTCTTGTTTTGTATAAAGGCAGGTGACCGGATATTAATGGTAGGGGAGTGTATATGTTTATACAGTCTTTACATATGTATATTTTTTGAACTACCGTCCTCAAAAATTTCATCACGTATAATCGTATCTGCCCATTGAACCGTTTAAGTGTTCTTTTAAGCATTATTAACAATTTCATCCCAAAAACTTTCAAAATTTCGAATATCTTTCTACAACAGTGTGTGTTGGTCTAAAAAAAATCAAAAAAAATCACAAAGCTCCGTACTAAATATATACCGAACCCTTATATACTATCGTTATCCATTTTTGTTTTTTGTTTTTTTTTGTAAATGTCTGCTTCCTGCACTTTTCAAATATACTTTCTTACCCATTTGAATTGAACTTCATTATGGTTATAATTTCATGTCTACGTCTGGACCACTTTTCTGCAGACGGAGAAGATATCTACATTCTCTATTTATACCTTCGTACCATTACTTTGTCCATTTTAATAGGCATTCCAATTTCATCTGCCTTCGGGGTTAGCACAGTGCATACAAGCAACGTCTGTCCTATAACGGAAGAACAAGAAGCCCCAAGTTGAATCCCATGTGTGTGTGTGTGTGTGTGTGTGTGTGTGTGTGTGTGTGTGCGCGCGCGCGCTAATACCATTAAAAATATATACCATTAAAAAAATACTCCACGAGGAGGGTTCCAAGTTGGATGAATAGTGAAGTTGCCACATTACTTGAGCAGAAAAAGGTGGCATGGAAACGTTACAGAGCAATAAAAAGTACTGAAGCCTATAACAGCTACAAGGTGATGTGTAATAGAGCCACAGAAAAGGTTCGACAGGCAAAGGCAGTTTATGAGAAATCACTAGCAGACAGAGCAAAGAGGGGGAATAAAGAATTCTTCACATATATAAATGCCAAGAAGAGCAGGACAAACCAGATCGGACCTTTACGTAAGGGAAAGGGGATAGTATTAAATACACCAGCTGCCGTTGCAGATGAACTCAACAGTTATTTTGCATCGATATTTACAAATGAAAAACCTTTTGTGTCAATGGGAAATTGTGGGAGCGAAGTTAAAAAATATGTAATTAATGATATTGAAATTTCGCAAGATTATTCCTGGAGTTGATAGAATATACCCTGTAACCTTAAGGGAGGCGGCAAGTGAGTGCATTGAACCATTGAGGCTGATTATGCGAGCATCACTGGACTCTGGGGAGATTCCCTTGGATTGGAAAAGTGCCAATGTATCTCCCATACATAAGGGTGGCTCTAAGAGTGAAGTTGGAAATTATCGACCTGTCAGTCTGACTTCAGTAGTAGGGAAAATCATGGAGGCAATGATCAAGGGAGGAATTCAGGATCATATGGATCGAATTGAAATTCTCAAGGATACTCAGCATGGTTTTGTAAAGGGAAAATCATGTTTGACAAATCTGGTTCGCTATTTCGAAAGGGTCACTCACGAGCTAGATTTAGGGTATAATTTCGACATTGTTTATTTAGATTTCAGCGTGAACCATTAATGGCTGTTCCTATAATGAAACTTGCCCAGTAAGTTCGGGAGAAGTTTGCGTGAATGTCTATGCAGGTAATATATTGATAACTATCGTTTTTATTTACTAAGAAAAATGTGTAATTCTGTTATTAGTATAATGCTCATCATTGAAAGTTTTCAACGTAAAACGTGTTCATGCTTTGTTCTCAATATAAGTGTCAAACAGACATTAATATAAATAAGTAATATCGAAGTTTCTATATGAAATCAGTGCACACCATTTTAAATTTTTGCATCATCTTACAGAAATGGCATTGGTCAGATTTCGGAAGATAAGTAGTCGAAAAGATGTCAAATAACAACTCTGTTTAAATGGAATTTGTTTCTTGCTGTGAGTAATTCGGGACTCTCTGGACGTCTCTTCATATCCAGAAAATGTTCTGTCAGAGAAAATGTTTTTTTTTTTTTTTATTGAAAGTTAATTTGCGTTAATTATCATTTTTCTACCACAGTTTTAGCTAATCATAATTTTCTGCCAAAAACATAAATATTAAGATACATAAACGGATAATGAATACTAGTATTTATTATTAAAATTGGCCAAAGGCGATCTTCAGACTTTTCATACACTGCCATGACGTTTATAATCGGATTACCCTCCATTGTTATTTAGTGACGTCCTACCTCAGCACCACCAGCCTCCCAACACCCAATCTGCTCTTAGACCTTCGATATAACAGTATTACAACGCTGAATGCAAACTGTCCGCATAGACAGAGATAAAGAGTTTCATACCCAGAAATAGTAATAAATAAGCGATCGATTTCACCGTGGTATTTCAACTCATTGACGGTCTCCGAAGATTGGTAATGTCGTACGCAAGTAGAACCGGACTATTGCTGAAGCCATCGGAAAAGAACCCGTAACATCCAAAACTGAGCGAAATTCTGTAATGAAATAAAAAATTGATATGGTGCTAGTCTCATTTTCCCACTCCAGTTAGGGACTACTGAATTAATTTTGTCATATTTCGAAAATATTTGAGGTAATCTTCAGGGTGGCCAGTTTCTTTTCGCCAGGTCATATAAAAACTCTAAATTATTAGATTAGAATTCTCCTTCCTCATATGAAGCATTTCAAAGAGTTACTTATGCATATGTTAAAATTTGAAACAACACTTTTAATGCAAACTTGGGATTTAATCGTCAAGTAATTCGTTGAGCAGTACTGATACAGGATAAACACCTTTCGAAGACACCGCACATATTTATTATTGATTGAAATTTAATAAAGAATGTCTCACAATATCGGCCTTCTTCATTCTTGATGTAGACTTTAAGGAAATCAGCAATTTAAGTCAAATTGCACCATAAATAATCTTTATAATTGTCCTGCGTTCTGTGTTGCTTTGTTGTTGTTTGTTCGACGAAAAACCGGAATTTCCAGGAGAAAAAGCACACCAGAATGATATTGATACACAATTTTATCTGAGTCCGAATTGTTCTGTCCTATTGAACAAAAATGCAGATTAAAAATTCCTCTTCTCCTTGACCAGTTTCAAACGACGTTCTTTTCCACCCACGCGGGGGGAGAAGGTGATTATAACAAATCTGCTAAACTCGAAGAAATACGTGTGGCTACTTAAATACATAGTTCTTATATAAAAGTTTAGGCCATGATTTTGAACCATATTGTATATGGTTAACTTTTTAAAGAAATTCCTTACAAATATTGACAAATATCAAGATCCTGGAATCCATAATTTCATTATTTTTATCTTGTACCCTCTATTAACCAAAATGTTTTCAAACTTGGTGATGAATTTTTATTCTACGCATTCTATCGCGCTAGACTTCTGGATTGTACTGAAACTTCAACACACCACTATAGTGCAAATGCAGTCCAGGATATTAGAAAGTTCTTGAGTCCGGAAGAAGTATTCGCCTGACAATTCCCTTCGTTTCTTCTACTCATACTTGAGGCTGTTCGGCACAATTTTCTCACATACATTTCTTTTCTTAAATCTTTATACGCATTTTGATAAATTGTTTCCTTCTTGATATTCAACTCATCAGCCATTATTTTAGGTATCAATTGTCGATCTCTTGAAACAATTTCTCAAAATTTTCCAACACTCTCCTCATTCTGAGAGAGTGACGAACGGTTAATTCTTTGATCACCAGTGATATCCTCATGTTCGTCATTCAACCGCTTGTGCCATTAAAACACTCAAGCATGAAGTAAGGTTTCGTCACCATAAACAAGTTTTAAATATAGAATTATCTTCGAACAAAAAGGTATGCGGTAGTTTTGTGCTCGAAGAAAACTAATCATATTCTAAAGAAATGCAAGTTATCTGTTAATATATATATATATATATATCAATCTTCAATAGAGAATGCATATTATATCTCCAAATTGGTTTTGAAATTTACTTCTTTTTTATGGTGAACTGGCTCCGCTAATCACCTTATTCAGCAACGAGTCCGTATTAATTAGAGCTTTCTTTCTGACCACTGTTCAGGAAATGAAGATGGTAAATTCGCAACTCTGCTTTAAGGGAACAGGACGTAAGGGCTTCTTAGGTTAGACATTTAACTGTCTCAACAGTATCGTTTCTAAATTTCATTTAGGCAATGGGTTTTGTACACTTTTTTTTATCGGCACAACTCTAAAATGAGAATACAAAGCAGCCTTGGTTCGCACATATAACCAAATTCCATTCATCTAGTTATTCCTGTTAAAAACCAAGCATTTATGAAAAATTATTTCAATTTATAATGTTCAACTGATTTCTGCACATTTCTTAAACATTTTAGAATATCTGTGGTTATTCTGATTTTTTAGTTTAGAAATACAATTACATTTGTGCTATTACCTTTCGACTTACTCTATTTTTTTCCTGCAGCCTGAAGTCCAGCTGATATTCACCATCTTCTACGCACTTTACTCGCCTCTCTCTCTTCCAGTAAACCCTCTTCAAGTACTTCTTGCTGCTTTCTCTTTTTCCGTTACATGCCAATGGTAAGTGAATATTCTAATCATTTCTATTAAGGTAATATAAATGATTAGATAAGCAACAAAAATTGCTTATTCGTATTTTATATGCTATAAAATAAACCATAGTTTTATTTCATTATAATAATTATTTTTGTTTGTATTGAGATGCGCAGTTCGTTTTATGAAATATCGAACATTGTTCATTAACTCGCAAAAAATATTGTGATAATCCAGGCTTATAAATTCTTCATAATTATTTTATTTCTTTTGTAGTTTCGAAATGATTTTTGAATTTTATGATATTTAAGCATCCAATAATCTTTCACTTTGCTTTTATAAAAAGCAAAAATAAAAAAAGCAACAATAAAAGCAAAGTGATAGATTATTGGATGCTTAAATATCATAAAATTCAAAAAGCATTTTGTGCACCAAAGAAGATAATTTTTCTCTGTGTATTAAACTCGATCTTTTTCCTTTATTTGCAGATGGTCAGCTGAATTTTAAGTATCCAACCTTTGTCAAATATATTTTGAAGAAGGAAGAAATTTGAAATATATCTCTATTAACTATGGTTATTTTTTTCCTGCATATTATCCTGAACCGATATGTCAATAAATATTTGAGCATCATTTCCGTATTTGTTTTCTTCTTTAATTGTTCTCACTTAAATTCAAAATAATATCTGTGCAAGTGTGAAATTGTTCAATTACAAAACGTACTATTCACTACTAATTGAGGGAAAATATATAATTTTAATTCAATAAATTCATTAATTCTTTTCAATTCGTTCTATTAAATATCATTTGGAAGAATTAAACAATAATTATTTCAGCTATTTTTTTATACAAATTTCATAATTATTATAGTTCTCCCTGATAACATCAAACTAAGCCATATTTGACAAGACTTAATCAAAGAAAGTGCTGTACGAGATATTCTGCCGAAAGTTAAGTTTTCTACACTTTCCCCTTTTCGTATGGAAATGAATGAAATGTATATAAAAATCATTTGCAACAAGAACTATTACATTATTATATAAAGTTGAAATATTTTAGGAACTTAAAACCAGATATATATGAATTTTTATCGATCGGTAACACTAATCATTATCACTCAATACTTCGCAGTACTTTTAGCTATTTGAAGCCTTACCTTCATTTTATTCCATTTTCTTTGCTCTTTTTGAAGCCTTTTCATCGACATCTACGGTTCTTTACACTAATCATGTTTTAATCATCTTCAAAACGAAACTTTGTCTTTTTTTTTTTTTACTTCTCCTTTACGTCATATTCTTATTGTAATAAAAATTTATATAAGTTTTAAATCATTTTTAATTTAGTTTTTTACCTTACTGCCCTTTAAATATAACTTTACGGTGTTTCATTTTTCATCTTATTTTATTTCATCTTTTTTAGTTTATTTCAGTTTAGTACTTGAACATACGCATCAAGTTCCTTTCGATTTTTCCTGCCATTGAAATCAGACTAACCAGTCTGTAGTTACCAACTTCACTCTTATAACGGCTTTTATATATTGACAATGCATTGCCACTTGTCCAATCGACAGGAACCTCACCGAAGTCCAAAGATGTCCCCATAATTAACTTCAATGGTTCAATACACTCCCTCAAAACTGCAAGGTGTATGCCATCAACTCCGGGAGCCTTACTTGCCTCTTGCTCAACTGTTTTTCTACATTTGAGCATAAACAGTCATCGGTAATTACGGAATCATTGATTTAATATGGCTCAGCCTCACTCCCACAGCCCCTTAAATTCTTGGGATATCGAAATAATTAAAATTCCAAAAAAAACTATTTCATTAATACTACCTGATAGTATTAATGAACTCAGGGGAGGTCCCCGTGGACTGGAGATGTGCAAATGTATCACCAATTTACAAAGGGGGTTCAAAAGGCGACAAAAGTAACTATAGACCTGTTAGTTTAAATTGTGTTCTGGGAAAATAATGGAATCACTGATTAAAGAAGCATCGCAGGATCAACTAGACAAGACTGCAGTAATAGTTAAGCCACAGCATGGGTTTGTTAAAGGGATGTCTTGTCTGACCAATTTGATTGGATACTATAATGTGGTCACAAAGGAACCGAATGCCAAAAATTATTTTGATATTATATACTTGTATTTCAGGAAAGCTTTTGATACTGTTGCACATGGAAGACTGCTGTACAAATTGGAGGGACATGGCATTAAAGGTAAGTTGCTACAATGGATAAAGGAATGTTTGAGTGGAAGACGACAGAGAGCGGTAATCAATGGACACTGCTCTTCGTGGACAAATGTTATTAGTGGAGTTGGGCCCATTGTTGTTTTCAATATTTATCAGTGATAGTGATGAAGGTATATCAGGTTTAATGTCAAAGTTTGCAGATGATACAAAGGTTGGCAGGGTTGTTAACGGCGGTAAAGACAGTACGCTACTCCAACTAGATCTAGATAAGTTGTGCAAATGGGCTGAGAAGTGGCAACTGAAGTTTAGCATTGACAAATACAAAGTACAGCATATGGGTAGCAATAACCGAAAAGAAACGTACCAACTGTGTGGTACTACACTCAGGGAGGTGGAAAGTGAAAAAGACTTGGGGGTAATTGTGCAGTGGAATATGAAGTTCGCTGAGCAGTGCAGATTGGTTGTCATGGCAGGTCATGTAGTCTTGTCAATGATATATCGGATTTTTGGTAGTAGGGACAGGGAGGGGTGATTATCCCGTTATACAAAGCAATGGTCAGGCCACACCTAGAATACTATGTACAGGTCTGGAGGCCTCATTTTAGGAAGAATGTAGAGTTTTAGAACAGAACGAGTATGAAGAAGGGCAACAAGATTGGTGAGGGGAACAAAGGGTTGCTCTTACCAAGAAAGGCTTAATTTCTGCAAATTGCAGTGCCTGGAGGGTAGACACCTGCGAAGTGATCTGATGGAGAAGTGGAATTGGTTGAGCAAGTTGAATGCTAATGGGATTCTTCCTCTTGCTCAGATTAAGATTCTGAGGGGGCACAGATTCAAATTGAGGAAAGACAGTTGTAGAATAGATGTACGGAAATTGCCTTGAGCCAACGGGTAGTTGATTTGTGGAACAAATTTCCATCTTTTTTTTGTGGAAGTTGATAGCCTAAATATATTTAAGGCTGAGCTGGACAGGCATTTGGAACGAATGGAGGGGTGAAATGGGAAGTTTTTTTTTTTTTTTTTTTGACTGTTGCTGCATAAGCTTGCTTTCTTGCATGATATGCCTCTACTAATGCTAATACAAATAGCTTGCTTTCAAATTGAATTATAAACTGGAATTTCTAGGTGGGAGACCGTAATCAAATTTATAAGTAAATATTACTGGCATGTGCGTATGAATATCATGATGTGAAGTTAGTTACTGTACACTGATTGCAGTAATCGTTACGCAATTATCTATTACCAGTTATGCTTAATAACCGTATGTCTACACGTAAGTTAATAGTTACGAGTATAGAGAATGACGGACCTAAAGAAGATCCAGAGGTACTACCCGTCGTTCTCTTTTCATAAAACTAGAAAAATTATTATTAAGTGTAAAGAAAATCAACCATTCGTTCAAGAAATTCTGCAATCATTTTAAATGCTGAACTTATATCCCATGGTGATGTAGTGTCGCCAGTAAAATATTGTTACTAAATGGACAGTTGGAAAACGTCAGGTGCCTCTTCGCTTTTGTTATAAATGGGAACCCTACTATTGACAGATTACTGTGTTCTGCAATTAGAAGTGTTCTTTCTTGAATAATATTACAAGTTGTTTAAAATTTTTATAGAGATTAGTGTTTGATTTTCTGGTTGCAAAACTCTTGATTTTAGTGTGTCTTTTCATTCATCTAAAACCAGCAGGAAATATTTTATTTTATTTTATTAGAGAATATTGCATTAAAGATTCTCATAATTCAAAGTAACAATAAATCATATGCTATTTTCTCCTCCTTTAGTTATACTGGATCCAACTGCGATGTAATAGTTTAATATCATCATTACACCAAAGGATCTTTCGGCAATCTACAAATAAATAAATCAATGTGTAAGCATTTCACCACATTCACAAAATAAAAATGAAATATCTCATTTAATTGAATCAACGCCATGTGTTGATCAAATGCACGACCAGAAAAAATATTATTAGAAACTAGTGGGAAAATAATTGGTTAGAAAGAGTTATTTAAAAATTAAATTGAAGTTTAACTACATGAACTACTGTTCGTCTCTTTTGTCAAATATTTAATTGTACATCGCTACTGGATCTTCTTCGTTTGCCATCTTGCCCAATGACTAAGCGCATATGCATAAGTATAATTTAGGTTAACATGAAGGAAATATGAAATTTAAATACAAAAATAACAAGAGAAATATAATTGTTCATAATCGATATTGTTTAGAGTCATTTAACAGAAATAATTCTGGATAAGAGATAAACCCAAGTGATCACTTATAATGCAGTCTTATGTATAGAATTTCTGCTTCCATATTATTTAAAATAGTAGTAGCAGTAATAGTATTCGCCATAGTGCAAGGAAGCCCAGGTTTTTGCTGCACTGGCAAAAAAATGGATAAGAAAACTCAAATAATATGCTTCCCTCCTCATGCAGCTAACTATCAAGTTGACCGTTGAGGCTATTCATTCAAACTGTCAGCTTCAACGACCTGTTAGGGCAACTTGTTCTAGAAATCAACGACTCTCTGGCTGAAAGAAATCTTCCTATAATCCAATCTAACCTAATCCATGTAATTTGAAATAATGACATTTCTGTAAATGCTTATAATGGTTATAAAATTTCACATTCATACATTTTACTAATCAGTTATAAACCTCAATCAGATCATCTCTGAGGTGCCTGGTTGTCAAGTTTTACAGCCCACATAATCGGAGTCGTTCCCCAAGTGGAGGACCTTGCATTTAGAAACATTAGAATACAGCTGCCATTTCTGTGACTATCTTTGACGTTTTTTCAAGTTATCCTGAAGGAGCGCTGCTTGGAACTCATCATTAACGAATCTGCCTATAATTATATCGTCTGCAAATGTTGACACCATTCCTTGTATCCCTCCTTCGATGTCATGCATGAAAATGTGAAACGATAGTGTTCCAAGAACTGATCTGTATGGGACCACACTCCTGGTTACAACGGTCTGAAGAATAGGCATTAATCGCAACGCTCTGCCTTCTGCTCTGCAGCACCTAGAAAACTCTTTGAATTTTACCAGTAATTCCATCAGCTCAAGCTTTTACAGTAACCTCTCGTAAGGGACCGTGCCAAATGCTTTGCTAAAATCCAAATAAACTGTCAGAATTATTCCCTAAATTGATCTCATGAGTAACTGTGTCAAAATGTTGTTATTTATGTGCTGTTCAATTTGCAGGATTTTTTCAAGATTTTTAAGGTCTACTTGTGAAAGAAAAAAATGCAGAGTTGAATTTTTTCAACAACTAGTTTATACTCTGCATGAAATTGCTACTATTTTTTTTTAATTAGCACGAGTGTTTTCAAGATATTTAATAGGTCCTTATTATTATTTTCGTTAATACTTTATGTTAATATAATTAAAACGTTTCCTTCTTTCACACGGGGGTGGTATCAACAACAGGTATCTAAAACGATAAATTTAATTTAAAAATTAAAACTAAATTTTATATCAAAATATTATTTGAATATAACATAATATTTTGATTTATAACTTTTAAATTCAACTTTTAATATAAAGAAAATTTATATCTAAAATTTAAAATATAAATCGCAGGTAAAACTTTAAAATTTTAATGTTAGAGACATAAAAATATTAATTTTAATATCGCAAAGATGATGAGTTTATACAACGACCTCTTAACATCATTATATAAAACCAGCCGTTTGCGTTCAGATTTTTTTTACTGAGTACGTATATCACTCCAAGTGAATAAGCATATTAATTATCTCTTATATAGTTTAAAGGATATGAATATGGGATATTTACAAAAGTAAAACATTAATAATTTACTCATAATCGGGCTTGAAGAAAAGCAGTTCACAGATCTTACTTACCAAATGCAGGTCAACAAAATTTCGATACAACAAAGGGAAATATCTACCAAACCGAGGAGGAAAACCTTGATGCACACAGACAGGTACAGCAAACCCTGAATATGAACATAAAAAATACGTTTGATCAATTTAAAGAATTATATTGACTATAATTCATACAGTAATAATTCAAAGGATGAAAATATTCCTAAACAGGCTCATTACATCGAACAAATTTAAAAGCGAATCACGAGAGTGAAGCTTATAACTTAGGTTTGAGAACCAAATAGTGCTTTCGTCAGCTCAATGAGTATTATGGTCAGTTGGTACGCCTGTTCAGCGGTTTGCTTTCATAATTATTATCAATTTCTCTGAAGGCTAAAAATTTATTACAGGAAATAAATATTTAACTGTGCTGCATCGTACTGTATTATTATTAGAGAATAATGGGCAGCCTGGCTTACCTCCTAGCTGAAATAAATTAATATGATGATGTTCGTGAAGTCACCTATTAAATTCTATATTAATTCTTTGCGTTAATTGCTAAAATAACTTAGTTATGGGAGTCCATTTTGATTTTATAGTTGTGAATTAAGTGGTAATGTTTGACTTTTCTGAAATTAAAGGGACATCGTTATGTTGAAATTCAGCCATAATCGCAACCAGGTTTAAACTCCATTGGCGAGTTTAAAACATCTGGAAGAGCAGCGCAATCTCTTCAAGAGGTTAGTGGTTAAAAATTGAAAATGCTTTCCCTCTTCCCACCAAACATTTCATACCGTGCATTATCAAGTACATGAATATACTTTGTACTGGGAAAAAAGTCCGGAAAATGTTCTCCGGTATTGAGAACATATTCCATTTGAAAAATGTTCTTATGCCGAAGAACGTCTTTACTGGTTCCACATCATTCGAGTGAGGAGTGTTAATTTTATAGATGTAACTGTAGTTTTACGCTTAATGAATATATTGGAATTAGTGAATATTTTTACCCCCTTAACAAACAGCTGGGATAAGGTTCGACATTACTTCGTGTGCCTTAAAGCGATCACAGTTCCGATCTAGAAAGAGCTATCGTCCGATGGTTCTTCTCTGTTCCCTTAGAGAAGAACGACCACAAACGTCACTTTATGCATTAATTTTGCATGTTATACATTGAGCACATGTGCTCATTCACTTGCTTTATATGTGATCAATGTGCATAATTTCAATACGCTCTAAATGTAATAGCACAGTTTCAACAATAATTTAAGTTTTGCCCACAAATGTATAATATGAAATAAAAAAGCACACTAAGAGTGTATTTAAGGGTGTCAGAGAAACTTCCAACGTTATAATGGAAAACAAAGTTTTAATTAGAAATATGGATTTGAAAAAGACCATCGTAAGCTGGATTATTATGCAAGCTCTATTATTATTTAGTAAGCTCATATTTAAAATTCAATTCTGCTACTTACCTGAAGTCCAGGAGGGAGGTAGTAGCATATAGAAATGGCTACTTCTGCGTTGATAACTAGGTCTGATAGATTACACTCTCCTCCATTGCATGTGATGTTTTTTACTTCACAGTTGGTACATGAACCACCGCCACCACTTTCAGGACATACCTGCACAATCCCTAAGACATTTCCTAAAAGCCCAAGAACGACCTGCACAACTGAAAAAAAAAAAAAATGAAATGGGTCATATTTGAAGTTACATCAATAAAATATTTCTGAAACTTCTTAGAATTTCATTAGGATATAATAAATTGTTATTTGACGTATTCGAAAGAAAAAAAAAAATAAAATATTTTGCTCTAGGTATTTTGGGAACGCAATCGATTGTATTCTTCAAGAAAATGTGGAAGATGGATCCTTCCTTGAGTATTCTTAAATATGTTTCGTTTATTTTCAATATATATTCTAGTTTATTCCTAAAGTATATTCTAGTCTGAACCTTAGTTTTCGGATATAGCAGTTGTTGTTGTTGTTATTGGGTTTTAGGAGCATTAGCAACTAAGTCCATATTACTCCGTGTATACCGTCTGTAAATTTCTTGTGTTCGGAGGTAGATATTTTGTTTGCTGGATAAAAAACCCGAGTTTCAGGGAAAAAAAACCATGTTACCCACGCATGAGACCGATTAACTTAACCATGTTGGGAAAAAGGCCCATCCTCCCCTCATCGACGGAATTCGAACTCAGGTTTTTTTCTACCCGTTATGAGAAGAACGGTGATCCTACCAACTGTGCTACCCAACGAGAGCTCTAACAGTGCCATTATGATGTCTACGTGAACGACGTAGCTTTTAATTAACCAATTTTCATTTGTAAAGAGCACCCTGATATGGATCCTTCTTTTCACAGCAGTGCAAAGATATCAACAACAGTGTTTCGAATTTTGTTCTTGCATACTACTTAAAAATACAAAAAATTCGTTTTTATAAAACTTAAGATGAAAACTGACTTACACATTAAACAAAAACTACTTCTTCATAATCTTGTCTGATTAGATTATCTAAATATAAATTAATGGATAGTTAAAACTCCCTAAACTAATATGGCGTCTTCTCAACTCGATCCTGGTATGAAGGCGATCTGACATTGTCAAATCAATATACTTCGTGACAGAACTGTGAGTCAACGGTGAGTCTATGGAAGCATCCTATTTACCTAACTCTATATATATAGAAGGAAGGAACGCTCCTAAAATAATTTAGAAAGAACTAAATAATAGAATACAAATTCTACTAATAGCATCGTACGAATCTATTAATTCTAAATAATAGAATGCCAAGAATAACACAGGGGACTTCAATATGCCCTTCCCACGTTAGGCAGAAACAAAATCACAATTGGATATCCTTCTTTCATCACTGGCTTATTTTCCCTCTGAAGACCACGTCAACAAGAAGATCAAAAGCTGGATCTTATCTACCTAAATATAACTAAACTGCCTTTCTACAGCATTTTGGAAGGTTTGCTCATATCACTGCCCTCTTATCATTGAATTTAGCCCATCGCCTGAGAATATTTACCAGTATAAAAGCAACATACAACCTGCAAATTAGGCGCTCTAATCTAAACTCCTTGAAAAGTTTAAACAGGATGTTCCCACTAATTACCAAAAAAACTCTAAACCGGTTTCAGGTTAACTGTGAAAAACCATACCCCAAGCTGTTGTTGTTTGGTTTTTAGGAGCATAAGCAACTAAAGCCATATTGCTCCGGGGATATGCGGTGGTCATTCCCTGAACTTTCTTCATCCTCCGTATTTGGTGATCACGGGCTCGAACGCCGGTGTAATCAAGAAGCGTGTACGCACTGCTGCTCCTGGCTATGGAGGCGCCCAAAAAATAATACCCCAATAAGGTCTTCAGAAAGACTATCTACAAAGATAGTCTTTCTGAAGAACATGTAAATAATCATGTTCAACCATGTAAATAATCCTCTCAGAAAGGTATTTCTCCCATCTTTCAACTTTTATTCTTGCCATACTTTGGTTTTTGTATGACCAGCATTAACCCAGGTTTCATCTAAATATTTTTCTCCCTTCAGCTCTACGCTGATTAATTGCATGAATGTTATTTCGTCTCCAAACGACGATATCGTCATCTCGTTCATTTAAAGTAGATGTGCCTTAATCGTATACGAATCCAGTGATATTCAAACTTCTTTTAAAAGTTCGAAATTCGGTAGTTTATAGTCGCCATTTACTTCCTTCAACAGTTTAGATACTGTAGGAATTTTGTTCCTTCTGTAAAACTGATGAACTTTAAAACGAATAACTGACAAAGTAAAACTGTGGTGCTTCTGAAAGCGTGAATGTTTACCTATAGCTGGCAGCTTTCTACCAGGTGAAGCCAGTTCACCCGTGGACGTCATTTCAGTTTTAATTCTCATCACTGTCTTAGCTGGAACACCAATTAATCACTGGTACGCCATGCAAGTGTACGAGAAGAGTAAGTGGGATTATCGATACGTTGCTGACAATTTTCTTCGCCTGATGCAATCATTTAAAACCTTATATCTTTTTACTATGCGGCGCAGAGCGGAATGGAAAATAAGATAAAAATAAGAAGTGCAGTTAAAATAGGTTTAATGTTAAAGTACTACCTCTGTTCCTATCTCTGTTTACTCGAATATCATCCAGACCTTGTGCTCTCAAGCCATCAGGGAATCTAAGCGCTATTGTACCCGTCAAAAACGTAAATTTGCAAATTTAGTTCGTGAGTCCCGCGACTCCCGTCATCAACATAGGATGACTACAACAATTTGCTCATAAAAAAAAGGTAAAGTGCAGCCATTATCAACCCACTGCAGGATGGAAGCCTCCTCAACAATTCATGCTGAGGGAAATGGACCATAATCTGCCACGCTGGTCCAGTGCGGGATGGCAGATCGATCGTATTCAGCAGTCAGGGGGTTTAACCCTGGTCTACTCAAAGAGCGTGTGCTACTGCACTCCCGCTTCTGACTACTCGGCTACGGAGGCCGTCTCATAGTTTGTACTAAATTTGAGCGACAAGCGCATATCTGCAGAACAAGTGGATTTACTAACTCAGGGAATGAAGTTCGCGATTCTTGCCCGAAGTTCACCAATCACTGATACTATCTTAGGTGTTGAAGCATCATTGACACGCATACCTCAAGAGGTGGCGAATACAATTCGCCTAAAAATCGCAGCGATCTTACATCATGCTCACCCTGCTACCTCCAATTTCAGTAACCGACATTTCTCTGCTCTCAACGATTTTAAACAGGATACTTCCATCGTCCTCCTTCCAGCGGACAAAGGGGGTCGAACAGCTGTTTTAAATCGTTCTGACTATGAGGAGAAAGCCCTTTTGCTCCTACAAGACACCTCTGTCTACCAACTAGTAGTTATCCCTCCCATCAGGAACCTGGAACTATGGAAGTCAAAAGTAAACGTCCTCGTCAACAGTTGGTTTCAGCAAAGGAAAATCACCGAATCCGTACGCTGTCGCATCCGTGCCTCCGGCTGCCAGATTCCACAATTTTACGGACTACCAAAAGTCCACAAAGAAGGAATACCGTTAAAACTGGTATTCCTTCTAGGTGAACCATCGTCTCCTGTGGTTCACCGAGTTATGAGTGTGTCTAAGTTCGTCTCGAGCCTACTCTCTCCCCTAGTGGGCAAGACCGCCAACACCGTTTCCAACAGTGGCGAATTTATAAATCAAATCCATGCTCTATCCATCTCGGATAATGAACTCATGGCCTCGTTTGACGTAGTGTCTCTTTTCACTTCCATCCCTGTCGAACTAGACATCATGTCTGCCAAGGTACTTTTAGATAACGATCAGACCCTGAACAGAAGGACCTCACTAACTTCAGAGGACATTTCCACCTCCCTCAGACTGTGCTGGACTGGTGGGGCGTCATGTTCGTGACTCCGTTTACTTACAGACACTCGGTACGACCATAGGTTCCGCAGTTAGTTCATTCACGGCAAACATCGCAATTGAAGAATTGGAAGGTCGAGCATTTACGGGTCTACCAGATCCCATTACCTTTTGGTGCTGCTACGTCGATGATGTGTTTGTGGTTATTCCCCGGGTTTGGGGCGACTAACTCTTAGACCACCTTAACTCTCTGTCAGCTTTCATAAAATTCACTATCGAACTGGAGTCAGATATACCCTTCCGTACTAGGATACTCTTGCACGACGTAAGGGCTCGGATACTCTTGTCCTGCGTAAGGGCACAACAGTCTATTGCAAGCCGATGTGTGCTGGCCAATTTACCAACTACCGGTCAGCACATACGCGCAGCTATCTTCTCGGCACTGCGCAAACCCTGTTAACCCGCGCCTGGACCAACTCTAGTTCTGCGGAAGAGAGGCGCACTGAAATTGCTAGGTTCAAGACAGATCTTGCCAGGTGTGGGCTACCCCATACCTGGCAAGATCTGTCAGGTGTGGGGTATTATTATATTTAGGCCACCCGAATAAGTAAATTTATCTACCATGCTGTGTGTCTTATGTCTGTTAATTGCGTGTGTTCTATGGTAGATTTGTCTGTTTTGCTGGATGAAAAACCCCAGTTTCTGGGGGGAAAACCTTGCTATCTACACCTGAGACCGACTGAGTCAGCCACGGAGTGAAAAAAGCCCATTAAAGTTCCTGGTGTCATCGACGGGACTCGAACCCTGGCCTTTTCCACCTGATGTGGGGAGGACCGTGACGATACCACTGTGCTACCTTGGATTACTGGTGGGGAAGCCAGACTGTGGCTTCCCACCAGTACCCTAGATAGGTGCGACCTACAAGCTCGTGACCACGTAGCGACCCACAGGACTGTTCACGGTAATGACTCTGCAGCGACCGCCTTTATCCCATACTACCCGAACCTATTACAGCAGGTTTCTAGGGTCTTAAAATCTCATGGGATAAAGTGTTTACAACTCCCAGACAGGAAGTTGCGGTCCCTCGTCTTCAAAGTAAAAACACTAGTTCCCACTTTGCTGCAGAGTGGACTAGTCTACCACATTTCTTGCCGTGACTGCACTAGTTGCTACGTCGGGAAAACTGGCAGAAGACTCAGCAAACGTATTTCTGAACAGGAAAGAGCCATTCGTTTAGCAGACGTAGAACACTCGACCATTACTAAACACTTCTGCTCGGTCCAACACGACATTGACCCACTTCGCGATGAAATGGTTATCGATCGGTTCCGCCATTACCGGCGCAGCGCCTGGTTGGAGTCACTGCACATCTCGTCTCTAATACTTCCTTCAATAGAAACAGAGGGTATCGTGTCCATCATATTACTGAAGCAACCAACCTATTGATGAACTGTTTCACAAGAAAATGCTATACCGAACATCAATTTGGCACTGTGAAATATTCTGACTTGTGTGAATATTCTGAAATATGTGCTTTGTACATATGAACGTGTACATACCTTGGTGTACTGTCTGCCTTATACTCATATCTATTGAATGGTTAATACTAAGTTTTTAAGTTAATTTAATGTTATGTTATCTTTTTGTTATACTCTACATATTTTTATATACTGTACATATTTTTATATTACCCTATATCATTGTCAAGCCCCTGGCCTCCTAGCTGTGGTGGGCACATTATTGTATCTTTAGTGTACAATAAAGATTTTCTCTGTAATGGCTGACAAACGTTGGCATTCGCAACGTTCCCATGCGTCACAGCCACAGGCTTTGCCTTTGTTGCATAAGGCAGTTCACCATAGATGACTGCCATGGCATGATTGCCAAGAACCAATAGTCGTGCTTAAAAGGCACAGAAGATTATTACGCATCGATAATTTCTATAATTTTTACTCATGGTGTTTGCAGAACTTGTCGTATTGAATGGTATAGATAAGGTTGAACTGATCAAATAATTATGAATGTGGTACTAATTATTCAAAATCGTACCTCAGCAGATACAAAAGCTTTTCTAACTATATTGTCTTGCGTATCGACACAACTGAATTTCATCCCTCCCATAGGAGCTTACACTTACTCACAATGTTGTCGAAGTATAGACAGAGTAAGAAAGAAATTAACAAAAGGATTCAACATGCAATTTTCTTTATGGATAAAAAATACAAATTTCTTACCTCCACTAATCTGGACGCAGTACACTTCTCCGGGATTGACTTCGCATGGAGGAGCTTCGGGGTTGCACTTGGGATTCGCGGGGCAAGGTGAATGGCGACATTCTTCAACACTGAAATTTGGTTCACTAGCTAATATGAAAAAAAAAAAAAAAATGAAAACAAAAAAACGAAAAATTAATAAGAATGAATATTATGACTGATATTTTGACAAAGCACAATCAATTCAAGAAAAATAAATTAAAATTCGCTCCGAAAAACACGGTACTCAGCTTAATAATAATGTGAAAAGTGGAATGAAACTAACTGCAAATAATTACCTGCGCATTGAAATATCACAGCGAAGAATCCTGTCAGAACAGCTAAGCCAACGAGTCCCTTCATGGTTGATGGTTGAAATAACTTCGATCCAGAGAGATAACAACGATCGGCAAGAGCTACCTGGACTCTGTTTTACTAAGTTCCAGCTGTCTTTTTAAAGCAATGAGAATGATACAGCAGCCAATGACATTTTTCCACCACACACGTTTGAAATGCGCACGAATTATGTATTCATGAGATCCATTCTCCTGACTCATTCTCTTATATTCATATATCTGGCAGGATATTGCTTATTGCACTCGTGCAACGCATTGCCAATTCATATTTTATTAATCTAGTGTGTAATAAATTATGAAAAATAACGCTACAGTTATGTATTCTTCTCTGGATCGTGCATATCAGAAACACCAATAAAAGCACTGCATAGAACAGAGCCTGCATCTATGAAGCTCAATGCAGGAATAATACCAGATATGATTAAGTTTCTTTTTTCTTTTTCTTTTTTTATCTGGAAAATTTTAAATCAAATCCTAACATGTACCTTTCCCCACCAATATTCTCTAAACCGGTTATAATATATTTTCTTTTTTTTTTTTTTTTTTTTTTTGATTTGGTAGTTGTTGGCGCATTGGCTTCTGTGGCCATATTGCACCTCCCAAGGTTTTTACAGTATTTTGATCCAAGCCCGAGGCGAGAATCGAACCCGCGACCTTTGGGTTGCCGGGCAGGTACTTTACCCACTCGGCTAGCCCGGTCGGCAATATATTTTCTGTTTTCGTTTCTAAACACTATGAATTAAGAGAAATTAAAATTTTTTGGTGTTTAATAGAGGCCAGTTGTATAAAAAATAGTGTACATTTCATCTGGGAAATCCCCAAAAAACCAAACTTGCTGGTTCTGTGTGACAGACACCACGAAAAAATCTGAGTTTGCGTGGGTGGGTCAGTGATGTTGAAAATTCTACAAATATGATAAAAACTTTATTTTTATCATTGGAAGCTCTCATCAACTTTTGTTTGATAATTTTTATTGGGTTAAGCAAATTATAAAAAAGCCACGCAACTATCTTTGTTACAACAGAGGGTGCTAATAAGTGAAGGCTAACAATTTGCAATTAAATAATATGTACTATTGTGAGATCTGTTTTATGTGAGATAAAAATAAATATTGTTCGAGAAATATGATGTATCATGGACATGATGACGTACTCGGTTTGCCCAAAAAGACTGTCCAGGGTAAATGTAACGGTAAAGTAAAAGGAATAATAATAATACATTATAACAGCGGCCAGATGAACATATTCTCATTGTTTTTATTTAAGTTTTTTAATTTAATATATGTATTTGTTGAACATCACTTAATATTTTAAGAAACTCTTATCTCCTACTCCATTATCACTAAGCGCACAATTCCTGAACACCATACACAAGTTGGAGTTTAACTGTTCGGCCGGTGCACAATAACAACAATGACCAAGAGTCGTCAATACCCCTCGAGGTAAGCCGTGAAGAGACAGACAATAGCTTGGAAAGAGGGAGGATGGGGCCTAATACACCTCATCGAGCAACAGAAAACAGCGATAATTAACCTCAAGGATTACTTCTTGAAAAAAAAAAATAAAATAAACAATAAACACCAACCCTCTACTAGTCCATAAGGAAGATAGAAAAGTGGCATATCCACTAAACATAAGCGAGGAGTGAACAACACAAACGAATCTAGAAAAATGGGCAAAGAAGACACTTCATGGCAGACACTACAATTACCTCCATCAAGATCACATAGATAAAATTGCTTCCAATGCATGGCTCACGAGCAGAACGCTCTTCCCTAGACTGAAAGTTTCATGCTCGCCATCCAAGACCAGTAACTACAGACAATACATCGCCAAGGAGCAAGAAGTGTCAGATGAAACAAGTAGACGATGCTACATGTCTTTAGAAACGATCCAACACATCCTGACAGGATTCAACATGATCACCTAGTCTGAGTACACTAGTAGATACGAAGTAGCCAGGACAAAACATCAGAGTCTCTCACAGACATAAGAAGCTAGCAAGAAAACACTAGTTGATCAAAGAATGTATACCATATTACAAGTACTAACCCCGAGAAGTACTAGAGAACCCAACCCATAAGCTGTACTAGGATCGCGCCATACGAACGGAGAAGACAAACCCTCACAATAGACAGGGCATCACCCTTGTGGACAAGAAGGAAAAGGCTACCTATCTGATTGACACAGCAGTGCCCAGCACTGGTAGCGTCCAGAAAATCCCAAGTGGAAAAGATCAGGAAATACACGAACCTAAGACAGGAGATGAAAGAGATGTGACATATGCAACAAGTAACGACCATCCCGATCATTGTGTAAGCCAACGGTGTGGTGCCAAAGACATAACAGCCTAACCGGAATAGGTCTCACCTACATGGAACACCAAAAAGTCGCAATCTTGAACACATGTAGGAGAGTTAGAGAGTTCCTCGACGAACAGTAACACCAGACATAATAACCACCCTATGTATTTGGTTGCAGTATCCGTCACGGCCTGGAATCCTCCAATTAAAAAAAAAATAATAATAATAAACAGACCGGACGTAATCCACAAGAAGGAAATAAGTCCAGCTATCTGAGCAACATAGCGATGCTCAACACCTGCGATCTTCAGAAAACTGCGAAGGAAAAGATCAGGTAAAACATGGACCTAACACAAGAGATGTAGCATATAGAACAAGTAACCACATTCCCGATCAGCGTGTCAGCCACCGGTATGGTGCCAAAGACGCTGCATGACAGCCTAGCAACAATAGGCCTGGTAAAAAGTACACCTAAAAGTAATTCCAGAAAGTCGCCATCTTGAACACATGTAGGAGGGTCAGAGAGTTCCTCGGCCAATAGTAATAATAGCCGGACACAACCACCTTCTGCTTTTGATGCCATTGCTCGTCACGTGGTGGGAACTCCCCATTAGAGAGAGAGATAATAATAATAATTAAACAGTATTTTAAAAATCTACTTTATTTTTTTTTTTAAATAATTCCCTGTACAAAGTGCAGAATATTTATTCAATTTATCTGATATTCTCGAATTTTGTTTTATAAAAGTTAACGTCAGCAGCGCACCGCCGGATCACATAATCTCATTGGTTTAATTTAAGCTATTTAATTTAACATATAGATTTCTTTGAACATTAGTTTAATATATTAAGAAATACAATAGCTGAAGGATGGGTTTTATCAAAATTGGAACTAAAGCTCGAATGGAATGACTCGCAAGCATACCTTATATCTTATATAAAAAATTTATAAAAAATTCAGTCTTTTTCAATCTTATCTGTTTGAAGATGCATTTTTTGGCATAAGTGTCAGTATTAACACATTATTAGAATTATTAAGTAACTATCCCACCGACAATCTGATTTTTTCACATAGTTGGTGATAGATTTTTTTAAAATTTAAATATTTTGTTTTCTGCTGACGTTTTCCCTCTTTTGCGTCAGTCACCTAAGTGTTTAGCGACTATTAACTGTTATCAAGGAAATGAGGGCCTAAAGGGAGCAGCAACTTTTGTTTCAAACTTTATAAATAGCTGCAGATAAAATGATACGTTGCGAACTTTATCAATGGCTCAAGAGTTCATATGCTTCTGTTTCCCTCTTTGCCCTTACACCCCGGACTTTACTGAGATTTCTTTTTTCCAAAGGTGAATTTAAAGATAAGATGAAAGAGAAGTTATTTTAATGATAGCGTGGAGATTCAGCGAATGTAGCGAGAGATGACTTGACATGATTATGAATAATAAAAAAAAAACATTGCTTTTTCTCACATATGAAAATTGCCTTTCTGTTTATTTTGAAAGAATCTTAATCACTTTGGATGTAGTCCTGTGGATTTACTCCAAAAGAGGATATAACCTGAGTCAGCACTGAATTATGACCACCGACCTATTTCCATGTTGGGTTGCAGTTGCAAGTTTAACAGCCGCTACCGCCTTGCCATTAACTCCAATACTCGTCTGAACGTAAGGATTCGCCAGCATGCTGCCTTCAAGACCTCTCACAAAGTCGGAATAGATGTCAGTTGTGTGCCCATGTACATCAATTCACGTTCCAAAACATCCGACATGTGTTCAATTGGATTGAGTTCAGTAGACTTTGTAGGCCAAACAAGATGGGTGATATCTTCAGTGTTTTCTTGAAAACTCGTGAATAATGCTGGTGCGATGACACGGCGAATTACCGGCTTGGAAGATCTCGTTTCTGTCCAGGACAAAATGCAACTTAGCAGGGTACTAATGGTCTCCTAAGAGCTTCACTTAGACCTAACCAACAAAACCCCACCCAGATTAAACAACCCACCGCCATCTGCGTGGACAGTGGGCACCATTCATGATGGGTTTATGGACTCGTGTTGCTTGCGCCAGCCACACACAAAGGAGTCCGTCGTCGTGTTTCACCAGGTATTTGGACTGATCCAACCAGCACACTCGTTTCCAGTTCCTCAGTGTCCAACCAGTATGTTGAAACTACAGAATTCTCCGTCGACGATAATCAGTGGTGAAGAGAAGTTGTCTCTTGGGTCGTCTACTGTTGAACCCCATACATCTGAGCGTGCTTAGAGTATTCCCGGCAGAGACAGGAATACAATATACTTGTACATGACTTATCTATCTCGACTTGAGCCAAAGAAACTCTTTCGAAGTCCTAAATTACTTTATGGAATTTAAGGTGAAATAGTCTCAAATAATTTGAAATGTAAAATTCACCGTGCTGTTCTTTTACAAAAATAAAGAATAAAATCAAAAATTCCTTTAACATACTAATTTTGTATCATCCCTTTACATCATGTTGTTGTTGTTATTATTTGATTTTTAGGAGCATTAGCAACTAAGGCCATATTGCTCCGGGATATGCGGTGGTCATTCCCTGACCTTTCCGCATCCTCCGTACTTGGTGGTCACGGGCTCGAACCCCGAGCTAATCAATAAGCATGCGCTACGCACTGCTGCTCCTGCCCACCTGGCTATGGAGGTGCCACCCTTTCCACCACCTTCCTTTATAAACTTAATGCACGAAATGGAACTTAAATGTCTGAATTTTTTTTGTCCGTCTTTCTGTCCGCATATACCAACTGGATTTGCCTTGGACGGATTTCATGCGATTTTATAATCAGCTTTTTTAGAAATATTCCCGAGTCATTTCGAATTTCGTTAATTCGAGCTAGAAAAAATATCATAGTACTATCGATAAGAATATTAATTTTAAATTTCTATGCATCTATACCAAGTTGTAACGTTTTAAATGCTTGCTCTCAATTGCATATGCAGTGATCACTAAGACCTTTAAACGGAAACGCAGGTCATCAAGTTCCGAATACTTTGAAAGTCGTTGAAGCACCCACAAAAGACTACTATAAATAATAACATTACAGTTGTTTTATTAAAATAAAAATTATTGTACGGGGACAATTTTCTCCCTCTTTCCTTATCATATTATAATGCCACAAACAACCCCATAAACTTTGATTCTCTATAAAAGTAAGAATTAATTAAAACTAGGATGATGGAATAGAAACAGGGAAGAGATGAAAAATACAGGTAAAAAAATACTTCATTCTGCATAAAATGCAAAATGGAATATTGTCTCAAATGTACTGCAATATCGCATAAAATATTTAAGAAAATGAAGGAACATAAAGAGAAATAGATTTGCACAGAACGTACCATAACAGAGATAAACTGAAACGGTAAAAATCTGAAGCAAAACGAAAGGAGGGGCTCTCAAAGGTGATTGATTTCTCGGAGAACGAAATTTCTTTCGTGGAAACAAAAATTGAAATCCTTGCACACAAAATCAACGTACAAAGACGCCAATTGTACAGACACTGCAATTAATTACGATATTTTCAGAGCAGAAATCTTTACTAAATCAAGGCAACACAAATGCAATCAATACTCAAAATCCCACATAAATGGGTTACAAAACAAACTTGATACGATCGTCACCAATCACGACCTTTAAAAATAGCAAGTCCGGCAGATTTTAAACTCAGAAAGAACTCGCAACACAAAAACAGAAATACCGAATGAGTCAATAATTAAAGTCTGTTGCAAATGAATTGCAAAGCAAATTATATTAATGTCCTTACAGATGAATCTCATATCCCTAATTTAGCAATCAGCGAATCCCAGTCATGAATCTATATGTCGTGCCTCTGAAACGACATTCGATCGCGATCTACAAGTAGATGAGCGATTGTTCATCTATACAGCATCCTAACAAACGTTTTGGGAGACTGATCTCATTGAAAGAGAGTGCTTTTGATTATTAATTATGCAAACGTTTTGACTCAAAATGGTCAGTATTCACAGTGTAAACTGGAATTATTTTCAATTGTTCTCTTTGTCAGAGAAACACTTCACATTTTCGAAAGCGGTGACGATTAGCGAAGCCATGGCACTCTTCCGGATGATACACAATTGAAGGATCTTCTAACAATTGATGATGCCTCTCATTGTGTTTAGTATTCCATACACAAAATCATTGACGAATATCCGCTATTCTGATTAATATCATATAAATTTTAATTTATGAACCTTGAAAAAGACGTGTACACTTTCAAAATCGTTAGTATTGTTATTATTATTCAAAGGACATAAGCACAAACTGAAATATTGCAATATATTTGAATTTATGCTCTAGGGAAACAAGGTCGCGACTAGCAGAGTATACATTTCCCCTCTCTCTCTCTCTCCTCAACACGTGTGGAGATGGCTGTCGTTATTGCTGTTTTAGGTGGTAGGGAATATTTTGGGTTTTCTGAACATTGTATTTAAGTGAGTTGATTTTAAGAGGGGAGGAGGAGAAGGTTATTCTTCAGCATTCAGCTTTTTATTCTTCCTGGTTTTTCAATACTGAGGATAACCAAACACAGTAACGCAAATTATAGACGCTTTACCAATGCCTTATGACCGTAGTTCCCTTAGCGAAAATTACAATTCACACTAATAAGCCGCGGAATAGAAATATTTAATATATTTCTTAACAACTTATAAATGAATTTTAATGCATTTCTTGACAATTTATATTTAGTTTAACTCTTTTAAATCAATAGCCAATGACACTGTCCAAAAAAGGAAGGTCAAAATTCAATGAAAATTAAATGGGTAAGTTGCTCGCAACCTTGGGGCGATGAACAATTATTACAAACAACTAAGCACGCATAATATATGCAAACAGCTGTATTTGAAGGCAAACTTTTATGTATAGAATTTTAGTTTCGTATTTATTTTGATTGGACACACACTGACTTTGCAAATATTCATTAAAAAGTCATCTTTCTTTGTCATGAGGTCCCGAACCTTCAGACAGAAGTAAAAAATGTGAAATTTTGTTGCCCATAGAAACAAGGTCCAGTTTCAGAGAAAAATTATCTCTTGATAATTATGACAGGCTATGTACCCTGCGTTGCATGCATTTTAATTTAGCTATAAAGCATGCATTGTACACAAACTATAAAGAATTTAGAAATCAGGGTTACAATTGTTACGTCTACAATATACTGAAATATAGATTTGGAAGTTGCCTGGCTGCTTTTGCCTGAAAGTAACTCTAATTCAAACTGAAAAACTTTATTTTAAATGATGTATTGTTTAATTTCCAGTTATTTGCCCACTCTGTGAGAGGGAATGAATCGGTTTGCTGATTTCACCACTTTGTAGGCGATATGAATTGATTTCGACACAGTTATAAGGATACTGATCAATCTAACTGTGTCGAATTAGTTATAGAGAGAAGCAGAGAAAGAGGAAAAGGTCACAGACGAAAGAAGAGTGAGACCGAGAGAGAAAGAGAAAGGGGGAAGAATTTAAAATGCAATTTACGGTTTACTGCGTATACTGCTTATCTGTTTTATTTACTTCCAGTTTCTTGTAGAATCGTAAATGCGTTGCAGTTATAGAAAACAGCTTAATCCGTATGGTTTATCACTTTCATCAGTTTATTTTTCTCTGGTTTTGCGAAATGATTTGGTTTTATTTGAATGAAAGCCGATTTATAATTTTAAATCATTCCTTAAAGAAGCACATTAGAAATATGACAGGTGGGGCGTTGTTGACACCTTATATAATGTTTCACGTGAATTACCTTGGATCCAATTGTTGTTATTATAATAGAGATTTAGGAGCATCGGCGACTAAGGCCTTATTGCTCCTTGTATGTTGTCTGTAAATTGCGTGTGTTCTGTGGTCGACTTTCTGTTTTCTGGATGAAAAACCCGAGTTTCCGGGAGAAAACAAATATGCTGCTCCTCGACTGAGACCGACTAACTCAGCCATTGTGAAAAATGGAGAACTTTCTCTGGCTGATGGAGATTCTTGTCTGTTTGCTAGATGTAGGTACTGAGGTGACCTAAAACTACAAATCGATGTACTGTTAGGTGAGATTACATCTCCAATAACCTGAGTAAATGCCCTAAAAAAAAAAATTCGAACTGAGGGCTCCGAAGAGATTCAAGTTCCTAATCCTATACCGAGCGATGCTTTCCCCATTCCTGCCCCAGGAATGAATCTTTCAGTGTAGAACGCTCTTATTGCGCAGGAGGTAGTTTTTCTGGAGGATACAATTGTAAGGAAACTGAAAATGCATTCCGCAATAAAGACAGCTGGAACAGAACCAGCGTATATCTGCAAAGTGCGAAAATATATAATATGGCTAATCAGTTATCAGTTTTTAATGATTATACAGGGTGTTTGGTAATCCATGTGGATACTAAAAGGATTTACAACATAAACGAGCTGGTCACTTGGTTAAATTAAAGGTGATGCTGGAAAAATGTTGGGAGAAGGAACAAAATATTCTTTTGTGTCTATAAATCTGCCCAGACATCATAGGAATCAATATACTGTAAGTATACATTTTTGCTAGGTATATTCTTGTTTAAAATATTTGTTATTCTTCGAATACGTTCTACAGGAAACACTGTCATGTCCAGTAAATGAGCGAGTTGAATTTTGAATTCCAAGTAGAAACATCCGCATTTTCAATTGTTATGTATGAGGGAGGCGTGACACAGGTGTTCGTTAAATTCTCTTGCATATGAAAGCTATTATGATTCGAATATTTCGGAATAGCGACAAATCCTCAATGTGTCATAGTTAATAGAGAACAGCTTGATCTCTATGGTAATACTTACTTTACCCCTACGGTATTACTTCCCTCTGCAATCTGTGGAAACATTCTATACTTTTCTCCTATTATGAATACTTTTTTTCTATACTTTACTTTTCTCCTATACTTTTCTCCTATTATTTCTCCTATTATTTGTTTTTGTGTAAATTACAGCCAAACTATATTTTTGAATCAATTTTATAGAAGTATTTTGTATATATGTTTATAAAAGCATAGAAACCAAGGATAGAATAAGTTCAAGAGAAAATTTCACAAATTAATAGAACAAGCAAGGTCGGTATGTAGATGTGGATGCTTCGCCTTCTCCCAAGGGATACCTGGTTCCTGGACGAACCCACCGCTTGGCAGATATATATGTACATGGCATTCACTTAGACGATAATTCGATGTCAGTAGCGATAAAAGTCGTGAGTTAACTGACTTTTAAAGAGGGATGATAGTGGGTGCCCGACGCAGGTCACTCTATCGCGGAGGTGATACAGAAATTGCACTATCCGGAGTCGGCAGTATCAAGAGTGTATCAGGAATACGCCATTTCATCTGCTGTGCTGTATGTCTTAAGCCTGTTAATTGGATGTGATCTATTGTAGATTTGTCTGTTTTGCTGGACGAAAAACCCCAGTTTCTGGGGGGGGAGAACTTTGCTATCTACGCCTGAGACCGACTAACTCAGCCGCGGAGTGAAAAAAGCCCATTAAAATTCCTCGCGTAATCGACGGGTTTCGAACACGGACCTTCCCCCACCTCGGTGTGGGGGAGGACGGTGACGATAGGTTGTGAAATTTGAAAAGTATATATATTGGAATTTATGATCTAGCATTGTTTATTATATTGATATAGAGAAAGTGAACGAGAGTAATAGAAATAGAAATTTTTAATTTAATATCCATTCTTCAGCAAGAAATGTAAAAATAAACACACAAAAGTTCTCTTTATTTTTACAATTCTCGTTGCTGAATAAAAATTTAATTCAAACTTTTAAGAAGAAAGAAAGAAAGAAAAAAAAGAGAAAGAACTGTAAGCGAAATGATCTCATGATTAGCTTTCTGGTTGGGCGAGCGAACCAATTCTACATCAGAGTGTAATGAAAGTTGTAAACTATCCAAACAAAAATCGATTTTCACGTGGGGGGGAGAGAAAACTGTTTTGGAGCAGCTATATTCGCTGTTTCGATAGCTTGTGGTTTTGCATGGTTTCAATAATAAATCGTGCGGCGAATATTATACCTAGCTTGCATACTGAGTGTTTCCTTTCTTTTTAGCAGCATCCTGTTTTGTTGAAACAGGATGCTGCTAATTGGCTCTACAAGTTGTAAATTTATATTGTATTTGAATATGCGTTTCCTCAGTCCAAATTTCATTGCAGCTGCTCTGTAAAACACCGCACAATACATACCATTCTTGTTATTATTACTTGATTTTTAGGAGCATTAGCAACTAAGGCCATATTGCTGCGGGATATGCAGTGGTCATTCCCTGACCTTTCCGCATCGTCCGTACTTGGTGGTCACGGGCTCGAACCCCGAGCTAATCAATAAGCATGCGCTCCGCACTGCTGCTCCTGCCCACCTGGCTATGGAGGTGCCTCCACATACCATTCTCTTTCTTTCCGTAATTCTGTAAACAGATAACGGTTTGGTCAATACAGAGAAAACATTACTTGTACTTACGTATTTTTTTTCCAGAAATATATAAAGAATAAGATTATTCCTGGTACTATTAATTATTCTGTGTTCATGGCTAAAACCAGCGTGAAGCAAGCGCGAGGTGTGATTAAAAGTGTTCATTCTCTTAACCCCACCTATGGAGTTCAAAGTGGCGTTTTTAACCTTTCTTTATTTCAATATATATGTATATATATATATATATTTTTTTTTTTTTTTTTAATTTTTCCCATTTTTTCATTCGATTCTTTTTACTTGGAGTGCCTTTAAGGATTGTTTGTTTTTAGATTTTTCTCAGCTCTAACGACGATTGGCGTGTTCCATCTGTTTATATTCATACAACATGAATATAGTGTATTTAGTACTTTTTCTAAGCATCCGTTGGTTTTGCATCCATTGGCAGGATTTGCTAAGCATCCATTGGTTTTGCACTAATAACTGGAACATATTATTTATAATACGATTTTTTCAGATATTTAATCTTCTAGCATCTTCTTGATAATGATCTTCTCTACTGATAAAGGACAATCACCTTAGTGTACTGACCAATTAGCCTAGCTGGCAGGCAGCAAAGTTGCTACCAGCAGCGGTGTTTCCTGCACCACCATTTAACAATCCCTCCTCTTATGGGTCCTCACATTAGGCTTCCGGTTAAGAAGTTTACCAATTCTTACAGCCACTCAACGCCAATGATGCCTAAATGTAAACGTCGTAATTGAACAATTTATGAATGAGAAAAATGATTGCCTTCTCCGATGAGTCACGTTTCCTGAAATGCCGTAGACAGAAAGGTGCGCAGAGGATTCACTCTAATGTTCGGATCCAACAGAAACAGGCAAGGTGCTGGAAGTGTTTTTGTTTTGTGGGGAGTTGCTTGCCTGGGAATCTCTTGGAGCCCACAAACCCTATAATTAGAATGATAAAAAGAACTACCCAGTGCGGCTGACCAGATAATCCCCTTCATGTTGATTGTGTTCCTGAATGACACACGTGGGCTCCAACAGAATAGTGCTTCCTACCACCTTGGCTGCTAAATTTGCCGATATAAATCCCATAGCACATCTGTCGCATTATCTGTATCGACAGGTCCGGTGTTCACATCACCCCCCATGGTCTATCGCAGATCTACGGATGCAAACCTGGTTACATCGTTCGACATTCCTCCTACAACGTTTAGAGACCTTATACAGTCGATGTCTTGCAGTGCGGCGGAGGTACTGGCTGAATAGGAGGAGGACATACCGACTATTAGAGTGGTGGTCATAATATTTTGACTGGAGAATGTATGTTCCTAGTGTTGTTTTCAGTGTAACTGATTTTTATAGACATATATTAAAGGTGTAGTTACAGAAAATTTAGGTAAGTTAGAAGAATCTTTGTTCTTATTTAAGCACAGGAATGTAAATAAATCTAGTGAGAAAGCAATAAGGTACGATTGCCACCAAAGTGAAATTGGACGAAAAAACAAGTTGAATATTTTATCTACGATATAAAAAGTAGACTTTATATTTATAAAATGCAAGGAATTGGGTGTTTTGCAGAGCAGCTGTGATGCTTCTGCTACAAACATCAATCGAAGAAATCTTTGAGACTGAATTAAGTGAAATAAATTTAATAGAAATTCGATTGATATGTTTATTTCAGTTGAATGATTTTATTTTCTAAAGAATCTAATTGTTTTCCGAAAAATGCACAGGATCCAACAAACTTTTATTACATCGACAGTGTGTAGCAAATGATTTAATGCTGAATTCCCTAATAATAAAGCAGAAGAAATCATCCTTTTTGCATAACACACAGAACAGATGGCGGACACGGAAATAGAGCTGAATATTATTCTGCTCTATTTCCCTGTCACAATTCTTCCCAAACAGGATGTCACTAATTGGATCTATATGTTGCAAATATTTCCTTCGAAATATAACCCTCCCTGCATAATAAAGTCTGTAGATTGCACATCATACAGTCTCTCTCTCTCTCTCTCGCTCGCTCGCTCGCTCTAGTTCTGTCTGCTAACTGTTCTCTGTTTAAAAATATAGATTAAAATATTATTTTTTCCATTAAGAAAATAAGATTTGGCCCATTACAAATCTTGCTCGGAATAGTGGGTGATATACGTTTGTTTTTTTTTTGTTTTTTTTTTTCTCTTTAGGTAAGAAGTGAGATTTATCTAACCCATAACTCATATAATAGGGTTTTCTTTATATATAAACATCTTACAAAATAATAATTCTTTCCCAGAAAAGAATAGAGTGCGTTCTCTTACGTATGCGTGCGAAAATGTTTTTCTTGTTTTTTTTTCCGAAAGAATCTGAATCAGTTTGTGTATAATCCTTTGCCCTTTCACAGTTTCCTGAGTGTATTGTTATTTATTTTTTTATTTTAAGATTATGGGTATATATGCAGATTAGTGTTATTCAGAGTTGGGTGGGCAGATCACATTGTCCACATCCTGCAGTCGATTTCAGCTTATGTATAGCTTGCCATCTTACTTTATTCAGTGAATAGCATATTAAGGTGTTCACAATTAGAGGCTGTTAATGGAGTTTCGTATTATACTCTGATTATCCTAGAATATCTCATTCAATGTTTAACGTCCATGGGGCATGTCTGGACGAAATTATCTCAAGTGGTGTATGCTATGCTTTATAATTTACTTGGTATAATTAGATTTAATTTAACTTTAATACTTTATCCGAATGCACAGCGTTTTTCTTTAACCTAGTGTCATCTACTTATTAATTATTAGACTACAGAGAAAACCTGTTACAACTAGAAGTGTTTTAATAATTTAAAACCGCGTGAATATTCTGCGATGAATAAGATACGATTTGGATGAGATGATACTTATCTACAAAAGAAAACAATTCAATTGATTATAAAATTGGGAAAGGAGTATACGTGGTTTCTATCTATACGGTAAGATTTTTACTATATATTAATGTATATATAATAATACATTAACAATATTATACCAAGTGATTTTTTTAACCAATAGATTCTATTAAATTCATATAACACATGTTCAATATTACAGTAATTTTTTAGCAAGTTACGTTTCGTGATTCTTGTCGAACCTCATCTTTCAGAAGACAAATGCTATGGGGGAAATTAACAACAAATTCACGCATGAAAATACAAGTTTAATATTAATATTAATTGCCATGTTTATAATTAATATATTAAATGTACTTGAACCTCACTATAGAGTTCTAAATCTTCTCTGTTCTGAACATTATATTAAGGCAAGTGTGTACATTGAGTGGACAGAAATCATGGAATGCCTACCTAGTAGCGGGTAGGCACAACTTTCGCCCGGATAAAGGCGTCATTTCAATCCATGCTTGCGTCATTGCTGTCCATAATTCCGTCACATTCCTGGATGGAGGATCCAAAGCCCGAAAGGACTTATCCCCACATCCCAAATATGCTCCACAGGGTTCATGTCCGGCCAACCGAATAGCCATTCCATGGTCGTAAAATCTGTGGAATGCTCTTCGAACCATGTTCTTGTCGCCACAGCTCTATGGTGAGGCGCATTGTCCTGCTGGAAGAGTAATGGTCTGGTAATGGTCTGGGGTGTGTTTAAAATGTGCCAGTTGAACACGCCCCAGACCCTTACCGACCATCCACCTGCCTGAACGGTTCCTTGTTGACATGACATAGCTTTATGTGGTTTCCGATAGATACACACCCTCCCTTCTGCTCGAAATAACTGTAAACAGGACTCATAGGACCAAGAGATCCTTCTCCAATCAAACGAATGTCCAGTGCCGATGTTCTTTCGCCCAGTTGAAGCGTAGAGTCCTATGTCGTAGTGTTAGCAATGGGAATCTGCTGGATCAGCGACTCCCATAGCGTATTACCGCTGATGATCGCCTGATGGTCTTGGTGGAGACTTTTCTGGCACCTCCCTTCTTGAATTCGGCGGTGATTTGTGCCACTGTCGCATTCACACACCATCTTACTTACCTCCGAAGCAAAATCAAAAAATACTCCGCACTAATAGCTAGAGTCACTCGTCGCGACTGGGGGCTTAAGAAGAGGACCCTAACCCTCTTCTATAAGGCAGTCTTCTTACCAGCAATAACATACGCATCAGGAGTCTGGTTCCACAAGGCGGTAACAGCAGTAAACAAAAGGAAGCTAGAGACCATTCAACGTTTAGTTCTACTGACAATCTCGAGAGCCTACTGTACTGTAACCACCCACACCCTCCAGGTCCTCTTGGGCGCTCTTCCCCTGGACCTGGAGATCATCCGCTGTGGGTTGCTTTATCAACTATCCAAAGCAGAGCAATCACCTGCCTAGACTACACAACTGATCCGGCGAACGATTGTAAACTCGAGAAAAAACGCCTTCTCACCCACCTACAGCAGGCCTGGCAAACCCAACCCGCTGGACGATTTCGACAAAAGGGGAAGTCACTCGAAGATTCATACCGGATAATGAACTAGTGTTTCCCAAAAACCCAAACTGGTTTTCACCGGGACTGCTGACATCTTACCTATTAAGGGGACACGGCGCAATAAGAGCAAAACTCTCCAGTTTCGGTTTGAGTGACACCCCTCTCTGCCATTGTGGACATTATTATTATTATTTTAGGGTTGCCCGTAATTAAATACATTAACCCGTATTTGTGTCTGTAAATTGCGTATGTTCTATCGTTGATTTGCCTGTTTTGCTGGACGAAAAAACCCCAGTTACTGGGGAGAAAAACCTTGCTATCTACGCCTGAGACAAACTAACTCAACCACGGAGTGAAAAAAGCCAACTAAAGTTCCTCGCGTCATCGACGGGATTCGAACCGAGGCCTTTTCCACCCGGTGTGGGGTGAACGGTGACGATACCACTGTGCTACCGCGCAGACGCCATTGTGGAGAGCCAGAGATGTGGGAGCACCTCATGCACCACTGCCAACTATACGAAGACCTCCTCTGCCTCTTAATAACCAGAATAAGTTTCTCGCCAATAAATCAAGAACAATATCCCCTGGAGAGCGAGGACAATTATAAAGCCTTAACGCAGTTTGCGCAGGATCTTTTTACTAGAAGAAGAACATACCCACAACCTTAGCAGGAATTTTCCTACAAACCAACCACTCGTCATCCAGAATAAATATCCTTAGATGTGTCAACCAAACAAAAACCTAACAGCTACAATCTGAAGAACAACTAATTATTAACTTAACCTGGATCTGACCACTGGCTTAAACTGGAGTCATTATCTGGACTTGACCACTCACACGGACGGGACAACATATCCCAGGAATGGCATACGAAGACCTGACAAAGGCGTTGTGCAGTTTGCTGCCGAAACATCATTAGGTGATCTGAACCGGCTACCCTCACTCGGTTCACTTTCCTTCCCTTCCCTTGGCAGGGGGGATGGTTACTCTGTACCCTCCCCCCCTGCCATCCCCTATCTTCACTTGGTGAGGCATGGGCCTGCCCCATCGACTTTTGGGGTTATCTTCACTATTGACCCGATATTTCTGTCTTCAGTCTCCCTTCCCTCTTTAGCTATCTTGCGACTAGCGTTTCACCCCTGTCAAAATTACACAAGCCCCACACTAAAAAAAAAAAAAAAAAAAAAAAGGAAAAGGGAAAATTAACTCTACCCCGCATAACTTATATAACTTATATCTCTTTCGGCCTGATCCAATTTCTAGACTTTCTCCCCCCCCCTTTTTTTAGGTCCTAGCCACTGAAATCTCAGGAAATTAGGTGGCAGGACCTGCCAGAGTAAAAAGTGAATCTCTAGAATACTGGTGTACCTGGCCTGCCTCCACGAGGTATAGTGTGGGCAACGGCGGGTCTCATTTGAGACCCAACGGCTAAAAGACCAGAAGAACAACGGTACAAAACATTACACACCACAATATCCACACACTTTTAAATCTCTGGCCTCTACAGTGTTCTGCATCACACCACAATTTTTACTACGCGGAGATGGGGGAAACCCCTGGTGCCGTTAGACCCTAAACACACTATACACTATCTCCGGTTGGCTCAAACAGTGCGAGACAGACTTCGACGGCCACGTTCACCCACCGCCTTTCTCCGCCGACAGCGCTGTCCACTATGAGATGTTATTCAGGAAATGGCTTATTCCAGATACATTCTTGATACCGTCGAACGGGAAAAGTGCAATTTCTGTACCACCACCGCGATAGAGTGACCCATGCGTCGGGCATCCCTCTTTCAAAGTCGGTTAACTCACGACGTTTATCCATAGTGACATCGAATTACAGTCAACGTGAATGCAGTGATGCCCTGTACCTATATATCTCCTAAGCGGTGAGTCGTCCACTATCGAGAGCGGTGACCACATCGAGTGCCAGGAAAGCAGCTGTCCTATGAATTCTGCCCTTTCAGTGTAAAGGGGTGACCGGGTGATAATAGTACTTCGATTTATAGATTAATTTCAATTTTAATCGATGTAAACGTACAACGAATAATGTATAGAATCGATTCAGTTCGCATTTCATTCTTGGGCTATAACAGAAAGTTAACATCTCCATTCAGCCCCTCTTTTCTATTTCACTGTTCCCTCTACTTCTTAAATAGACTGTGATGGCGGTGGCTTTCAATTCACTCCTGTGGCAGCAGGACTATATATTGTACAATGTGTAATTAAGTATCGAAGCGCATTAATATATGCTTTCTTAATCTACGTAAAGTGCTACACATTTTGATCAGAAAGGTAAGCGACACATAAAAACTGGATGTGATTCGTAATGTTGCTTATTTGGAAGTTCAGTGGAGTGTCTTAGACAGAAATCGAACTCGTTATTGTCAAGCGATTCATCATCTGAAGACAGAACACTATCCAGTTGGCAATAAATACGCGTAGTAAATTTCCCATATTTCTCTTCAACTGCTTGGCAGATGATTTTAGGGCACGAATGTAAATGGGATTTTTAAAGAGAATTATTGGATTTCTAAATTGCGTAGAATGCGTAGAATAATTATACTTCACATTACGTGTAGTTATATTTCAAACTGATAATTCGTTAATTAAACAATAGATGGCAGCACTCCGGAAAATTAAAGCAACCCTTCAGAAACCTGAAGTGATATCGTTTTCCTAAACAAATTGATGAAAAGTGTATAAAAAAAACTTGCAACTATTATTATATTATTGGTAAAATGCGAAATTAAGTTTATTAAAGGAAAATAAAACGTGCTTATATTTTTAAAGGTAAATAAATTTAAATAATATTTGAACAAAGAAATAAACGCAAAAAAAAAAATAATTAAGGCTTTGATCAGGCGATAGATAAATCAAGGTGATATTTTGCTCCCATGATCCTATGCTAAACAAATGAAACATGAGCAACATTCGCCCTCGGAAGAGATAGCCGGCAACTCTTTTCCCAAAGGGACATACGCGAATATCCCAAAAAAATAATATTAATTTTCCAATTTCTAAATTAACAATGCTCTGTGCCCTTATTAATAACGATGAAAGATATAAAATTTTTAAAGCCATTTGGGATTGTTGGTTTCTTTATATAGAGTGTAACGCAGAGAATTTAGTAGCCAATAGCGTTTAGAAATCAGGAATCTTTGCTCGTTTCATCGACAATTCTAAAATTTCGATTTAAAAGTAGCTTACTTTCTAGATTATTATTTAAACTGTGTTGAATGGTATCTGAATCTGACACCCCTTGATTATTATTTCTTTTAATACAGAATATTCATTTCACCACGTATATTATTTAAAGAACAAATAGACGTCATTATTTATCAAGTTAGGCTTTGCACATTTTTTCTGTTCAGACAATTTTTTTTTTTTAAATAATGTTTGGTAATTGAAGTTAGCGCAACATCTTCTTAAAAGTCTATGCAAGATTAGCACAGACTTTTATGACGATCAGAATACGTATCAGAAAGTGAAAATGTTGGAAGTAAACCAAATAAACATATTTTTGAAATATTTATTACTGCATTTAATTCAAAATGAAATTGCAAATGTCGTTAGGAATACAGTGGAAGTTAACACAAAATCAGCAGTAAGTCAAAACGAAGCATGTGCTATTTTCTTCCTTCTTCAAATATAAAAGTATTTGATCTCTTATAGGACTCTGTAAATTGGCTCCACTTCGCTGTTGGATCAAATACAAAGTATCAGAGGGAAATCTGGAAATAAATAAATAAATACGCGTTTTATTATTTCAGCACATTCACAAAAAAAATAAAAATTAAAAGAAAGTTTCTATCTAATATTATATTTGCTAATGGATCTATGCTACGTTTTAACAATTACACAGATAGTAAAAACCTCTTTACGAAGTACGTTAATGCAAATATATTATGGAAATTTGGTTATTATATAAATGTAAGGTATACTCCAAATGGAGAGAGAGAGGTGAGGTTCAGATTTGATAATCTCAAAATTAGTTTTTATTCACCTTCATTGAACATAAAACAATTTTGAATCTCACTTCATCAATAATTTGATTAAACACCACAGCTGCACATGCCTACAATATTGCTCGTGGTATTTGCAAGTGTTGGCATGCCAGGCGGATAAATTTTGGCTTCTAATAAACACTTCTCTAATTTCCGAAACTTTTTCTGCAGCTGCTCTCAACATATTTATTAAAAGCTTCTCAAGATATTTATTGCAATAAAATTTTAATCGAGCTTCACAATGAAGTCAGTAATTTATAGACGCTCTCTGTATTGGTATTAATGAACTGATTACATTTATGATATAACCCAGAAATCCAGAATATTTTCATATTTATAAAATGAGAGCATTAAACAATATATCCGTCACCAAGCCAAACGAAAAGCGTTTCAATATCTTACTTACCAAATGCAGAATAATGCAATTCTGATGCAACAAAGTTGAATCTTTATCAATTCCAGGATATTAACGAAGATGCACACAATCAGTTCAAATGCACCCTGGAGATAAATAAAAAAAATCGATTTACTCTTAATTAATGGACTTTTATCAAAAAAATATATACTTCAATTAATAAACGCTATATACCGTAACCTATAACTCCTATTAACTCTATATACTTAACAATTTGTCCCTATATACACTAACCTATGAACCCTACAATCTCTTTATACAATAATAATTAACTCCTGGCTGTTTGAAGGATTAGTACAAACAGTGGTATTAATTTTTTTCGTTGTACAATAAGCAGTATTTATTAAGTTAGAATAACAACTTCTGTTGCATTCCCACAAAAGCCTCATTACGTGGAAGAAATCTGGGTGTTCAATTTTGTAGCACAAACAGTGTGAGTGGAGTGGGGTTCGAGCTCCAGTCTGCTAAATTAGGAGCTGCTAAATATGAGCTGCTAAAGATTGTATTATCACTGCTATTAACGACTGTATTCGTGACTTATTGTAAACTCCTGTGATCTGGTGGTAGCGTTGTAATAAAAAATATAATTGAACCACAAGATTTCAGATGGAGGTGATACGAATGCTGCTTTTACTTTCTCAGTGGTATCAATTCAAAAGAGTACTCGGCGGTGCTATTTAATTATTATTATTGTTGCTGTTATATTATTTTTCCCAGGGTGGTTGTTGTTATGTCTGGTGTTACTGTTGGTTGAGGAACTCTGACTATCCTACATGTGTTCAGGATTGCGACTTTCTGGAGTTCCTTGTAGGTGTTCGCTGGGAGATCTATTGCTGCTAGACTGTTATGCAGGATCTTTGGCACCATACCAGTGGTTGACAGGTTGATCGAAATGGTCTGGTTATTATTCTTATTACTATTTGTATTTTTATTTGTAAATACAAATAATGCGTATTATCTGAATTATTTGTGTTACAGGCCACCATCAGAATCTATAAAGTAGTTTTCGGCAATTAAAAAATTAGATAAAACACACAGCAATAATTTTTTTATGGTTAAAACATGGAAGGATTTATGGAAAGAAGAATGAATCGTCAAAAGCCATAACAATTTTGAGTTCAAAATATCTGCAGAATATAAAATATACTCGTTTATTCTGTATACTTGTAATTTTTTGAAACGTAGAGTTGAGTTAAAACTAAGACATGAGGTATATTTTTTTAAGACTCACAGATTTTTAATTCGCCTTTACATTTTTGAATAATCTTAATATTATAGCTCTTATAGTTGATAAAGATCAGCTCTTTCTGTTAATTTTAAATATCAGGTTATCCAGAAAACAATTGGATTAACTTCTTGCAATGAAAGAATATATTTCATGTATAGTTTTAATAGATATTAGCATAAAAAACGATGAAATTACTCAATATAACATACATGATTATGACAAGATGTATAGGTTGAGAGAGTTTAGGAGAGGTGGAGGATTTTTTTGTTGTTTTTTTGTTTCTTGTTCTTTTTTTTTCAGTCTCCAGGTTCCCCTATACACCGCTGTATCATCTGTACTAGGCAAATTCCAAAGTCTACTGTGTAAGTGTAAAGTAGGTTTGCAAGTGTTATGTTTGTAGTGTGCCGGCACCTGGCGACTTCGCAGTCACTGGAGGCGCTTCAGAAACTATCCAGGACAGGTCTCGCACTGGATTTTCCAGAAAATTCTAGAGAAGTCAAAAACAAACATTGTTCAGAAGAGGAAATAGTTGGTGAAGGAAAGGGAAAGAGGGGGAATCCTGGAGGATCAGAACGAACCATGAACTTGACAATCTTATTCATGGTGCGGACATCGTCAGATTTGTGAAAAGCCAGAGACTTGCCTGGTTGGATATGTTTGGAGAATGGATGACAGCAGAACAACTAAGAGTATAATGAAATGGAATCCTACCGGTAGGCGGGCAAGAGGAAGACCATAGAAAAGATGGATGGATGGATTCATCAATTAGAAGAGGACTTAAAGATCGTGATAATAAGAAGTTGGAGAAGTTTGACTTCTGGCAAGGTTTACTGGTGGAACGTCATTGAAAAGGCTAAGACCAACCCTGAGTTATAACGCGAGAAAAAGATAATTCAGCCATAATAAACAGCTGAGGTTCTAGATTAATTCGTGTACATTAAAGCGATTACAGTTCCAATCTAGAAAAGTGAGATCGGCCGATGGTATTCCCTTAGAGAAAAGTGATCGCAAATGTCACTTTAGATATTAACTTTGCATGTTATACATTAAACGCATGTGCTCATTCATTTCCATTATTCACATGACAAATGTGCATAATTTCAACACACTTTAAATACAATAGCGCAAATTCAAAATAATTAAATTTTTGCCCACAAAAGTATAATATTAAATTTAAATAAAAGCGCACCAAGAGTTCCTCTAAGGATTCTACTATTTACCTGAAGTCCAGGAGGGAGGTAGTAACATATATAAATGTCTAACTCTAGGTTGGCAATTAGATCTAATCCTTCACACTCTTTTCCATTGCATGTAATGTTTTTTACTTCACAATCGGTACATGGACCACCACTTTTAGGACATGCTTGCACAGTCCCTAAGATACGTAATATAATCCCAAGGACTCTCCCCAGGACTGAAAAAAAAACGAAAATGGCTCATATTTCAATTTACATCAATAAAAAATTTCTGAAAAGAATTAAATTGTGAAATAATAAATTGTGAAGTGATATATTCAAAACAAAAATAAATAAATAACAATTGTTGCTCTAGCTATTTTGCAAACGCAAAATGTATTCTTCAAAAATGTGGAAGATGAATCCTTCCTTGAGTTTTCTTAAATGTGTTTAGTATATTTTCATGACTCACAATGCTGTCGATATTTATTCTAGTTTATTCCTAATGTATATTCTAGTCTCATCATTAGATTCACATCAAAAATATAATGTGAATTTTTCAGAATTGTCCGAGAAGTTTTCGAAAATAACAGTTGCATTAGGTTGTCTTCGTTAACGATCTAGCGATTACTTTATTTTCTTTCTTTATGGGCATTTTACGCCATGCGTAAAATGCCCATATATTTATTGCGTATCAATCATTTCTCTAATTTTTACTAATGTTCTAGGTAGAACTTCTCGTATTAACTGGTATAGATGAGGTTTCACTGATCAAATAATTATGAATTTAGTGCTATTTTTTTCCAAATCTTCTTAGCAGATACAAAAGCTCTTCTAACTATATTGTCTTGCTTAGCAAACACAATCTAATTTCATCCCTCCCAGAGAAGCTAACGGTGACTCACAATGCTGTCGAATTAAACAGTAAGAAAGAAATTAAAAAAACGATTCATCATAATGCAATTTTCTTTATGGATAAAAAAATAAAATTTCTTACTTCCAACAAGTCGGACGCAGTGCACTTCTCCGGGTTTCACTTCGCATGGAGGAGCTTCAGGGTTGCACTCTGGATTCGGGGGACAATGTTCATGGGAACATTCTTTAACACTCATTGGATCACTAGCTAATAAGAAAAAAAAAAAAGAAGCAAAATTAGTAAGAATGAATATTGTGACTGATATATACTGTACATATATTTTTTTAATTTTTATTTTTATTACAGAACTAAAGGTTCTATAGTCCTAAATACTGTAGGACCTATGGTACTTAGTATCGTGCTTGGGTTGGTGGTTGAGAAGACGAAAGCAGATATTTGTTGACATTGGACTTGAACTTCTGTAGATTGTAATTTTCAGGAAATACGAATGAAGGAAGGTTGTTCCAGAAAACAGAAGTTGAATGAATAAATGAGGAAGATGAAAAGTTGGTTCTGTGAGTTTGAAGTTGGACAGTAAATGGATGTTGGCTGGTGGCGGCACGTGTTCGGACTGTTTTGAAAGAGAGAGCTGGAATTATAGAAGCCAATTCAGAAGAATAGTGCCAATGGAAGTATCTGAAGAAGAGGCATGCAACAGAAACAGTGCATCTATGAGACAGCGAGTGGAGAGACTCTGTTAGAGATGAATCATTAATTAACCTAACTGCCCTCTTCTGAATGGAATCAAAAAGCATGAGAGAGGTTTTAGGGGTACCATCCCAGATGTGGGAACAATATTCCATGGCAGTGCGGATTTGCAATTTTAATAGAATAGAGTGAGCAGCTGTTTGGAAGAAAAGTAACGCCGAGAGCGAAAGAGAAAACCAAGTTTTTTAGATGCAGAGGAAGCATTTATTTGTAATGTGCTTGTGCCAAGAGAGATTAGAAGTCAGGGTAATCCCCAAAAGAGATTATATCATTTTGCCTAGAAATCGGAGTGTTACAAAAGATAAGCATAGGAGCAGAAGAATCCTTTTTGTGAGATATAAGACAAGACTGAGTTTAGAATGATTGAAATCAACTAAGTTGTCTTTGCCTCACTGCAGAATTACCTGGAGATCGGCATTTAAGGAATTGGTAGCATATATTCGAGAATTTGAAGCTGATTGAGCAGGGCAAGGTTTCTCAAAATGGAAAGTGGAATACAATGGGCTGTCATTGGCAAACCTATGGATAGGATTTCCAGTCAATGGAAGAAGGTCATTGATATACAAGAGGAAAAGAGTGGTGGAAAGAACTGAACCTTGGCGGACACCGGCATTAGAGGAGAAGTGAGAAGACAGAGAGCCATCTACCATAACCCTCAGTGAGCGATCACAGAGAAAACTGGATAACCAATTACAAAAAACAGATGGGAAACCATAAGATGAAAGTTTGTTTAGAAGACGTTTAGGCCAAACACGATCGAACGCCTTTGAGAAATCAAGAGCAACTACTTGTGTTTCACCGAACCCTTCCATTGAATTAGTCCATAAATGGGTAACATAAGCCAGAATACCACCAGTGGATCGACACTAATGGAATCCATACTGGCGATCGTTGATCAGACGAAAGGTTTCCAGGTAGTTTTAAGAGTTGGGGGTTAATGAATTTCTCCATTACTTTAGAAAGAGTAGAAGTAATTACAATGGGACGATAACTGGATGGGAGGGATTTGTCACCCTTTTTAGGAACTGGCTAGATATGATCAAATTTCCAAGCAGAACGAAAAACACCTTTGCAATAAGAAAGTGAAAAAAGGCGGCAAAGAATAGGAGGCAAAGAATAAGTTCAGGAGCACAGATTTCGAGAACACATGGAGAAACACTATCGGGATCTGGAGCTTTCTTAGCATCAAGATTCGTCAAAATCCTTCTGACATCCTTTTGACGGAAGACCACAGGAAGCGTTGAATGGAACATGTTGGGAATGGAAGGAGGTGTTCTGCCAAGATGATTAATACATGAATTGGAAGAAAAATGGGATGCTAGCAGGTCAGCTTTATCCTTGGCTGAAGTGACAACAGAACCATCTGGTTTGGACAGAGGTGGGAGCAGAGATGGGCAAACGTTGCTGCCGATAGCTTTGACAAAAGCCCAGAATGCTCAGCTACCATTAGGGCAAGAAGCAAGCTTTCTGCTCTCAGCCTGTTCAAACTCTAGATGGACTGATTAATAACTGCTTTACAATTGTTGCGAGCTTTGGTGTAAGCAGAAAATGAAGCTGAAGAATTAGAAACAAGCCAATTACGATATGCAACATTCTTCTCTTGAACAGCCTTAGCACCTTTATTGGAAAACCAATGTTTAGATAAAGGATGAGATTTTAAAGAGGAGTGTGGGATAAAGGATTTCATTCCTGCAAGAATAATTTCGCTGACACGATGAGCAAACGTTGACATCAGAAGTTTTTAAACAGTAATCCGACCAAAGAAAATAAGAAAAGAAATCTCGCAGGTCATCCCATTTTTCAATCTTGTAATGCCAAACAATACGAGGTTGGGAAAAGCCATGAGATAAAGGCCCTATTTGAGAAGAGACAATCATCAAATTGTGATCTAATATGCCTAAAGGACCTCTCATTCCGACCGTGTACTTAGAAGGGTTGTTTGTGAGAAAAAGATGAAGCGTGTTGGCTGTATGATTAGGATTGTCCGGTATTCTTGTAGGTAAATGAAAAATCTGTGCAAGGTCATTAGTAATTTCAAAAGCCTCAGTAGTCGATGTGACTAGAAAACGGAAGCCAGCTGGAGTTGTGAACATTAAAATCACCAAGGATTATTAGCTCACTGTTAAGAAAGTTGGACTGGAGAGAGTCAAGTTGCAAAGAGAGGAGTCAAAGAGCTCCTAGTGATTAGTGGAGTTGGGAGGACGGTAAAGACAACAGATGAATTTGACACAATGAGATACAGAGATTTTAAGCCAGAGAAGATCAAAGAGAGGAGATTCCAAATTACCAAGTCTCTGACAGGGAATATCCGAACGGACATATGCACAAGTACCACCTTTGAGGCGAAAGGAATCATACAGCGAATAATTAGGGCAACTGAGATGAGCAGTAGTTTAATCAACCGATAACTGAGATTCTGTCAGAAAAATTACATGGGGTTTGGCAGACTGCAAGTGGAAATTGATATATTTTAGATTAGAATTGAGACCTCGTATATTTGTGAAATGAATTAGAAAATGTTTGGGAGGTTAGATCTTTTCGCAGATAAGCTTGCTCTATTAGTTTTACAATTCATGGTGTATTCAATAGTATGAAAAAGTGGGCCGGACATGCTGTATGAATTAATGAAACTTTTCGATATGGCGTACACATGGTAAGAATATACCCAGATCCTTGACATAACGTGGCCTCGACAATGCCCCCTTCACACACACTACTCGGACTCCCTCCAGTCACTATCTGGCAGAGTAGAGGTAGCATGATTATACACTAGCTGATCCGGAAGCCTCCTATAGAGTTACCAATAGGTTCGGCCCGGTGTCCTAACTGGCGGCCGGCCTGCGAACACCGTTTTAGACTGTACCCTCGAAATGCCCCGGTACCATTTTGGCGGTCTGGGTGCACAGTGTTCTTATTGCTTTGATCTAGCGTTTATTATAGTGATCGTAGAGCTTTCCACAAGAGACTTCTTGTTTTACTGTGCAGTGACTACTGCTAACTGGTGGGCCTTACTTCCACGTAGTCCGGGGCGGGCGGCCAGGCGAGTCCTGGTCGGCTAAGTAGGCCTTGATCGGCGGACTTGTCGGTCTAAAGCGATCAGTGTAGTGCGGGACTCTCGTGGAATCGGACATTGTGTTTCCAAACCATATTTTACCATATAACCATATATATTAGTATCAAGTACTGTTGCAGTGTTGACCATGTCTGTATCAAATAAAGTCAAGCTGGGCCCGAAGACATCGGACTCCAAGACGGCTGCGATCGTTGATCATGGCGCTTCTATCTCTGCGGACGGCAGCGTTGGAGGTCCAGTTCCAGGAACGACGCAAGTTGTGCTTGAACATTTGCCTGACGATCTCCTTGAAGCCTATATGGATGACTCTTCAAATGATTCGGCGGTTGTTGAATCAACACAGCGGACTGCTGTTAAACGTCTCAGACCAGATTCCTCCGATGATGAGGAAACCCCGACAGACCACTTCAAGGACTTGAAGGCGGTGCGTCAAAGTCTTCATGACTTTATGTTCAACGATTCGAGCAAAGTCAATAGAACAGCCATGCGTACTATCTTAGGAATGTGGGATGAACTGGAGTTGAGGGCTATCGAAGTATACGCCGAAAACCAGTCGTTAAAGGCAGCACTGAGCAGGAGTCAACCCTCCGTCAGTGTTGCGCCTACATCATACGCTACCGTCGTACAAAGTGAGAAGAGTTCTCCTCCTAAGAAAGCAGAAGTCCATGCTGTTCTCATAAAATCAGACTCTGAGACTCTGAAGACCAGTGAGGCTGTTAAGCAAGTAGTTTTACAGTCTGTAAAGCCTGCGTTGAAGAGTATCAATGTTCGAAGGATGCGAACAATAAAGGATACTGGAGTAGTGCTGGAGGTGGACAGCACGGAAGACGCACAACGCATTCTCAACTGTGAGACAATAAAAGCCAAGGGTTTAAGGACGGAGGTCCCTAAGAAGCCTGGGAAACGTCTCATCATCTACGATGTGGATGCAGAAGTTGGGAAGGATGACTTTCTGTCGGAACTTTTTGAGCGTAATATCGGTCCATGTGGTATATCTAAAGAGCAGTTCCAGAAGGATACCTTAGTGAGATCAGTGGCGAAAGTTGCCAACAAGGAGACTAAGAACTGGATCATCGAGGTTTCTGCACAGTTGCGGAACATTCTCGTTGAGAAAGGAAGAGTTTTCCTCAATTGGTCGTCTCATAAAGTCCGTGACATTTATTTCACGGTCAAGTGCTTTAAGTGTCTTGCCTTCGGGCATATGGCGAAGAACTGTAAGTCGAAGACTGTGTGTGGTCACTGTGCGGGAGTCGGCCACCTTTACAAAGAGTGCCCTAAAAAAGCAGAAAAACCGAAATGTGTTAACTGTGCTAGGCGAGGGAAGACCTCCGACCATTCTGTCAGAAGTAGAGATTGCCCTATCTACAAGAGTTACTTAGAACAAATCAAGAGTAAAGTCGTGTATGGATAGTACATCCAACAAGGCTTCCAACGATGTGTTCCGAGTTATACAGATCAACGGTCAGAGATCGTACCCGGTCGCTCTACAGTTGACAGAGCGCTCCAGAAGGGAAAAGTGTGACTGTATTCTCCTGCAGGAGCCGTACATAGCCAACGACAAAGTTCGTGGCTATCCCCTAGATTATAGGGTTGTTCAGTCTGGTCAGGGTTGTCAGGCTGCGATTATAGTCTGTAACAGAGATTTGGTGGTTACCCAGTTACAGCAGCTGTGCTCCACGCACTATGTTTGTGCCGAGATTATCGGTTCTTTTGGCAGAGTCTACTTGGTTAGTATTTACGCCCAGTATCGGGAAGAACCATACGCCTATCTCCGATATGTTGATGAGCTATGTACTCAGTTAATGGGTAAGAAATTACTCATAGGTATCGACGCCAATGCCAAGTCGGTGAGTTGGGGTAGTACGACCTCGGACTATAGAGGGGTACTTTTTGAAGACTGTATCTTGGCTAACAGGCTCGAAATCCTAAATGTCCCTAACCAACCTTGTACCTTTTCTACACAGCAAGGGGAGTCCAACATCGACATAACTCTTTGCACTGGTACCTTAGTGAATGAAGTCGCTGTGTGGTCCGTGGAGACCGATTGGTCGACTAGTGATCACAGGGTCTTACGATGCGAGATCCGTCCTTTTGAACGCAGAACTGAAAATTGTAACGTGGATAGGTATGTGGCGAGTACCGCTAACTGGAGAAGGTTTAAGTCAGTCTTAGACAGCGTAACTGCCGAAGAATCTTGGAGACAGCAATGGAGTTGTAGCCTGGCGGCCCAAAGAGTTTCTTTAGTGAATAAGTTGCTTCAAAGGGCTTGCAATGCATCCATGAGGAGGGGAAGGAATAGGACGACGTCTGTTCCCTGGTGGTGCGGGGAGTTGAGCAGACTTAGATGCCTTGTAAATCAGACTCGTAGAAAGTTTCAGCGAGCCAGACGTTCAGGTTATTTAAACCTTGCCAGCTACCGAGAGCGTTACGCTACGGCAAAACGGAATTTTGTCAAGGAGATTCGAGACTGCAAGCGGAAGGCTTGGCAGGATTTTGTCTCTGAGCGAGGCAACTCGAACCCTTGGGGTTTGCCTTACCGGTTAGTGATGGAAAAGGTTCGACTTGAACAGGTCCAGCACACAGTTCTTGGAGGACTGAGTACGACTCAGACCTGGAATGACACGATGCTTACGGTTCTCAGCACGCTCTTTCCCGTCGACGATGTCGATGTGGAGACGGCAGATCAGATTGCTCTACGCTTGGCTAATCAGAACTACTGTAGTTCTGTTGCATCCACTGAGATGTTCTCTATGGCTGAACTCGAGCAGGCCGTGAAAAGCATGCGAAACCGTAGGGCCCCTGGCACTGATAACTTTTCTGCTGAGATTCTCAAGGAATTTTTTAGACATTTTCCTGACTTATTATTGTCGCTTTACAACCAGTGCCTCGAAGAGTGCACCTTTCCGCAGAGTTGGAAAGAAGCCAGACTTGTCGTACTCCTGAAAGGAGACGATCGTGAGAAGACGGACCCGTCTTCTTACAGGCCGATTGCCTTGCTATCTGTCTTGGGAAAGACGTTTGAAAGACTCATAATGAGCCGATTGAACGCAGTATATAGAGCGAAGCGCCAGGAGTCCGATCGGCAGTTTGGCTTCAGACAGGGCCGTTCTGCTGAGGATGCTATGGTGAGACTGCTCTCGCTGGTTCGTTCCTCAGAGTGCAAGTACGTTCTTGGCATATTCCTTGATTTTAAGGGAGCTTTTGACCGCCTCTGGTGGGAAAGCATCTTATGCCGATTGAGACTTGTGGACTGTCCAAGTGATATCTATCGTCTCTTGCGTAGCTACTTTCAAGATCGGAGAGTGGTGGTGTCTAACCGCTTCGAGAAAGTATGTCACACGGTCTCCAGAGGAGTTCCGCAGGGCTCCATTATAGGCCCTTTTATGTGGAACTTCGTCTTGGACGAGTTACTGAACCAAGACTGGAATGATGTGGAGATTGTAGCTTACGCAGATGATGTTGCCGTACTTGTGTGCGGTAACGCCCGATTAGAACTGGAGCAGAAAGCCAGTGGGGTGTTAGATCGGATACAGACTTGGGCCTCGGTTCACAAGTTAATGATATCGCCGACGAAGTCGCAGTGCATGATGCTTAAAGGGCATTTCAGTCCTAATAGACATCCCTCAGTTGGCCTTGGTGGGCTTTCCCTGGGTTTTGTGCCAGTGATTAAGTACCTGGGAGTCTTACTAGATCAGAAACTGAGCTTTATTCCTCATGCGAAGTTCATGAGGGATAAGATCAAGAAACTGTATGGGAAGCTCAGGAGGATCACCCGAGCTGATTGGGGTATTAAAGGCAGGAACTTGGATATTCTTTACAAGTGCCTCTTTGTCCCTATAATTACCTATGCCTGTGGAGCCTGGGGACAGGCTATAGACAGATGTTTAGTTCGGCGCCACTTGATGGCTGCCCAGCGGTTTGCGCTGTTGAGTGTGACCAGAGCTTGCCGCACTGTCTCCACAGAAGCCCTACAGATTCTTGCACAGGCAGAGCCAGTTGACTTACTGATTCTGGAGAAGGTCCTACGATACGGAACTAAGAACAACTTGCCTTTGGAGTTGATGGGTGTCCGTTGTTGCCCCGATTTGGGAAGAGTGTACGGTAAACCCGACTTGAAGGACGAAAGCAGAAAGATTTCGCTAGAGGTTCGCTGCCTATGGCAGGAACGTTGGACTACGTCTACCAAAGGCAGAGTGACGTTTGAGATGATACCTGACATCTCACAGTTAGAACAGATACGCAAGTGGCCTAAACTTGGAGTTTTCCAGGCTATGGTTGTTACTGGACACGGACTTCGGTTGCGGCTTCATCAGCTGGGTCTCGCGGACAGTGATCGCTGTCGTTGCGGCCAGATAGAGGATAGCCAGCATGTAATTTTTAAGTGTCAATTATATAATGTGCCAAGGCAGAGGCTTCTTGGCCAGTTAGGTGTGTCCACTCCTCATGGGATGCGGAAGCTTTTTGAAGATGAATGTATATATAAAATTTTTATACGGTACCTAACCGATGTAAATGTTATACGTAGTGCTCAGGGCACTACTTGAACTGTTACGTCCTTTCATTCCCGCATGTTTGCGGAAGTTAGTTTTATATTGCAACTGCTTGTCGTTGCAGAATTGTATATTATGTACATGGTATTTTGATTTCGAAATTGAAATGTAAACGTTTGGTTAAAAATTGTATAGATTTCGATTGTGGGTTGATCAAAGCAATCAGAATTCTACTCATTTAGAGTTTTGTTAAGAGGGTGCAAATAAGGGTAGTAGCGACCTGCCTCCTCGGGGCTAGGGATGGTAACTTCCAGGCAGTAAGGCGAGTCCTTGCGGCTTGGAAGGCTAAATAGGTCGATGTAAATAGTTAAATTGCGTTGTTGAGCCTTTGCTCAGGGAACGCTGCAATGAGTGTAAATATGATGATGATGATGTACCCTCGAAATGTAAGGAATAATGGATCTTGCCACGATGTTCATCATAACCTCAAAAGTCAATCATACTGTGTAATGGAAAAGATGGGGAAGGGTTGACCAAAACGTAGCTCCAGAGACTAAACATGGGTTTCACCACTTCAAGCCTCCAATAAGCAAAGTGGTATTATTGCACCGGTTGATGAAAGTCATCTACCACCTAGAAATATATAGATAACCAATTACAAAAAAACAGTTGGAAAGCCATAAGATGGATGCTTGTTTATAAGACAATTATGCAAACAAGATCGAAAACCTTTCAGATGTCAAGAGTAACTGACTGTATTTCACCGAACTCTTCCGTTGAATTTGTCCATAAATGGGTAACGTAAGTCAGAATATCATTAGTGAATCGACACTGACGGAATCCACACTGGCGATTATTGATCAGACTGAAGGTTTCTAGGTAGTTTAAGAGTTGGCGGTTAATTGATTTCTCCATTATTTTAGAAATATTATAGAAGTTTGGTTTGGTTTGGTTTTTAATGGCGCATTGGCAGCTAAGGCCATAATGCGCCAAGTCAAATATTATAGAAGTAATTGCAATGGGACAATAATTGGATGGGAGGGATTTGTCACTCTTTTTAGGAACTGCCTGGGTGTGAGCAAATTTCCAAGCAGAAGGAAAAACACCTTTGGAATGAGAAAGTTAAATAAAAGGCGGAAAACAACAGGAAGAAGTTCAGGAGCGCAGCTTAGCATGAAGATTAGTCAAAATCCTTCTGACATGCTTTTGACGGAATACCACAGGAGTCATTGAACGGAGAGTGCTGAGAATGGTGGGAGGTGTTTTACTAAGATCATTAATACATAAGTTGGAAGAAAAATGGGATGCTAACAGGTCAGCTTTATCCTTGGCTGAAGTGACAATAGAACCATTTGATTTTGACAGAAGAGAGCAGAGGTGGGAGCAGAGATGGGCAAAAGTTGCGGTTAATAGCTTTGGCAACAGACCTTAATGCTTGGCTACCGTTAGGGCACAAAGCAAGTTTTCTACTTTTATCCCTTTGAAAATGTTATGACAAAACACTATCAATTCACGAAAAATAAATTCACATTTAGCCCTGAAAAACGCGGTACTCAGCTTAATAGTAATGTGAAAAGCGGAATGGAATTAAACTGCAAATATTTACCTGCACATTGATTTATCAAAACGAAGAATCCCGTCAGAAGAGCTAAGCCAAAGAGTCCCTTCATGGTTGATGGTTGAAATAACTTCGATCCAGAGAGATTACTAACGATTCGCAAAAGCTACCTGGACTGTGTTTCACTAAGATTCAGCTGTCTTTTTAAAGCAATGAGAATGATACAGCAGCCAATGAGACTTTACCACACACACACACGCTGTTTGAAATTAGTACGAATTATATATTCATGAGATCCATTCTCATGACTCATTCTCTTACATTCACGTATATTACCTGGCAGGATATTGCTTATTTCGTCGTGGAACGCATTGACAATTATTATTTTATTAATTTGGTGTGTAATAAATTATAATTATAAACAATGACGTTATGGGTATGTATTCTTGTCTGGATGGTGCTTTTAAACATCAGTAAAAGCACTGCATACAAAAGAATATGCATCTATGAAGCAATGCAGCAATAATACCATACATCATTTTCAATATTATATTAAAATGTCTAAAGCATGATTTATTTTGTTAAATTTCATTCTGTTTTTTTATTTCATGGGAACACAAAACTGTCTCGTTTTTAAATGAGGTATTTTCTTCACTTACTATTCTCTGCCTCATCCTCCTCGCAGGCGGTGGTCAACGGCATAGTTTCTGCGGTCTACTTCTCACGATTGAATTTCACACCAACACGGAGATTACAGCTCCTTTTTGCTGGTCAGCTGCGCATCGGATAGGGGATTAGGATCCCTTTGCTATTGTCTCGAGTTAGAACCTTCATCTGCTAGTCCTTATTTTATTTTTACTATTATTATTTATTTATTTTTTTAATGTGGAGAGTTTAAAATCAAATTCTCCCGTGTACCTTTCCCCACCAATATCCTCTAACCGGTTATAATGTATTTTATGTTTTCGTTTCCATATACTGTGAATTACGAGCCATTAAACCTTTTGGTGTTTAATAGAGGCCGGGTGAACAAAACAGCCTACATTTCATTGGAGCAACTCCAAAAAGTACAAACGTGCTGGTTGACAGACACCACGCGAGTTTCTGAGTTTCAATGTGGAAGGGCCACTGATAGTGAAAATTCTACAAATATATGATAAAAACTTTCTTTTTATCATTGAATGCTCTCATTAACCTTCGTTTGATATTTTTTATTGGGTTTAGCAAATTATTAAAAAAAAGCTATGCGACTATCTCAGTTACAACGTAGGGTGCTAATTATTAAAGGTTAACAATTTTCTAGTATATAAAATATGTAATATTGTGAGATGTATTTTATGTGAGATAAAAATAAATTGACCCAAAATGACTGTCCAGGGTAGGTATAAATTAAAAGGAATAATAATAATAAATTTAACAGCGGCCAGGTGAAATTATTCTAATTGTTTTTATTTGAACTATTAAATTTAGCATATGTATTTGTTTGAACATCACTTAAAATTTTAAGAAACTCTTATCTCCTACTCCACTATCGCTAAGTGCACAATTCCTGAGTACCAAACACAAGTTGTAGTTTATCTGTTCTGATGGTGCACAAAAACAATAATGACCAAAAGCCGCCAACATCAGCCTTGAAAAGACAGAAAATACCTGGAAAAGAGGGAGGAAGTGTCCTGATACACCTCACGATCAACAGAAAACAGCGATAACTAACCTGAAGGATTACTTCCAGAAAAAAAAAAAAAAAGAAAAAACAGCGGCCCTCTACCAGGCCATAAGGAAGATAGACAAGCGGCATATCCACTCAATATATGCGAGGAGTCCCCTCCTGCCCAGATGGCACAAACGAAGCTAGAAAGGTTGGGAAAAAAGACACTCCATGGCATCCACTACAATTACCTCCATCAATATCACATAGATAAAATGGGTTCCAATACACGACTCATGAGCCGAATGCCCTTGCCAAATACTGAAAGATTCGCCGCCCTCCAGGACCAGGTAATCAACACCAGTAACTATAGAAAATGCATTGCCAAAGAGCATGGAGTGTCAGGTGAAACAGTTAGACGATGCTACCTCTCTTCAGAAACGATCCAACACATCACGGCAGGATTCAAGGTGATCACCCAAAAATTCGTACACTCGTAGACACGAAGTAGCCAGGATAATGCATCAGATGCTAGAGAGGAAATAGCAGTTGTTCAAATAAACTATAACGTATTACAAGCACGAGCCCAAATCTACGAGCTGTACTGGGACCGCACCATACGAACGGACATGACCATCCCTCACAAGAGACTGGATATAACCCTTGTCGACAAGAAGGAAAAGGCTACCTGTCTAATTGACATAGCAGTGCCGAACACTGGCAACCTGCAGAAAACCCACGAGGAAAAGATTTAACATTTTATATACTTGCTCTCAATCGCATAGGAAGTAATCACTAAGACCTTTAAACGGAAACGGAGGTCATCAAGTTCCAAATACCGTTAAGGTCAATGAAGCACCAACAATGGACTACAATAACAATTAACATAAAGATTGTTTTAGTAGCATACAAAAGACCATAGTTCTGTAAAAAAGGTAAAGTGCAGCCATTATCAACCCACTGCAGGATGGAAGCCTCCTCAACAATTCATGCTGAGGGAAATGGACCATAATCTGCCACGCTGGTCCAGTGCGGGTTGGCAGATCGACCGTATTTAGCAGTCAGGGGCTTGAACCCCGGTCTACTCAAAGAGCGTGTACTACTGCACTCTCGCTTCTGACCACTCGGCTACGGATTGTCTCCTGCCGCTAGCATATTTAACGTGTTTTACATTTAAGGTCTTTGCCAGGACACATAGCTCGAAGACATGATGACAGATGGACTAAGAAAATAACAGAATGGTACTCAAGACGAGCTAGAAGAAAACCTGGAAGATAACGACGGAGATGGACAGATGAAATTCATGAGTTTGTAGATAGTAAATGGATGGCCATTGCACAAAACAGAAGGAACTGGAAAGTTGCTGGAGAGGCCTTCATCCTTCATCCTTAAATGATGATGATGACATTTAACAGTCATCGGCTGGCGTTAAAAACGTTTCAATTTTCAGATATTAACAAAATTCATGGATAATAATATAACAATGTTTTTATTTTATTAATAATAATTACATATCGGTTACTGAAAGTATTGGTATGATAAATGACTAAAGTAGGATATGTAATTTTTACATTGAAGAGATTTTAGTTTGCGATTAAATACCATCTATAGTTTTTCCATTACGTGGAGTATATATCGAAAGTTTTGATGACATGTCTAAGTTGAAGAGTGTTTTGATAAATGTGCAGGATTATTTTCCAGCCTCAGAGATTAATTGTAAAGGGGAAAAAAATACTGTACATTCAATCTGAAAACACCATGTGACTTGAAACCAGATGCGTTTTCGAATTAACGCATTTCCCAATTTCCGAAAGTTTTTTTTTTTTTATATCTTAAAACCTTATTATTTCTTTTTTCTAAATTTCTTACTTTACAACGATATGCTGTACGTCCACATAATCCCGTTTGTTACGTGAGAAAATTTCCTTGATCACATGTTCATGTTTTCCGCTATCATTAAAAAAATACCGCAATTTTCAGAGATTTAAAAATTTTCCTCTAGTATAGAGCTAAGATGAAGCTTCGTGCAAAATTTCATTAAATTTGGTCCAGTAGAAGATAAATTATTGTTGCCATCATACAAGTATGATTGCAACAGTGCAAGTTACAATATTTGGCTTCTGGCGGAAGCTAAAGATGACGTCACTTCCGTAACGCTGTTCGCATAACTCCAGTAAAAACGTATTTAATGTCAAAATTGTTGTACTGTAGACAATCGGGTTTTTTTTTTTTTTCTTTTCTTAAGATATTAGAATGCCACAAAGAACCCCACAGTGTTAGATTCTCTAAAAGAAGTAAGAATTAGTTAAAACCAAGATGAGGGAATAGAAACATGCCAGAGCTGCAAAATATCAAGTAAAAAAATACTTTATTCTTTACTTACTTTATAAAAAAATACTTTATTTCTTTATTTTATAAAATACTTTATAAAAAAATACTTTATTTCAGTAAATGAAGCATGATAAAGAGGAATATAATTGTACCGAATATGCCATAACAGAGATAAACCGAACCAGTAAAAATCAGTAGAAAAACGAAAGGAATGGATCTCAAAGATGATTGATTTCTCAGATAACGAAGTTTCTTCTGAGGAATCAAAAATAGAAATCCTTGCACACAAATTCGACGTACAAAGAGGCCAATTGTATAGTCACTCTGCAAATAGTTAAGATATTTTTAGAGCAGAAATCATTACTAAATCGAAGCAACACAAATAATCAAGAATCAAAATCCCATATAAATGAGTTACAAAACAAACTTGATACGATCATCACCAATCAGGACCTTTTAAAACAGCAAATTCGGAAGATTTTAAACTCAGCAAGAACTCAAAACACAAAGCCAGAAATGCCGAATGAGTCAATAATTTATGTCTATTGCAGATGAATCGAAAAGCAAATTATTACCTGTGTTAATTGATAAACGGACGTCTGCTCTTAATGATCTGTATGCAAATCAAAGCTGTTGTTTTTGTTGTTATTAGGTTTTTAGGAGCATTAGCAACTAAGGCCATATTGCTCTGGGGATATGCAGTGGTCATTCCCTGACCTTTCCGAATCCTCCGTATTTGGTGGTCTCGGGCTCGAATCCAGATCTAATCAAGAAGCATGTGCTACGCACTGCTGCTCCTTCCCACCTGGCTACGGAGGCGCCCCAAATCAAAGCCTTATATTTCAAAACTCATAAACCTCCTAAACTAACTGAACCGTTTAACAGAACCAACATTCATTTAACCAACCAATCAGCAAAGCTAGTTATTTTTGACTTGCCACAATCCTGTTGAATTTAAATGTCGTCCAAATACTTAGCGAGTCAATCTCCTTATAGATGAACCTCATGTAAGTTATGAATCTTACTAATATGCAGAGTTAGTTATGGGAAAATTTTTGTGATTTGAGAAAAAATTATTCTTTGATATGGTGAATTCTTGATATGGAAAGGGAAATTTTAGACATTTAAATGATGCATATATGGAAAGAATACTGGATTTAGAAACAAGCGATTATAGATATGTAAATTGAATAGCAGTTAAAGGGAAGAGAAATTAACATATAAATGTAAATGCGTGGGAAAAGGGGTGAACTGCGAGTAAAAAAAACAGCCACCGTACTAGCGAAGTAGTGGTCATTAGTGAAAAAGCCGAAAAGGGTTACTAGAAACAGAACAATGGGTCAGTGAAATGCGGATTAAACGTTTCATCTATGTGGCATCTGGACATAAGTCTCAGAAAACACTCAGTCACTGTGGCGACTTATTGGTAAGTTGACAACATTTTCTCAAATGTAAAAACACAAAAATTGTTATCCTGGGAAACGACGGTAGACATTAAAGGTTTGTGCTGCCCTGAGAACAAGACTAGAAAATTACAGAAAAAAGACTTGGTTTGAACACGGGACAAAAAGGCTATGGTAATTTTTTTTAACGAATAGAAAAAAGGGAGTGTTAGGAGAATTCTTGCGATTGGTGGAGAGTCCTGTGAGAGAAGTTTCAAACGACGGAGAAAACGTTGAATGTCGTGAGTATGGAAAGAAGAGAAGTGGCTGAAAGAGGATCGTGGAGGCAGAATAAAGAAGTGGAAGGGCCGTGGTAGCAAGATGAGGAAGTAAAATAAGAAAAAAATGGGGGGTGAAAGAAAGGGGCAGTGAAGCGTAGAGGACGTGAGTACAGGCGAATTGAAGGTGATTGTTTTTTGGAAGTTTTGGAGGGTGGGAAACATGTGCATTGAAACATTAAGGTTAAGGTAAACATGCAAAAAAAGAAAGAAAGCCTTGTCCGGCATCGGAGGGAAGTTACCGGTGATTGGCTTTCCTAGAAAAGTGAGCCAAGATGGGAAAGAAAACCTCAGGCATCGGAAGGCAGTGAAAATGGAAGAGTGGGAAACATGCGCATTGCACGTTGTGCAGATATGTGAGCCAAGAAAAGAAAGCCTTGTCTGGCATCGGCAGTGATAGGGTGATCGGTGACCCGGCCAACGTAATCGCAAGATGTACCTCCAAATTTTTTTTCATGTAAGAGCCTACACTTGTGTCTAGGGTCCAGCCCGTTGAGAAATGGCTAGTTGTGCAGATATGTGAGCTAAGAAAAGAAAGAAAGCCTGTCCGCCACTAAGGAAAGCAGAGTGCCCAAGAAATGGAAGGTAGTCATCGGGTGATCAGCGAGCCCAGAAACGAAATCGCAAGCTGTACCTCCGACGTTTTGTCGTGTAAGAGATTACACTTGTGTCTAGGGTTCGGCCAGTTGAGAAATGGCAGATATGTGAGCCAAGAGTTCCGGAAAATTATTTGAAACAGATCCAGGAGAAAGCAGATGAAGGAAACCAAAAAGGAAAACCTTAGGGAAGAGCCTGGAGATCCTAAGATGAAAGCCTGAAACCTTCCTGGAGAAGAGGAGAAGGAGTTAGCAGTAGGTGAGCGATATATTAAGTATATTCTAAGTTAACATGGACTGTTAGTAAAATATTATGGTAATTAATGAAAGGGTATAGTACTAGAAAGTAAATGAAAGATAAATTATCTCTGAGGTAGATATATGTACTAACAGAGTTTATTATGTTAAAAAAAGATTAGTGTGTGAGGAGAATGGAGGTAAACGAATTTAAGAAAGATTCTGAATATTGTGTAAATGATAGATAATTAAGTTAGTTGAGCAAAGTTAAATATGGTGTTTTAATAGATGAAATTGATATACAAATAGCTATAATGTGGTAGAAAGGAAGTGACGGGTTGAAATAAAGATTCTGAATGTGTTTTAAAACATATATAATGAAGGTATATGGGTAATGCTGACTACAGTGTTTTAATTTATGGAAATTTGTGTACAAGTAGTTTAGCTGAATGATTAGTAACAAGTATGGAATTTAGTATACTGAAGATTGTTCTACAAGTATATTGTACCTGTGTAGTGAGAACGAAGAGCTGAATGATGAACGTAGCAGTTTTTATTTTTACTATATGAAACAGTATTGTATCCAGGAGTAAAGAAAATAGGTACATTGGATGTATAACCGTTAGGAATTAATTAGGAAATAAGACCAGAAGAATAAATCAGGTTTTTTTGTATAATTGTGAAATCAGATTAACTAATGAAGGGAAGCTGTAATAATAATAATAAATGCACGGTATCTTTGAGTCAACAACTTTGTATATTTTGATCGTATGCTATCTAGTTCAGTTGTGAATTATGTTGTATGTATGTAATTAATTTCATGTTTTATTTTCACTTTGAGCCTTGTTATGCTAAATAACACTCCTTTTCTTGCCTAGTTAAGAATTTGCTGTACAACAATTTCGTGAGAGAATCCTGGAAATTGATTAAGGGAAACCAAAGGAAATTACCGTCATGATCCTGAGAATCTTCTTTTAGTGTATAGTAGCCAGGTGGGAAAAAGCAGGGCCAAAGTTGTGAGGACACCTTAGAAGATCTAAATAAGATTAACCAAGGAAAGGAAAAATAATAACAAGGTAAAAATGTAAACTAAGAAATAAATAAATAAAAAGCATTTAATTCCCTCCACCCCCACACACACTCATATCCCTAATTTAGCAATCAGCGAAGTCCCAGTGATGAATCTATGTCGTTAGCTACCACTTGAAGACATGCGATCTTCAGGTGGCAGCTTACTATATTAGCAAAGACAAGCGACAAATTTTTGGAATTGTGATTATACCTAAAAACAATATTCTCTCTCTGTCTAGGATGGGCAACTTTAATAGTTCAACATTATTTAGTGATATCCAAGTTTAGTTAATTTCCTTTCATCTTAGGCCATTGAATGTCTCATTTAATAACTGGGTCAAACAGAATCACCAAATTAAAAAAATAATAATAAATAATAATAATAATAATAATAATAATAATAATAATGTATGATCGTTCATATATACAATATTTTAAAAAGTTTTGGGAGACTGGTCTCATTGAAAGTAGGTGCTTTCGATTAATTATGCAAATGTTATGGCTTAAAATGGTCAGTCGTCAGTGTAAATTGAAATTCTTTTCAGATGTACTCGTTGTGAAAGAAAACTGACATTTTCCAAGCGGGTGACAATTAGCGAAGCCACGGAACTGTCACGGATGATGTACGATGGATGGATCTTCTAACTGTTCAGGGTGTCTTTCATTGTGTTTAGTATTTATTACACGAAATCATTGACGAATATCTACTGTTAATATCATATAAATGTGTATTTATGAACATTGAGAAAGACTTGTATATTTGAAAAATCCTTATTATTATTCAAAGACCAAACTCATTTGCCCACCTTATGACAGGGAGTGAATCAGTCGGCTGATTTCACCAGTTTGTAGGCGATATGAAATGATTTCGACACAGTTAGATTGATACAGATCAATCTAAGAGAGAGAGAGAGAGAGAGAGAGAGAGAGAGAGAGAAAGGCGGGGAGGCGAGAAATGGGAGAGGGATAGAGTGAAAGAGAGATTGATACAGAAAACAGAGAGAGAGAGAGAGAGAGAGAGAGAGAGAGAGAGAGAGAGAGAGAGAGAGAGAGAGAAGCAGAGGAATAGGAAAATATGACAGACAGAAAAAGAGTTAGAGAAAGGGGGAAATTTTAAAGTGCAATTTACAGTTTACTGCGAGTATTGCTTATCTGTATTATTTACTTTAAGATCCTTGTAGAATCTTAAAGGCGCCGTAGTTATAGGGAACAGCTTAATCCGTATGGTTTATGACTTCCATCAATTTATTTTTCTCTGGTTTTCCGAAATGATTTGTGTTTGTTTGAATTAAAGCCGATTTATAATTTTTATCATTCCTTAAAAAGTACATTAGAAGTATGAGAATAGGCGCTGTTAGATCCCATTGTTCACATCTTATGTAATATTTCAAGCTCTTCAAGCCTGTGCTTAACGGCTCCTCGGAACCGAGGAGCCGTTAAGCACAGGCTCCAACGTTCTTGGGCTGCCCTTTAGTGAATAAATTATTTGTGCCGATTTTAGGGGGTTGATTTGGAGGTTGAAAGTATTGAGGTAGTCAGCCATGTCCTGCAGTTTGCTATTGATTTGCTGAGTGGTTTCGGCTGCCGAGTTGGATGGCGATATCCTAGTAAGGAGCTTGACATCATCATCATATGTGATCCAATTGCACTTGTTGATCACAAACGGCACCATGATTGCTGAGAAGAGAACGCCAGACATCCCCCCTTGAGGCAAACTGGCAGTTACGTGACGGGTGAAGGTCTTTGTTCCAATCTTTAGTACAAGGGTCCTCTTGGATGGGAGAGATTCTAGGAACCAGAGAACATCGCCGCGAAAATTGAAGTAATTTTCTAAGAGATGTAGGAGATTGGGTATATAGATGGCATCAAATGCAGAATGATTGTGAAAATATATAACTGACAATTCCTGTCTTTGTTCGAGGGCTTCTAAGATGTGCAGTGTTGTTGTTGGTATCCCATCAACGTAGATATCCCATAGTGTATTTGCTGAGGACTGTCACAGAGAATTTGATGGGTGACAGACGGTAGCACTGCTTTCTCCAGAATTTTTAGCAATACAGAGGCGCAAGCGATGGGCCTATGTTGGCTTGGAAGCATTGATTGTTGGTGCTTAGGAAGAGGCCAGACAGAGAACTTGTTCCACTGTGGTGGAAAGTAAAGTGTAAAATGTGTTTGGTGTCAAGCAGCACCAGGGGTTTCCCCCATCTCCGCATTGCTTGCGTTGTGATGGGTGTGCCAGTTTACTGGAAATGCCAGAGATTCAAAAGTGTATGGATATTGTACATGTGTAGTGTCGTGTACCGTTGTTCATCTGGTCATTTAGCCGCTGGACCCCTACTGAGGCCCAACGGTGCCCCACTTTAGCCCCGTAGAGGCAGACTAGGAAACACCAGTCGACTAAGATTTACTCTGTCAGGTCCTGTCACCTAATTTCCTGAGATTTCAGTGGCTAGGACCTTAAAAAAAATAATAAATAAATAAAAAAAAAAGTGGTGGAAAGTAATGAACTGCGAGGCATCTGTTATATAGGTGGAGGAGTGAATCGATGATGAAGACTCTTAAGCATTTGATGATGAACTGGGGGATGCCATTGTCACAGGTGGGTGCTGTGAGAGGGAGAGTATTATTGGCCTGGCCTGCATCAGTTGTTTCTTGGAAATTCGGACCGTAGCGAGACCATCAGTGGGATAAGAGTGGTTGAAGAGTAGCAGGTTGGGTAAAGCTGGAGGTTGTTTAGAAAATCTGGAACGTAGTCGAGCCAGGCAACTGGGTCGATGTTACTGAAAGAACTAGCCTTTGTTCTATATAATGGTCCCCCCCCCTCCCTTTTTAGGGTTCTTTCGAGGTGCTTCTTAATTGCAACTGATTTGTTTCTGTTTAATTCGGCCCTGGCTTTGGAGAATGAAATGCAGTCTTGTTCATCGTCAGAAGCTTTCCATTTGGCGTATAGTGAGGTTTATAGTGGAAACCTTTGTTGAACTGAGATATCCACCACACTCTGGAGCGCGCAGCGATGGTGATTCTCCAGGTAGCAGTGTGAAGGGCGATGGTATTGATCCATTTGGTGATTTGATTGATTGCGAGGCTCAGTTCACATCCATCTAAGATGTTACATGTGACTGTGGATGCAGCTTCAATGCAGAGCGCTAGATTCAGAAAGTTTGGAGTGGTGACCTTTCGCAGAGATTTGGTTTTGGGAGTTTTGAAATATTTTTTTGGGTAGAAGAGCTGTAAATATGATTGGTTGGTGGTCTGATTGAAACATGTCAGCTGTGGTTTCTTCGAGTTGAAATAGCGCCATAGAATAGACTATGTCCAGCACGTTTTGATCACTCATTGGCCGGTTGCTAATTTGGAAGATTTGGATTGATTGGAGAGATTCTGTGAAACGACGTTTGATGTGTTGGGTAGATCGCGGCAGATTGAAGTCTCCACATACGATATGAGTGGCTGCTGGGTGCAAATTATTTATTAACCAGTTAGTGGCTTCATCGATGGCATCACAGTTGGCGTTGGAGGAAGCTACAGGGATGCGACGTCTATAGTGGTATATTGATGTTCCAGAGTTATCATTAAAGCTTCCACATCTTGAGAGATTCTTGAGACAGTGTATACGATGGAGAACTTTGTCGTATTGAAGATTATAGCAACTCCACTCCCTGTGCGGTTATCGCGAGAGGCAGCCAGTACATGAAAGCCTGCGGAAATGGAGCAGTTTATATCTGTCTGGTTCGTTTCTAATCACGTTTCAGCGAGGCACAAGATGTCTAAGGAGATTCAGAGTAGAATCTCTTCCAGTGCATTTATTTTGTTTCTTAAGGACCTGATGTTCTGGAACATTATGCGGATGGTATTAGAGGTTGTTATGCTTATCCTCACTGGAGGGAGCCTTGATTCCCGGCTGCGAACAAGTAGAGGCTCTCGATGCTGATATTTCAGGACAGGAAACAGGGATGAGGCGAACTTAGATTCCCTCGTGTTGGAGGATGGTATTAGCAACCTTGGGCGGAGTTTATTTTAAGTATGTTAGTGTCGGAAAGTTCTGGTGCTGGCAAACTGAAGGCTGGATCTTATGAGATTCACCTTCGGTAGCGTGCCATAAATCATACAAATATGAACTGCCTGTAATAGTGGTAGAGTTAATAGAATGGTGAATATTAAAGCGAAATTACACACGCACTTTCCGCTGACGGGGAAGGTGTGGATGGCAGAATTTATTTTTTTTTTTCTGATGCATAGAAAAATACTCGCTTTCTTGCATCACTTAGTGATCATAATACTAATTCTAATACTAATACCAATACTAAAACAAAACTCCAATCTTTTTTTTTTTTTTTTTTATACACCTCAGAGTGAAGTGAAGTAGTTTGGGATTGATTGTTCGAAAGGACTTGAAACGGTTGTTTTCTGTTACTTTAACCTAGCAAAATATACGGCAGCTCATAATTATATTAGTCTCCTCTGCTTTAAACCTTAAACAGCCAAACCCAACCGTTTAGGTACACTTTTTTTGCGAGGTTTACACGTATTTAAACTATTTGTTATTCTTCCCATAAGTTCTACAGGAAACACTGTCATGCCAGTAAATGATTGAGTCGAATTTTGAATTCCAAGTAGAAGCATCCGCTTTTTTTAATTGTTATTTATGAGTAAGACGTGACACAGATGTTCCTTAAGTTCTGTTGTATATGCAAGCTATTATGATAGGAATATTTCGGAATAACGACAAATCCTAAACGCGTCATAGTTATAGAGAACAGCTTGATCCCTATGGTCTTACTTACTTACTAACTTAACCCCTATGGTATTACTTCTCTCAGTAATCCTTGTAAATATTCTATTCCTTTCCCCTATTTGCCGAAAAGATTTGTTTTTTTTGTGTAAATCAAAGCCAAACTATATTTTAAAATCAATTTTATAGACTCATGATAGAGGTATTTTGTGTATACGTTTACCAAAGGATAGAAACGAAGAATAGAATGAGTTTATGAGACAATTTCACGAATCAATAGAACAAGCAAGGTTGATATGCATGTGTGGATGCTTCGCCTCCCAAGTTGAATTTAAATCGGTGATGCAGTACTGTTTCATTCGCATTTTAATCTCTACTAACCTCGCTTAACCAGACTCCTCACTGATTGCATTCCCATTCGAAATTCGTCCATATACCAATATACTTCTACTGTGGCTATCAGCATTGTGATGTATTTACTTGTTTAAAAAAAAAAAATAATTAAAAGATACAATAGTTAAAAAGTAACATGATCGTTTATTCCTATAATTAATCTTGTCGCTTCTCTGTATGCCTTTTTTAACAGATCCTCATCCCTCATAAGATGCTCCGAAACTCGTATATTGAAGATTTGGCTTAACCGTTATTAAGAAGAAAGAAAAAAAAAAAAGAAAGAACTGTAAGAAAGATTGATCTCATGATCAACGTTCTGATTGGGTGAGCGAACCTCTTCTACATCAGAATGTAATGAAAGTTGTAAACTAGCCAAACAAAAATCGATTTTTACGTGGGGGGAAGACAGAAGCACAAAGCCACACTGTTCCTGTTATTCTGCATTTAAAGATTAAAAGAAAATTTATCATGTTATACCAGAAATGGAACGACTGTCCACAGAATAAAACATTTGTTTACTGTACAGCGAAACAAGCTAAATGAAAGCAGGACTAATGAAGGCATGACCAAAAAGGACTTAAACGTGTTGATGAATCAGTGTTTTGGAGCAGCTATATTCGCTGTTTCGATAGCTTGTGGTTTTGCATGAATTCAATAATTAATCGTGCAGCGAATATTATTACCAAGCTGTATACGGAGTGTTTCGTATCTTTGGCTTTGTTGAAACAGGACGCGGCTAATTGGCTCTACAAGTTAGGAATTTATAATTTTATTTGAATATGCGTTTCCATACATAGCTGAGTCCAAATTCTACTGCAGCTGCTCTGTAAAACCTTACCTAATACATATCATTCCCTTAGTTTCACTATTTCTGTAAAAAGATAACAGTTTGTCCAATACATAGAAAACATCATATGTATTTACGTATTTTTTCCAATTATAATAATCTTGTAATAATCTTATTCTCTCCAGAAATATGGAGAGAATAAGATTATTGCAAGTGCTATCAATTATTCTCAGTTCATGGCTAAAAATAGCGAGCAGCAAACGCAAATTTTGATTAAAGTATTCATTCTTTTAACCCCACCTATGGAACTCAAAGTGGCGTTTTTAAGCTTTTCTTATTTAAATACCTTTTTTTTTAATTTTTACTTTTCCAATTTTTTTTCCCTTGGGTTCTTTTTACTTGGAGTGCCTTTAAGTATTATTTCTTTTTAAATATTTATCAGTTGCTCTGTTCTAACGACGATTGGCTTGTTCCATCTCTCTATATTCATAGATATAAATCCCAAAGAATATCTGTCGTACTACGTGAATCAACAGCTCCGAAGTTTTCATCTCCTCCACCATAGATTATCTCAGATAATCTATGGTGGAGGAGATAAAATGGCATTTATATCCGGATTTGGGATTTATATCCGGAGGAGATTTGCCGGATATAAATCCCAAAGAATATCTGTCGTACTACGTGAATCAACAGCTCCGAAGTTTTCATATCCTCCACCATAGATTATCTCAGATTTACTGATACAATTTGGTGACATGGTTCAACATTCCTCCTGCAACGTTTAGAGTCATTATACAGTCAATGCCCTATTGGATGTACTGGCTGAACAGGAGGAGGACCTACCCAGCTATTAGAGAGGTGATCATAATATTTTGACTGTAGATTGTATGTTCCTAGTGTTTATCTCAGTGTACCCGTTTTTGATAGATATATATTAAAGGGGGAGTTATAGAAAATTTAGGTAAGTTAGAAGAATCTTTGTTCTTATTTAAACACTGGAATGTAAATAAATCTACTGACAAGACAGTTGGTACGATGGTTACCCACGTGAAAATGGACCATTATGTGTTATCTTCGATATAAAAAGTAGACTATATTTTTATCACATGCAAGTAATTAAGTTTTTGAGAGCAGCTATATCATGTTTGCGGTTACAAATATCAGTCGAAGAAATCTTTCAGACTGCATTAAGCGAAATAAATTTAATAGAAATTCGATTCAGATGTTTATTTCAGTCGAATGAATTTCTTAACTAAAGAAATTTTTCTTATCTTATTTCTTATATCAGAGGATAAAACAAACGCCTATTATATTAAAAGTGAGTGGCAAAATATTTCATGATTTACCATCCTTCTTTTTACTGATTTCAGCGTGCAGTCCGTCAATTTTACTTCTATTAAAAAATTAGTCTTTCTTTATAAAATTCAATTATTTTTCGAAAAATAGACGAATATTGAGTCGAATTTAATTAAATTTCAATTTGAATATAGTCGGAAAGATTACTTTGACTAATATTTTTAGTTAGGAGGATGACAGAGGTACGGTACCTCCTCAACCGGTTCATCTTCGAAATGAAAGCTTAGTCTATTTTCAGTCTGGAAGATAAAATATACAATAACCAGCAAGGAGGGAGCTCTAATCTCCTTGCTGCTTTGAAATTCAAAGGTGAAAAATAGACCGCAGGAACTGTGCAATGACCACCACCTGCAAGGACGATGAGGAAAAAATAGATAAGGAGGCGAAAATACTTTATTTAAAAATGAGACAGTTTTGTTTTCACAGCAAATAAAACACAGAAATAAATTCAACAAAATAAAATAATGCTTCTAGACATATTAACATAATACTGAAAATCGTATATATTATTATTAATGCTTCATTTATCTTATTACTTTGTATGCAGTGTTACTGTTGTATACTGTTGTTTCAGATGTGCACCATCGACAGAAAAATACATAAATAGAATGCTTTTTTTCATAATTTATTACACCCGAATTAATAATATAAGAATTGTCAATTGCAATAACCAATTGTCAAGGATATTGCTTATTGCACCAGCGCAATAAGCAATATCCTTGCTGCTAATATATATGAATATGAGAGAGTGAGTCAGGAGACGATCTCATGAATAGGCAATTCGTACGCATGTAAATCAAACAGCACAGCGAGTGTGGTGGAAAAGATTCATTGGCTGCTGTATCATTCTCATTGCTTTAAAAACAGGCTGAAATCTAGTAAAACAAAGTCCGGGTAGCTCTTGAGAATCGTTGTTTATCTCTCTCTGGATCGAAGTTATTTCAACCATCAAACATGAAGGTACTCATTGGCTTAACTATTCTGACGGGATTCTTTGCTCTGATCTATCAATGCGCAGGTAACCATTTGGAGTTTAGTGCCGTTTCTTCTTTCATATTATTTATTATTAAGCTGAGTACCGTGTTTTCACGTTTAAATGTGAATTCCTTTTTATGAATTAATTGTCCTTTGTCATAATATCAGCCACAATGTTCATTGTTACTAATTTACGTATTTTTTTTTTTTTATATTAGCTAGTGAACCAGATTTCATTGTTTCATCATGTTCGCATCCACCTTGCCCCACGAATCCAAAGTGCGACCCTACTTTTCCTCAATGCGAAGTGAAACCCGGAGAAGTGCACTGCATCCATGTTGTTGGAAGTAAGAAATTTGTTTTTTTATCCATAAAGAAAATTTAAGGATGAATCTTTTTGTTAATTTCTTTCTTACTCTATCTATACTTCGTGGCAGAATCGTGAGTCAAAGTAAGCTTCTATGGTTAGCTGGATCGTGTCGCTATACAAGACAATATACTTAGAAGAGTTTTGTATCTGCTGAGACGATTTGGAATAAACAGTACCATATAAATAAATATTTGATCAGGTAAAACCTTATCTACAACAAATCATACCAAACGTTTTGGATACAGCATGAGTAAAAATTATACAAATGATCGATGCATAATAAGCTTCTTAGCATTTTAAGAATGGCAACGTGTTCAAAGTTTCACTAAAGGTACTAAATTATGCCATCAGGCGAAGCAAATTATCAACAACGTTTATTTAAAATTTAGTATCGATAATCCCACTGACTGTACTATCAGAACAGTGCCAGTGGGATTATTAACATACTCAAGGCGTACAAGCGACTTAACTGGTTTTTCAGCTAAGACTCTGTTGAGAATTAAAGCTGAAGTGATGTCCACTGGTCAACTGGCTTCGCCTCATCGAAAGCCACTGCCAGCTTTATAGTTAAGCATTCGCGCTTTCAGAGTCACCACAGTTTTACTTTGTCAGCTTTCGTTTTAAATGCATCAGTTTTATAGAAGGAACAAAATTCCTAATGCGCTCAAACTGTTGAAGGAAGCAAATGATGAGGACCAACTACCGAATTTCAAAATTGGAACAAAATAAATAAATAAAATAGACTCATCATTATGCCCCATCACTTCGGAAGACCACAAGGCCAATAATGGTCAGGGAATCCCTGCATTTCGAACATTAGACAAACCATACATCGCCGAACCGATAGACTCGAAAACGCAATGGATCTAATAAATGGTGACCTTTTTGCAGAATACAATCGTTCGGTTTGCAAAATATCTAGAGCAACAATTTTTATTTATTTATTTTTTGTTTTGAATATGTCAGTTAACAATTTATTATTTCCCGATTTAAATCTAAAACTTTTCAGAAATATTTTATTGATGTAAATTGAAATATGAGCCATTTTCTTTCTTTTCCAGTCGTGGGCAGACTACTTGGAATTATAGGAAGTATCTTAGGGACTGTGCAAGCATGTCCTAAAAGTGGTGGTCCATGCACCGATTGCGAAGTAAAAAACATTACATGCAATGGAAAAGAGTGTGAAGGATTAGAACTAGCTCTCAACCTAGAATTAGACATTTATATATGTTACTACCTCCCTCCTGGACTTCAGGTAAATAGTAGAATCCTTAGAGGAACTCTTGGTGCGCTTTGTTTTTATTTCATATTATACATTTGTGGGTAAAACTTAAATTATTGTTGAATTCGCGCGATTACATTTAAAGAGATTTGAAATTATGCGCATTTGTCATGTGAGTAATGCAAATGAACGAGCATATGCACTTAATGTATAACATGCAAAGTTAATGTCTAAAGTGACATTTGTGGTCACTGTTCTCTACTATAAGGGAATACCATCGGCCGATCGCTCTTTTCTAGATTGGAACTCTGTTCGCTTTAAGGAACACGAAATATTCTAGAACCTTACCTCAGCTAGTTATTTCAATATTTTCATTAAGCGCAAAACTGCTTTTACATCTATAAAAATAACATTTCTCACTCGAATTGAGTGCAATCAGTAAAGACTTTCTTCCGCACGAATGGAAGAAAATGTACAGAAGACCATTTTTCTGACTTTAGTCCAATTACAAAGTACCTCTTTGTACTTGATAATGCACGGTACGAAACGTTTGGTGAGGGAATATTTTCTAGTGTAAGGGGGACTTATTTAATTACATTTCTGAATCGAACCTCATTTTGTTCTATCTGTCAAAAGCCTTCTCTTCGTCAAGTCATTAATGTTTTTTTTTTATTTTTTAATCATTTCTGTCAGTTTATTTCTAAGTGTTTTATAATTGTGTTAATATTAGGCAGTATAAGAATTGTCCATCATTAATTGTTTAAAACCGCAGACTATTTGAGTATCACATTATCTGATTCATTAGTAAGTATATTAATATTAAAATCTCCTACAAGTATAGTTTTATAAATCTCTATGTCATCCAATTGCCAAATTGTGTTTTATAATTCTGTTAGGAAATTGTTTACATATTCGATGGTGGATTATATAAAGCACAAATCATGAATATATTATTAGGATCTTTTCCTAATAATTTCACACAGCAGTTTCCACGAGACTGAGTTAAGTGGTATACCTGTACTTTTTTTTTTATTTATAATACTAGGCGGTCCAAGCCAGCTTTTCTGGCATCCCCGACACTAATAAAATGCTGTATAGATATTTGCAGACTTACAGCACTAATTCACGCTCCATTAGAAGATATTGAAGTTCTGTACTTTATGTTCCCACACAAGTATAAGACATTGAAGTGCTGCATTTCATATAAAACGAATTTGGAATCCCTGCTATGGAAAGTAGCTAGTGGGAAATTGCCGTCTGTGCATACAATTTCAATGTAATGTCCAATCTAAGGAAGTAAAGTCTTTTTAATAAATGAAATATTACCCGGAAAGCTGAATTCACACTTTGGAAGTATTCTCCAAAGTAAATTGCAGTCAGACCATGGAAGTATTCTCCAAAGTAAATTGCAGTCAGACCATGGAAGTATTCTCCAAAGTAAATTGCAGTCAGACCATGGAAGTATTCTCACCATTAAATTGTCAGAAGATGAACATAATCTATTGCAAATCTTCATAATCGTTGAAACATGTTTTGTTAGAGGTTGAAGTTTCCAATCGACACATCCAGTACACCGAATTAAGAGACCAATCAGTGATGAAATGCACAATCTGAATCACCTCTCCTCGTCAAGTACTCAGACTTGAAATATCACTCAGGAAAGCACCTGTCCTCGAATACTCCGTCTTGAAAGAGCACTCAGTGATGAAATGTGGGCTCACTATGGATTTTGTCTGGACTATTTGTACTAGTCTTCTTTGAACCATTAGTGATTATTTAGCAGCTGCTAAAGCTCGTGCCAGCAGTATCAGGAAGCGCATCACACAGTCGGCAGCAAAAGGAACCGCCTTGCTGTAATCTAATGATCGACAAATGAAACAGCTAACCTTAGGACATCGTGTTGTAGGAACTGGTGACACCTTAGAATTACAATTTCAGTATGATTTAGCCGGAGGATCAACTCATGCAGCAAGGATCATTCAAGAACATGTTATAGACGTTTTTCACGACATGGTTGAAATTGTTTTCAATATGATGTTGCATGGTTCACGTTTTAAGGAAGAAATAATCACCTACTACTGAAGATCATGTTGGTTTTCACCTCCATAAAGGATACGATAGAAGATGTGAGTTTTACACAAGTGTCACCTGTGGTTAAATCACCTCTTCCGGTTTGAGTGCCGCAGATGACAGAAACATTCTACATGTATCGGTTTGAGTCACGAAAGACTTGAAAGTGCTATATCCTGTACCGCCATAAATCAAAATGACCTGGTTTTTGCCGCATTATAGCCTTAGTTGCTAATGCAACAATAAAACCTAAACCAACCAACCAGCCTTAAAGCATGTTCTATAATAAATTATAATTCCTCCGCCTCTCCTAAACTCTCTCACCATATACACTTTGTCATAACCATGTATGTTATATTGAGAAATTTCATCAAATATTTTATGCTAACCTCTATTAAAACTATACATGAAATATATTCTTTCATTACATATATATATATATATATATATATATATATATATATATTGTAACACGTTAAATCAATTGTTTTCTTGCTGATCTCATATTTAAATTTAACAGAAAGAGCTAATCTTAACCACCAAAAGAGCTTTAATAATAGGATTATTCAAAAATGTAAAGGTGGATTAAAAATCTGTAATTCCTCAAATATATACCTCATGTCTTAGTTTTTGCTTAGTTATACGTTTCAAAATATTAAAATTATACAGAATAAAAGGGCATATTTTATTTTCTGCAGATATTTTGAACTCAAAATTCTTATGCCTCTTGACGAGTAATTCTTCTTTACATAAATCCTTCCATGTTTTAACCATAAATATTTATGGTTAATTCATTTATTAATTGGAGTATATATTTTATTTGATAAAATTCCTTTAATCAAGAGTAATTCGGTTTGTTTTTTTTTTTATCTCCAGGGTGTAGTGGAACTGGCTGTGTGCATCTTCGTTAACATTCTCGAATTGATAAAGATTCCACTTTGTTGCATCAGAATTCTATTATTTTGCATTTGGTAAGTAAGATATTGAATTGCTTTTCGTTTGGCCTGGTGATGGGTATAATTTTTAATGTTCTTATTTTATAAATATCAAAATATTCTCCATATTTAAATATCATAAATGTAGTCAGTTCGTTAGTACCACCAGTACAGAGAGCGTCTATAAATTATTGACTTTATTATGAAGCTCGATTAAAATTTTATTGTAATAAATATGTTGAGAAGCTTTGTTGTAGTTATGAAAAGCCACTCAAGGAGTTTTTTGTTTTGTTTTTTTCCTCGTGCGGTTGGCCACTTTGATCCCAACAAGCATTGCCATAGTACAGCTCATTAAAATGGCGACAGTGCAGGATAGAGCAATGCGCTTGCTGTGGTTGTGATATACCAAACTTCCAGTGACTGTAAAGAGATGTTTTCGATGGGGATTCAAGAACGATCCACCTAAGCAAATTTTTGAAACAGTTTCAAGAAGTCGGCACTGTGCTGCATTAGAAAGGAGCAGGTAGGCTTAGAGCAGCTGCAGAAAAAAGTATCGGAAATTCGAGAAGTGTTTATAAGAAGCCAAACAAAATTTATCCGCCTGGCAATCCAACAGTTGCAAATAACATGAGCAATGTTGCACAGTTTGATTCTAAAGAGATTGAAACTTCACGCTTACAAAGTGCAAATCATCCACGAAATTAAGAATCAGGACGAAACACAACGAATAGAATTCGTTCACGATCTCAACCATATAGACGAAGATGAGCTCTTTCTGACGTTTTCAGTAATGAAGCGACATTCCATCTGTCTGGTAAAGTTAACAGATATTTTGCGCATATGTTCACCTGAAAATCCCCACTCAATTCTTGAGCAGGATTGTGAGAGTCCCAAACTAAACGTGTGGTGCGCACTGACTTTTATCGAGGTGACTGGGCCATTGTTCTTCCACAAAAACCCTGTAACCTAGATATATGTAATTGTATGCTGCACCTTAGCTAGAAGTATGCAGCCATATGTATTCTAACAGCAATAAGGACACCACAGTCATGAAATAAAATCTGAATGATAACAACTGATTTTATAAAATGACCATATCTGATCATTGTATAAAAATTTGCATTCAGCAAGTTGCACTATCATTATAGCATGATTTAACCATTACTAGGCACATGGTTCCCACATCAAATTGCATTTCAAGCTTTTTTTTTTTTTAATTTTATGATTTTCAGAAAAAAAAAATAAAACTAGAAACAACGGTTTCTGGCTGGTATCGTAATTTTATTCATATATATATATATTTTTTTTTTTTTTTGACAAAATTCTCAATTAATATTTTATAGGAACTATTTTTTTATATATTTAGATGTCGAAAAAATAAAATTTGCTTTTTCAAAGCGAATATTTTAAAAACAAATGAACTTGATTGAACAAAAATTACTTTTATTCACAATTACTACGCAATAGATTCATCAAAACACTCTGATAATTATTATAACTATAAAATTCCATGTTAAGACATTATAGCAACTGTACAAATGCAATTAAGGCATCGATAAGTGCAATGCACTTATTAATACAGCAAAACGGCACACAGATTTTTAGGAACGTGCAGCTGTGGTGCTTAATCAAATTATTCATGAACTGAGATTCAAAATTGTTTTATGTTCAATGAAAGTGAATAAAAACTAATTTTGATATTATCAAATCTGAACCTCTCTCTCTATATTTGGAGTATACCTTATATTTATATAATAACGAGGTATGTTAATACAAATTTACATAATATATTTGCATTAACATACCTCTTAAAGAGGTTCTTACTATCTGTGTAATTGTTAAAACGTAGCATAGATCCATCGTCAAATTTAATATTAGATAGAAACTTTCTTTTAATTGTTCTTTTTTTGTGAATGTGCTAAAATAATAAAGGGTGTATTTATTTATTTCCAGATTTCCCTCTGATACTTTGTATTTGATCCAACAGCGAAATGGAGCCAATTTACAGAGCCCTATAAGAGATCAAATACTTTTATATTTGAAGAAGAAAGAAAATAGCACATGCCTTTTTTTTTTTTTTTTTTTGATTTAATGCTAATTTTGTTTTGACCATGAAACCTGTTATTTTAAATCTGTTGCCATTTTCTTTCCACTGTATTTCTAACGACATTTGTAATTTCATTTTGAATTAAAGGCGGTAATAAATATTTCACAAATATGTTTATTTGGTTTATTCCAACATTTTCAGTTTCTGATACGTGTTCTGATCGTCATAAAAGTCTATGCTAATCTTGCATAGACTTTTAAGAAGTTGTTGTGCTAATTTCAATTACCATAACATTATTTTTAAAATCTAATCTTGTCTGAACAGAAGAAATGTGCAGGGCATAAATTGATAAATAATGACGTCCATTTGTTCTTTAAATAATATACGTGGTAAAATGAATATTCTGTATTAAAAGAAATAATAATCAAGGGCTGTCAGATTAGGATACCATTCGATACAGTTTGAATAATAAACTAGAAAGTAAGCTACTTCTAAATCGAAATTTTAGAATACTTTTAGAATTTTCGATGAAACGAGTAAAGATCCCGTAATTAATACAGAGTTTTTATTGAATTTATTTTTATTCAGACAATTACCGATTTGTTGGTTGTTGATGTTGACGTCTAAATCTGAAGTTTGTTTTGTGTCTTTATTTATTCCATAGAGGGTGGTTGTCCTAGAGTATATTATCTTTATTTAGTTATTTCTCGTAATGAGCGGGACGTATCGGGACATCCACTGTCCTTTTACTGAGTGTGCAACCAATGATTGAAATAAGACCTTTTTTTTGGAGTTCAAAAGAGCTGGTAATTCTTAAAAATAGTGCTTCTTTCTGTGGTAGTTCTATTTATAATGCTTAGGCTTTGGAATGTTCGCGTATGTCTCTTTGGGCAAAGAAGAGCGTGCTAGCTCCTCCGGGGATGAATGTTGCTTTGGTTTATTTTCATTTCCTATTTTTTACATTCTGTATTTTAAATTTTATTCTTTATCATTGTTTAGCATACAGATGGTTAGGATCATGGTAGCAAATAGCACCTTACCTTTCCTCTAGCCCTATGAACAGAATTATTTATTTTTCTGTATTAACCTAACACAATATTGCAAGATGTGAACAATGCAATCTGCCAAGCCAACTCTGAAAATCCTTTCTAGTACCGCGGCTTGGCCTAAAACTGAAGAACTAACGAAAACGTTGTCTATTCGAGTCTTTCCAGTTGTTGTGAATGACAAGGGTGGAAGACGCGACTCTGACTTCTTCCTGGAGAAGCGTTTAAAGTCCTTGGGAAGAAGCGACTGGCAGGTGACGGCCGTGGAAGATTCCGCTCAGGCGCTTCCCCACCACTGCCGCCTCAAATCTGGCTCTCCGGGACAACTCCAGCTTTGAAAATTGTTAAAAAATGTTTCTCTTCGCAAAATTGAAAAATAACCTATATAGAATTATTAACTAACTATTTATCAACTTTTTTGTCACCAAAAGGAGAGTTATTTAGTAGAAAGAAGCGCGCTATCGAAGTGCAAGAAAAAATTGGTTTTGTAATTTTAACGCAAAAAGTAAATGATAAATTTCAATCGGAATAGTTTTCCTTTGATAAGCATCAAATAACGCATAGCTAATATAGACATGTATAATATCTTGTATAGGACGGCACCCAAACAAAAGTTCAACTCCGCCTTTGTACACAGTGATGATTACAGAGAGCACTGTAAAAGGCCAGAAATGTGTGTAATAGTATGTTTGTGGATCACCTAGAAAGTTTGCCCAGTATCCGTCTACTCTACACTACGCGCCGACCGTGCTAGCCAGGTGGATAATGTGCCTGCCTGGCAACCCAAAATGTATTTATGTATTTATTTGTTTTGGGCGGCACCTGGAACGTTAGTTCATCTCCGCCTCGTTAACTTATACAACTATACAAGGATTAAATACTGTACAAAAGAAAACCTCAACAGATTGAGGTAAACACAGATAATTTCAAAGTAAACAATGAAAGTAATCTTATGCATATTAACATAAAGAAAAAAAAAAAAAAGTTCAAAGAAAATAATTAGGGATAACAGTACCATTCAACCGACAAAACTTTGCACAAGCCCAGAAGCAGGCACAAACCTTAAAAACAGTTGAGGTTAAATCCAGTAAGTCCTGCAGTCATTGGTAGCAAAGTCACAGTCAATCACCAATAACAAAGTCACGTCCCAGTCAGTTAACAGCCATCCCAGCAAAGGAGCACAGGAATTTTCATCATCAAATTGAGTTGTAGTTGTAGGACACTTGTAGAGTTTCAAAAAAAAAAAAAAAAAAAAAAAACACACACACACACACACAGAGCACAAGTCCAGAGTTGTAGATCTTGTTGAGAAAGTGGACGTCATTGCAGTGAAAGTGAAGAGTCTTGAGCTGAATTTGAAACATTCGCATGTGTAGTCATTGCAGAAAGGATTGCGAGCCTTTTATTGAAGGTTGCCTTAGCAAAATCCTGAAGAGCGCGGTAACTCGTGGCATTTGATACAAAATTAGGTTCCAATCCTGATGAAAAGTTGGGAATTGCATTCTGCAGAATTACTCGAAATTCATCGTATGAGGGACAAGAGTACAACACGTGCTGCCAATCTTCCACACCGCCACAATGGCAGAGTTCCGTAGGAGACAAGCGAAATTTAAACAATTTCTTATTTAATGATCCGTGTCCTGATATCAAATAGGAGGTAAACAAGTCAAGGCTAAACCAGACTGTAGATTTTTTATCCGTAAGAGAGTCAACTTCAGGAAAAAACGTACGCGTTACACTGCCCAGTATTGTGTCATCCCACCTACCCTGCCACAAGTTGATCAACTCTTGCCAAATTCTTTGTCGTTCGGCTTTAACATCGACTTGAGTGTTAATAGAAATACCAAGGATCTGAGTGGGAATCTGACGTTTCAGGCGATAACATAAGCCTCTGAAAATTACGTAGAGATCGAGTGGTAACGTCCCGGCTAAAACCTGTAAAGCAGGTGTTGAAACTGTTCGACAAATCTTCAAAATACAAAGTAATATTGTACGCTGGATTGACATCAATTTTGATTGAAATTGTACAGTCCGCACCCTATGGAACCAAGCGCCAGCAGCATAGGTAACCATAGGGAGAAACACAGAGTTATAATAGATTCTTAAATATCTTCTAGAAAGACCCCACTCAGTTCTAGAAACTCTGACAAGAGCGCCGGTAAAATTTCTGATATTAATTCGCAGATTGGATAAATGAGGGAGAAAGTTTAACTTGCTGTCAATAGTTATTCCCAAAAGTTTAATTTCCGTTATTAGAGGTATTTGTCTGTTGTTTATTTTAACTCTTGGTAGTCGACGAACATCCAATTTAGAGCCAAGGATCATAATTTTTGTCTTGGTAGAACTAATTTTTAACTTATTTTCAACTGTCCATTGTTGAAGATCAGATAGAACTTTCTCAGTGGATATTTCAATAGAAGATCTTGAATTTCCACCAACAAGGACTTTCAAATCATCCGCATATGCCATGATCTTCACGTTGTCAAAAGTTCGGGTAATCCAACCTTGCAGGACAAAGTTCCAGAAAACTGGTCCCAAAATGGAGCCTTGAGGACACCCTCGAAAGACCTGACGCAAAATTTGTCTGTAGTTAGATCTGGTGGTGATAAATCTGTTAGAGAAATAGCTCTTAATTAGAAGATAAAGTTGCTGGGAACATTCGGCATGACGTAAACGTTCGAGGGCACTTTCCCACCAAAGGGAATCAAAAGCACCCTCAAAGTCAATAAAGATAGCAAGAGTATACTTGAAACTGGAGTGTTCAACAGAAGAAATGAAGTCTACAAGGGCGTCCTCACAGGACCTTCCAGGAGTGAATCCGTATTGATTAGGCGCAAAGTCTCGGGTTCGAATCCCGCCTCAGGCTTGGATCATGTAAAATGCAAAAACTTTGGGGGTGTATTATGGTCATAGAAGCTGATGCGCCAACAACTTACAAAATAAAAAAAAAATCTACACTACGGGCAGGTAGGTCACAACTACGCATGTACCATGGCCAACCAACCTCAACAGTCACGCACTGAATGTCCAAAGCGAGTTTGAAATCATTCAAAGGAACCTGCGTGCCACAAGCCGACAACAGTGCGCGCGCGCGCACACACACACACACACACACACACACACACACACACACACACACACACACACACACACACACACACACACACACATTACAAGTCTTTAGCCAGTGCTGCCCAAAGTAGTCCACAAGGAGAAAAGATGTACAGTCAAACAGCAGTAGTAATGTCATCCAAAAACGAGGTCTGAGGCAGGAACAAATTCTAGATATAAATCTGTTCTGTTAATCTGGAGTGGTATCAGAAGTCAGTGGTTGGTGGTATCACTGAGCACAGGAAGGATTTAGTTGTAGAGAGTCTTGATAAAGGATCAGCAAGAAAAGTGCAGCATCTGTTAAAACCTTATCATCTTCTTGAAAACCACGATAATTTTGGATATGACATCATCGGTACGACAGACCAGGCAACAGGCTGAATTAGGATGTGTTTTCAGTTTTCTTTCTTGAACTAACATTGGGGTTGAAAGTCTTCCTACGATTAAAAGCCGCTTTGCAGAAGATTTGAAGGGCCTGGAAATTATTAATAGATATGAGTATTTCCTCACATCCAGGAGACAAGTTTGGAGCTGTTGTCTTAAGAGCCAATCTTAAAATCTTAGGTAATCAATCGTAAATGGAGCATTCAAACACGACTTGAGAAGTCTTCCGGTAGCACATATCAACAGGAGACTATATTACAAAGTCTGAATTGGTAAAGTTCTGCGTTAAGAGAACCATATCCAGCTAGAATGTAGGTTAGTATGATCCTTGAGATAGGTTGTCACACGCATTCTCTCAGATATGCCAGACAAGTTCAACTTGCTACCTGGAAGTCTAAAACGCTGATGGAACTGATATTCGGGTGACATTCAAGTCAAGTGGACCCAATTTCGACGAGGTCCGGACGGTCGTGTCTGCCAAATCCTCTGCTTCCACCTTCACGATGGTGGGACTGTTAGTAATCCTGGGTATAACCTCCATGCACAAGCACACGGTGGGTGACCACCAAGGTGTGAACCAACGTAAGCAGGGGTCGAGGTGTGGCGCCCACACAACATGGAGGAATGCCGCCCCTCTGTGTTACCAGGCAGTACTAGGTGGTAGATGACCCTCATCAACTGGTGTAATACCACCACTTGCTTGTTAGAGGTTTCAAGTAGTGGAACCCATGTTTAGTCTCCAGAACTAAGTTCCGGTCAAAACTTTCCCATGCACGATGTTTGATTGTTTGATGACCTTTGAGGTTATGATGAACAAAGTGGCGAGATCCAATCTTACTTACATTTCGAGGGTACAGCTCTAAAACGGTGTTCGCAGGCCGGCCGCTAGTCAGTACACCGGAACGAACCTATTAGTAACTCTCTAGGAGGCTTCCGGATCAGCTAGCGCATACGCTTGCTACCTCTACTCTGCCAGACAGTGACCGGAGAGAGTACGATTAGTGTGTATGCGGGGAGCATTGTCGATACCACGTTATGTCAAGATATGGGTATATTCTTACCATGTGACGCCATATCCAAAAATTTCATTACTTCATACAGCATGTCCCACCCACTTTTTCTTGCTATTGAATACACCATGAATTGTCAAACTAATAGATTAAACATATTTGGAAAAAAAGATCAAACACTTTCTAATTCATTTCACAAATATACGTGGTCTGAATGCTAATCTCAACAATGTCCATTTCCGCTTTCAGTCTGCCAAACCCCATTTACTTTTCTGACAGAAATTCAGTTATCGGTTGCTTCAACTACTGCTCATCTTAGTTGCCCAAACGAATCATACAGTTATTCGTTGTATGATTCCTTTCACCTCAAAGGTGGTACTTTTACATATGTTCGTTCCGATATTCCCTGTCAGAGACTTAGTAATTTGGAATCTCCTCTTTTCGATGTTCCCTGGCTTAAAATCTCTCTACCTCACTGTGTAAAATTCATGTGTTGTCTCTACCGTTTTCCCAACTCCACTAATCACTTGGAGCTCTTGACTTCCTCTCTTTACAATTTGACTTTCTCCAGTCCAACTTTCCTAACAGAAAAGTAATTTTTCTTGGTGATTTTAATGTTCACAACTCCAGTTGGCTTCCGTTTTCTAGTCACACCGACCCAGCTGGTCGAGATGCTGAGGCTTTTGCAATTACTAATGACCAGGCAGAGACAGTTTATTTACCTACAAGAATACCGGACGATCTTGATCATACAGCAAACATGCTTGATCTTTTTCTCACAAACAACCCTTCTAAATACACAGTCAAAGTTAGAGGTCCTTTAGGCACCTTAGATCACAACATGGTGATTGTCTCTTCTCCAATGGAGCTTTTATCTCATGGCTATTCCCAACCTCGTATTGTTTGGCATTATAAGAATGAAAAGTTGCAAGACCTGAGAGATTTCTTTTCTTCTTTTTCTTGGTCGGATTACTGTTTCAAAACTTCTTATGTCAACATTTGCTCAGATCGTGTCAGTGAACTTATTCTTGCAGGAATGGAATCCATTATCCCACACTCCACTTTAAAATCTCGTCCTTTATCTAAACCTTGGTTTTCCAATAAATGCGCTAAGGCTGTTGTTCAAGAGAACAAAGTTGCATATCGTAATTGGCTTGTTTTAATTCTTCAGCTTCATTTTCTGCCTGCAACAAAGATAGCAACAATTGTAAAGCAGTTATTATTTAGTCCAAACTAGAGGTTGAACAGGCTAAGAGTGGAAAACTTCATTCTTGTTCTAATGGTAGTAGAGCATTCTGGTCTCTTGACAAAGCTATTGGCCGCAACTTTTGCTCATCTCTGCTCCAACCGCAGTCCAAACCCCATGGTTCTGTTTTCACTTCAGCCAAGGATAAAGCTGACCTGCTAGAATACCATTTTCTTCTAACTCATGTATTAATGATCATGCTAAAACACCTTCCACCATTCCCAACACGCTCCGTTCAATGCCTCCTGTGGTCTTCCGTCAAAAGGATGTCTGAAGGATTTTGATGAATCTTGATGCTAAGAAAGCTCCAGGTCCCGATGGTATTTGTTCTCAAAACCTGTGCTCCTGAACTTACTACTGTTCTTTGTCGCCTTTTTTCACTTTCTTATTTCAAAGGTGTTTTTCCTTCTTCCTGGAAATTTGCTCATATCCAGCCAGTTTCTAAAAAAGGTGACAAATCCCGCCCCAAATTCAATTATTGTCTGATTACAATTACTGTACTTCTATTCTTTCTAAAGTAATGGAGAAATCAATTAACCGCCAACTCTTAAACTACCTAGAAACCTTCCGTCTTATCAACGATCGCCAGTATGGATTCCGTCAGTGTCGATCCACTAGTAATATTCTGGCTTATGTTACCCATTTATGAACTAATTTAATGGAAAAGTTCGAAGCACAAGCATTGGCTCTAAACGTCTCAAAGTGTTCGATCGTGTTTGTCATAAAGGTCTTCTAAACAAGCTTCCATCGTATGGTTTGCCAACTGTTTTTTGTAATTGGTTATCCAGTTTTCTCTCTGATCGCTCACTGAGGTGATGGTAGATGGTTCTCTGTCTTCTAACTTCTTTACTAATGCCGGTGTCCCCCAAGTTTCAGTTCTTTCCTCCACTCTTTTCCTCTTGTATATTAATGACCTTCTTCTATTGACTGGAAATCCTATCCATAGTTTTGCCGACGATAGCACATTGCATTCCACTTTCCATTTTAAGAAATCTTGCCCTGCTCAATCAGCTTCAAATTGTTGAAAATCTGCTTCAAATTATTTAAATGCCGTTCTTCAGGTAATTCTCCAGTGGGGCAAAGACAACTTAGTTGATTTCAACCCTTCTAAAACTCAGTCTTGGCTTATATCTCGCAAAAAGGATTTTTCTGCTCCTATGCTTGTCTTTGGCGACAATGATTTCTAGGCAAAATGATATATCTCTTTTGGGGACTACCCTGACTTCTAATCTCTCTTGGCACAAGCACATTACAAATATTGCTTCCTCTGCATCTAAAAACTTGGTTTTCTCTTTCGCTCTCGGCGTTACATTTCTTCCAAACAGCTGCTCACTCTGTATAAATCGCAATCCGCCCTGCCATGGAATATTGTTTCCACATCTGGGGTGGTCCCCTCCCCCAAAACCTCTCTCAAGCTTCTTAATTCCATTCAGAAGAGGGAAATTAGGTTAATTAATGATTCATCTGTAACAGAGTCTCTCCACTCGCTGTCTCATTGACGTACCGTTTGGCGCATTATAGCCTTAGATGCTAATGCGCCATAAAACTCTAAAACAAACAAACGTACTGTTTCTGCTGCATGCTTCTTCTTCAGATACTTCCATGGGCACGGTTCTTCTGAATTGGCTTCTATAATTCCCGCTTTCTCTTTCAAAACAGTCCGAACACGTGCCGCCATCAGCCAACATCCATTTACTGTCCAACCTCAAACCCACAGAACCAACTTTTCATCTTCCTTATTTATTCATTCACCGTTTTCTGGAACAACCTTCCTTCATACATATTTCCTGAAAATTACAGTCTATAGAAGTTCAAGTCGAATATCAACAAATATATTTTTCTCAACCTCCAACTCAAGCATGGTACTAAGTACTATAAGTTCTAAAACCTCTCATGTTTGGCTTTACATAAATAAAAAAAGGAGGTAAATAGTGAGGATGAAAACCATTTTTTGGTGGATGATGAAAGTACTGTAGTTATGTCAGGAGCGAATTTTTTTTGTAATGGCTCATTTTAGGTAGAAGTCCATCTATTTTGGCAGGTGTTGATCAACAAATTTCAGCATTGGATTCGTTCAGTTTGGGATCACTCTGAGGGTTAACAACGATTCCCTGAATTTCCGTAGAAATGCCTCTGTGGATCTAAAACCAAACCCTCTAAACACAACAAGCAGGTCAAGTGGTATATTGCCTGCAATTACAGTTTTATGTGCAGTACATCTAAACCATAGACTGGCAGCGTAGGTTGTAATTGTGATTATGGCAGCATTAGAAAATAGATGTAGTGTTCAGTCCCCAGTCTTGTCTGGTAATTCGGAGCAGCAATGCGGTAAAACTCTTAACTGTGACGGACAGGTGTTGAATATGTGCAGTAAAAGAAAAGCGGTCGTCGATGGTGAGTCCTAAAAATTTGGAGCTTCGGTCAAGTGGAAGTAATTTCTTGTCAAGTTTTATAGTTCAAGGAGTACTTTCTTGGCATAGAGTTCTAAATCAGAACTTGAGTTTCCATTCAACAAAATATAACCTCATCTGCATATGCAAGTTGTGGCACATTTTGAAATTCAATCCTCCTAAGCAGCCAATCATCAAGGACCAGGTTCCAAATTAAGGGACGCGAAATTGATTCTTGGTGGCAACCACAGGAGACAGTTCTGCGAATCTCTCTGATTTTAGTGATGACGGTGACAGTGCAATCAGCAAAATATTTTTCCCGCCAATTTATAAAGCTGAAGATAGCAATGATTGGAACGCATAGCTAATGTGATTTTTAAATTTTTAGCTCGATTAGCGACGGACATAGAGGGGGGCAAGAAAATTACTCACATTTTTCTGTCCGCACCGCCATTTTTAATTTTAAAAATATTTTAAGATTATATTTGAAACCTACTCGTTGAACTCTTTCCAAAGGTGTGTAATACGTTATAGGTTGTCGACAACATTTTGTGTCCTCCCCCCCAATTTCTCAGACAAATTTTTGTCAACAATGATCAATAGGGCGTTATGTTGGCCCACATGATGTACAAATCCGTGCAAAATTTCAAGTCAGTAGGTTGAGTGGTTCCTGCGATACAATGCCGTGACAAACGAACGGACGGACAGACAGACAACCGAGTGACATTACAAGGGTCCTTCGTCAGATTAGGGACCCTAAAGAAACATGAATCGCCCTTTATTCTTAGCAAGATTTATAGTGGGCTAAATCTTATTTAATTAATTGAAAAAATATTATTGTAATGCATATTTTTAAAAGAGAATTGTTGGCAGACAAAACTAGACTATACAAAGAGAGGTTGAGAGATACTGTATGCTGCGCAATCTACAGACTTTATTATGCATGGAGGGTTATATTTCGAAAAAGAAATTTTGCAAGGTATAGCTCCAATTAGTGACATCCTGTAGCGGAAGAAATATGAATTATATTCAGCTCTTGCGTGTTGTGCATAAAGAAATGATTTCTTCTGCCTTGTTATTAGGGAATTAATTGTGTGTTGCATGCGTAGTTTAGTGTTGGTTCTATTGTTTGTGCTTGCTTCTTAGCCGCAGGGGGCCCCCTAATAGTACTCTCCGTTCTAATCAACCTGTAACAAGATGTACAGTATAATCAACTCTTGACCCCTCTCTGTTTGGAAAAACATTTTTTCAATTAAAAAATTAATTTCACAATTTTTAGTGCCAAATAGCGGCATTCTGTTTCAATAAAGACAAAAAATAGAATACAATCAGCATGCATGAATTATACAGCCAATTACTATTGGTGAAATAATTTATTATGGTTTTGAAATGGAATCTCTAGAAATCGAAGCAATGTTTATAGTTGCTCCGAAACATTCTTTCGTCTACACGTGAAAATCTTAGTGAGTAGGTTAAACTTCAACTTACAGCCTGTAAAGTATCAGAAGGTTTTGAAGTTTGTTGATGGATATTTCTCATATCTGGCTCTGAACTTAAAGTCTGGAGAATTGTGCCATTGCCAGAAAGTTCAGCGAGATCTGTTATTTTCAAAGGTGAAAATTATTCATATATTTATTCAAAAATTTTTCATATAATTATTCATATATTTTTATTCGTATTATTACGTATGTTTCACCATAGGCTCAATATGAAAATGTACAATATCTGAGGAACTGTGTACAACGGTGCAAACAGGAATTTGGAATGGACATGCAATAAGTTGGCTATGAAAACAAAAATAACTCAATAAAGAGTTTAGAACTAGTCATTTTTGTCAATAAATAGAGTTATTGCCATATTTAGGAGTGAAGTGTGAATTGAACCACGAGCAATTCAAACAGGTCTGTTACTGCACTACTAAGATTTATCACTCGCACTCCATTTTCCGTGAAGTGTTTAAGAAACAAATGACCCTATTAGATTATTCAAGATGAGTGGATGGAGCTGACCTTGTGAAAGTGCTGCTGGGGAGATAGAATTCCATAATTTCTCTGATGAGATGTTTTTCAGCATAATACAATTCATAAGTACAGAAGAAATATGATTTTTGTAGCTGAACTGAATTTTATTACATCTGGGTGTTTTTCATGTTTATATTCAGCTCTGAGCGGTTTCCTCTGTAATTAATTGTAGCCACCAGTGATTTGAAGATTATCAGTCTTCAGGAACGTTTAATGCATTAAGAAATACTCATATTAATTAATATAATCAGTACACCGCAGTTTTCCTTGGTTCGCGGAGGTTTGACTGGATTGTCGTTGACGGCTGAAGGTGCATCAGTCCTCGTGGATTGAGGCTGCAAGTTTCTGATCACAACTGGAAGGAGTACGGTATTCTTTGTGAGTTATACCCTGTTTTCTTTTGTTGTTGTTTTTGTTGTTATTATTTTTGTTGTATTTAGGTGCGCATCAATAAATTAGGCCAAATTGCAGCATATATAATATATCTGTAAATTGCATGTGTTCTGTGGGAGATTTGCTGATTAAAGGAGGAAAAACTTCCAATTTCGGCTAGAAAAATCATTAGCTTAGCCGTAGATCTGCTAAATCAGCCACCTGGTGAAAAAGACCCATGAATATTACTCTCAGCATCTCGTCAAAGATGAATATTGAACAATAACCCACCCCTTCTTAAGATCAACTTACTTAAAAATAATATCGTATAGTCTGCTGAACGCGAGCCTGTTTCTTACAGTTAATTAAAATATATTGCAATATTTTGGTTTTTGCGAATATTCCTATTGAGTACTAATGGTACAGTTTTGCAAATATACAAATCTCTTTCTCAACGTTCAGAAACTCTCATTTATATGGCATAATCACAACAGCGGATATGCGTCAATGATTTCGTGAGGAATACTAAATTCAATGTGAGGCACCACCAGCGGTTAGAAGATCCAATCATCGTGTATCATCCTTTATAGTATCGCGGCTTCTCTACTCTTCACCAGCTAGGAAAATATCAGAACTTTCATGGAAGATGGAGCCTTTTATTATTGTTTTATTTTATTTTATAACTTGGACTCTAGTTATCAAGTCTTAGACCCTTGTAGATAGTGTGGTTATAACAATCATTCTTCTACACTAGTGAAAATAACTCTTTGTTCGAATCCCAACAGTTACGCAAGGAATTTTATGGGTATTTATCTTATGACAACAAAACCCAAACACCTCAGTATGTGCCTTCTTTCACTAGTGACACAGAGAAAGAGAGAGAGAGACCGTGATTCTCACGTGAATAAGTGAATACCTTTAGTATGTAACAAATGTGCCCACGTATCAGGTATCACACTTCCATTCCGAAAAGGGTGACGAAGAGGGTTTGTTTATAAATTCTTAGCTAGATATTAGACGTGCCGAGAGTGTCTGGTGAGGTTTTATCATTCATTTTCCATGATGTGTTGTTCAAGTGTTTCGGACGTGTCTTCAAGTCGGCGTGAAATTTTATGCTGATTGTGAATAAACTCATGGAGAAGCTTCAGGCTTAAAAGAGAGCCCTTGAAGACCCAAGAGGCAAAACAGAGAGGCAGTCGTAAATAATATTTATTTACGAATGCTTAATAATTAAATAATTAAATAATTATTTGTTTAGTTTTTTTTTTTAAATGTTTGCCTCGCTGCTACTTCTCATCCACACCAGATAAAACCAAAATTAGGAATAAGATATACGTAAAAGATTATTGCGGCTTTAAGGCAAAGCCAACCAGGGTCTTGGAGCATTAAATGAAATCACAACGCCAATCCAAACTGCGGTATTCATGGAAAAGCTTCTCGCTTGAATATTAAGGGTACGCAAATTGTGTCCTAGCAAATACTAGACGCTCATTTTGGAGCAACAGTGACCAATATAGAGTGGGGGGGTCCATGACAAAGAAGTATTGTAACACCGAACATATTGTAACGCTAATAATAACAACAAGGCCAAAACCCCTTACTGCCCAACAGATGGATAATGAAGAACATAGCTATAGGATGATAGTCCTAAATTAAATTCATTTTCATTTAAATTCTTGGAAACTAGCAAACGCTTTTTTATCTAAAAAGATCATTTAGAAGGTTTTTTTATAAAGCATAATTACAATTTAGTATCCACAGTTATAGCTCAGTTTAAAAAAAAAAACAAAAAAACTGTAAAATGCAGTCATATCAAAGCATGTATCGACTAAGAGCTGGAATGTAGTAAATTTTCATACAAATATTACAGTACTATTGAAAATAATATTCCAGTTGGTGGATCCGCTCTGATATTTCCAACAGTATTGGCGCTGCACACATGTATACATCTGTGCACGGTGCCATCGCTGATATTTCAAGTAAGAACTATAAATAAATCAATCTTTATTTGCTTTACCATACTAATCCTGCACTATAAAGCCTTCTTCACCCCGGCGATTACGTACGCTTCCCCCGTGAAGGTCTATAGAGCCACAACAGTGGATCAAAATGATCTTGGACACCATACAACGCTGAATTCTCCTGGTCATCACCCGATTAATCACGGATTTACCGTTCGGCCAAAGATTTGGACTTGAAGAACTAAAGATACTGGATCATCAAATGACTTTATATGAAATTCTGTGCGGATTTAATGAATTTATGGAGTTTTGAATTCTTATATATGATAGCGTTGTGCTTGTATGTAGCTCCTATGCTTAGAGTCAATGTGGCTGCCTTCACGATCGCCAATATGGCTGCCAACCCCGTCGGATACATTGTTCACCGCTCCGCGATTTCAGTTAATAACATGTGAATTAAGTGTGCTTCCTCTCAGGCAAAGTACATCAATGAATTTTTAAACTGCGGTATATTCTCTAGGCGAGAAACTTTTGTGTTTGTCTGGGCTTATTAGTTAAATACAAACTTTTTTATCTGTTCCCTTTGTTTGCCACAGTGTCACCAAATAGAGAGTGCGCCCAATTATTTCCGGCCGCCGGGCTTGGATCCAGCAGCTCTTGACTGGGGAGGTGATCCAAAACAGTGTAATTTTGGGAAAAGACTCTGCTCCAGCAATTTCCAAAGATTCAGTGTGGATATAACGAAGAAAACATGACTTTTGTGTTCCTCCCCCCCTCGTCCATAAACATTCTATGAAGGAAGGCGAACTCCACAAATACTGCTCCTACGGGAGAAACAAATATCTTCGTGCTCACGCCCCTGAAAACCTAAAGGAGAAAGTTTTTCTGACCCTCTAGGAGTGTTTTTGTGAATAGCTGTTTGCCCCCCCCCATCTGTTTGTGGGAGACAGACAAAATCTTCTTTAGTGCACAGAAATTCACCAAATTGGGCTACGAACTTGTAACGGGTGTCTTCCTGCACCAAAACTCAAGTCCTACTGAATCAACATCGCACCGACTCGGAAATCCGAACCTACTTCGATTATCCGAAATTATCTCAACATGGAGGGGAAAAAAACCAATAAAACCGAAACCGCGTCGCAGCATACCAACAAGGATGACATTACAGTCATCGAGCATGGCGGAGGGCCGATGGACCCCCGCGCCGGAGCCCCCTGAACAGAATCAGTTCTTGGTTGCTGTGAGGACACAGCAACCAAGGAACCTACCACTAAACGCAAGACCCTCTTCTCAACCCCCACACCTAGTTATCGTAAGACCGACCTCCAAGATGAAACTCACACCAGCGAAGAGGTAAAGAGCATATAGTAAACAATGTTACCGAAGACTTAAGATCGGCAAAAATCAAATCGAACCGCAAATCCGAAATGTGGGTGTTATCATTGAAACCCAGACAAAGGAGGATGCAAACCTGATACTAAACAATCAAAGAATCCACATACTTGGCTTAGAGGCCCTACCACCGAAACGAAAGGGACCCGGTGTAATTATATGCGACTTGGATAAGGACATAACCCCGACTGAGATCCAAACATGGCTGTACATAATAAACCTAAAGCAAGACCATACAGGGAAGGAACCATCAACCATCGTTACTCCGAGATTTCAGACTAAAGCTAGAGCAGGAAACGCCACCAACTGGGTGGAAAAGCTCTCACCAGCGGCCTGGAAGACTATATGCCAGCAAAACAGAGTCTTTATCAACTGGGGCAGCCACCGTTTCAGGGAGTACGTGCCCGTCACAAAATGCTTTTGTTGTTGTAAATTCGAGCATACTACCCACACCTCTGCCCAGACTCAGCCCACCTGCGACCATTGTATGGAGCGGGGCCACGAGCTTAAAAACTGTCCAAATAAGGACAAAGACTCTATATGTGCTAATTGCAAGTCGATAAAAATGGATTGCAAACACCCGATAAGGGACCCCAACTGCCCCTCATACATCAAAGCCAAGAGCATGCACCAAACTAGAACTGATTATGGCGACTGCAACTAAGAAATTCAACACCACAGAGATGAAAATATTCCAGCATAACGCACAGAGGGTCAGGGTCGTGGGTAACCAGCTACGCCTTAAGGCCGACCAAGGGAGAGCCTGATATCTTGCTACTTCAGGAACCATATGCACATTCCAAACAAGTAAGGGGCTACCCACTTGCATATAAATTAATCCGATACTTCTAAAAGTGCTCTAAAATAATTAATAATTAAAGCATTGGTTGAATGGCATCTTAATCTAAGACCATTTGCACATTGTTTCTTTTAATACGGAATATTCATTTTACATCGCAAATTATTGAAATGAAAAGCAGAGCAGTCATTTATCCAGTTATGCTTTTTTTCTGTTCACGCATTATTTTGTGCTAATTAAAATTATTACAACGTTATCTTCAATGCCTGTGCTAATCTTGCTTAGACTTTTATGATGATCAGAAAACGTACTAGAAACTGAAAATGTTGAAAGTAAATCAAATAAAAATAGTTTTTAAATATTTATTGTTCTCTTTTTCATTCAAAATGAAATTTCAAATGCCGTTAGGAATACAATGTAAAGAAAGTGATAATTTATTAAAATATAAGGTTGTGTGGTTACAACAAAATCATCAGTAAGTCTTAAAGTGCTATGTGCTGTTTTCTTCCTTCTTGAAATATAAATGCCTTTGATCTCACATAGTGCTGTGTATACTGGCTCTATACATCGCTGTTGACTCAACTAAAAAGTATCATTGGGAAATCTGTGAATAAATAAATACACGTGTTATTATATCACTAAATTCACAAAAATAAATTTTCTACCTTATAATATATAACATAGTTGAACGAGGGAGCTACGATACGTATATTCTCAAACTTCATCTTCAATCAAACCCGGTTTTAAATCTCTTTTCATCAAATATTTGATTATGTATTGCTGCTTCACCTTCTTACTCTTCGGTGTGTGGTATGTGTTCTCCGATAAATAATTACCAAAATTATTTTATTGGTACTATTACTGTATTATTTCATAAAACTCCAAAGAACGAAACGTATTAGAAACTATAGTATGTAGTACAGTGCGTGTGTTCAAAGTCGAAAAAGCGAAATAAGATATTTGTTCACATTAAACTATAAATTCTGTAAATTTTAATTTTTAGGAAATACGTGTGAAGGCAGCTTGTTCCAAAAAATGAAAGTTGACGGAATGAATGAGGAAGAATAACAAGTTAGTTCTGTAAGTTTGAAGTCGGGCAGTAAAAGGGTGCTGAATGGTTGCGGCACGTGTTTCGTTTGTATTGGATAAAAAGAGGCAGAATAATAAAACCAATTCAGAAGAACAGTGAATATGGGACTATTTATAGAATTCAAAAAAAACGTTTATTAAGTAGTAAGTAGAAGTTTAGAAGAAAAGTAACATCGAGAATGAAAGAGAAAACCCATTTTTTTATACGGAGTGGAAGCAATTTTTGTGATGTTCTTATGCCAAGAGAGAAGGAGTCAGGGTAATCCCTAATAGGGACATGTCATCTTATCTAGAAAGCTGAGTGTCATGGAAAACAAGTATAGGAGTAGAAGGATCCTTTTTTTTTTCGAGATATAAGATAGGACTGAGTTTTGGAAGGATTGAAATTAACTATATTATCATTTCCCCACTGGACTATACCTGAAATTCATCATTTAAGGAATTAGTAGACGGCCTCCGTAGCCGAGTGGGCAGGAGCGGAAGTTCAGTAGCACACGCTCTTTGAATAGACCGGGGTTCAAGCCCCTGACTGCTAAATACGTTCGATCTGCCAACCCGCACTGGACCAGAGTGGCAGATTATAGTCCATTTCCCTCAGCATGAATTGTTGAGGAGGCTTCCATCCTGCAGTTTTAGTCGAGAAATTGAAGCTGGTTGAGCAGGGCAAGGTTTCTTAAACCTGAAGGTCAGATGCAATGTGCTAACATCAGAAAAGGTATAGATACGTCGTTTTCAAGTCAAAGGAAAAAGGTTATTAATATACAGAAGGAAAAGAGCCAGAGAGAAAAATTGAATCGTGAGAACACCAGCATTAGTAATGAAATTAAAAGACAGTGAGTCGTCTGCTATCAACCGCAGTAAGCAATTGGAGAAAAAACAAGATACAAAAAATTGGTAAACCATAAGATGGTAATTTGTTTAAAAGATCTTAATACCAAACAAGTTCAAAGGTACTTGAAATATCAAGAGCAACTCCTTGAGTTTCACCAAACGTTTCCGTTGAATTTGTCCACAGGTGGGTAACATAAGCCATTATATCACCACTGTATCGACACTGAGGGAATCCATATTGGAGATCATTGATCAGACCGAAGGTTTCTAAATAGTTTAGGAGTTAGCGGTTGATGGATTTCGCCATTGTTTAAAAAGAGAGAAAGTAAGCTCAATGGGACGAAAATTGGTTCTGTAGAATATTTTATCCTTTTTTGGAAACTGTTTGGGCATGAGTAGATTCCCAAGTAGAAGAAGGTCACGTGTGAAATAAGAAAGTGTAAAAAGACAGAATAGGAGTAAGCTCGGGACACAAGTTTTGCGAACAAGGGGAGAAGCACCATCAGGACCTGGTGCTTTTTTGACACCAAATTTGTTCGAAATCTTTCTGATATCTTTCCAATGGAAGACCACGGGAGGCATTGAATTGAGAGTACTGGGGGTAATAGCAGGTGATTTATAAGGATCATCAATATGAGATTTAAAAAAAAAAAGTAGGATGCTAGGAGATTGGCTTTATCTTTAGCTGAAATAGAAATAGAACCATTAGGTTTTAACACAGTTGGGAGACAAAATGGGTAAAAGTTGCGGCTAATAGCTCTGGAAGTTGGCCACAATGCTGGACTACAGTTTGAACAAGAAGAAAGTTTTCTGCTCTTATCCTGTTCAAAATCTACTTTAGACTGATTGGTAACTGCATTAGAATAATTGCGAGCATTGGAGTAGCAGAAAATGAGTGCAGTGATCTGAATACAATCCAGTTGCAATATGCAACATTCCTATTTTGAACAACCTTAGCAGATTTATCGAGAAACCAAGGTTTAGATAAAGGACGAGAATTTAGAGAGAAGTGTGGAATGATCGATTTCATCCCTAAAAGAATAATTTCACTGACATGATCTGAGCAAACATTAATATCAGAAGATATAAAACCCTAATCCAACCAAGGAAAGAAGAATAGAAATCTTGTTGAACATCTAATTTTGCATATTTGTAATGCCAAATAACACGAGGCTAGAAATAGTCACGAGAGAACGGCTCCTTTAGTGAAGAGACCATTACCAATTTGTGATTGGAGGTGCCCAGATGACCACGCGCTTCGACGGTATTCTTGAAAGGCTTGTCCTCGAGAGAAAGATCAAAAATATTGGTTACCTCAACTGGTATTCTGGTAGGTAAAAAAAAAAAAATGAAACACTAGGGCAACCCGGAATATGCCTTCATCGTCCCAAGTTTATTTTGTTTGTGCATTGGATGGATTCTCTCCGATTTCCGTGTTGGTGAAAAACCCTACTGACGACAAACCTGAGTTTGTGGGGGAGGAGTAGGGAAATATCGCCATTTTTGCCTGAGACCGACTACTCACCTACGGAGCGTAAAAAAAAGCCCATAAAATCTCTTTGACGGGATTCCAACCCTGGGTTTTACCACCTCGTGTGGGAATGACGGTGAATATACCACTGTGCTATTCAAGCAGGCATTCTAGTAGGCAAATGTACAATCTGTGCAAAGTTATTATTAATAAAAGAATTCTCAATATTTTGAACAGCTAGGTCCGCCGACTAGAAAATGGAAGCCGTTGGCTTTGTGAACATTAAAATCACCAAGGAAACTTACTTCACTGTTATGAAATTTGGACTGAAGAAATCCAAGTTTCAAAGAAAGGAAGTCATTGAGTTCCTAGAACGATAGAAGCATCAGTTATACCAGAATGGGATAGAGAGATTTTAAGCCAGAGAAGATCGATAAGAGGAGATTCTACGTTAATAATAATACTGACAACTGTCCCCTTTGAAGTGCCAGGAATCGTGCAGAGAATAACTAGGATAACTATGATGAGCAGCGGTTGAATCGACCAATAATTGGATTCTTTCAGAAAACTGAATATAGCTTGGCATTTTTAGGACATCACTGAGATTATGAGACCAGATATATTTGTAAAATGACTTTTAGCGCTTGGTGAATACAGGGTGGCTACATATTATTCATCTGATTATGAAGTTCGATTAAAATTTTATTGTAGCAAATACTGTAAAACGGTTTGCTGAATTTAATAAAGCGATTCGAAGAATTCCTTATCGTAATTTCTTATCACATAGCAAACCTGCATACAGGCAATTTCTGTGGCTCGCAGAATGTCAAGTCGGTAGTTAATTTAAACGGCGTTTTGAAGAATCCTTTGAAAAATGGAACTAACTACCTCTTCATCTATCGGGTCTTTTAATTCTGTGACGTTAATAACCTTATTTTCAAACAACGAAATCCCCAGATGTGATCCCTAGGCAGCACGAGGAGGCCATAGAATGGGACTCTCCCGGCCGATCCATCGTTTAGCAATATTTTTTATCATTCAGAAAATCGCCCACATACAAGCTCTCAGCGTTATTGTACCTCATCTTGCTTATGGAATACATGTGGCTGCATACCTTCCAGCTGAGGTGCTATCTAACTGCAACAAAGCATTTCAATATATTTATCATAATAAAATTTTCATCGAGCTTCATAATCAAATCAATAATTATAGACGCTCTCTGTATTGAATGAACTATAGAAATGAATATACTAATGAACTAATTCCATTTATGATATAAACCAGAAACGCTGAATATTTTAATATTTGTTTGTAAAATGAGAGCATTAAAAATTTACCCATCATCAGGATAGACGAAAAGCGATTCAATATCTTGCTTACCAAATGCAGAATAATAAAATTCTGATACAACAAAGTTGAATCTTTATCAATTCGATGATGTTAACGAAGATGCACACAATCCTATTGCACCCTGGGAATAAAGAAAAAAAAAAAGAATGGAATACTCTTAATTAAAGGAACTGTATTAAATAAAATATATACACTAATAAATAACTGCTATACATACGAACCTATAGCTCCTATTACCCCTGTATATTTAATAATTAACCGCTATATACACTAGTAATTAATCCGCGTGTGCGAAGTGCTTGTTTTTACTGTTATTTTTTTATTGTACAAAAACAGATATTTATTAAGTTAGAATATCCACTGTAGTTGAATTCCCACAAACGTCTCATTAAAGGAACACATCTGGAGTGATCAGTGCAGTAGCACAAACAGTTTGGGTGACCGTGGTTCGAGTTCGCGTAACTGCTAATTTAGCAGTTACGCGTGGTGATTAGCGTAATCACCACGCGTAAACAAAATCAGAATGCTGCTGTTGCTGAGTAGGATTGTGGACAGTGAGTACGAATTCTTGGCAGTGCTATTTAATTATTATTATTATTACGAATAAATTATATAAAGTACATAAATTAAATAAATTACATTGTATTGCATTGTATTATGATTAAGCGCATAATGCTCTATTCAGAAAGAAACATTTACGCTGATGAACCAAAACATTATGACCAGCCAGTCGTTATGCAAATTGAAGCAACTGCTTGTGAACTGCGGCGCGTGCGCGGGTCCGAACACGGTATAAAAAAACACCTGATATTGAGCTCCGTTAATCAGTGTTGGCCTTGTTCTTCAGTTGGGAAAGGCAGAGGAGTTAAACGAGTTTGACAAAGACCAAACTGTAATGGACAGACGACTGGGTCAGAGCATATCCTAAGCGGCACGGCTGATGTCGTTTTCAGTCGGTACTAACCACGGTCAGCCGTGGTTAGTACCGACTGAAAGTGGTCCAGGGAGGGAAAACCCACGAACAGTCAGCGAGGTGTTGGACGACCACGGCTCATCGATGCTCGATGTCTGTGAAGGCTCTTCCGGAGTGTTCATGGAAACAGAAGGGCGACTGTGGCGCAACTCGCCGATAACGGGGTAATGTGTCACGGGAGGTGTAGGATATTTTTTTTTGTTGTTTTTTTGTTCCTTGTTCTTTTCTTCGGTCTCCAGGTTCCCCCATACACCGCTGTATCATCTGTACTAGGCAAATTCCAAAGCCTGCTGTGTAAGTGTAATGTAGGTTTGCAAATGTTATGTTATGTTTGTAGTGCGCCTGCACCTGGCGACTTCGCAGTCACTGGAGGCGCTCCAGAAACTATCCAGGACAGGTCTCGCACTGGATTTTCCAGAAAATTCTAGAGAAGTCAAAAAGAAACATTGTTCAGAAGAGGAAACAGTTGGTGAAGGAAGGGGAAAGAGGGGGAATCCTGGAGGATCAGAACGAACCATAAACTTGACAATCTTATTCAGGGTGCGGGCATCGTCAGATTTGTGAAAACCCAGAGACTTGCCTGGTTAGAACATGTTTTGAGAATGGATGACAGCAGAACAACTAAGAGTATAGATGAAATGGAACCCTACCGGTAGGCGGGCAAGAGGAAGACCACAGAAAAGATGGATGGATAGATTCATCAATTAGAAGAGGAATTAAAGTTCATGATAATAAGAAGTTGAAGTTTGACTTCTGGTAGGGCTTACTGGTGGAACGTCATTGAAAAGGCTAAGACCAAACCTGAGTTATAACGCGAGAAAAAAGATAATTCAGCCATAATAAACAGCTGCGGTTCTAGATTAATTCGTGTACCTTAAAGCGATTACAGTTCCAATCTAGAAAAGTGAGATCGGCCGATGGTATTCCCTTAGAGAAAAGTGATCGCAAATGTCACTTTAGATATTAACTCTGCATGTTATACATTAAATGCATGTTCTCATTCATTTCCACTATTCACATAACAAATGTGCATAATTTCAACACACTTTAAATTCAAAAATAATTTAATTTTTTAGCGCAAATTCAAAAATAATTTAATTTTTGCCCACAAAGGTATAATATTAATTTAAATAAAAGCGCACCAAGAGTTCCTCTAAGGATTCTACTATTTACCTGAAGTCCAGGAGGGAGGTAGTAACATACATAAATGTCTAATTCTAGGTTGAGAGCTAGTTCTAATCCTTTACACTCTTTTCCATTGCATGTAATGTTTTTTACTTCACAATCGGTACATGGACCACCACTTTTAGGACATGCTTGCACATTCCCTAAGATACGTGCTATAATCCCAAGGACTCTCCCCAAGACTGAAAAAAAAAAACGGAAATGGCTCATATTTCAATTTACATCAATAAAAAACTTCTGAAAAGAATTAAATTGTTAAGTGATATATTCAAAACAAAAATAAATAAATAACAATTGTTGCTCTAGCTATTTTGCAAACGCAAATTGTATTCTTCAAAAATGTGGAAGATGAATCCTTCCTTGAGTTTTCTTAAATGTGTTTTGTATATTTACGATATTTATTCTAGTTTTTCGTAATGTATATTCTAGTCTCATCATTAGATTGTTAAAAAATATAATATGAATTTTTCAGAATTGTCCGAGAATTTTTCGAAAATAACATTTGCATTAGGTTGTCTTCGTTAACGATCTAGCGATTACTTGAAACCATTTGTTTCAAGTAATCGCTATTTGTAGAGAGCACCCTGATATGGACCCTCCTTGTTTATCATTACGAACATTTCAACTACAGTGTCTCGAATTTAATGCTTGCACACTACTTTTAAATTTAAGAAAATTGTTTTATAAAACTTAAGCAAGATAAAAACTAACTTACACAATTAAACAAAAAAAAAAAAAAAACTGCTCTATTCGTCTATCTGATTAGCTTGTCAAAATATAAATTAATAGATAGTTAAAACTCCCTACAGTAAATTATGGCATCTTCTATACTCTATCCTGATATGAAGGCGGTTTAACATTGCGATTTCAATGTGATTTTTTTAGTTTATTGTGATTTCAATAAACTAAAAATATAAAACAGAATAAGGAAAAGAAAGAAAATTGGCATCAGTGGCTCTAATGCATTATTAGTTTTAGTATCAGCAATGGCCACATGGTGCAAGGAAGCCTTATGCTACACCAGCCAAAAAATAAAAAAATAACAATAAGAAGAAAATTAATTATAATTAATAAGAGAAAAGGAAATAGACAACCTATGCGTTTACCTCCTCCCGTAGGTAATTATCCAGCTGATCTTTAAATTTCCCCAAACTATCAGCCTCTACCACCCATACAGTTAACACTATTCCAGTAATTTATAACTCGCTGGATAAAATAAAACTTCCTGCAATCCCGTCTAAACATTCCCACCCGTAACTTAAAATTATGGGCCCTAGTTCTAGAATCATTTATAACCATGAACATTTTGTCCTTATTCATTTTGCTTATGCCTCTCAGAGCCTTAAACACCTCAATCAAGTCTCCTCTAAGATTTCCTAGTTTCGAACTCTGCAACGCACATATTCGAAGTCTTCCTCATATGGATGCACTTTTCCAATCTCAGCAGTTGAGTAACCCATCTTTGTACCCTTTCAACAAACACAATGTCTTTCATTAGGTGCGGTGTCCATACTTGAGCAGAGTATTCCAAGTGTGGCCTAAGAATAGCCTTATATAATGGGATTATGACTTCCTTATCTCTACTAGCAATTGCTCTATAAATCAACGATAATAAACCATGGGCCTTCCATGCAACCAGTCTACAATGCTCAGAGTAAAACTGATGCGCTTTAAAAGGAATAGCTGACAAAGTAAAGTTGTGCTGCTTCTGAAAGCATGAATCTATAACTGGCAGTGTCTTTCGGCCTGGTGAAGCCAGTTATTTTAGTTTTAATTGTCAGGCTTGTGCCAGTTGAAACACCAGTTAAATCGCTGTTACGCAGCACAAGTGTCCGCACAGAGTCAGTGGAATTATCGTCATTAAATTTTAAATAAACGTTGCTGATAATTGTCTTCGCCTGATGCAATAATTTAACATCTTTAGTGAAAATTTAGTGCCTTTAGTGAAAACCTCAGGGCATTTTACGCATTGCGTGAAATGCCCAGATATTTATTACGTATCAATCATTTCTCTAATTTTTACTAATGCTGTATGTATTAAATTCTCGAATTAATTGGTTAATTAACATTAAAAGATATAAAATTTTTAAAGCCATTCTGGGATTTTTGGTTTCTTTATTTAGAGTGTAACGCAGAGAATTTAGTAGCCAATAGCGTTTAGAAATCAGGAATCTTTTCTCGTTTCATCGACAATTCTAAAATTTCGATTTAGAAGTAGCTTACTTTCTACTTTATTATTTAAACTTTGTTGAATGGTATCTTAATCTGACACCCCTTGCTTATTATTTCTTTTAATACAGAATATTCATTTTACCACGTATATTATTTAAAGAAAAATAGACGTCATTATTTAACAAGTTATGCTTTGCACATTTTTTCTGTTCAAACATTTTTTTTTTTTTTTTTTTAAATAATGTTATGGTAATTGAAGTTAGCGCTACATCTCCTTAAACGTCTATGCAAGATTAGCACAGACTTTTATGACGATCAGAATACGTATCAGAAAGTGAAAATGTTGGAAGTAAACCAAATAAACATATTTTTGAAATATTTATTACTGCATTTAATTCAAAATGAAATTACAAATGTCGTTAGGAATACAGTGGAAGTTAACACAAAATCAGCAGTAAGTCAAAAAGAGGCATGTGCTATTTTCTTCCTTCTTCAAATATAAAAGTATTTGATCTCTTATAGGGCTCTGTAAATTGGCTCCATTTCGCTGTTGGATCAAATACAAAGTATCAGAGGGAAATCTGGAAATAAATAAATACGCATTTTATTATTTCAGCACATTCACAAAAAAATAAAAATTAAAAGAAAGTTTCTATCTAATATTATATTTGACTATGGATCTACGCTACATTTTAACAATTACACAGATAGTAAGAACCTCTTTACGAGGTATGTTAATGCAAATATATTATGGAAATTTGGTTATTATATAAATGTAAGGTATACTCCAAATGGAGAGAGAGAGGTGAGGTTCAGATTTGATAATCTCAAAATTAGTTTTTATTCACCTTCATTGAACATAAAACAATTTTGAATCTCACTTCATCAATAATTTGATTAAGCACCACAGTTGCACGTTCCTACAGTTCTGTGTGCCGCCTTGTTGTTTTAATAAGTGCATTGCACTTAGTCGATGCCAGACATGTGGAATATCGCTTCTTTACTGAAAACGTCAGAGAGAGCTCAACTTCGTCTATACGGTTGAGATCGTGAGCGAATTCTACTCGTTGTGTTTTGTCGTGATGCTTAATTTCCTGGATGATTTGCACTTTGTATGCTTGAATTTTAAATCTCTTGGGAACCACACTGTGCAATGTTGTTCGTGATATTTGCAACTGTTGCCATGCCAGGCTGATAAATTTTGGCTTCTAATAAACACTTCTCTAATTTCCGATACTTTTTATGCAGCTGCTCTAGGGCTACCTGCTCCTTTCTAATGCAGCACAGTGCTGACTTCTTGAAACTGTTTAAAAAGTCTGCCTAGGTGGATGGATCGTTCTTGAATTCTCGTCAAATATCTCTTTACAGTCACTGGAAGTTTGGTGTCTCACAACCACAACAAGCACATTGCTCTCTCCTGAACTGCCGCCATTTTAATATGATGTACTGTGGAAATGCTTGTTGGGATCAAAGTGGCCAACCGCACGAGGTAAAAATAAAACTTATTGAATGGCTTTCATAACAGCAACAAAGCTTGGCAACATATTTATTACAATAAAATTTTAATCGAGCTTCACAATGAAGTCAGTAATTTATAGACGCTCTCTGTATTGGTATTAATGAACTGATTACATTTATGATATAACGCAGAAATCAAGAATATTTTCGTATTAATAAAATGAGAGCATTAAACAATATATCCGTCACCAAGCCAAACGAAAAGCGATTCAATATCTTACTTACCAAATGCAGAATAATGCAATTCTGATGCAACAAAGTTGAATCTTTATCAATTCCAGGATATTAACGAAGATGCACACAATCAGTTCAAATGCACCCTGGAGATAAATAAAAAAAATCGATTTACTCTTAATTAATGGAATTTTATAAAAAAAAAATATACTTCAATTAATAAACGCTATATACTGTAACCTATAACTCCTATTAACTCTATATACTTAACAATTTGTCCCTATATACACTAACCTATGAATCCTACAATCTCTTTATACAATAATAATTAACCCCTGGCTGTGAAGGATTAGTACAAACAGTAGTATTTTTTTTTTTCGTTTTACAATAAGCAGTATTTATTAAGTTAGAATAACAACTTCTGTTGCATTCCCACAAAAGATTCATTATGTGGAACAAATCTGGAGTGGTCAATTTTGTAGCACAAACAGTGTGATTGGAGCGTGGTTCGAGCTCCAGTCTGCTAAATTATGAGTCACATGAGCTGCTAACAATTGTATTATCACTGCTATTAACGACTGTATTCGTGACTTAATGTAAACTCCTGTGATCTGGTGGTAGCATTGTAATAAAAAATATAAATGAACCACAAGATTTCAGATGGAGGTGATTCGAATGCTGCTTTTACTTTCTCAGTGGTATCAATTCAAAAGAGTACTGGTCGGTGCTATTTAATTATTATTATTGTTGCTGTTTTATTATTCTTCCCAAGGTGGTGGTTGTTATGTCTGGTGTTACTGTTGGTCGAGGAACTCTATGACTATCCTACAGGTGTTCAGGATTGCGACATTCTGGAGTTCCTTGTAGGTGTTCAGGATTGCGACATTCTGGAGTTCCTTGTAGGTGTTCGCTGTGAGATCTATTGCTGCTAGACTGTTATGCAGGGTCTTTGGCACCATACCAGTGGTTGACAGGTTGATCGAAATGGTCAGGTTATTATTGTTATTATTATTACTATTTGTTTTATTATTTGTAATACAAATAATGCGCATTATCTGAATTATTTGTGTTACAAGCCACCATCAGAATCTATAAAGTAGTTTTCGGCAATTAAACAATTAGATAAAACACACAGCAATAATTTTTTTTGGTTAAAACATGGAAGGATTTATGTAAAGAAGAATGAATCGTCAAGAGCCATAACAGTTCAAAATATCTGCCGAAAATAAAATAGACTCATTTATTCCGTATAATTGTAATTTTTTGAAACGTAGAGCTAAGCTAAAACTAAGACATAAGGTTATAGTTTTTGAGGACTCACAGATTTTTATTTCGCCTTTAAATTTTTGAATAATCTTAATATTAAAGCTCTTATAGTTGATAAAGGTCAGCTCTTTCTCTTAATTTTAAATATCAGGTTATCCAGAAAACAATTGGATTAACTTCTTGCAATGAAAGAATATATTTCATGTATAGTTTTAATAGATATTAGCATAAAAAACGATGAAATTATTCAATATAACATACATGATTATGACAAGATGTATATGTTGAGAGAGTTTAGGAGAGGTGGAGGTTTTTTTTTGTTGTTTTTTTCTTTCTTGTTCTTTTTTTTTCGTTCTCCAGGTTCCTCTATACACGCTGTATCATCTGTACTAGGCAAATTCCAAAGTCTGCTGTGTAAGTGTAATGTAGGTTTGCAAGTGTTATGTTTGTAGTGTGCCGGCACCTGGCGACATCGCAGTCACTGGAGGCGCTCCAGAAACAATCCAGGACAGGTCTCCCACTGGATTTTCCAAAAAATTCTAGAGAAGTCAAAAAGAAACATTGTTCAGAAGAGGAAATAGTTGATAAAGGAAGGGGAAAGAGGGGGAATCTGGATGATCAGAACGAACCATGAACTTGACAATCTTATTCAGCGTGCGGACATCGTCAGATTTGTGAAAAGCCAGAGACTTGCCTGGTTGGATATGTTTTGAGAATGGATGACAGCAGAACAACTAAGAGTATAATGAAATGGAACCCTACCGGTAGGCGGGCAAGAGGAAGACCATAGAAAAGATGGATGGATGGATTCATCAATTAGAAGAGACCTTAAAGATCGTGATAATAAGAAGCTGGTAGGGCTTACTGGTGGAACGTCATTGAAAAGGCTAAGACCAAACCTGAGTTATAACGCGGGAAAAAAGATAATTCAGCCATAATAAACAGCTGCGGTTCTAGATTAATTCGTGTACCTTAAAGCGATTACAGTTCCAATCTAGAAAAGTGCGATTGGCCGATGGTATGTCACTTTAGATATTAACTTTGCATGTTATACATTAAACGCATGTGCTCATTCATTTCCATTATTCACATGACAAATGTGCATAATTTCAACTCTCTTTAAAATACAACAGCGCAAATTCAAAAATAATTTAATTTCTGCCCATAAAAGTATAATATTAAATTTAAATAAAGCGCACCAAGAGTTCCTCTAAGGATTCTACTATTTACCTGAAGTCCAGGAGGGAGGTAGTAACATATATAAATGTCTAATTCTAGGTTGCCAATTAGATTTAATCCTTCACACTCTTTTCCATTGCATGTAATGTTTTTTACTTCACAATCGGTACATGGACCACCACTTTTAGGACATGCTTGCACAGTCCCTAAGATACGTAATATAATCCCAAGGACTCTCCCCAGGACTGAAAAAAAAAAAACGAAAATGGCTCATATTTCAATTTACATCAATAAAAAATTTCTGAAAAGAATTAAATTGTGAAATAATAAATTGTTAAGTGATATATTCAAAACAAAAATAAATAAATAACAATTGCTGCTCTAGCTATTTTGCAAACGCAAATTGTATTCTTCAAAAATGTGGAAGATGAATCCTTTCTTGAGTTTTCTTAAATGTGTTTAGTATATTTTCGTGACTCACAATGCTGTCGATATTTATTCTAGTTTATTCCTAATGTATATTCTAGTCTCATCATTAGATTCACATCCAAAATATAATGTGAATTTTTCAGAATTGTCCGAGAAGTTTTCGAAAATAACAGTTGCATTAGGTTGTCTTCGTTAACGATCTAGCGATTACTTTATTTGCTTTCTTTATGGGCATTTTACGCCATGCGTGAATTGCCCAGATATTTATTACGTATCAATCATTTCTCTAATTTTTACTAATGCTGTAGCAGAACTTCTCGTATTAATTGGTATAGATGAGGTTTCACTGATCATATAATTATGAATTTAGTGCTATTTTTTTCCAAATCTTCTTAGCAGATACAAAAGCTCTTCTAACTATATTGTCTTGCTTAGCAAACACAATCTAATTTCATCCCTCCCATAGAAGCTAACGGTGACTCACTTTGCTGTCGAATTAAAGAGTAAGAAAGAAAAAAAAAACTATTCATCATATGCAATTTTCTTTATGGATAAAAAAATAAAATTTCTTACTTCCAACAAGTCGGACGCAGTGCACTTCTCCGGGTTTCACTTCGCATGGAGGAGCTTCAGGGTTGCACTCTGGATTCGCGGGACAAGGTTCATGGGAACATTCTTTAACACTCAATGGATCACTAGCTAATAAGAATAAAAAAAGAAGCAAAATTAGTAAGAATGAATATTGTGACTGATATATACTGTACATATAGTTTTTATTTTTAATTTTTATTATAGAATTAAAGGTTCTATAGTCCTAAATATTATAGGACCAATAGTACTTAGTATCGTGCTTGGGTTGGTGGGTGAGAAGATGAAAGCAGATATTTGTTGACATTGGACTTGAACTTCTGTAGACTGTAATTTTGAGGAAATACGTATGAAGGAAGGTTATTCCAGAAACCGGCACCTCAATGAATAAATGAGGAAGATGAAAAGTTGGTTCTGTGAGTTTGAAGTTGGACAGTAAATGGATGGTGGCTGTTGCGGCACGTGTTCGGACTGTTTTGAAAGAGAGAACGGGAATTATAGAAGCCAATTCAGAAGAATAGTGCCCATGGAAATATCTGTAGAAGAGGCATGCAGCTGAAACAGTACATCTATGAGACAGAGAGTGGAAAGATTCTGTTAGAGGTGAATCATTAATTAACCTAACTGCCCTCTTCTGAATGGAATCAAGAAGCTTCACAGAGGTTTTGGGAGCACCACCCCAGATGTGGGAACAATATTCAATGGCAGGGCGGATTTGCGATTTGTGTAGAGTGAACAGCTGTTTGGAAGTAAAGTAACGCCGAGGGCGAAAGAGAAAACCAAGTTTTTTATATCCAGACGAAGCGATACATGTATTTGTAATGTACTTGTACCAAAAGAGATGAGAAGTCAGTGTAATCTCCAAAAGAGATATTTCATTTTGCCTAGAAATCGAAGTGTCACTAAAGATAAGCATAGGAGCAGAAGAATCCTTTTTGCGTGATATAAAACAAGACTGAGTTTTGAAGGATTGAAATCAACTAAGTTGTCTTTGCCTCACTGGAGAATTACCTGGAGATCGGCATTTAAGGACTTGGTAGCAGTTATTCGAGAATTTGAAGTTGATTGAGTAGGGCAAGTTTTCTCAAAACGAAAAGTGGAAGGCAATGTGCTATCATCGGCAAAACTATAGATAGGATTTCCAGTCAATGGAAGAAGGCCCTTAATATACAAGCGGAAAAGAGTGGTGGAAAGAACTGTACCTTGGCGGTCACCGTCATTATAGGAGAAGTGAGAAGACAGAGAGCCATCTACCATAACTCTCAGTGAGCGATCACAGAGAAAACTGGATAACCAATTACAAAAAACGGATGGGAAAGCATAAGATGAAAGTTTGTTTAGAAGACCTTTATGCCAAACACGATCGAAAGCCTTTGAGATATCAACAGAAACTACTTGCGTTTAACCGAATCTTTCCATTGAATTAGTCCATAAATGGGTAACATAAGCCAGAATGTCACTAGTGAATCGACACTACTGTAATCCATACTGGCGATCGTTGATCAGACGAAAGGTTTCCAGCTAGGTTTAAGAGTTGGTGGTTAACGAATTTCTCCATTACTTTAGAAAGAGTAGAAGTAATTGTAATGAGATGATAATTGGATGGAAGGGATTTTTACCCTTTTTAGGAACACTGCTGGATATGATCAAATTTTCAAGAAGAGGGAAAAACACCTCTGGAATAAGAAAGTGAAAAAAGCCGGCAAAGAAGAGGAATAAGTTCAGGAGCAGATTTTGAGAAAAAATGGAGAAACACTATCGGGACCTGGAGCTTTCTTAGCATCAAGATTCGTCAAAATCCTTCTGACATCCCTTTGACGGAAGACCACAGGAGGCACTGAATGGAGCATGTTGGGAATGGAGGGAGGTGTTTTACCAAAATGATTAATACATCAATTGGAAGAAAAATGGGATGCTAGTAGGCCAGATTTATCCTTGGCTGAAGTGACAACAAAACCATCTGGTTTGGACAGAGGTGGGAGCAGAGATGGGCAAACGTTGCTGCCAATAGCTTTGGCAAGAGACCAGAATGCTTGGCTACAATTAGGGCAAGAAGCAAGTTTTCTACTCTTAGATGGTTCAAATTCTAGTTTGGACTGATTAATAACTGCTTTACAATTGTTGCGGCTTTGGTGTAGGAAGAAAATTAAACTGAAGAATTAGATACAAGCCAATTACGATATGCAACATTCTTCTCTTGAACAGCCTTAGCACATTTATTGAAAAACCAATGTTTAGATAAAGGACGAGATTTTAAAGAGGAGTGTGGGATAAAGGATTCCATTCCTGCAAGAATAATTTCGCTGACACGATGAGCAAACGTTGACATCAGAAGTTTTGAAACAGTAATCCGACCAAAGAAAATAAGAAAAGAAATCTCGCAGGTCATCCCATTTTCATTCTTGTAATGCCAACCAATACTAGGTTGGGAATAGCCATGAGATAAAGGCTCTATTGGAGAAGAGACAATCATCAAATTGTGATCTGAAGTGCCTAAAGGACCTCTCACTTCTACCGTGTACTTCGAAGGGTTGTTTATGAGAAAAAGATCAAGGATGTTGGCTGTATGATTAGGATTGTCCGGTATTCTTGTAAGTAAATGAAAAATCTGTGCAAGGTTATTAGTAATTGCAAAAGCCTCAGCATCGCAACAAGTTGGGTCGGTGTGACTAGAAAACGGAAGCCGGCTGGAGTTGTGAACATTAAAATCACCAAGGAAAATTACCTCTCTCTTAGGAAAGTTGGATTGGAGAGAGTCAAGTTGCAAAGAGAGGAAGTCAAAGAGCTCCTTGTGATTAGTAAAGTTGGGAGGACAGTAAAGACAACAGATAAATTTGACACAATGAGATAGAGAGATTTTAAGCCAGAGAAGATCGAAGAGAGGAGATTCCAAATTACCAAGTTTCTGACAGGGAATATCCAAACGGACATATGCACAAGTACCACCTTTGAGGCGAAAGGAATCATACAGCGAATAATTAGGGCAACTGAGATGAGCAGTAGTTTAATCAACTGATAACTGAGATTCTGTCAGAAAAATTAGATGGGGTTTGGAAGAGTGCCACTGGAAATGGATATCGTTCAGATTAGAATTGAGAACACGTATATTTGGGAAATGAATTAGAAAGTGTTTGGGAGGTTTAGATATTTTCGCAGATAAGCTTGCTCTATTAGTTTTACAATTCATGGTGTATTCAATAGTAGGAAAAAGTGAGTGGGACATGCTGTATGAATTAATGAATCTTTTCGATATGGCGTACACATGGTAAGAATATACCCAGATCCTTGACATAACGTAGCCACGACCATGTCCCCCTTCACACACACACTACTCGGACTCCCTCCATTCACTATCTGGCAGAGTAGAGGTAGCAAGATTATACACTAGCTGATCCGGAAGCCTCCTAGAGAGTTACCAATAGGTTCGGTCCAGTGTACTAACTAGCGGCCGACCTGCGAACACCGTTTTAGAGCTGTACCCTCGAAATGTAAGGAATAATGGATCTTACCACGATGTTCATCATAACCTCAAAAGTCATCAATCATACTGCATGATGGAAGAGATGTGGAAGGGTTGACCAGAACTTAGCTCCAGAGACTAAACATGGGTTCCACCACTTCAAGCCTCCAATAAGCAAAATGGTGGCATTGCACCGGTTGATGAAAGTCATCTACCACCTAGAAATATACAGATAACCAATTTCAAAAAAAACAGTTGAAAAGCCATAAGATGGATGCTTGTTTATAATACAATTATGCCAAACAAGATCGAAAACCTTTCAGATGTCAAGAGCAACTGATTGTATTTCACCCAACTGTTCCGTTGAATTTGTCCATTAATGGGTTGCGTAAGTCAGAACATCATTAGTGGATCGACACTGACGGAATCCACACTGGCGATTATTGATCAGACTGAAGGTTTCTAGGTAGTTTAAGAGTTGGCGGTTAATTTATTTCTCCATTATTTAACAAGATTATAGAAGTAATTGCAATGGGACAATAATTGGATGGGAGGGATTTGTCACCCTTTTTAGGAACAGCCTGGGTGTGAGCAAATTTCCAAGCAGAAGGAAAAACACCTTTGTAATGAGAAAGTTAAATAAAAGGCGGCAAAGAACAGGAAGAAGTTCAGGAGGGCAGCTTAGCATCAAGATTAGTCAAAATCCTTCTGACATGCTTTTGACGGAATACCACAGGAGTCATTGAACGGAGAGTGCTGAGAATGGTGGGAGGTGTTTTACCAAGATCATTAATACATAAGTTGGAAGAAAATGGGAGGCTAACAGGTGAGCTTTATCCTTGGCTGAAGTGACAATAGAACCATTTGGTTTTGACAGAAGAGAGTAGAGGTGGGAGCAGAGCCTGGCAAAAGTTGCGTTTAATAGCTTTGGCAACAGACCTTAAGCTCGGCTACCGTTAGGGCACAAAGCAGGTTTTCTACTTTTAGCCCTTTCAAAATGTTTTAACAAAGCACAATCAATTCATGAATAATTAATTCAGATTTCGCCCTGAAAAAAAACGGTACTCAGCTTAATAGTAATGTGAAAAGAGGAATGGAACTAAACTACAAATATTTACCTGCACATTGATATATCAAAACGAAGAATCCCGTCACAAGAGCTAAGCCAACGAGTCCCTTCATGGTTGATGGTTGAAATAACTTCGATCCAGAGAGATTACTAACGATTCGCAAGAGCTACCTGGACTGTGTTTCACTAAGATTCAGCTGTCTTTTTAAAGCAATGAGAATGATACAGCAGCCAATGAAACTTTACCACACACACGCTGTTTGAAACGAGTACGAATTATATATTCATGAGATCCATTCTCATGACTCATTCTCTTACATTCACGTATATTATCTGGCAGGATATTGCTTATTTCGCCTTGGAACGCATTGACAATTATTATTTTATTAATTTGGTGTGTAATAAATTTTAATTATAAACAAGAACGTTATGGGTATGTATGGTGCTCTGGATGGTACTTATCTGAAACATCAGTAAAAGCACTGCGTACAAAAGAATATGCATCTATCAAGCAATGCAGCAATAATACCATACATCATTTTCAATATTATATTAAAATGTCTAAAAGCATGATTTATTTTGTTAAATTTCATTCTGTTTTTTATTTCATGGGAACACAAAACTGTCTTGTTTTTAAATGAGGTATTTTCTTCACTTAATATTCTCTGCCTCATGCTCCTCGCAGGCGGTGGTCAATGGCATAGTTTCTGCGGTCTATTTCTCAGGATTGAATTTCACACCAACACGGAGATTACAGCTCCTTTTTGCTGGTCATTTGCGCATCGGATAGGGGATTACGATCCCTTTGCTATTGTCTCGAGTTAGAACCTTAATCTGCTAGTCCTTATTTTATTTTTACTATTATTATTATTATTTTTTTTTTTAATGTGGAGAGTTTAAAATCAAATTCTCCCGTGTACCTTTCCCCACCAATATCCTCTAACCGGTTATAATGTATTTTATGTTTTCGTTTCCATATACTGTGAATTACGAGCCATTAAACCTTTTGGTGTTTAATAGAGGCCGGGTGAACAAAACAGCCTACATTTCATTGGAGCAACTCCCAAAAGTACAAACGTGCTGGTTGACAGACACCACGCGAGTTTCTGAGTTTCAATGTGGATGGGCCACTGATTGTGAAAATTCTACAAATATATGATAAAACCTTTCTTTTTATCATTGACTGCTCTCATTAACCTTCGTTTGATATTTTTTATTGGGTTTAGCAAATTATAAAAAAAAAAAGCTATGCGACTATCTCAGTTACAACGGTGGATGCTAATTAGTAAAAGTTAACAATTTTCTAGTATATAAAATATTTAATATTGTGAGATGTATTTTATGTGAGATAAAAATAAATTGAACCAAAATGACTGTCCACGGTAGGTATAAATTAAAAGGAATAATAATATTAAATTTTAACAGCGGCCAGGTGAAATTATTCTCATTGTTTTTATTTGAGCTATTAAATTTAGCGTATGAATTTGTTTGAACATCACTTAAAATTTTAAGAAACTCTTATCTCCTACTCCACAATCACTAAGTGCACAATTCCTGAGTACCAAACACAAGTTGTAGTTTATCTGTTCTGATGGTGCACAAAAACAATAATGACCAAAAGCCGCCAACGTCAACCGTGAAAAGACAGAAAATACCTGGAAAAGAGGGAGGAAGTGTCCTGATACACTTCACGATCAACAGAAAACAGCGATAACTAAGCTGAAGGATTACTTCCAGAAAAAAAAAAAAAGAAAAGAAAAAACAGCGGCTCTCTACCAGGCCATAAGGAAGATAGACAAGCGGCATATCCACTCAATATATGCATGGAGTCCCCGCCTGCCCAGATGGCATAAACGAGGCTAGAAAGTTTGGGAAAAAAGACACTCCATGGCATCCACTGCAATTACCTCCATCAAGATCACATAGATAAAATGGCTTCCAATACATGACTCATGAGCCGAATGCCCTTGCCAAATACTGAAAGATTCATGTTCGCCCTCCAGGACCAGGTAATCAACACCAGTAACTATAGAAAATGCATTGCCAAAGAGCATTGAGTGTCAGGTGAAACAGTTAGACGATGCTACCTCTCCTCAGAAACGATCCAACAAATCACGGCAGGATTCAAGATGATCACCCAAAAATTCGTACAGTCGTAGACACGAAGTAGCCAGGATAATGCATCAGATGCTAGAGAGGAAATAGCAGTTGCTCAAATAAAGTATAAGTTATTACAAGCACGAGCCCAAACCTACAAGCTCTAGGACCGCACCATACGAACGGACATGACCATCCCTCACAAGAGACTGGATATAACCCTTGTCCACAAGAAGGAAAAGGCTACCTGTCTAATTGACAGAGCAGTGCCGAACACTGGCAACCTGCAGAAAACCCACGAGGAAAAGATTTGACATTTTATATACTTGCACTCAATCGCATACGAAGTAATCACTAAGACCTTTAAACAGAAACGGAGGTCATCAAGTTCCAAATACCGTTAAGGTCTTTGAAGCACCCACAAAGGACTACAATAAAAATTAACATAAAGATTGTTTTAGTACCATACAAAAGCCCATAATTCTGTAAAAAGGTAAAGTGCAGCCATTATCAACCCACTGCAGGATGCAAGACTCCTCAATAATTCATGCTGAGGGAAATGGACCATAATCTGCCACGCTGGTCCAGTGCGGGTTGGCAGATCGACCGTATTTAGCAGTCAGGGGCTTGAACCCCAGTCTACTCAAAGAGCGTGTACTACTGCACTCCCGCTCCTGACCACTCAGCTACAGATTGTCTCCTGCCGCTAGCATAAGGTCTTGGGCAGGACCCATAGCTCGAAGACATGATGACAGATGGACTAAGAAAATAACAGAATGGTACTCAAGAGGAGCTAGTAGAAAACCTGGAAGATAACGACGGAGATGGACAGATGAAAGTCATGAGTTTGTGGATAGTAAATGGATGGCCATTGCACAAAACGAAGGAACTGGAAAGTTGCTGGAGAGGCCTTCATCCTTCATCCTTAAATGATGATGATGACATTTAAGAGTCATCGGCTGGCGTTAAAACCTTTTAATTTTCAGATATTAACAAAATTCATGGATAATAATATAACAATGTTTTTATTTTATTAATAACAATTACATATCGGTTACTGAAAATATTGGTGTGATAAATGACTAAAGTAGGATATGTAATTTTTAAATTGAAGAGATTTTAGTTTGCGATTAAATACCATCTACAGTTTTTCCATTACGTGGAATATATATCGAAAGTTTTGATGACATGTCTAAGTTGAAGAGTGGTTTCATAAATGTGCAGGATTATTTTCCAGCCTCAGAGATTAATTTTAAAGAAAAAAAAAAAATACATTCAATCTGAAAACACCATGTGACTTGAAACCAGATGCGTTTTCGAATTAACGCATTTCCCAGTTTCCGAAAGTTTTTTTTTTTTATATCTTAAAGCCTTATTATTTCTTTTTTCTAAATTTCTTACATTCCAACGATATGCTGTATGTCCACATAATCTCATTTGTTACGTGAGAAAATTTCCTTGATCACATGTTCATGTTTTCCACTATCCTGAAAAAAATACCGCAATTTTCAGAGGTTTAAAATGTTTCCTCTAATATAGAGGTAAGATGAAGCTTCGTGCAAAATTTCATTAAATTTGGTCCAGTAGAAGATAAATTATTGTTGCCATCATAGACCAGAACAAGACCAGAAAATTACAGAAAAAAGGCTTGGTTTGAACACGGGACAAAAAGGTTATGGTAAATTTTTTTAACGAATAGAAAAGAGGGATCGTTAAGAGAATTCTTGCGATTGGTGGAGAGTCCTGTGGGAGAAGTTTCAAACGACGGAGATAACGTTGAAGGTCGTGAGTATGGAAAAAAGAGAAGTGGCTGAAAGAGTGATCGTGGAGGAAGAGTAAAGAAGTGGAAGGAGAGGGGAAGGACCGTTGTAGCAAGATGAAGAAGATAATAAGAAAAAATGGGGGGGATGAAAGAAAGGGGCAGTGAAGCGTAGAGGACGCGAGAACATGCGGATTGAAGGTGATTATGTTTTTTGGAAGTTTGGAAGGGTGGGAAACATGTGCCTCGAAAGATTAAGGTTAAGATAAACTTGCAATAAAAGGAACAACGCCTTGTCCGGCATCGGAGGGCAGTTACGGGTGATTGGCTTTCTTAGAAAAGTGAGCCAAGATGGGAAAGAAAACCTTGTCCGGCATCGGAAGGCAGTGAAAACGGAAGAGTGGGAAACATGCGCATTGAAAGTTGTGCAGATATGTGAGCCAAGAAAAGAAAGAAAGCCTTCTCTTGCATAGGCAGTGATAGGATGATCGGCGACCCGGGCAACATAATCGCAAGCTGTACCTCCAACGTTTTTGTCATGTAAGAGCCTACACTTGTGTCTAGGGTCCGGCCCGTTCAGAAATGGCCAATTGTACAGATATGTGAGCTAAGAAAACAAAGAAAGCCTGTTAGCCACTAAGGAAAGCAGAGTGCACAAGAAATGGAAGGCAGTCATCGGGTGATCAGCGAGCCCAGAAACGAAATCTCAAGCTGTACCCCCGATGTTTTGTCGTGTAAGAGATTACACGTGTGCCTAGGGTTCGGCCAGTTGAGAAATGGCAGATATGTGAGCCAAGAGGTCCGGAAAATTATTTGAAACAGATTCAGGAGAAAGCAGATGAAGGAAACCAAAAAGGAAACCTTAGAGGAGAGCCTGGAGAGCCTAAGATGAAAGCCTGAAACCTTCCTGGTGAAGAGGAGAAGGAGATAGCAGTAGGTGAGGGATATATATGAAGTATATTCTAAGTTAACAAGGACGGTTAGTAAAATATTAGGGTAATTAATGAAAGGGGATAGTACTAGAAAGTAAGTGAAAGATAAATTATCTCTGAGGTAGATATACTAACAGAGTTTATTACGTTAAAAAAATATTCGTGTGTGAGGAGAATGGAGGTAAAAGAGTTTAAGAAAGATTCTGAATATGGTGCAAATGATAGATTATTAAGTTAGGTGAGCAAAGCAGTGTTTTAAATATGGTGTTTTAATAGATGAAATTGATATACAAATAGCTATAATGTGGTAGAAAGGAAGCAACGGGTTGAAATAAAGATTCTGAATATGTTTTAAATCATATATAATTAAGGGATATGGGCAATGCTGAATACAGTGTTTTAAGTTATGGAAATTTGTGTACAAGTAGTTTAGCTGAAAGATTAGTAACAAGTAGGGAATTTAGGTTACTGAAGATTGGTCTACAAGTATATTGTACCTGTGTGGTTAGAACAAAGAGCTGAATGATGAACGTAGCAGTTTCTATTATTACTATATGAAACAGTATTGTATCCAGGAGTAAATAAAATGGGTACATTGAACGTATAACCGTTAGGAATTAATTAGGAAATAAGACCAGAAGAATCAATCAGGTTTTTTATATAATTGTCAAATCAGATTAACTAATGAACGGAAGCTGTAATAAGAATAATAAATGCACGGTATCTCTGAGTCAACAACTTTGTATATTTTGATCATATGCTATCTAGTTCAGTTGTGTATTATGTTGTATATATGTATGTAATAAATTTCATATTTTGTTTTCACTTTGAGCCTTGTTCTGCTAAATAACACTCCTTTTCTTGCCTAGTTAAGAATTTGCTCTACAACAATTTGGTGAGATAATGCCGGAAATTGATTAAGGAAAACCAAAGCAAATTACCGTCATGATCCTGAGAATCGTTTTTAGTGTATTATAATCAGGTGGCAAAAAGTGCGGCCTTGAGAGGTGTGAGGACACCTAAGAAAATCTAAATAAGTTTAACCAAGGAAAGGAAAAATAATAACAAGGAAAAAATAAACTAAGAAATAAATAAATAAAAAGAATTTAAATTCCCTTCACCCGCCCCCCACACACACACTCCTATCCCTAATTTAGAAATCAGCGAAGTCGCAGTGATGAATCTATGTCGTAAGCTGCCACTAGAAGACATGCGATTGGCAGCTCACTATATTAGCAAAGACAAGCGACAAAATTTTGGAATTGCGATTATACCTAAAAACAATATTCTCTCTCTGTCTAGGATGTGCAACTTTAATAGTTCAACATTATTTAGTGATATCCAAATTTAGGTAATTTCCTTTCATCTTAGGCCATTGAATGTCTCATTTAATAACTGGGTCAAACAGAATCACCAAATTAAAAAAAAATAATAATAATAATGTATGATCGTTCATATATACAATATTTTAAAAAGTTTTGGGAGACTGGTCTCATTGAAAGTAGGTGCTTTCGATTAATTATGCAAATGTTATGGCTTAAAATGGTCAGTAGTCGGTGTAAATTGAAATTCTTTTCAGATGTACTCGTTGTGAAAGAAAACTGACATTTTCCAAGCGGGTGACAATTAGCGAAGCCACGGAACTATCACGAATGATATACGATGGAAGGATCTTCTAACTGTTCAGGGTGTCTCTCATTGTGTTTAGTATTCATTACACGAAATCATTGACGAATATCGGCTGTTAATATCATATAAATGTGTATTTATGAACGTTGAGAAAGACTTGTATATTTGCAAAATCCTTATTATTATTCAAAGACCAAACTCATTTGCCCACCTTATGACAGGGAGTGAATCAGTCGGCTGATTTCACCAGTTTGTAGGCGATATGAAATGATTTCGACACAGTAAGATTGATACAGATCAATCTAAGAGAGAGAGAGAAAGGCGGGGAGGCGAGAAATGGGAGAGAGATAGAGTGAAAGAGAGATTGATACAGAAAATAGAGAGAGAGAGAGAGAGAGAGAGAGAGAGAGAGAGAGAGAGAGAGAGAGAGAGACCAAGAGAGAGAGAGAGAAAAGCAGAGGAATAGGAAAATATGACAGATAGAAGAAGAGTAAGAGAAAAGGGGAAATTTTAAAGTGCAATTTACAGTGTAATGCGAGTATTGCTTATCTGTATTATTTACTTTAAGATCCTTGTAGAATCTTAAAGGCGCCGTAGTTATAGGGAACAGCTTAATCCGTATGGTTTATGACTTCCATCAATTTATTTTTCTCTGGTTTTCCGAAATGATTTGTGTTTGTTTGAATTAAAGCCGATTTATAATTTTTATCATTCCTTAAAAAAGTACATTAGAAGTATGAGAATAGGCGCTGTTAGATCCCATTGTTCACATCTTATGTAATATTTCAAGCTCTTCAGGCCTGTGCTTAACGGCTCCTCGGAACCCCAACAACGTTGGAGCCTGTTAAGCAATGACTCCAACGTTGTTGGGCTGCCCTTTATTGAATAAATTATTTGTGCCGATTTTAGGGGGTTGATTTGGAGGTTGAAAGTATTGAGGTAGTCAGCCATGTCCTGCAATTGATTTGCTGAGTGGTTTCGGCTGCCGAGTTGGATGGCGATATCCTAGTAAGGAGCTTGACATCGTCATCATATGTGATCCAATTGCACTTGTTGGTTACAAACGGCACCATGTTTGCTGAGAAAAGAACGCCAGACAGCCCCCCTTTGAGGTACACTGGCAGTTACGTGACAGGTGAAGGTCTTTGTTACGATCATTAGCAAAAGGGTCCTCTTGGATGGGAGAGATTCTAGGAACCAGAGAACATCGCCGCGAAAATTGAAGTAATTTTCTAAGAGATGTAGGAGATTTGGTATATAGATGACATCAAATGCCGAATGGATGTCAAAATATATAACTGACAATTCCTGTCTTTCTTCGATGGCTTCTAAGATGTGCAGTGTGGTTGTTGCAAGGTTGTTATAGTTGACCTTCCTGATATCCCATAGTGTATTTGCTGAGGACTGTCACAGAGAATTTGATGGGTGACAGACAGTAGCAGTGCTTTCTCCAGAATTTTTAGCAATACAGAGGTACAAGCGATGGGCCTATGTTGGCTTGGGAGCGTTGATTTTTGGTGCTTAGGAAGAGGCCGGACAGAGTACTTGTTCCACTGTGGTGGAAAGAAATGAACTTCGAGGCATCTGTTATATAGGTGGAGGAGTGAATCGATGATGAAGACTCTTAAGCATTTGATGATGAACTGGGGGATGCCATTGTCACAGATGGTTGCTGTGAGAGGGAGAGTATTATTGGCCTGCATCAGTTGTTGCTTGGAAATTCGGACCGTAGCGAGACCATCAGTGGGATAAGAGTGGTTGAAGAGTAGCAGGTTGGATAAAGCTGGAGGTTGCTTAGAAAATCTGGAACGTAGTCGAGCCAGGCAACTGGGTCGATGTTACTGAAAGAACTAGCCTTTATTCTGTAGAATGGTTCTCTTCCCCCTTTTAGGGTTCTTTCGAGGTGCTTCTTAATTGCAACTGATTTGTTTCTGTTTAATTCGGCCCTGGCTTTGGAGAATGAAATGCAGTCTTGGACATTTGGCGTATAGTGATGTTTGTAGTGGAAACTTTTGTTGAGCTGGGGAATCCACCACGCTCTGGAGCGCGGAGTGATGGTGATTCTCTAGGTAGCAGTGTGAAGGGCGATGGTATTGATCCATTTGGTCATTAGATCGATTGCGAGGCTCACTTCACATCCATCTAAGATGTTCTATGTGACTGTGGATGCAGGTTCAATGCAGAGCGCTGGATTCAGAAATTTTGGAGTGGTGACCTTTCGCAGAAATTTGGTTTGGGGGTATTGAAATATTTTTTGGGTAGAAGAGCTGTAAATGTGATTGGTTGGTGGTCTGATTGAAACATGTCGGCTGTGGTTTCTTCAAGTTGACAATAGCGCCGTAGAATAGACTATGTCCAGCACGTTTTGGTCTCTCATTGGCCGGTAGTTAACTTGGAAGATTTGGATTGATTGGAGAGATTCTGTGAGCCGACATTTGATGTGTTGGGTAGATCGCGGCAGATTGAAGTCTCCACATACGATGTGAGTGGCTGCTGGGTGCAGTTTATTTATTAACCAGTTAGTGGCTTCGTCGATGGCATCATAGTTGGCGTTGGAGGAAGCTACAGGGATGCGACGTCTATAGTGGTATATTGATGTTCCAGAGTTATCATTAAAGCTTCCACATCTTGAGAGATGCTTGAGACAGTGTGTACGATGGAGAACTTTGCCGTATCAAAGATTATATCAACTCCACTCCCTCTGCGGTTATCGCGAGAGGCAGCCAGTACATGAAAGCCTGCGGGAATGGAGTAGTTTATATCTGTCTGGTTCGTTTCTAACCACGTTTCAGCGAGGCACAAGATGTCTAAGGAGATTCAGAGTAGAATCTCTTCCAGTGCATTTAGTTTGTTTCGTAAAGACCTGATGTTCTGGAACATTATTCGGATTGTAGGAGAGGTTGTTATGCTTATCCTCCCGGGAGGGAGCCTTGATTCCCGGCTGCCAACAAGTAGAGGCTCTCGGTGCTGAGAGTTCAGGACAGGGAACAAGGATGAGGCGAACTTAGATTCCCTCGCGTTGGAGGACGGTATTAGCAACCTTGGGCGGAGTTTGTTTAAGTATGTTAGTGTCGGAAAGTTCTGGTGCTGGCATCCTTTCTGGCAAGCAATTATAATCGCCAAATCCGCTGTGACTGCGGTGGGAGTACTTCTGTCGGGTCTGAGTAGTCGCTTTAGGTTTCGAGGTTGATTGATAGTGAACAAACGGCTTGATCCTAGTTCCGACAGGCCAAATGCTTTTCTCTGAGTGCAGGTTTCTTGTCTGGTATCGCCGTTTAGTGAAGCTGCTACAGATTGGGCAGCGCTGTTATTGGGCTAATCATCCGTCTGAGTTTGAAATGTGTCGACTGAGCTAGATTGGGCATCGACGTGGCTTGATGAGGTTGTCGGTATATTTTCTTGACTGCGTTGGGAAGTCAGCGATGGGTTTAGGTCATTGTCAGGGATTGAAGTCCGGAGGGAACTCTGATTTTATCGCGGTGCATATTAGAGCTTGACCTTTGACGATTTAGCCACTATTGCTCGCCTCGGTGGCCAGGATTTCCGCGTGTGACTTATCCCGGGGGGACTCTGAAAATTGAGCATCATGTGTGTTTGTTAAAGCTGTACAGCCATGTTGGGGTGATGCTGTTGTATCAGTAGACTTGCACATCGTACTTTACAGTGTGTGAGAGTTGACTTGCAGGCTGGCGTTGATTGTGTGACTTGTTAGGCAACTGGCCGCCGTAGCCTAGTGGTCAGGCGCGCGGGTGCATAAGTACACGTGCCTTGAGTGACCGGGGTTCAAGCCTGTGACTGCTGAATACGGTGCTGTTTCTTGTATTCTGTATATCTTGTAAACTCCTCTGACCGTTTGGTCGTCCCGGAGTATAAACAGAAAATTTATTTATTTAGTTATTTTCTCTATGAGATCTTCCACTATTTCTTTGATTTTGCTGTCAATGATTTGCTTTAAGGATGACTTTAGGTATTGAATGGTAATTTCTGGTTTGGTTTGGCACCCTTCGGATCTCCGCACAGGTGTGCTTTGACTGTTTTCAGATATTGGCATAATATTAGCTGTGTGAGGGGTTGTTGAAGAGGCATCGATACTTGCATCCGATGCGGACAGGTTCAGGTGGTCTGGTGTTCGTCTGTAGGGGGCGTCGGTATGAGGCGTTATATCTGTAACGGTGGTGTCAATCTCGTAGGTATTATTGTTCATATTTTCTTGCAGACTGGCATAAATTCTTATGCCAGTCTGCAAATTTACGACTTCCGTAAATTCTGCCTCGCTGGGAGTTATCTACTTACCGCTTTAGACTGTGCGTAGTGAGTTCTGTGAATTATTGTTGGAAAATTTTGGGTTGTACTTGTGTCCTGATGAGCGTATCTTCTTGCAGCACGATCCCTTGAATTTCAGCCTGGCTGTCATGGAAAGTTTCTTCCAGCTGGTTGAGGATGGGCCCGAACATCCGGGACAGAAGCGGTTATCACAGCTGTTGCAGCGGATGACGTCACCAGTCAAATGATATCAGTGGGCACACTTTTGTGTCGAGTTGAGAGGTTTTCCATTTCTACTCATATTTGGGAGGAAAGCAGTGGGGCTATTCAATAGACGGGTGTTTGCGTAGTCTACGTGGATGTCTTGCTGTGAGTTGGCTTCAGGCTAGGGGTTGCGAACTTTTCGCACAGTTGAATAGTACGGCAAGCAGAATCAGCGGGAGGCTGAGCGATAACAAAGGGCGCACTTCAGCTTAATGCTGGGATCGGAAGGTAAGCTTTTGAGCAGCCGGGCTATAGCTAGTGAACAAAGGCAGAATGCAACGTGCTCTAGCATTTCGTATTCATTTGCAATGATACGAATAGGGCAAAACAGTAAATACTATTTGCCTGATTCAGGTGGTAGGATGAAAGCTTTGTCAGTGGATCGGTCGCTCGATAAGGATATTGATTGTGTACTTCATCCATAGGTTAAGCATTAAAGCCACTGTAATTAGCATTAAACTGCGGAGCACAGAAACTACTGACCGACTCACACAGATGCACGCGCGCTACCGCATTTATTATTAGGCTGTTAATCGAATTTTATTTCAACTGTTTCGCATTATACCCTGGGTGTCCTGAGATATCACCAGCATTTAACGTTAAAAGCTGGTGATACGATTACTAAGAGTTAAGTTTCTCACATACTCTTCATTTTGTTTTATAGCTTGTTAGTTATAATTAGTTAAAATTAGTAAATATGTTTTCTCTGTAATGCACTACATTTTTCCTTAATTTTCTTTACCAGTTATGTGAAGGTGGATTCGCTTCACAGGCCGAATAAATTTTGTAACAGACATTTCACACGATAAAACAAGGCTAAATTTATTCTTTATATCTGTAATAATTTTCAACTTTTAGTTTAACTTTTGAGGAGGAAAATTTGAAAGTTAAATCATTGGTGCTTATTTTGATATTTTTATTATTAAATGTTTACTTTACTTTTATTTAAATAATAGATTCATCTAGCAAAGATGTGCATCACAGGATATTGTGACTGATTGGAGAAATGTCACTGACAATTTGCTTGTGAGTTACGGCCTTATACCTTGTACTTACTCGCTGTCGCATGTAGGGAGAACTATCTCTGGCTGTTGGTGATTATTGACAGTGTTCTAAATGTAGGTAGTGCGACGACCTGAAATTAGAAATGGGTGTACTGTTAGGTGAGATTACATCTCCGAAAACCTGAGTAGATGCCCTAGAAAAATTCGAATTGCAAGCTCGATAGAGATTCCAGTGCCTAATCCTTTACCGAGCCATGCTCTCCCCATTCCTGCCCCAGGAGTGAATGTTTCAGTATAGAACGCTCTTACTGCACAGGAGGTAGTTTTCTGGAGGATCCAATTGTAAGGAAAATGCATTCTGTAATAAAGACAGCCGGAACAGAACCACTGTATGTCTGAAAAGTCCAAAAATAGATGATATGACTAATTAGTTTTAAGGATAATAAAGGGTGTTTGGTAATTCATGTGGATACTAAAAATTTATACCATAAACGAAGTGATGACGTGGTTAGGAAATTAAATATCCTTATGGAAAAATGTTATCAGAAGGGACAAAATATTATTTTGCCTGCAAATCTGACACACAAGATAGAATGCAATTTATGGTGAGAGCCTTGTGGATTAACTCTAGATTTTACGAAGTGCAAGGCTTATTGGAGGAAGTCTCTCTCAGTGTGGCCTGCTGTAGTTAGAAGAAATTTTGTTTTGTAAAGACGGCATTCGTTTGAGCACAGGTAATGCAAGAGTTTTTTTTTTAGTGTCACTGAGAAAGTATATATCTAAGGTTTGCACATAGGAACATGAATCCAGGAGTTAATTACAAGCTGTGGGAGGAGGGAGGGCTAAAATAGCCCAGGACGAAGAGGACTTACCGGTTTAAATTTAGTCAGCCCTGAAACTTTCCATGCAGTGTAAGCAAGCAACTGGGAAATCACATGGGGACTGTCTTGTCTGTGATATTCAGGTCCTTCAGGAGTGGGCAAAAGGATGTTATTGTCATTTTGAAAAAAAATGATGCTGACAGCCCAGCACTTTTTCCAAAACATTTAGAATATTGTATTCAGGTTTGGAGGATAATTTTGAAGAAAGGCAGAACTTTTAAAATGGGTTCACAGAAGGACAACTGAATATGTGAGGGTTGCTAATTGATCTTTATATGAAGAACGGCTTAGAAAGTGCGAGATGCAAAGCCTGGATAGCTTAGAGTGGGCCTGATAGAGGTGTATAAGGCATGAAGGAAAACAGTAAAGTGAATGAGGGCAGTATACTATCACCGGAAAAATCGAAAAAAAAAAAAAAAAAACCCATGTTCTTTGCTTTTTTGAATACAAAAGAAACAAATTCAAAAATTTGTGGTGTAACAGAAGGCTGGATCTTATGAGGTTCACCTTCGGTAGCCTGCCATAAATCATACAAATATGAACTGCCTGCAATAGTGGTAGAGTTAATAGAATGGTGAATATCAAAGCGAAATTACACACGCACTTTCCTCTGACGGGGAAGGTATGGGTGACAGAATTTATTTTTTTCTGATGCATAGAAAAATACTCGCTTTCTTGCATCACTTAGTGATTATAATACTAATACCAATACTAAAACTCCAATCTATTTTTTTCTGTTGTTTTATACACCTCAGAGTGAAGTGAAGTAGTATGGGGTTGATTGTTCAAAAGGACTTTAAACGGTTGTTTTCTGTTACTTTAAACTAGCAAAATATACGGCAGCTCATAATTATATTAGTCTCCTCTACTTTAAACCTTAAACAGCCAAACCCAACGGTATAGGTACACTTTTTTTGCTAGGTTTACACTTATTTAAACTATTTGCTATTCTTCCCATAAGTTCTACAGGAAACACTGCCATGCCAGTAAATGAGTGAGTCGAATTTTGAATTCCAAGTAGAAGCATCCGCTTTTTTAATTGTTATTTATGAGTAAGACGTGACACAGATGTTCGTTAAGTTCTCTTGTATATGCAAGCTATTATGATAGGAATATTTCGGAATAACGACAAATCCTAAACGCGTCATAGCTATAGAGAACAGCTTGATCCCTATGGTTTTACTTACTTACTTTACCCCTATGGTATTACTTCTCTCAATAATCCATGTAAATATTCTATTCTTTTCTTCCCCTATTTGCCGAAAAGATTTGTTTTTTTTGTGTAAATCAAAGCCAAACTATATTTTAAAATCAATTTTATAGACTCATGATAGAGGTATTTTGTGTATATGTTTACGAAAGAATAGAAACGAAGAATAGAATGAGTTCATGAGACAATTTCACGAATCAATAGAACAAGCAAGGTTGGTATGCATGTGTGGATGTTTCACCTCCTCCCAAGCTGAATTTAAATCGGTGATGCAGTACTGTTTCATTCGCATTTTAATCTCTACTAACCTCGCTTACCCAGACTTCCCACTGATTGCATTCCTATTCAAAATTCGTCAATATACCAATATGCTTCTCCTGTGTCTATTAGCATTCTGATGTATTTAGTTGTTTAAGAAAAAAGAATTAAAAGATACAATAGTTAAAAAGTAACATGATCGTTTATTCCTATAATTAATCTTGTCGCTTCTCTATATGCCTTTTTTAACAGATCCTCATCCCTCATAAGATGTTCCGAAACTCGTATATTGAAGATTTGGCTTAAACGTTATTAAGAAGAAAGAAAAAAGAAGAAAGAACTGTAAGCAAGATTGATCTCATGATCAGCTTTCTGATTGGGTGAGCTAACCTCTTCTACATCAGAATGTAATGAATGGTGTAAACTAGCCAAACAAAAATCGATTTTTACGTGAGGGAAAGACAGAAGCACAAAGCCACACTGTTCCTGTTATTCTGCATTTAAAGATTAAAAGAAAATTTATCATGTTATACGAGAAATGGAACCACTGACCACAGAATAAAACATTTGTTTACTGTACAGCGAAATAAGCTAAATGAAAGCAGGACTAATGGAGGCTTGACCAAAAAGGACTTTAACGTGTTGATGAATCAGTGTTTTGGAGCAGCTATATTCGCTGTTTCGATAGCTTGTGGTTTTGCATGAATTCAATAATAAATCGTGCAGCGAATATTATTACCAAGCTGTATACTGAATGTTTCGTATCTTTGGTTTTGTTGAAACAGGATGCGGCTAATTGGCTCTACAAGTTAGGAATTTATAATTTTATTTGAATATGCGTTTTAACCCACAGCTGAGTCCAAATTCTACTGCAGCTGCTCTGTAAAACGTTACCTAATACATATCATTCTCTTAGTTTCACTATTTCTGTAAACAGATAACAGTTTGTCCAATACAGAGAAAACATCATATGTATTTACGTATTTTTTCCAGAAATATGGACAGAATAAGATTATTACAAGTGCTATCAATTATTCTCAGTTCATGGCTAAAAACAGCGTGCAAGCAAACGCAAATTTTGATTAAAGTTTGGAACTCAAAGTGGCGTTTTTAAGCTTTTCTTATTTAAATACTTTTAATTTTTACTTTTCCAATTTTTTTCCCTTGGGTTCTTTTTACTTGGAGTGCCTTTAAGTATTATTTCTTTTTAAATTTTTATCAGTTGCTCTCCTCTAACGACGATTGGCTTGTTCCATCTGTCTATATTCATATAACATGGGTATACTGTATTAAATACTTTTTTCTATAACGTTATTTTATATGTTTCGTTGTACTATGATTTCATTGAGGAATATGAAGGATCTTACCTCAGTTAAACTTCGTTTAGAGGCAAGGTTTAGGTATAGGAACGCTTTTAATTAATATATTATAATCATATACTGTATATGTATAATTTTAGTCAGTAGGTGCTCTAGACTAATATTTTTATATTGTTATAGTCCATGTTTAGTCCAGTTGTTTTGGACTTAGTGATAAACCATTTTTTTTTTGTTGGTACCTAGATTTGGACAGCTTGTGTGCAGGAATTTCTAAAGCATCCACTGGTTTAGTACTAATAACTGGAACTTATTATTCATAATACGATTTATTCACATATTTAATTTTCTAGCATTTTCTTGATCCATTTGCCAGCGCTAAGTCTAACGTAGCGCAAGTCTGTTCCCGCAAAAGTCTGGCCTCCTACCACCTGTGGATGCAGAATTTTATGTATAAAATATACAGACAGGTAGTATAACAGGCCCTGGCTCCTTGTTGACTAAGCTTAGGTATTAGCAGATTCCCTGGTGTTTGCTGCTCCTTGGTAGTTATATTGCCTGAAACAACACAAACAAACACACCTTCGCCTACTACCCAAACATTTACTAAACTACACATTCTGGCCTAAAATACAGATTATTCTGTACCCCGCACAGAGATATAAGATGGAGTTAGACGTACGTCTTTGACCCATCCAAATCAAACAACACATACCTGTATATCAGTGGCGTAGCTACCATGTAGGCAGGCAAGGCAATTGCCTCTGGGCCCGGCGTCTTTGGCTGTCTCCTGTTTTAGCATTTTTCATTATTTAAGTAGGGGCCAGAACATGTTCTTTGCCTCCGGGCCAAAAAAGGTTAGCTACGCTACTGCTGTATATGCATAAATGCATGATCATGATCTTTGTATTCACATGATACGGTCACCGCCCAGCAAAATGGGATAATCAACTAGAGAACACAAGCAATTGATGGACATTTTACACATAGGCATATAAGTTATTTCTTGAGTGATTATATAACAAATTTTTTCTCATATAATTTAACCAGTGGGCAAACATTTTCTTTATTTGTTTATTATGTTATGCGCCCCCAGCCAAACTATGATAACTCGGCAGTGTAATGCGTTTTTACTCAACTGATAAAGGCCAATCACTAAAGTATACTGGCCAATTAGCCTAGCTGGCAGCCAGCAAAGTTGCCACTAGTAGCGGTGTGTTTCCTGGACTACACTTCAACGAATCCTCCTCTTATGAGCCCTCAAAATTAAACTTCCGGTCAAGGAGTTATCTATACTTACAGCCACTCATCGCCAATGATACCTAAATCTAAACGTCGTAATTGAACAAGTTGCAAATGAGAAAAATGGCTGTCTTTTCGGATGAATCACGTTTCCTGCAATGCCGTAAGGATGGTAGACGGATGATACGAGAAGGATTGACTCTAAAGTTCTGATCCAACGGAAACAAACAGGTGTTGGCAGTATTTTGGTTTGGGAGGGAGATGTTTTCCTAGGAATCTCTTGGTGCCTTCCTTCCCATAGATTACACCCCTAGAATGATAATAACAACTATCTATTGCGGCTGACCAGGTAATCCCCTTCATGGTGATTGTGTTCGTGAATAACACAGGTGTTCTGCAACAGGATAGTGCCTCCTAACCCCTTAGCTGCCAAATTTGCCGGATATAAATCCCAAAGAACATCTGTCGTATTACGTAAATCAACAGCTCAGAAGTTTTCATCTCCTCCACCATAGATTATCTCAGATTTACTGATACAATCCTGGTGACATGGTTCAACATTCCTCCTGCAACGTTTAGAGTCATTATACAGTCGATGCCCTATCGTGTGGCGGCGGTACTGGCTGAACAGGAGGAGGACATACCCAGCTATTAGAGAGGTGGTCATAATATTTTGACTGTAGATTGTATGTTCCTAGTGTTTATCTCAATGTACCCGTTTTTGATAGATATATATTAAAGGGGGAGTTATAGAAAATTTAGGTAAGTTAGAAGAATCTTTGTTCTTATTTAAACACCGGAATGTAAATAAATCTACTGACAAGACAATTGATACGATGGTTACCCACGTGAAAATGGACCATTATGTGTTATCTTCGATATAAAAAGTAGACTATATTTTTATCACATGCAAGGAATTAAGTTTTCGAGAGCAGCTATATCATGTTTGCGGCTACAAATATCAGTCAAAGAAATCTTTCAGACTGAATTAAGCGAAATAAATTTAATAGAAATTTGATTCAGATGTTTATTTCAGTCGAATGATTTTCTTAACTAAAGAAATTTTTCTTATCTTATTTCTTATATCAGAGGATAAAATAAACGTCTATTATATTAAAAGTGAGTGGCAAAAGATTTCATGATTTACCATCCTTCTTTTTACTGATTTCAGCGTCAATTTTACTTCTATTACGCAAAATTAGTCTTTCTTTATAAAATTTAATTATTTTTTCGGAAAATAGACGAATATTGAGCCGAATTTAATTAAATTTCAATTTGAATATAGTCGGAAAGATTACTTTGACTAATATTTTTAGTTAGGAGGATGACAGAGGTACTGTACCTCCTCAACCGGTTCATCTTCGAAATGAAAGCTTAGTCTATTTTCAGTCTGGAAGATAAAATATACACTAACCAGCAAGGAGGGAGCTCTAATCTCCTTGCTGCTTTGAAATTCAAAGGTGAAAAATAGACCGCAGGAAATGTGCAATGACCACCACCTGCAAGGACGATGAGGAAAAAATAGATAAGGAGGCGAAAATACTTTATTTAAAAATGAGACAGTTTTGTTTTCACAGCAAATAAAACACAGAAATAAATTCAACAAAACAAAATAATGCTTCTAGACATATTAACATAATACCGAAAATCATATATATTATTATTATTATTGCTTCATTTATCTTCATACTTTGTATGCAGTGCTATTACTGTTGTTTCAGATGTGCACCATCGAGAGAAGAATACATAAATAGAATGTCATTTTTCACAATTTATTACACCCGAATTAATAATATAAGAATTGTCAATGCATTGCACCAGCGCAATAAGCAATATCCATGCTGCTAATATATATGAATATGAGAGAATGAGTCAGGAGACGATCTCATGAATACGCAATTCGTACGCATGCAACTCAAACAGCGAGTGTGGTGAAAAAGTTTCATTGGCTGCTGTATCATTCTCATTGCTTTAAAAACAGGCTGGAACCTAGTAAAACAAAGTCCGAGTAGCTCTTGAGAATCGTTGTTAATCTCTCTCTGGATCGAAGTTCTTTCAACCATCAAATATGAAGGGACTCATTGGCTTAACTATTCTGACGGGATTCTTTGCTCTGATCTATCAATGCGCAGGTAACCATTTGGAGTTTAGTGCCGTTTCTTCTTTCATATTATTTATTATTAAGTTGAGTACCGTGTTTTCAGGTTTAAATGTGAATTCCTTTTTATGAATTAATTGTCCTTTTTCATAATATCAGCCACAATGTTCATTGTTACTAATTTACGTATTTTTTTTTTTTATATTAGCTAGTGAACCAGATTTCACTGTTTCATCATGTTCGCATCCACCTTGCCCCACGAATCCAAAGTGCGACCCTACTTTTCCTCAATGCGAAGTGAAACCCGGAGAAGTGCACTGCATCCATGTTGTTGGAAGTAAGAAATTTGTTTTTTTATCCATAAAGAAAATTTAAGGATGAATCTTTTTGTTAATTTCTTTCTTACTCTATCTATACTTCGTGGCAGAATCGTGAGTCAACGTAAGCGTCTATGGTTAGCTCGATCGTGTCGCTACGCAAGACAATATACTTGGAAGAGTTTTGTATCTGCTGAGACGATTTGGAATAAACAGTACCATATAAATAAATATTTGATCAGGTAAAACCTTATCTACAACAAATCATACCAAACATTTTGGATACAGCATGAGTAAAAATTATAGAAATGATCGATGCGTAATAAGCTTCTGAGCATTTTAAGAATGGCAACGTGTTTAAAGTTTTCACTAAAGATACTAAATTATGGCATCAGGCGAAGCAAATTATCAACAACGCTTATTTAAAACTTAGTATCGATAATCCCACTGACTGTGCTATCAGAACAGTGCCAGTGGGATTATTAACATACTCAAATACAAGCGACTTAACTGGTTTTTCAGCTAGGAGTGTGTTGAGAATTAAAGCTGAAGTGACGTCCACTGGTCAACTGGCTTCACCTCATCGAAAGCCACTGCCAGCTATAGTTAAGCATTCGCGCTTGCAGAATCACCACAGTTTTACTTTGTCAGCTTTCGATTAAAAATGCATCGGTTTTATAGAAGGAACAAAATTCCTAATGCGCTCAAACTGTTGAAGGAAGCCAATGATGAGGACCAACTACCGAATTTCGAAATTGGAACAAAGTGAATAAATAAAATAGACTCATCATTATGCCCCATCACTTCGGAAGACCACAAGGCCAATAATGGTCAGGGAATCCTTGCATTTCGAACATTAGACAAACCATACATCGCCGAACCGATAGACTCGAAAAAGCAATGGATCTAATAAATGTTGACCTTTTTGCAGAATACAATCGTTCGGTTTGCAAAATATCTAGAGCAACAATTTTTATTTATTTATTTTTTTGTTTTGAATATGTCAGTTAACAATTTATTATTTCCCGATTTAAATCTAAAACTTTTCAGAAATATTTTATTGATGTAAATTGAAATATGAGCCATTTTCTTTCTTTTTCAGTCGTGGAGAGACTACTTGGAATTATAGGAAGTATCTTAGGGACTGTGCAAGCATGTCCTAAAAGTGGTGGTCCATGCACCGATTGCGAAGTAAAAAACATTACATGCAATGGAAAAGAGTGTGAAGGATTAGAACTAGTTCTCAACCTAGAATTAGACATTTATATATGTTACGATCTCCCTCCTGGACTTCAGGTAAATAGCGGAATCCTTAGAGGCACTCTTAGTGCGCTTTATTTTTATTTCATATTATACGTTTGTGGGTAAAACTTAAATTATTGTTGAATTCGCGCGATTACATTTAAAGAGATTTGAAATTATGCGCATTTGTCATGTGAGTAATGCAAATGAACGAGCATATGCACTTAATGTATAACATGCAAAGTTAATGTCTAAAGTGACATTTGTGGTGACTGTTCTCTACTCTAAGGGAATACCATCGGCCGATCGCTCTTTTCTAGATTGGAACTCTGTTCGCTTTAAGGAACACGAAATATTCTAGAACCTTACCTCAGCTATTTATTTCAATATATTCATTAAGCGCAAAACTGGTTTTACATCTATAAAAATAACATTTCTCACTCGAATTGAGTGCAATCAGTAAAGACCTTCTTCCGCACGAATGAAAGAAAATGTACCGCAGACCATTTTTCTGACTTTAGTCCAATTACAAAGTACCTCTTTGTACTTGATAATTCACGGTACGAAACGTTTGGTGAGGGATTATTTTCTAGTGTAAGAGGGACTTATTTAATTACATTTCTGAATCGAACTTCATTTTGTTCTATCTGTCAAGCCTTCTCTTAGTCAAGTCATTCCAAATATTTTTACCATTAATAGAAGGGTGACTATCTAAGATTTGATGAGGAGGTCTAATTGCCTAAATTTCGTTTTTTTAAAGCTGTGTTAATTTATAATCATGTAGCCAACTCTGCAAATGAATAAGATCCTACTGTAAATCATTAGTCATATTTGGTAAGTTATTTTTTTTCCAACTGTTTATAAGATTATATCATCTGCATAATTTTTATAAAAGATTTCTTAATTACTTGAAATATGTCATTGATATAGATATTAAATGTTACTGGCCCTGCCTTGAGGTACTCTCTTTATATTATATGATTTTCCTCTTATATTTTCTTACTTCAACTTTTATTATTCTTTTGGTTAAATAACATGCTGAAAGTAGATTGATTCTTCCCCTAATACCATATTTCAGTAATTTTTGTTGCAATATTGAGATTTCAATTAAGTGATATGCTTTGGTCAAATCTATAAATAAAATCATTATGAAATTATTATTTAAATGTAAGTTAAAAGAATCCACTAAGTTCTCTAATAAGATCTGTGTGCTCTTCCTTATTTCTTCCTTGTCCTTAACCTGTTATTTATGATATTCCATTTCTCCTTTTGAATAATTGGCTTATCCATAAAATATTGATTGTAATAAATGTTTTTTTAAACATTTCTGTCAGTTTATTTCCAAGTTTTTTTATAATTGTGTTAATATTAGGCAGTATAAGAAATGTCCATCGTTAATTGTTTAAAACCGCAGACTATTTGAGTATCACATTATCTGATTCATTACTAAGTATATTAATATTAAAATCTCCTACAAGTATAGTTTTATAAACCTGTATATCATCCAATTGCCAAATTGTGTTTTCTAATTCTGTTAGGAAATTGTTTACATATTCGATGGTGGATTATATAAAGCACAAATCATGAATATATTATTAGGATCTTTTCCTAATAATTTCAAACAGCAGTTTCCACAAGACTGAGTTAAGTGGTATACCTGTACTTTTTTTTATTTATAATACTAGGCGGTTCAAGCCAGCTTTTCTGGCATCCCCGACACTAATCAAAATGCTGTACAGATATTTACAGACTTACAGCACTAATTCACGCCCCATTACAAGATATTGAAGTTCTGTACTTTATGTTCCCGCACAAGTATAAGACATTGAAGATCTGCATTTCATATAAAACGAATTTGGAATCCCTGCTATGGAAAGTAGCTAGTGGGAAATTGCCGTCTATGCATACAATTCTAAGAATTGTATGCACAGTTCCAGTCTAAGAAAGTAAAGTCTTTTTAATAAATGAAAAATTACCCGGAAAGCTGAATTCACACCATGGAAGTATTCTCCAAAGTAAATTGCAGTCAGACCATGGAAGTATTCTCATCAGTAAATTGCAGTCAGAAGATGAACATAATCTATTGCAAATCTTCATAATCGTTGAAACATGTTTGGTTAGAGGTTGACGTTTCCAATCGACACGTCCAGTACACCGAATTAAGAGACCAATCAGTGATGAAATGCAAAATCTGAATCACCTCTCCTCGTCAAGTACTCATACTTGAAATACCACTCAGGGAAGCACCTGTCCTCGTCTTGAAAGAGCACTCAGTGATGAAATGTGGGCTTACTAGGGATTTTGTCTGGACTATTTGTACTAGTCTTCTTTGAACCATTAGTGATTATTTAGCAGCTGCTATAGCTCGTTCCAGCAGTATCAGGAAGCGCACCACACAATCGGCAGCAAAAGGAAGCGCACCACACAGTCGGCAGCAAAAGGAAGCGCACCACACAGTCGGCAGCAAAAGGAACCGCCTTGCTGTAATATAATGATCGACAAATGAAACAGCTAACCTTAGGACATCGTGTTGTAGGAACTGGTACACCTTGGAATTACAATTTCAGTATGATTTACCCGGAGGATCAACTCATGCAGCAAGGATCATTCAAGAACATGTTATAGGAGCTTTTTCACGGCATGGTTGAAGTTGTTTTCAATATGATGTTGCATGGTTCACGTTTTAAGGAAGAAATAATCACCTACTACTGAAGATGATGTTGGTTTTCACCTCCATAAAGGATACGATAGAAGATGTGAGTTTTACACAAGTGTCACCTGTGATTAAATCACCCCTTCCGGTTTGAGTGCAGCAGATGACAGAAACATTCTACATGGATCGGTTTGAGTCACGAAAAACCTGAACGTGCTACATCCTATACGGCCATAAAGCAAAATAACCTGGTTTTGGCGCATTATAGCCTTAGTTGCTAATGCAACAATAAAATCTAAACCAACCAGCCTTAAAGCATGCTCTGTAATAAATTATAATTCCTCCACCTCTCCTAAACTCTCTCACCATATACACTTTGTCATAATCATGTATGTTATATTGAGAAATTCCATCAAATTTTTTATGCTAACCTCTATTAAAACTATACTTGAAATATATTCTTTCATTACATATACATATATATATTGTAACACGTTAAATCAATTGTTTTCTTGCTGACCTCATATTTAAATTTAACAGAAAGAGCTGATCTTAACCAACTATAAGAGTTTTAATATTAGGATTATTCAAAAATGTAAAGGTGGATTAAAGATCTGTGATTCCTCAAAAATATACCTCATGTCTTAGTTTTTGCTTAGTTATACGTTTCAAAATATTACAATTATACGGAATAAAAGCGTATATTTTATATTCTGCAGATATTTTGAACTCAAAATTCTTATGGCTCTTGACGATTCATTCTTCTTTACATAAATCCTATCATGTATTAACCATAAATATTTATGGTTAATACATTTATTAATTGGAGTATATATTTTATTTGATAAAATTCCTTTAATTAAGAGTAATCCGGGTTTTTTTTTTTTTTTTTTTTTTTTTTATCTCCAGGGTGTAGTGGAACTGGCTGTGTGCATCTTCGTTAACATCCTCGAATTGATAAAGATTCAACTTTGTTGCATCAGAATTCTATTATTTTGCATTTGGTAAGTAAGATATTGAATTGCTTTTCGTTTGGCCTGGTGATGGGTATAATTTTTAATGTTCTCATTTTATAAATATCAAAATATTATCCATATTTAAATATCATAAATGTAATCAGTTCGCTAGTATCAGTACAGAGAGCGTTTATAAATTATTGACCTGATTATGAAGCTCGATTAAAATTTTATTGTAATAAATATGTTGAGAAGCTTTGTTGCAGTTATGAAAAGCCACTCAAGGAGTTTTTTTTTTTCCCCTCGTGCGGTTGGCCGCTTTGATCCCAACAAGCATTGCCACAGTACAGCTCATTAAAATGGTGACAGTGCAGGATAGAGCAATGTGCTTGCTGTGGTTGTGAGATACCAAACTTCCAGTGACTGTAAAGAGACGTTTTCAACGAGGATTCAAGAACGCTCCACCTAAGCAGATTTTTGAAACAGTTTCAAAAAGCCGGCACTGTGCTGTATTAGAAATGAGCAGGTAGGCCTAGAGCAGCTTCAGAAAAAGTACTGGAAATTCGAGAAGTGTTTATTAGAAGCCAAACAAAATTTATCCGCCTGGCAAGCCAACAGTTGCACTTAACACGGGCAACACTGCACAGTGTGGTTTTTCAGGAAATTGAAACTTCACGCTTACAAAGTGCAAATCATCCACGAAATTAAGAATCAGGACGAAACACGACGAGTAGAATTCGCTCACGATCTCAACCATATAGACGAAGATGATCTCTTTCTGGCGTTTTCAGTAATGAAGCGACATTCCACCTGTCTGGTAAAGTTAACAGATATTTTGTGCATATGTTCACCTGAAAATTCCCACTCAATTCTTGAGCAGGATAGTGAGAGTCCCAAACTAAACGTGTGGTGCGCACTGACTTTTATCCAGGTGACTGGGCCATTGTTCTTCCACAAAAGCCCTGTGACTTCGCAAACCTAGATATGCTGAAATTGTATGCTGCACCTTAGCTGGAAGATATGCAGCCATATGTATTCTAACAGCAATAAGGGCACCACAGTTATGAAATAAAATCTGAATGATAACGACTGATTTTATAAAATGACCATATCAGATCATTATATAAAAGTTTGCATTCAGCAAGTTCCACTCTCATTGTAGCATGATTTATCCATTACTAGACACATGGTTCCCCTACCAGAATGACTATTTTTTTTAATTTTCTGATTTTCAGAAAAAAAATAAAACCAGAAACAACGGGATTCTGGCTGGTATCGTAATTTTATTCATATATATATATATATATATATATTTTTTTTTTTTTTCTGACAAAATTCTCAACTAATATTTTATAGGAATTATGTTTTTATATCTTTAGATGTCTAAAAAATAAAATTTGCTTTTTCAAAGCGAATATTTTAAAAACGAATGAACTTTATTGAAAAATTTACTTTTATTCCCAATCAGTACGCAATAGATTCATCAAAACACTCTGATAATTATTATAACTATAAAATTCCATGTTAAGACATTATAGCAACTGTACAAATGTAAATTAAGGCATCGATAAGTGCAATGCACTTATTAATACAGCAAAACGGCACACAGAATTTTAGGAACGTGCAGCTGTGGTGCTTAATCAAATTATTGATGAACTGAGATTCAAAATTGTTTTATGTTCAATGAAGGTGAATAAAAACTAATTTTGATATTATCAAATCTGAACCTCTCTCTCTCTCTATTTGGAGTATACCTTATATTTATATAATAACGAGGTATGTTTATGCAAATTTCCATAATATATTTGCATTAACATACCTCGTAAAGAGGTTCTTACTATCTGTGTAATTGCTAAAATGTAGCATAGATCCATCGTCAAATATAATATTAGATATAAACTTTCTTTTAATTGTTCTTTTTTTATGAATGTGCTGAAATAATAAAGCGTGTATTAATTTATTTCCAGATTTCCCTCTGATACTTTGTATTTGATCCAACAGCGAAGTGGAGCCAATTTACAGAGCCCTATAAGAGATCAAATACTTTTATATTTGAAGAAGGAAGAAAAGAGCACATGCCTCTTTTTGACTTACTGATGATTTTGTTTTAACCATGAAACCTGATATTTTAAATGAATTGCCATTTTCTTTCCACTGTATTCCTAACGACATTTGTAATTTCATTTTGAATTAAAGGCGGTAATAAATATTTCACAAATATGTTTATTTGGTTTACTTCCAACATTTTCAGTTTCTGATACGTGTTCTGATCGTCATAAAAGTGTATGCTAATCTTGCATAGACTTTTAAGAAGTTTTTTTTAAAATCTAATCTTGTCTGAACAGAAAAAATGTGCAGGGCATAACTTGATAAATAATGACGTCTATTTGTTCTTTAAATAATATACGTGGTAAAATGAATATTCTGTATTAAAAGAAATAGTAATCAAGGGGTGTCAGATTAAGATACCATTCAACACAGTTTAAATAATAAACTAGAAAGTAAGCTACTTCTAAATCGAAATTTTAGAATACTTTTAGAATTTTCGATGAAACGAGTAAAGATTCCGTAATTAATACAGAGTTTTTATTGAATTTATTTTTATTCAGACAATTACCGATTTGTTGGTTGTTGGTGTTGACGTCTAAATCTGAAGTTTGTTTTGTGTCTTTATTTACCATAGAGGGTGGTTGTCCTAGAGTATATTATCTTTATTTAGTTATTTCTCGTAATGAGCGGGACGTATCGGGACATCCACTGCCTTTTTACTGAGTAAGCAATCAATGATTGAAATAAGACCTTTTTTGGAGGTCACAAGCTGGTAATTCTTGAAAAGATAGTGCTTCTTTCTTTGTGGTTCTTTCTGTGGTAGTTCTATTTATAATGCTTGCGCTTTGGAATGTTCGCGTATGTCTCTTTGGGCAAAGAAGAGTGGGCTAGCTCCTCCGAGGATGAATGTTGCTTTGGTTTATTTTCATTTCCTATTCTTTACATTCTGTATTTTAAATTTTATTCTTTATCATTGTTTAGCATACAGATGGTTAGGATCATGGCAGCAAATAGCACCATACCTTTCCTCTAGCCCTATGAACAGAATTATTTCTTTTTCTGTATTAACCTAATACAATATTGCAAGAGGTGAACAATGCAATCTGCCAAGCCAACTCTGAAAATCCTTTCTAGTACCGCGGCTTGGCCTAAAACTGAAGAACTAACGAAAACGTTGTCTATTCGAGTCTTTCCAGTTGTTGTGAATGACAAGGGTGGAAGACGCGACTCTGACTTCTTCCTGGAGAAGCGAATAAAGTCTTGGGGAAGAAGCTACCGGCAGGTGACGGCCGTGGAAGACTCCACTCAGGCCTCTCCCCACCACTGCCGCCTCAAATCTGGCTCTCCGGGACAACTCCAGCTTTGAAAATTGTTAAAAAATGCTTCTCTTCGCAAAATTGAAAAATGACCTATATAGAATTATTAACTAACTATTTAGCAACTTTTTTGTCACCAAAAGGAGAGCTACTTAGTAGAAAGAAGCGGGTTATCGAAGTGCAAGAAAAAATTGGTTTTGTAATTTTAACGCAAAAAGTAAATGATAAATTTCAATCGGAATAGTTTTCCTTTGATAAGCATCGAATAACGCATAGCTAATATAGACATGTATAATATCTTATGTAGGACGGCACCTGAACGAAAGTTCAACTCCGCCTTTGTACACTGCGATGATTACAGAGAGCACTGTAAAAGGCCATAAATGTGTGTAATATTATGTTTGTGGATCACCTGGAAAGCCTGCCCAGTGTCCGTCTACTCTACACCACGGGCCGACCGGGCTAGCCAGGTGGATAAAGTGCCTGCCTGGCAACCCAAAGCTCGCGGGTTCGAATCCCGCCTCGGGCCTGGATCACAGTAAAATGCAAAAACTTTGGGGGTGTATTATGGTCATAGAAGCTGATGCGCCAACAACTAACAAAAAAAAAAAAAAAAATCTACACTACGGGGAGGTAGGTCACAACTACGCATATACCATGGCCAACCAACCTCAACTGTCACGCACTGAATGTCCAAAGCGAGTTTGAAATCATTCAAAAGAACCTGCTTGTCACAAGCCGGCAACAGCGCGCGCACACGCACACACACATTACAAGTCTTTATCCAGTGCTGCCCAAAGTAGTAAACAAGGAGAAAAGATGTACAGTCAAACAGCAGTAGTAATGCCATCCAAAAACGAGGTCTGTAAGGCAGGAACAAATCCTAGATATAAATCTGTTCTGTTAATCTGGAGTGGTATCAGAAGTCAGTGGTTGGTGGTATCACTGAGCACAGGAAGGATTTAGTTGTAGGGAGTCTTGATAGAGGATAAGCCAGAAAAGTGCAGCATCTGTTAAAACCTTATCGTGTTCTTGAAAACCACAACAATTTTGGATATGATATCATCACTACGACAGAACAGGCTGAATTATGATGTTTTCAGTTTTCTTTCTTGAATTAACATTGAGGTTGAAAGTCTAACTACGATTAAAAGCCGCTTTACAAAAGGTTTGAAGAGCCTGGAAATTATTGATAGATATGAGTATTTCCTCACATCCAGGAGAGAAGTTTGGAACTGTTGTCTTAAGAGCCAATCTTAAAATCTTAGGTAATCAATCGTAAAGGGAGCATTCAAACACGACTTCAGAAGAGTCTGCCGGTAGCACATATCAACAGGAGACTGTATTAGAAAGTCTGAATTGGTAAAGTTTTGCGTTAAGATAACCATATCCAGTTAGAATGTAGGTTAGTATCATCCTTGAGGTTGTCACACACAGTCTCTCAGATATGCCAGACAAGTTGAACTTGCTACTTGGAAGTCTAAAACGGTGATGGAACTGATATTTGGGTGACACTCAAGTCAAGCGGACCCAATTTCGATGAAGTCCGGACGGCCGTGTCAGCCAAATCCTCTGCTTCCACTTTCACGATGGTGGGACTGTTAGTAATCCTGGGTATAACCTCCATGCACAAGCACACGGTGGGTGACCACCCAGGTGTGAACCAACGTAAGCAGGGGCGAGGTGTGGCGCCCACACAACATGAAGGAATGCCGCCCCTCTGTGTTACCAGGCAGAACTAGGTGGTAGATTACCCTCATCAACTGGTGCAATACCACCACTTGTTTATTGGAGGCTTGAAGTAGTGGAACCCATGTTTAGTCTCCAGAGCTAAGTTCCGGTCAAAACTTTCCCAACTCTTCCATCATGCAGGATGTTTGATGAATTTTGAGATTATGATGAACATCGTGGCGAGATCCAATCTTACTTACATTTCTAGTGTACAGCTCTAAAACGGTGTTCGCAGGCCGGCCGCTAGTCAGTACACCGGACGGAACCTATTAGTAACTCTCTAGGAGGCTTCCGGATCAGCTAGTACATAAGCTTGCTACCTCTACTCTGCCAGATAGTGATTGGAGGGAGTACGAGTAGGTTGTATGTGGGGAGCATTGTCGATGCCACGTTATATCAAGATCTGAGTATATTCTTACCATGTGACGCCATATCCACAAATTTCATTACTTCACACAGCATGTCCCACCCACTTTTTCTTGCTATTGAATACACCATGAATTGTCAAACTAATAGAGAAAACCAATCTGCGAAAAGTTCAAACACTTTCTAATTCATTTCACAAATATGCGTGGTCTGAATTCTAATCTGAACGATGTCCATTTCCACTTGCAGTCGGCCAAACCCTATTTACTTTTTCTGACAGAAATTCAGTTATCGGTTGATTCAACTACTGCTCATGTCAGTTGCCCAAACGAATCATACAGTTATTCGCTGTATGATTCCTTTCACCTCAAAGGTGGTACTTGTACACATCTCCGTTCCGATATTCCCTGTCAGAGACTTGGTAATTTGGAATCTCCTCTTTTCGATGTTCTCTGGCTTAAAATCTTTCTACCTCATTGTGCAAAATTCGTCTGTTGTCTCTACCGTTTTCCCAACTCCACTACTCACTTGGAGCTCTTTGACTTCCTCTCTTTACAACTTGACTTTCTGCAGTCCAACTTTTCTAACAGTGAGGTAATTTTCCTTGGTGATTTTAATGTTCACAACTCCAGCTGGCTTCCGTTTTCTAGTCACACCGACCCAGCTAGTCGAGATGCTGAGGCTTTTGCAATTACTAATGACCTTCCATAGATTGTTCATTTACCTACAAGAATACCGGACGATCCTAACCATACAGCCAACACGCTTGATCTTTTTCTCACAAACAACCCTTCTAAGTACACGGTCAAAGTTAGAGGTTCTTTAGGTACTTAAGATCAAAACATGGTGATTGTCTCTTCTCAAATGGAGCCTTTATCTCATGGCTATTCCCAACCTCGTATTGTTTGGCATTATAAGAATGCAAAGTTGGATGACCTACGAGATTTCTTTTCTTCTTTTCCTTGGTCGGATTACTGTTTCAAAACTTCTGATGTCAACGTTTGCTCAGATCGTGTCAGTGAAATTATTCTTGCAGGAATGGAATCCTTTATCCCACACTCCACTTTAAAATCTCGTCCTTTATCTAAACCTTGGTTTTCCAATAAATGTGCTAAGGCTGTTCAAGAGATGTACGTTTCATATCGTAATTGGCTTGTTTTAATTCTTCAGCTTAATTTTCTGCCTACATCAAAGCTCGCAACAATTGTAAAGCAGTTATTAATTAGTCCAAACTAGAGTTTGAACAGGCTAAGAGTAGAAATTTCATTCTTGCCCTAATGGTAGCAGAGCATTCTGGTCTCTTGGCAAAGCTCTTGGCCGTAACGTTTGCCCATCTCTGCTCCTACCTCTGTCCAAACCAGATGGTTCTGTTTTCACTTCAGCCAAAGATAAAGCTGACCTGCTAGCATCCCATTTTTCTTCCAACTCATGTATTAATGATCTTGATAAAACACCTCCCACCATTCCCAACACGCCCCATTCAATGCCTGCTGTGGTCTTCAGTCAAAACGATGTCAGAAGGATTTTGATGAATTTTGATGCGAAGAAAGCTCCAGGTCTCGATGGTATTTGTTCTCAAAACCTGTGCTCCTTAACTTACTCCTGTTCTTTGCCGCCTTTTTTTCACTTTCTTATATCAAAGATGTTTTCCTTCTGCCTGGAAATTTGCTCATATCCAGCCAGTTCCTAAAAAGGGTGACAAATCCCAACCATCCAACTATTGTCCGATTGTAATTACTTCTACTCTTTCTAAAGTAATGGAGAAATCAATTAACCGCCAACTCTTAAACCAACTAGAAACCTTCCGTCTTATCAGCGATCGCCAGTATGGTTCCGTCAGTGTCGATCCACTCGTGATATTCTGGCTTATGTTACCCATTTATGGACTAATTTAATGCAAAAGTTCGGAGAAATACAAGCAGTGGCTCTAAACGTCTCAAAGGCTTTCGATCGTGTTTGGCATAAAGGTCTTCTAAACAAGCTTCCATCTCATGGCTTGCCAACTGTTTTTTGTAATTGGTTATCCAGTTTTCTCTCTGATCGCTCACTGAGGGTGATGGTAGATGGCTCTCTGTCTTCTAACTTCTTCACTAATTCCGGTGTCCCCCAAGTTTCAGTTTTTCCCCCACTCTTTTCCTCTTGTATATTAATGACCTTCTTCCATTGACTGGAAATCCTATCCATAGTTTTGCCGACGATAGCACATTGCATTCCACTTTCCATTTTGAGAAATCTTGCCGTGCTCAATCAGCTTAAACATCTCGAAAATCTGCTACCAATTATTTAAATGCGGTTCTTCAGGTAATTCTCCAGTGGGACAAAGCTCTCTCTTGTCACAAGCACATTACAAATATTGCTTTCTCTGCATCTAAAAAACTTGGATTTCTCTTTCGTTCTCGGCGTTACATTTCTTCCAAACAGCTGTTCACTCTGTAAAAATCGCAAATCCGCCCTGCCATGGAATATTATTTCCACATCTGGGCTGGTCCCCCCCAAAACCTCTCTCAGGCTTCTTGATTCCATTCAGAAGAGGGCAGTTAGGTTAATTAATGATTCATCTGTAACAGAGTCTCTCCACTCGCTTTCTCATAGACGTACTGTTTCTGCTGCATGCCTCTTCTACAGATACTTCCATGGGTACTGTTCTTCTGAATTGGCTTCTGTAATTTCCGCTCTCTCTTTGAAAACAGTCCGAACACGTGCCGCCATCAGCCAACATCCATTTACTGTCCAACTTCAAACTCACAGAACCAACATTTCATCTTCCTCGTTTATTCATTCAACTGCCGTTTTCTGGAACAACCTTCCTTCATACGTATTTCCTGAAAATTACAGTCTACAGACGTTCAAGTCCAATATCAACAAATATCTTCTTCTCAACCTCCAACCCAAGCATGGTACTAAGTACTATAGATTCTAATACCTCTCCTGGGTTTACATAAATAAATAAAAAAAAAAAAGGAGGTAAATAGTGAGGATGAAAACCATTTTCTGGTGGATGATGAAAGTACTGTAGTTATGTCAGGAACGAATTTTTTTTGTAATGGCTCATTTTAGGTAGAAGTCCATCTATTTTGTCAGGTGTTGACCAACAAATTCCAGCATTGGATTCGTTCAGTTTTGGGATCAGCCTGAGGGTTAACAATGATTCCCTGAAATTCCGTAGAAATGCCTCTGTGGATCTAAAAGCAAAGCCCTCTAAACACAACAAGCAAGTCAAGAGGTATAGTGCCTGCAAGTACAGTTTTAAGTGCAGTACATCTAAAAAAAACATGAATCACCCTTTATTCTGAGCAAGATTTATAGTGGGCTAAATCTTATTTAATTAATTGAAAAAATAATATTGTAATGCATATTTTAAAAAGAGAACTGTACAAAGAGAGGTTGAGAGATACTGTATGCTGTGCAATCTACAGACTTTATTATACATGGAGGGTTATATTTGGAAAAAGAAATTTTGCGAGGTATAGCTCCAATTAGTGACATCCTGTAGCGGAAGAAATATGAATTATATTCAGCTCTTGCGTGTTGTGCATAAAGAGATGATTTCTTCTGCGTTGTTGTTAGGGAATTCATTGTGTGTTGCATGCGTAGTTTAGTCGTTAGGAGCATTAGCAACTAAGGCCATATTGCTCCGGGATATGCGGTGGTCATTCCCTGACCTTCCCGCATCCTCCGTATTTGGTGGTGACGGGTAACCCCGGTCTAATCAAGAAGTGTGTGTTATGCACTGCTGCTCTTTCCCACCTGGCTACGGAGGCGCCTGCGTCATTTAGCGTTGGTTCTATTGTTTGTGCTGGCTTCTTGGCTTCAGGGGCCCCCTAGTAGTACTCTCCGTTCTAATCAACCTGTAACAAGATGTACAGTATAATCAACACTTGACTCCTCTCTGTTTGGAAAATCATTTTTTCAATGAAAAATTAATTTCCCAATTTTTAGTGCCAATTAGCGGCATTCTGTTTCAATAAAGACAAAAGTAGAATACAATCAGCATGCATGCAATATACAGCCAATTACTATTGGCGAAATAATTTATTATGGTTTTGAAATGGAATCTCTAGAAATCGAAGCAATGCTTATAGTTTCTCCGAAACATTCTTTCGTCTACACGTGAAAATCTTAGTGAGCAGGTTAAATTTCAACTTACAGCCTGTAAAGTATCAGAAGGTTTTGAAGCTTGTTGATGGATATTTCTCATATCTGGCACTGATCTTAAAGTCTGGAGAATTGTGCCATTGCCAGAAAGTTAAGCGAGATCTGTTATTTTCAAAGGTCAAAATTATTCATATATTTATTCAAAAATTTTTCATATAATTATTCATATATTTTTATTCGTATTATTACGTTTGTTTCACCATAGGCTCAATATGAAAATGTATAATATCTGAGGAACTGTGTACAACGGTGCAAACAGGAATTTGGAATGTAAATGCAATAAATTGGCTATGAAAACAAAAATAACTCAATAAAGAGTTTAGAACTAGTCATTTTTGTCAATAAATAGAGTTATTGCCATATTTAGGAGTGAAGTGTGAATTGAACCACGGGCAATTCAAACAGGTCTGCTACTGCACCCTAAGATGTATCACTCGCACTCCATTTTCCGTGAAGTGTTTAAGAAACAAATGACCCTATCAGATTATTCAAGATGAGTGGATGGAGCTGACCTTGTGAAAGTGCTGCTGGGGAGATAGAATTCCATAATTTCTCTGATGATATGTTTTGCAGCATAATACAATTCATAAGTACAGAAGGAATATGATTTTTGTAGCTGAACTGAATTTTATTACATCTGGGTGTTTTTCATGTTTAGATTCAGCTCTGAGCGGTTTCCACTGTAATTAACTGTAGCCACCAGTGATTTGAAGATTATCAGCCTTCAGGAACGTTTAATGCATTAAGAAATACTCACATTAATTAATCTAATCAGTACATCGCCATCTGCCTTGGTTCGCGGAGGTTTGACTGGATTGTCGTTGACGGCTAGAGGTGCATCAGTCCTCGTGGATTGAGGCTGCAAGTTTCTGATCACAACTGGAAGGAGTACAGTATTCTTTGTGAGTTATACCCTGTTTTCTTTTGTTGTTGTTTTGGTTGTTATTATTATTGTTGTATTTAGGTGCGCATCAATAAATTGCAGCATATATAATATATCTGTAAATTGCACGTGTTCTGTGGGAGATTTGCTGATTAAATGAAGAAAAACTTCCAATTTCGGCTAGAAAAATCATTAGCTTAGCCGTAGATCTGCTAAATCAGCCACCTGGTGAAAAAGACTCATGAATGTTACTCTCAGCATCTCGTCAAAGATGAATATTGAACAATAACCCACCCCTTCTTAAGATCAACTTACTTAAAAATAATATTCATAAAACCGAAAACGTTTCCTACCATCTAGACCGGCGAAAACGAGATCTATTCTCCACAACTTGTTGAGGAGAGCAATCGTATACTCTGCTGAACGCGAGCCTGTTTCTTACAGTTAATTAAAATATATTGCAATATTTCGGTTTTTGCGAATATTCCTTATGAGTACTAATGGTACAGTTTTGCAAATATACAAATCTCTTTCTCAACGTTCAGAAACTCTCATTTATATGGCATAATCACAACAGCGGATATGCGTCAATGATTTCGTGTGAGGAATACTAAATTCAATGTGAGGCACCATCAGCGGTTAGAAGATTCAACCATCGTGCATCATCCTTTATAGTATCAGGGCTTCTCTACTCTTCACCAGCTAGGAAAATATCAGAACTTTCATCGAAGATGGAGCCTTTTATTATTGTTTTATTTCATAACTTGGACTCTAGTTATCAAGTCTTAGACCCTTGTAGATTGTGTGGTTATAACAATCATTCTTCTACACTAGTGAAAATAACTCTTTGTTCGAATCCCAACAGTTACGCAAGGAATTTTATGGGTATTTATCTTATGACAACAAAACCCAAACACGTCAGTATGTGCCTTCTTTCACTAGTAAGGCAGAGAGAGAGAGAGAGAGAGAGAGAGAGAGAGAGAGAGAGAGAGAGAGAGAGAGAGAGAGAGAGAGAGAGAGAGAGAAAAACCGTGATTCTCACGTGAATAAGTGAATACCTTTAGCATGTAACAAATGTGCCCACGTATCAGGTATCACCCTTCCATTCCGAAAAGGGTGATGAAGAGGGTTTGTTTATAAATTCTTAGCTAGATATTAGACGTGCCGAGAGTGTCTGGTTATGGTATCATTCATTTTCCATCATGTCTTTTTCAAGTGCTTCGGACGTGTCTTCAAGTCGGCGTGAAATTTTATGCTGATTGTGAATAAACTCATGGAGAAGCTTCAGGCTTAAAAGAGAGCCCTTGAAGACCCAAGAGGCAGAGCAGAGAGGCAGTCGTAGAAGAGGGTGGAAGAAATTCCAACGCACAAGTCGCCATGCTGTTACCTGCATGAGCCACCAGCCAGAAATTTTTAGATCCTCGGTGGAACGGAAGGCAGATTCAGCATCTACATCCTAGTTCCAGTAAATTTGATAAGTGAGGAGATGATTATTATGTGTGCTTATTATATGAGTATGAAACACGAATGTCTGAATAACAGTAATTGAACGGAAGAAGATGGAAATGTGTTTACTTGCATATAATTACTATAATAAGAGAATAATATTCAAACTTAGTACAGTATATCACTTTACTTATTTTGTAACTTGTTAGTTTTGTGTATGATTGGTTTTAAATAATTATTTGTTTAGTTTTTTTTTTTAATGTTTGCCTCGCTGTTACTTCTCATCCACACCAGATAAAATCAAAATTAGGAATAAGATATACGTAAAGGATTATTGCGGCTTTTAAGGCAAAGCCACCAGGGTCTTGGAGTATTAAATGAAAACACAACGCCAATCCAAACTGCGGTATTCATGGAAAAGCTTCTCGCTTGAATATTAAGGGTACGCAAATTGTGCCCTAGCAAATACTAGACGCTCAGTTTGGAGCAACAGTGACCAATTTAGATGGGGGGGGGGGGTCCATGACAAAGAAGTATTGTAACACCGAACTCTGTCGCGCTTACATGGATGTTGTAACACTACAACCTCCCATTCCTCCTAATATTGGTGGCGTAACAACTAACGCTAATAATAACAACAACAAGGCCAAAACCCCTTACCGCCCAACAGATGGATAATGAAGAACATAGCTATAGGATGATAGTCCTAAATTAAATTACTTTTCATTTAAATTCTTGGAAACTAGCAAACGCTTTTTTATCTAAATAGATCGTTTAGAATGTTTTTTTTTTATAAAGCATAATTACAGTTTAGTATCCATAGTTATAGCTCAGTTAAAAAAAAAACAAAAAAAAACCGTAAAATGCAGTCATATCAAAGCATGTACCGACTAAGAGCTGGAATGTAGTACATTTTCATACAAATATTACAGTACTATTGAAAATAATATTCCAGTTGGTGGATCCGCTCTGATATTTCCATCCGTATTGGCGCTGCACACATGTATACATCTGTGCACGGTGCCATAGCGGATATTTCAAGAAAGAACTATAAATAAATCAATCTTTATTTGCTTTACCATACTAATCCTGCACTATAAAGCCTTCTTCACCCCGGCGATTACGTACGCTTCCCCCGGTGAAGTTCCATAGAGCCACAACAGTGGATCAAAATGATCTTGGACACCATACAACGCTCAATTCTCCTGGTCATCACCGGATTAATCCTGGATTTACCGTTCGGCCAAAGATTTGGACTTAAAGAACTAAAGATACTGGATCACCAAATGACTTTATGTGAAATTATTATTATTATTATTATTATTATCCGTTTATTTCCATAAGGAAACCACCCCGGGACGGCAAAGTGCCAGGAGGGTGCTAAGTACATATCAGGGTACGAGATACTACGTGCAGTGGGTTACATATACTGAACACGTAGTCTCATCCCGAAATATTATATACACATTTTATGTTTAATATATACAGTATTTAAACATTGATGATTCTGTACATACATTATACAACTGATATATTTACAATTCACTAATAATTCCATCTATAAATTACATATTTACATAACTGTTACAGAAGGTATATTTTTACAGTCAACAAATTATTATTGTTCTGAAAGCAGAAAGTTTCTCTTTTACTCTAAATTCTTTGGTACTTTGCAGCCGATTCATATTTTGGTAAGTCTATACGAATCGTGGAAGATCTCTTTCCGGTATGTTGCATCCTCACACAGTTTTTCGGCATCTATGTGTAGTGAGTTAAATATTTTCGCTGCATTTGATGGGAAGAATCTTTGCAGGCTACTAAGATTGTTCAGGACTGGACGCAGTGGATTATTTACTTCCCCGCAACGTCTAGCAGTGGCACGCGGTTTGACTAGAATATTATCCAGGACTGGAGCATCCACTCTGCCTGTGAGCATTTGTGCGAGAGTGTGTATGTTCCTGTTAATTGTCCGCTGCATCCAGGGTGTGATGTTAAGGTTTGAGTAGAGAATGGCCCTTGAGATAGTAAAAGGGTGGCCAGCAATTCTGTTAAGCCATCGCAAGAACCAGTACTCGATCCCAAGGACGGACTTATAATGTGAATCTGGAGCTGAAGACCAGATTTGCGAGGCATACATTGCAATTGGCAGGACACACATTAAAATGTACTTGGTCGCTAGCTGAGGATCCCTAATTCCTACAAGTTCCTGTCTAGTAGCCCATAAAGCGGCGAATATTTTTGTCTTCATATGGGCGAAGTGTTGAGCAAAGGTGAGTCTGTCATCCCACTTAAGACCCAGGTCCAGGTGAGAGTGCACTTTTACCACATTGGACCCGTTCACAGAGATCGAAATGTCATTTTTATTCTGCTTGCAAGTTATGGTCATTTGGGCAGACTTCTGCGCATTAATACGGAGCCCGATGCAATCCAGGTAGCTCTCAAATTCTCTGATTGTGCTATTTGCCATCTGACAAATACCTTCTGCTGATTCATGGTCTTTGGAAGTGATGAAGAATTTTACATCGTCAGCATATGTTATAAAATTGTAGTACCGTGCAAGAAACGGCTCCAGGGCGGCCGCGAAGAGAGTAGCCGAAAGAACTCCCCCTTGTGGCACTCCTCGCGAGATGGTAAAGCAAGATTGTAGCTTTTGGTGCTTAACAATAAGTTTTCTATGTTCTAGCAGGCTGGTTATTATAGTTAACAAATTTCCTCTTACATTAAAATAATTCTTTAAAATCGCAATGAGCGCTGGAATTGAGACGTTGTCGTAGGCTGCAGAGATATCCAAAAAAATAATATCAATTTGCTTTTTCGCATTTAGTGCTTTCTGCACGCGAAAAAGGGTTTCCAGTAAGTTTGTTATTGTTGATCTACCCGAAATGACTGAGTGCAAATGTTGTGGTCTACGGCTGAAGCAGTGTTGATTGATGGTGGGAAGCAGTGCTTTTTCGAATACCTTCTGTAGGGTGCAGCTGACAGAAATTGGTCTGTAATCCTTAGCCAATTTTGGGTGTTTAATCTTTGGTATTGGGGTTACAATGTAATTTTTCCAGGCTTGCGGGAAAGCTCCTGACCTGATGATTTCCTGATAGATGTGCAGTAATAGATCTATTATAAATGGGCTACTTATCTTAAGGATGAACATTGGAAATTTGTCTGGTCCAACAGTGGCCTTATTGGGCAGATCGTTGATTGCTTTCATTACGCTCTCTTTGGTGATTTGTATTTCACTCAAAGGAGGTCTTGTTGGTTCCTCTATTGCCGAATGGTTTCGCTTGTTTAAATCTTTCAGGAATTCAAACATTTTGTTACCATTATCAGTGTTCTCAATTTGATTCAGTCCATGCAGGTTACTAAAAGTGTTATTAGCCCATTCCTTGAAAATGCATTCGGTCATATTCTCTGTGCTATTTCTATTGCTAGTAATTCTTTTTGCTCGTTTTAGTTTGTTACGAACAACACTGCAGTGTGCCTGTCTTTTTGCTTTGATGAAATGTGCTCTTTCTTTCTTATAACGAATGTGATCGGCAGGATGACCCGTTCTTTGCCATTTTCTATACAGTTTTTGCTTCCTGAGGAAACTTGCTTTCAGTTGTGGGTTAAACCATTCTTTTGTTCTCTCAGATATTTTGATTTCTTTTGCTGCTCCTTCCAATGCTGTTTGGTATAGCTTTTTAGTGATCATTTCTAAAGCTTCGTCTACTGGCTTTTCTTGCAGGTCATTCCAGTTGTAACTAGTCAGGTGACTGAGAATGACCTCTGATTTAATATACTTCACGGAGAAAAGATACTTACTTTGCTTTTCCCAGTTCGTGTGGTTACCCTGCATGTATTTGTGTATCTTCAGTGCTGCTTCTATTTCAATGGGATTGTGGTCCGACTTAAATTTTATGCAGTTTTGCGCTAGCCTTATGTCTAAGGAACTATGATACAACAGGTCAAGTTGCTGCATTCCCCTTGTCACTGGTGTCGGAAGCTGCGTTACGTGCAATGCACCCAATGTAGCATCCAGCTCTTTCTTGGCCTCCCTGTGTTTCGGAAAAGGCAAATTAAAATCTCCCGCTATTATTGTGTCGACTGATGGCTTTAGATTTGCAGCAAGCCAAGCATAGAGTTCGTTTCTTGTCTCCTTTGAGTGCTCAGGTGGGAGGTATATGATGCATAACTGTATTTTCACGTGCTCTTTTGAAAAGGTAACGCAAATCCCTTCAAAATTATTTGAATTGGTTTTTCGTTCTCTTATAGGCTGGTATTTATTTTGATAGCAAATTATAACTCCCCCTCCTCGCCTATCTGTTCTTCCGGTTCCCACACATTTGCAGTTTGCTGCCGCAGTTAGCCGATCTAACTGTTTTCCATTTCCCAACCAGGTTTCGATTAGGCAAATGAAATCCAGGTCCTCGTACATCATCATCGTTTGTAGGGTGTGGAGCTTATTTGAGATGCTCCTCACGTTTTGTACAAACAGGTGGATGTGATGTTCTGCATTCCCAGCTGGGGGTAGTTTTCTTGATTGCTATTGAGCCCGATTCCTTGCATCATTTTTAACCAGTGGTCTGGCCCATCTGTCTCTGTAGGGCTTGACTAAGGTACCTACTGGCCAGGCGCTTACGTCTTGTAGGCGTAGGCGTAATTCTGTGCGGATTTAATGAATTTATGGAGTTTTGAATTCTTATATATGATAGCGTTGTGCTTATATGTAGCGCCTATGCTTAGAGCCAATGTGGCTGTCTTCACTATCGCCAATATGGCTGCCTTCACGATCGCCAATATGGCTGCCGACCGCGTGGGACACATTGTTCACTGCTCCGCGATTTCAGTTAATAACATGTGCACTAAGTGTGCTTCCTTTCAGGCAAAGTACATCAATGAATTTTTAAACTGCAGTGGATTCTCTAGGTGAGAAACTTTTGTTTTTGTCTGGGCTTATTAGTTAAATACAAGCGTTTTTATCTGTTTCCTTTGTTTGCCAGACAGTCACCATGCCACTGACAACAGCGAAATAGAGAGGGTGCCCAATTATTTCTGGCCGCCGCGCTTGGATCTAGCTCTTGACTGGGGAGGTGATCCAAAACAGTGTAACTTTGGGCAAAGACTGTGCTCCAACAATTTCCAAAGATTCAGTGTGGATATAACGAAGAAAACATGACTTTTGTGTTCCCCCCTCTTCCATAAACATTCTATGATGGAAGACGAACTCCACAAATACTGCTTCTACGGGAAAAAAACAAATATTATCTTCGTGCTCACGCCCCTGAAAACCCCCAGGAGAAAGTTGTTCCGATCCTCTAGGGGTGTTTTTGTGAATAGCTGTTCCCCCCCCCCCACCTGTTTGTGGGAGACAGCCAAAATCTTCTTTAGTGCACAGAAATTCACAAAATTGGACTACGAACTTGTAGCGGGTGTCTTCCTGCACCAAAAATCAACATCGTACAGACTCGGAAATCGGAACCTACTTCGATTATCCGAAATTATCCCAACATGGAGAGAAAAAAAACCAATAAAACCCAAACCGCGTTGCAACATACCAACATGGATGACATTACAGTCATCGAGCATGACGAAGGGCCGATGGACCTCCGCGCCGGAGCCCCCTCCGCTAAAAGGAAAACCTGCTCACAAACCGACACGAGAGAATCAAAAGAGATTCATGCCTCCCAACGGAATTCTACCGAAGAGAAACAAGAGGAACCACCACTGGATCCAATCTTGCCCAAGGGCACCGTTCCTGAGCAGAAACTGATCCTGCGAAACGCCCTTGAAAACTTATTCAAGAAGCACAGCAGCAGAGTAACTACAGGACTAAGAGCTGAAATAGTTTCCTGTGGACCAAACTAGAAACAATTTTGGACCGAACGCATCTGGAAAATGAAAAAAATAACTGCCAGGCTTGGTGTTACCTTGAAAGTGGGGCGAACAAAGTGGGATAGCGCGCACCCACTTTTGCTGAAGCGCTGAGGACACAGCAACCAAGGAACCTACCACTAAATGCAAGACCCTCTTCTCAACTCCCACACCTAGTCATCGTAAGACCGACATCCAAAGATGAAACTCACACCAGCGAAGAGGTAAAGAGCATATAGTAAACTATCTTACCGAAGACTTAAGAGCGGCAAAAATCAAATCGATCCGCAAACCTGAAATGTGGGTGTTATCATTGAAACCCAGACAAAGGAGGATGCAAACATGATATTAAACAATCAAAGAATCCACACACTTGGATTACAAGCCCTACCACAGAAAAGAAAGTGACCTGGTGTAATTATATGCGACTTGGATAAGGACATAACCCCGACTGAGATCCAAACATGGCTGTACATAAGAAACTTACAGCAAGACCATCCAGGGAAGGAACCATCAACCATCGTTACTCCGAGATTTCAGACTAAAGCTAGAGCAGGAAACGCCACCAACTGGGTGGAAGAGCTCTCACCAGGCCTGGAAGACTATATGCCAGCAAAACAGAGTCTTTATCAACTGGGGCAGCCAGCGCTTCAGGGAGTACGTACGTGCCCGTCCCAAAATGCTTCCGGTGTTGTAAATTCGGGCATACTACCCACACCTGTGCCCAGACTCAGCCCACCTGCAGCTATTGTATGGAGCGGGGTCACGAGCTTAAAAACTGTCCAAATAAGGACAAAGACCCTATCTGTGCTAATTGAAAGTCGGTAAAAATGGATTGCAAACACCCGATAAGGGACCCCAACGGCCCCTCATACATCAAAGCCAATATTCCAGCATGCACCAAACTATAACTGATTATGGCGACTACAACTAAGAAATTCAACACCACAGAGATGAAAATATTCCAGCATAACGCACAAAGGGCCAGGGCCGTGGCTAACCAGCTATACCTTAAGGCCGACCAAGGGAGCGCCTGATATCCTGCTACTTCAGGTAAGGGGCTACCCACTTGCATATAAATTAATCCGATACTTCTAAAAGTGTTCTAAAATTTCGAATTAGAAGTCGTTTAGGTTCTTGTTTAGTAATTAAAGTCTTGGTTGAATAGCATCTTAATCTAAGACCATTTGCACATTGTTTCTTTTAATACAGAATATTCATTTCACCACGCAATTTATTGAAATAAAAAAGCGGAGCAGTCATTATATATCAAGTTATGCTTTTTGTGTTCAGGCATTATTTTGTGCTAATTAAAATTATTACAACGTTGTCTTCAATGCCTGTGTTCATCTTGCTTAGACTCTTAAGATGATCAGAAAACGTACTAGAAACTGAAAATGTTGCAAGTAAATCAAATAAACATATTTTTAAAATATTTTTTCATTCAAAATGAAATTTCAAATGCCGTTAGGAATACAATGTAAAGAAAGTGATAATTTATTAAAATATAAGGTTGTGTGGTTACAACAAAATCATCAGTAAGTCATAAAGTGCTACGTGCTGTTTTCTCCCTTCTTCAAATATAAATGCCTTTGATCTCATATAGTGCTGTGTATACTGGCTCTATACACCTCTGTTGACTCAACTAAAAAGTATCATTGGGAAATCTGTGAATAAATAAATACACGTGTTATTATATCACTATATTCATAAAAATACATTTTCTACCTTATAATATATAACATATTTGAACGAGGGAGCTACGATACGTATATTCTCAAACTTCATCATCTTCAATCAAACCCGGTTTTAAATCTCTTTTCGTCAGATAAGTAACATCGAGAGTGAAATAGAAAACCCATTTTTTTATACGGAGTGGAACAGCTTTCTAGATAAGATCACATGTCCCTAATAGGGACATGTGATCTTATCTAGAAAGTTGAGTGTCAAGGAAGACAAGCATAGGAGTAAAAGAATCCTTTTTTTTTCGAGATATAAGATTGGACTGAGTTTTGGAAGGATTGAAATTAACTACATTATCATTTCCCCACTGGAGAATACCTGAAATTCATCATTTAAGGAATTAGTAGTGAATAGACGGCCTCCGTAGCCGAAGGGCAGGAGCGGAAGTGCAGAAGCACACGCTCTTTGAGTACACCGGGGTTCAAGCCCCTGACTGCTAAATACGGTCGATCTGCCAACCCGCACTGGACCAGAGTGGCAGATTATGGTCCATTTCCCTCAGCAAGAATTGTTGAGGAGGCTTCCATCCTGCAGTGGGTTGATAATGGCTGCAGTTTTAGTCGAGAAGTTGAAGCTGGTTGAGCAGGGCAAGGTTTCTCAAACTGGAAGGTCAGATGCAATGTACTAACATCAGAAAAGGTATAGATACGTCGTTTTCAAGTCAAAGGAAAAAGGTTATTAATATACAGAAGGAAAAGAGCCAGAGAGAAAAACTGAATCGTGGTGAACACCATCATTAGTAATGAAATTAAGAGATAGTGAGTCGTCTGCTATCAACCGCAGTAAGCAATTGGAGAAAAAACAAGATACAAAAAATTGGTAAACCATAAGATGGTATTTTGTTTAAAAGATCTTAATACCAAACAAGTTCAAAATTACTTGAACTATCAAGAGCAAGTCCTTGAGTTTCACCAAACTTTTCCGTTGAATTTGTCCATAGATGGGTAACATAAGCCAATATATCACCACTGTATCGACACTGAGGGAATCCATATTGGAGATCATTGATCAGACCGAAGGTTTCTAAATAGTTTAGGAGTTGGCGGTTGATGGATTTCGCCATTGTTTACAAAGAGAGAAAGTAAGCTCAATGGGACGAAAATTGGTTCTGTAGGATTTTTTTTATCCTTTTTGGAAACTGTTTGGACACGAGAAGATTCCCAAGTAGATGAGAGTCACGTGTGAAATAAGAAAGTGTAAAAAGACAGAATACGAGTAATCTCAGGACACAGGTTTTGCGAACAAGGGGAGAAGCACCATCAGGACCTGGTGCTTTTTTGACATCAAGTTTGTTCGAAATCTTTCTGATATCCTTTCGATGGAAGACCACGGGAGGTATTGAATTGAGAGTACTGAGGGTAATAGGAGGTGATTTATAAGGATCATCAATACAAGATTAAAAAAAAAAAAAGTAGGATGCTAGGAGATTGGCTTTATCTTTAGCTGAAATAGAAATAGAACCATCAGGTTTTAACACAGTTGGGAGCTAAAATGGGCAAAAGTTGCGGCTAATAGCTCTGGCAATTGACCACAATGCTGGACTACAGTTTGAACAAGAAGAAAGTTTTCTACTCTTATCCTGTTCAAAATCTACTTTAGACTGATTGGTAACTGCATTAGAATTATTGCGAGCATTGGAGTAGCAGAAAATGAATGTAGAAGATCTGAATACAATCCAGTTGCAATATGCAACGTTCCTATTTTGAACAACCTTAGCAGATTTATCGGGAAACCAAGGTTTAGATAAAGGACGAGAATTTAGAGAGAAGTGTGGAATGAACGATTTCATCCCTACAAGAATAATTTCACTGACATGATCTGAGCAAACATTAATATCAGAAGATATAAAACCCTAATCCAATCAAGGAAAGAAGAATAGAAATCTTGTTGAACATCTAATTTTGCATATTTGTAATGCCAAATAACACGAGGCTAGAAATAGTCACGAGAGAACTGCTCCTTTAGTGAAGAGACCATTACCAATTTGTGATCGGAGGTGCCCAGATGACCACGCGCTTCGACCGTATTCTTGAAAGACTTGTTCTTGAGAGAAAGATCAAAAATATTGGTTGCCTCGAATGGTATTCTGGTAGGTAAAAAAAATAAAACACTAGGGCAACCCGGAATATGCCTTCATCGGCCAAAGTTTATTTTGTTTGTGCATTGGATGGGTTCTCTCCGATTTCCGTGTTGGTGAAAAACCCGACTGACGACAAACCTGAGTTTGTGGGGAGTAGGGAAACATCGCCATTTTTGCCTGAGCCCGAGTACTCAGCTACGGAGTGTAAAAAAAAAAAAAAAAAAAAGCCCATAAAAATCTCTTTGACGGGATTCGAACCCTGGGCTTTACCACCTCGTGCGGGAATGACGGTGAATATGCCACTGTGCTACTGAAGCAGGCATTCTCGTAGGCAAATGTACAATCTGTGCAAAGTCATTATTAATAGAAAAATCCTCAATATTTTGAACAGCTAGGTCCGCAGGACTAGAAAATGGAAGCCGTTGGCGTTGTGAACATTAAAATCACCAAGGAAACTTACCTCGCTGTTATGAAATTTGGACTGAAGAAATCCAAGTTTCAAAGAAAGGAAGTCATTGAGTTCCTAGAACGATAGAAGCATCAGTTATACCCGAATCGGATAGAGAGATTTTAAGCCAGAGAAGGTCGATAAGAGGTGATTCTACGTTAATAAGTCTTGAGAGAGAACATCAGAGCAGACATACTGACAACTGTCCCCTTTGAAGTGCCAGGAATCGTACAGAGAATAACTAGGATAACTATGATGAACAGCGGTTGAATCGACCAATAATTGGATTCTTTCAGAAAACTGAATGTAGCTTGGCAGATTTTAGGACATCACTGAGATTATGAGACCAGGTATATTTGTAAAATGACTTTTAGCGCTTGGTGAATACAGGGTGGCTACATATTATTCATCTGATTATGAAGTTCGATTAAAATTTTATTGTTGCAAATACTGTAAAACGGTTTGCTGAATTTAATAAAGCGATTCAAAGAATTCATTATCGCAATTTCTTATCACATAACCGCACTTCAGCAAACCTGCATACAGGCAATTTCTGTGGCTCGCAGAATGTCAAGACGGTAGCTGATTTTAATCTGTGTTTTGAAGAATCCTTTGAAAAATGGAACTAACTACCTCTTCATCTATCCGGTCTTTTAACTCTGTGACGTTAATAACTTTATTTTCAAACAACGAAATCCCCAGATGTGATCCCTAGGCAGCACGAGGAGGCCACAGAATGGGACTCTCCCGGCCGATCCATCGTTTAGCAATATTTTTTATCATTCAGAAAATCGCCCACATGCAAACTCTCAGCGTTATTGTGCCTCATCTTGCTTATGGAATACATGTGGCTGCATAACTTCCAGCTGAGGTGGTACCTAATTGCAACATAACTACAACAAAGCATTTCAATATATTTATTACAATAAAATTTTAATCGAGCTTCATAATCAAGTCAATAATTATAGACGCTCTCTGTATTGATACCAATGAACTAATTCCATTTATGATATAAACAGGAAACGCTGAATATTTTAATATTTGTTTGTAAAACGAGAGATTAAAAAATTTACCCATCATCAGGACAGACGAAAAGCGATTCAATATCTTACTTACCAAACGCAGAATAATAAAATTCTGATACAACAAAGTTGAATCTTTATCAATTCGAGGATGTTAACGAAGATGCACACAATCAGTTCTATTGCACCCTGGAAATAAAGAAAAAAAAAAGAATGGTATACTCTTAATTAAAGGAAGGGTATTAAATAAAATATATACACTAATAAATAACTGCTATACATACTAACCTATAGCTCCTATTACCCCTGTATATTTTATAATTAACCCATATATACACTAGTAATTAATCCCTGTATGCGAAGTGCTTGTACAAAGATTACTGTTATTTTTTTATTGTACAAAAACGGATATTTATTAAGTTAGAATAACAACTGTAGATGAATTCCCACAAACGTCTCATTAAAGGAACACATCTGGAGTGATCAATGCAGTAGCACAAACAGTTTGGGTAACCGTTGTTCGAGTTCGCGTAACTGCTAATTTAGCAGTTATCTGAACTCGAATACAGTCGTTAATAGCAATTAACGACTGTATTCGAGACTGTAACGAACATGAATACAGTCGTTAATAGCAGTGATTGTATTATCATTGCTATTAACGACTGTATTCATGATTTATTTTAAACTACTGTGTTATCTTGGTCGTGCTGGAATATAAAAAAAAAAGTGTATATTTGAAGCAACACATTTCAGATAGAGGTGATTTTGTTTACAAATCAGAATGCTGCTGTTGCTGAGTGGGATTGTGGACAGTGCGTACGAATTCTTGGCATTGCTATTTAATTATTATTACGAATAAATTATATAAATTACATAAATTAAATAAATTACATTGTATTGCATTGTATTGCATTGTATTATGATTAAGCGCATAATGCTCTCTTCGAAAAGTAACACTTACACCGATGAGCCAAAACATTATGACCAAGAGTCGTTATGCAAATCGAAGCAACTGCTGGTGAACTGCGGCGCGTGCGCGGGTCCGAACACGGTATAAAAAACACCGGATGTTGAGCTCCGTTAATCAGTGTTGGCCTTGTTCTTCAGTTGGGAAAGGCAGAAGACTTAAACGAGTTTGACAAAGACCAAATTGTAATGGACAGACGACTGGGTCAGAGCATATCCGAAACGGCACAGCTGGTGTCGTTTTCAGTCGGTACTAACCACGGCTGACCGTGGTTAGTACCGACTGAAAGTGGTCCAAGGAGGGAAAACCCACGAACCGCCAGCGAGGTGTTGGACGACCACGGCTCATCGATGCTCGAGGTCAGTGAAGGCTCTCCCGGAGTGTACGTGGAAACAGAAGGGCGACTGTGGCGCAACTCGCCGATAATTGGAATGCTGGTAACGGGAGTAATGTGTCACAACACACAGTACATCGAACCCTGCTGAAAATGGGGCTGCGTAGCCCCAGGCCACTCCGAGTGCCCATTCTAACCACGATTCGCAGGCCACAGCTCCTACAATGGGCACGCAAGCATCGAAACTGGACCTTGAGTGATTGGAAGAAGGTCGTCTGGTCCGATGAATCACGTTTCCTGTTGCACCATCTGGACGTCCAGGCCGGGTACATGTGCATCGTTTAACTGGGGAAGTGATGGCTCCTGGATGCACCGTGGAACGAAAACAAGCCGGTGGCAGTGGTGTCATGCTTTGGGCGATATTTTGCTGGGATACCCTGGGCCCAGTCATCCATGTGTCGGGAACACTGACATCGACCACCTATCTAAGCATCATTGCTGACCAGATACACCCTTTCATGACAACGGTCTTCCACTTTGGCAGTGCCGTCTTTCAGCAGGATAATTCGCCATGCCACACCGCCCGGATTGTTCGAGACTGGTTCTCAGAACATGAGGAAGATTTCCAGGTATTGCCTTGGCTTCCAAATTCTCCAGATATCAATCCCATCGAGCATCTGTGGTTTGTGCTGGAACAGCAACTCCGATCTGCGGCGTCTCAACCACGGACCTTACAATAGTTAAAGGATCTGCTGATTTAGAAATCTTGTAGCGTCCATGCCTCGCCGGGTACGAGCTGTTTTGGCTGCACGTGGAGGACCGACATCTTATTAGGTAGGTGGTCATAATGTTTTTGCTCATCGGTGTATATAGGTAACAAAATCATGGTTCATTCGAAAAATAAAGTTAAAATTTTGTTTTTAAATTTCTCAGTTCACAGTACTCAATTTTTTTTTTTTTTTTTTTTTATGAAAACCCCAAACACGAAAGGTATCAAAACCTATAGTATTTAGTACCGTGCATGGGTTGAAGGAGAAGTATGGGGGGAGGGGGATGCCGGAAACTTTGCTCTAGAGACTAAACATGGGTTTCACCACTTCAAGCCTCCAATAAGCAAAGTGGTGGTATTTCACCGGTTGATGAAAGTCATCTACCACCTACATAGACTAATACAGCAAAGTTGACGAATTCGTCTGTAGAATTCTGTCTTCGGACCGCTCTAAGGTTCTGCGACATAACTTTTAATGAATTTCTAAAATCACGTATTGATGGGTTAGAGGATTTTGTAATTTCAATCTACAGTCTAATCGAGGATTAGATTGTGGTGGATTCCTAAGTTAGCATAAGTGTTAATTAGGGAATATTTTCTCTAATATCCTGTCCCTACCATTTGCACTTATTATTATGATTATTCTTATAAAAACCATATTGCATATCATGAGTTTAATCATATGAGTGGAGGACACCTGTCAATAGCATCAACTAAAAACGGGTCGTGCGAATTACAAGTAGAAGCTGCAATTTATATTTTGCTCACAATTACATAATATGAAATACAAAAGTACCAATAAACTTTCAATCGCGATATAACTTTAAGCGATAAAATTTTCAAAAAATATATAGTTTAATTTAATTCGAAATAAGGATAGGAAAAAAAGAATATCATAGGCTGGATTGTTATGTTTAATAAGTAACCGGTTAAAATTCAAAGCCGCAACTTACTTCAAGTCCAGGAGGAAGGTAGTAACAGACAACACATTCTACTTCTGCGTTGAGACCTAATGGTAATCCAATACATGATAATCCATTACAATTACATGTAATGTTTTTAACTTCGCAATCTGTACATGTACCATCACCACTACTGGGGCAGGCTTGCACAGTTCCGAAACAATCTAGTAATATTCCAAGAATTATGTTCACAACTGAAATACAAAATGGAAGATATTTCACGTTACATCAATCCAAAATATCGGATGGATTTTAGAAATTAAATTAAGAAACTACACATTGAAATTTGTTTACTCAAGTTAAAAAAAATATATAAACAAAAATAATAAAAATTACTGCTCTGAGAATTTCCAACGGAAGAGTTGCATTCTTGACAAACATGTACAATGTAAGTTTAAAGTTTCCAGTTTTCTTCAGTATACTTAAAGGATATCTCTTTAATGATAACAATTTAAATCTAATCGCAGCATCATGCGGTTAGAAAATATCAAATAACATTTTCAGGTCTCGCTGGAACGATTAAAATAACCAACCCATATTTATGTTTGTATCAGAGTGAATGAATTCTTAAGCAGAAATTCCACGTATAGAAGGACCTGCTGACATGGAACTTCCTTCTTTAGGGGTGCGAGGATACGAACAGCAGTATTAGGAAAATTTTCCTTACACATTTACGAATATATTAAAATTGCTTAAGGAAATGTAAACGGGAGTGAAATTTACTTCTACGAATAAACAAATATAAAAACTTTTTTCTATACTTATAGCTGCTCTGTTTAGATTTCCTAAATATAAATTAATAGGAGTCAAAATTCTCTATGGTATATTTAGGTACTTCCTATTTATATCAGGGTATGGCGAGGTCTAAAATTATTTCAATAGCAATTTCAAGAAATAAATTACCAAAATAAGATTACTCATACAGTTTTCTTTATGATTTAAAAAAAAAAAAAACATTACAAATTTCTTACTTCCATCGATGCGGACGCAGTGAACTTCTTCGTGTTTAACTTCACATGGAGGAGGAATAGGAGGAGGAATGCAACCTGGATTCGGAGGACAATTGGAATGGCCACATGATGTAACAGTGAAATTTGATTCATCACCAGCTAATATGAAAAAATACCGCAAAATTAGTGAGAACGAATTCTGATATAATATTGTGTAACGTGAATTGAATTAATTGATAAAAAGCAATGTCGGTTTCAAGGTGAAATCTGTCTACTTCATTTAATCACAATATGAAAACAGAAATGGAACTAAATTCCGAATTCTTACCTGCGCATTGATATATTAGGCCGAAGAATATTGTTACAAAGGCTAAGCCTATGATTCCTTTCATGGTTGATTGTATGGAAATTACTTTAGAATTCGAAGAGAAGAAACGATTTTCAGGAGGTTTCCGAAGATTCTGTTTCACGAAGTCACAGATGGCTATTTTTATAGCAATGAGAATGATCCAGCAGCTAATAAAGGTCTTCCACCACAGACATTGCTTGACATGCGTATATGTTTGTACTGAATGTTGATTAATGTGACATGTAGTAAATTATGAGAGATAATGTTAAGGATTTGCAATGCTCTTTCGATGATACATCCCTAATGGGACTGCATACAAATATAATGACACATATAGAAAGCTGAATACGAGATTAGCACCAAATATGAACTACAGTATTGCAGTCATCCATGAGAATTCCAGTATTTCGCAATGTTTTTTTCTGAGTAGAATCAAATGAATTAATATTGGATAAACAGAACGACAGAGAAAAACTGAGATTTCGAATATTAAGTAGTGAAGTACGTAGAGTATGTACAATGAACTCCAGACTCCCCTCTGCTTGGAAAGTTATTTTTTGAATGAAAAATTAATTTCTCAACTATATTGCCAATTAGCGGCATCCTGTTTCAATCAAGGCAAAAATATAATACAGTCAATATGCATGTGATATATAGCTTGTTACTATTGTCGGAATATGTTATTATGGTTTTGAAATACAATCTCTGAAATCCAAATGCAATGTCTACAGTTGCACCGAATCATTCTTTCATCAACACGAGTAAAATCTTTCTTACAGCCATGCCTTTGCTAGAGATCAGTGAACCTATCAGAATGTAAGAATAACCATTCCAATGCGGTTGCATCCAATGATACATAGTCGTTTCTTGCTGAAAAATACCGTAGTCGCCTTGAAAGAAGTTCGCATGATCAGAAATTATGAAGTTGTAAGAGTCTGTAGAAGCGCAGATCTATAGGTATTATTGAGAGGTTAGATCTCCCAACGAAAGATGCCCAAGGCCGTTACGGTTCCCTGCCGATCTGTAGAACCAGACTAAACCCATCATGCAACTGTAAACACGATTAATCTGACCACTGAACAACCAGAAGTCCGATGAACTACTGTCCCACTGTCCTGGTCCCACGCACAGTGAACAACTGTCTCTCTATCTTGGACCCATCCCATTGAAACTCTGCCTCATTATCCTTGTCCCATATCTGATGATACATTGTCCCACTATCCTGGTCTCATGTTCGATGAACTGCTGTTCAATTCTCATGATCACTGTCGGTATAATTTGCTTGTGACAAGCGTTAACGGGGATACTTGGGGTCAGCGTCGACTGCTATAGCTGAACAGTGGTAGAGTCCACCACGTAGTTTACATTAAATTTCCAACCTCCATTTTGCATACCCAGTTTCCATACTGTTCTAAGAAGGATCCACAGGACAATACGCTGGAATACTCCTCCTCTTACTCCTTTCGTCCACGACGCATGGTTGCCCGGCATAGAAACTTTGACTTGTGGTTCTTCCCCGGTTAACCCTCTTGACAGACGTAGAACAGGATGTAAGGGAACATTATAAAAGGTGGTTGAATCTGAAATTTTTGCAACTCATGTATAATCTGTTTCCCCGCGATCATCCTTTGTTCAGACTAAATTAAGCCGTATCTGTGGTCCATTATTCGCACTGAATATCTGTTTAATGAATGCTGCAGTATCGAAATTTCTTTATTAAATGACTGTGAGCAGGCCTGACGTAGCCGAGCGGTCAGGAGCGTGAGTGCAGTAGCACGCGCTATTTAAGCGGACCGGGATTCAAGCCCGTGACTGCTAAATACGATTAACATTTGTATTGACGATTTATTGTAAACTCCGCTGACTTTGTGGTCATGCCTGAGTATAAACAAAACTTTTGCTATGTAATAAAAGTTTATTTGATCCTATGATGCATTTTTCGAAGAAAAATTACAGTTCCTCTAGATAAGAAAATCATTTGTTGACAAAAAAAAAAAAAAAAAAAAATCTCAGTCGAATTTCTGTTTCAGTTATTTGGCTTAATGTAGTCTGAAAGATTTCTGCAACTCATATTTGTAGATGGCAGCATGACATAGATACTCTACTCCCACAAACTCATACCTCGTATATAACGAAAATACAATATACTTTTTATGTGGAATATAAAATATGCGACTTGTTTTATGGTTCATTTTCACGTTGACTAAAATTTAAATAATTGTCGTGTCAGTAGATTTATTTATTCTCCTCTGCTTAAAGAAGAACAAACATTCCTCGATTTTTCTATAAAGACCCTCCTTTGCCAAGTGAATATTGAGATAGTTTATTTAGCTGTTAAATAAATCGTTATTCAATTAAGTAACGTTTCGGGACCCTTGCCGGAACCCATCCTCAGACTTAGGCTGTTTTTTTTTTAAAGACAGAAAGAAAAAGAATAAACGAAATTATTATTATGTTAAAATTAATATTATATATACAAAATTTCAACTTATTAGAATTTCTTACTTGTTGCCAGCCTGCTTCTTGCCAAATGTCCCAATTTCGACTGCACGGTCTTGTTACGAAGTGCTGTCAACAGAACCTGCAGTCGGAATTAAGACATACCTCAAGACAACTGGTAAGGAATTCTGAATAATTTTAATGTTAAATTTTTCAAATGGAAGAAAATAAATGAAAATTAATAATGTAATAAATAATATATAATATGCTACGTATAATTTGTATATAGATGTTCTCGAGGGCAGCACAGTTGGTAAAATCACCGTCCTCCCCACAACGGATGGAAAAAAACTGAGTTCGATTCCTGTCTATAAATTAAGGAATTTACATAGGTCATTTTCACAAATTAGCTGAGTTAGTTGGTCCAAATCGACGGTGGCATGGTTTTCCCCCTGGAAGCTCGGGCTTTTCGTACAGTAAGCAGCAAATTGATCACAGAATACATGCAATTTACAGACATAATATACACCAATGAGCCAAAACATTATGACCAGCGAGTCGTTATGCAAATCGAAGCAACTACAAGTAAAATACGGCGCGTACAAAGGTCGGGACACGGTATAAAAAAAAAACTGATACTGAGCTCCGTTAATCAGTGTTACTCTTGTTCTTCAAATGGGAAAGGCAGCGGAATTAAGACGTCAGAATGCCCGGCACATGGATGACTGGACCCAGGCTAACCAAGCAGAATATTGCCCAAAGCATGGCACCATTGCCACTGGTTTTCGTCCCACTGTGCATCCAGGCGCCATTACTTTCCCAGGTAAACGACGAACACGTACCCGGCCGTCCACATGGTACAACAGGAAACGTGATTCATCGGACCAGACGACCTTCTTCCAATCACTCAAGGTCCAGTTTTGATGCTCGCGTGTCCATTGTAGGCGCTGTCGCCGGTGAACTGTTGTTAACATAGGCACTCGGAGAGCGGCCTGCGGCTACGGAGCCCCATTTTCAGCAGGGTTCGATGTACTGTGTGTTTTGACACATTACTCCCGTCACTAGAATTCGAATTACCGGCGAGTTGCGCCACAGTCGCCCTTTTGTTGCCACGTACCTTTTGGGAGAGCCTCCACTTACCTCGAGCATCGATGAGGCGTGGTCGTCCAACACCTCGCCGGCGGTTCGTGGGTTTTCCCTACTCGGACCACTTTCAGTAGGTACTGACCATGGCTGACCGTGAGCATCCCACCAGCCGTGCCGTTTCGGATATGCCCTGACCCAGCCGCCTGACCATTACAATTTGGCCTTTGTCAAACTCGCTTAAGTCTGCTGCCTTTCCCATCTGAAGAACAAGAGTAACACTGATTAACGAAGCTCAGTATCAGATATTTTTTATACCGTGTCCTGACCCGCGCACACGCCGTAGTTCACCATCAGTTGCTTCGATTTGCATAACGACTCGCTGGCCATAATGTTTTGGCTCATCGGTGTAGTTTTATAAAGGATGACAGCATATCTGTAGTTTGTGAACTTGTAGGTGTTCCGTTTGATAAATTCCAGTGTTTTGTATGCTTTGCTGGTGATTTTAAAGACATGGGCATCAAATTTAGCACTGCTGGGGAAGAGAATCCCAAGTTGTTAACTTGGTCACACCTTTCGATAATCATATTATACCTTTCGGTGATCATAGTATAAGAGGCCATTATAGAAATCTAGACTCCATGAAAATTCACCACGTAATTTCCTTCTCCAAGTATAAAAGCTTCCTCTATCTCACTTAAATTTTCTGCAACTCCCACTTTGATATATACCTCTCGCAGCGGTAACATGACGTATGAGAAGTGTTAGGAGAAAGGCGCATCCGGTAGTTTCCTACATCTGCTCCACACGAACTCTGCTCTGACAAGGGTATATCATTTTGAGAGCCAGGAAGTGTTGTGTGTTGTATATGACATATTGTGTTGAGTTCTGACTTTTGGCTGAAGGTGGAACCCTTACGTTGCCCGCAAATACTGCTAGGAGGTAGCCAGGCTACCCATAATTCTCTGGCTGGTCTCCACCAAGGTTTCCTCAGCATCCTGGAAAGAGACCAATTTAAAAATTTATAGCGTATAGGGAGTACAGGATGTACTGAAGAGAATGAAGGAAAGAGGGTATAGACAGAGCCAAGGAGGATGTAACGGAAGGCAATCTGCGCAGACTGGGTGCCATTTCTCCCACCTAGGCGAAAAGTGGAAGAAGAGGGCGCTCGGGAGGGTGGGAAAGACAGCTTTCCCACCCTCCCGAGGGCGGGAAATGTATTAAGTGTATCCCATCCCTGTAGACTGCTTCTACAGGGATGGGATACACTTAAATAGAAAGGGTGCAAGAATATTTGCTGATGCTATTGAGGCAGTGTTGGGTGGATCGGAAAACTGATAGCTTGGGGGGATACAAGGACTAATAGTTTAACAGTAGCCGTAGGCAGAGGTGAAGGTGATTCTTGCACAACTTCTATTAAAATAAGTAGCGACCTGGAGCGAGGGGTGTTGGGGGTTTCAGGGGCGGATGGCAGTCATCGTGAAACAGGTGGGTATATGGGATGTGTTAGAGTAACTAAGAATAAGAATAGGTGCATGTATGCTTGCATGTATACCAATGCTAGAAGTATAGTAAATAAATTTGATGAATTTGAAGTGTTGGTCAAGACATCAAAGGCGGATATTGTTGGGATAGCAGAGACGTGGTGTCACACAGATATAAGGAATGCCGAACTGGAATTTGGGGAGTACAATGTGTACAGAAAGGATAGACAGGATAGGAAGGGAGGAGGTGTTATGCTGTTAATTAAGAAAAACATAAAATCAAAAGAAGTGCATCCAGTTGATATAGATGAACAGTGCACTGTTGAGTCAGTTTGGTGTGACATAAGCACTGCGAAAGCAAAAATAAGAGTAGGACTGTGTTATAGGCCTAATGACTTGAATGAGTACAATGAACAATTGTACAGAGAAATAGAGTGGGCTACTAAATCGGAATGTCTTATAATGGGGGATTTTAACTTCCCAGATATTGACTGGAACTTGTGGGTTGGTCACTCACACACTAGTCAGACTTTTGTGGATTTGTTGGATGATTGTTTTCTGCAGCAGCATGTTCGAGAGGCAACCAGAGAAAGTAATACTCTTGATCTGGTTATCAGCAGTGATCATTCATGTATTAGGAATTTACAGATAAAAGAACCACTAGGTGGCAGTGATCACAGTGTACTGACGTGAGATTTACTTAAAGATTTAATTACCATCAGGGGTAAAGGAAAGGGTTTTGCTTCCGTAAAGGCGAGTACAGTGGTCTTCGACAGTTTTTAAATTCTGTACAGTGGGATCAACTGACGATGTTACCAACAGTAAATTCTAAGTGGGAAGCATTCAAGGAATTAATCGTGGAAGCTACTAAAAGGTTCATACCTATTAAGAAATATTGTTCAAGGTTTAGGCCTAAATGGTTGTCAAATGAATTAATGAGACTCGTAACAGAGAAGAAAAATGCATGGGATGCATATAAATTATCAAGCGACTCAGAAGCCTATAGCAGATATAAGTTAATCTGTAATTAGGTCACAAAGGAGGTTCGACAGGCGAAGGCAGATTACGTGAAATCATTGGCAAAAGATGCTAAGAAAAACAGCAAGGATTTCTTTACTTATATAAACTCTAAAAGGAAGGGGATGAATCTGATTGGTCCACTTGACATCGATGGTTCGACTGTTGATGATCCTACTCAGATAGCAAACAAACTGAATGAGTATTTTGCATTTACATTCAGACCTGAGGAATTATTAAGGTTTGAAAATGGCAGAAGGTTATCAAATTGTAGCAGGATACTTAATGATTTTGTAATAACTGAGAGCAAAGTGGAGGAGAAATTGTTGAAGTTAAACGTAAGAAAAGCACCTGGGGTGGATGGGATCTATCCAGTTATATTAAAGGAGGCGGCAAAGCAACTAAGCAAACCCTTAGCCATAATTATTAGAGCATCCTGGACTCAGGGGAGGTTCACACGGACTGGAGATGTGCAAATGTATCCCCAATTCACAAAGGGGGATCGAAGGGTGACACGAGTAATTACAGACCAGTTAGTTTAACTTCTGTTCCAGGTAAAATAATGTAGTCGCTGGTTAAAGATGCATTGCAGGATCATCTAGACAGGACTGCAGCAATAATTCAGACACAGCATGGGTTTGTTAAGGGAAAGTCTTGTCTGACAAATTTGATAGGATATTATGATGTGGATACAAAGGAACTGGATGCAAAAAATAATTTTGATATCATATATTTGGATTTCAGGAAAGCTTTTGACACTGTTGCGCATGGAAGACTATTGTACAAATTGGAGCAGAATGGTATTAAGGGTAAGTTGCTACAATGGATAAAAGGATGGTTAAGTGCGAGAAGACAGAGGGTGGTAATCAATGGGTGCTGCTCTTCGTGGACTAATGTTATTAGTGGGGTCCCACAGGGTTCGGTGTTAGGTCCACTGTTGTTTTGTATATTTATCAATGATATTGATGAAGGTATATCAGGCTTAATGTCGAAGTTTGCAGATGATACAAAGGTTGGCAGGGTTGTTAATGACAGTAATGGCAGTGTGCTACTGCAACAGGATCTAGATAATTTGGGCAGATGGGCTAAGAAGTGGTAACTGAAGTTTCACCGTGACAAATGCAAAGTACTGCATATGGGTAGAAGTAACCCCAGAGAAACGTACCAACTGTGTGGTACTACACTTAAGGTGGTAGAAAATGAAAAAGACCTGGGAGTAATTGTACAGGCAGATATGAAGTTTTCTGAGCAATGCAGATAGGCTGCCAGGGCAGGTCATGGGGTTTTGTCAATGATATATAGGACTTTTGCTAGCAGGGAAAAGGAGGTGATTATCCCTCTGTATAAGGCAATGGTCAGGCCACGCCTTGAGTACTGCGTACAGGTCTGGAGGCCTCATTTTAGGAAGGATGTAGATTTACTTGAGCGTGTACAGAGAAAGGCAACAAGATTGGTGAGGGGAATGAAGGGATCCTCTTATCAAGAGAGGCTTAAGTTCTGCAAATTGCAGTGGCTGGAGACTAGGCACCTGCGCGGTGATCTGATTGAGGTCTATAAGGCCTTGAATGGGTTCAGCACGCTGAATTCTGATGGGATCCTTCCACTTGTTTAGATTACGAACCTAAGGGGGCATAAATTCAAATTAAGAAAGGACAGATGTAGAATAGATGTGCGGAAATTTGCCTTTAGCCAGCGGGTGGTTAATTGCTGGAACAAACTTCCATCTGTCGTTGTGGAAGTTGATAGGTTGAATAAATTTAAGGAGGAACTGGACAGGCATTTGGAGGGAATGGTGTGATTTTTTTTTTTTTTTTTTTTTTGGCTGATGCTGCCTAAGCTCATACATTTGCTTTCTTGCATCACATGCCACTACTACTACTACTACTACTACTACTACTTCTACTACTACTACTACTACTATTCCATGTGACAACGTCGAAGCGAAACTACTGAGTTTATCCATTGAAGCGATATGAGCGTCAAGTTCAGTAGGTGGAATGGGTCCCAATCTAGGTGAAGATAGTCACGGTCGGGTTAAGATAATCGAATCTGGTGGAGACGTTCAATATCTGGGAAGAGGGTGTCAATCAGTGTGCATCGGTTCCAAGACTCTGTACCACTGATATTCGTCTGGTGAATATATCATGGCGAAAGCAGAGAAAGCGTGGTACTGGTCTTCTTCTTTGATCAGAAGACGTTCACTTCCTCGAAACAAGGAATGCATTTTTTCCATGAGCAAAGCTTGCAGGTCCTCTCAGAGCGGGAAAACATAGAATGGCTTATCCCAGTCTTCGTTTTCACTGCAAAGGCAGTGAGGATCATCCAAGTTATTCACAAAAGCAAGTTTGTGATTCATGGATCCATAGATCGTTATTTGGAATGTGGTGTATAAACATGGGCTGTGCCATGTTGGAGCTTTTTCGTATATCTCGGCTATTTGAGGTAAGAATATTTTTGAGGTAAGTGATGAAGCCTTTGGAAGTGATATTCCATCGGTTTTCCGAGGCTTGAATTTGATGGACTGCAAGGCGTTTTTTTTTTTTCATTCATTAATTGTTTGATAGGTTATTAGTGAAATTTAATAACCCAGCAAACACTATTAAACGAACCCCCTTGCCGAGCCGGTAGTCCATACCTTTGCGAATTACCTTCGGTCCAGGAGGAGATCTCCTCCAGGACTTTGCAGCCCTTGGTTGCTTATTGTAGGAAGATTGTGAGAAGAATATTACGCTGAATGTAAGTGAGCTTTTAATGATTAGGAACAATGATTGCAGGATGATACCAGGCACCTGCACAGTAGGTTATAGTGGTAAGGAATGCAGCTTTGTATAGCATTTCCAGTAAGCAGCAATTTACATCCGCTGATCCTCGCTAAAATTGCAGTGTAGTTTCCGACTTTGCCCTTTGCGGTGAAGTTATCGAAGATGCAGGTAAATTCTCACACTTGGGGGTTAAGAATAACCACAGGGTTTCTTCAGCTGCATTGCAAGTTTTGCAGTCCTAACAGCAAATGTAATCTGCAGCGGCCTGCTTATTTGAAGAGTTCCACAGAGTATAATTGAAGTAGTTTTATCAGGAGATTACCATTAGCAGAGGCATATGATGCAAGAAATCAAGCTTATACATGTACAGCATTAACCAAAAAAAAAAAAAAAAAACTTCCGATTTCACCATTCATTCGCTCAAAACGTTTATCCACTCTTCCTTGTATTTATTTAAGCTATCAACTTCCACAATGACAGATGGAATTCCAGCAATCAACTACCCGCTGGCTAAAGGCAAATTTCCGCACAACTATTCGACAACTGCCTTCCGAAATTTCAGTTTCTGCCCACCCAGGCTTGTAATCTGAGCAAGAGGAAGAGTTCCATCAGAATTCAGCCCGCTCAACCAATTCAAGGTCTTATACACCTCAATCAGATCACCTCGCAGGTGCCTAGTGTCCAGATGCTGCAAGTTGCAGAACTTAATCATTTATTCGTAAAAGCACTCCTTTGTTCCCCTCACCAGTCTTGTTGAACCTCTCTGTACTCTTTCTAGCAACTGTACATCCTTCTTAAATGAGGCCTCTAGACCTGTACGCAGTACACAAGGCGTGGCCTTACCATTGCGTTATACAAAGGGATAATCACCCACTTATCCCTGCTAGCAAAATTCCTGTATATCGGCGCCTCTGTAGCCAGGTGGGCAGGAGCAGCAGTGCGTAGCACACGCTTCTTGATTAGACCGGGGTTCGAGCCCGTCACCACCAAATACGAAGGATGCGGAAAGGTCAGGGAATTACCACCGCATATCCCGGAGCAATATGGCCTTAGTTGCTAATGCTCCTAAAAACCAAATAACAAACAAAACCAAACCTGTATATCATTGACAATACGCCATGCCCTGCTCTGACCGCCTGTCTTCATTGCTCAGAAAAATCATATCTGACTGCACAATTACTCAGAGGTATTTTTCATTCTCCACTACCTTGAGTGTAGTACCACACAGTGGTACATTTCTCTAGGATTACTGCTACCCATATGCAGTACTTTTTCATTTGTTAATGTTAAACTTCAGTTGCCACTTATCAGCCCATCTGCCCTACTTTTCTAGATTCTGTTGCAGTAGCATACTCTCATTACTGTCATTATCAACCATGCCAACTTTTGCATCATCTGCAAACTTCGGAATTAAACCTGGCATACCTTCATCAATATCATTGATAAATATACAAAACAACATTGGGCCTAACACCGAACTCTGGGGCACTTCGTTTATAACATTAGTCTAAGAAGAGCAGTGCCCGTTGATTACCACTCTCTGTCTTCTCCCCCTCAACTGTTCTTTTGTCCATTGTAGCAATTTTCCCTTAATGCCATACTGCTCCAATTTGTAGAATAGTCTTCCTTGAGCAACATTATCAAACGCTTTCCAGAAATCCAAGTACATGTATATGATATCAAAATTACTTTTGCATCCAGTTCCTTTTGGCCACATCATAGTATCCAATCCTATTGTTCAGACAAGACTTTTTCTTAACACACCCATGCGTGTGTCTGAATTATTAGTGCAGCCTTGGCTAGATGGTCCTGCAATGCTTCTTTAACTAGTGATTCCATTATTTTTCCCTAAATAGAAGTTAAACAAACTTGTGTATTAAAGTCGTCTCACCCCTTGTTCCCCCTTTGTGAATTGGAGATAAAATTTGCACATCTCCAGTCCGTGAGAACCTCTCCTGTGTCCAACGATGCTCTTATATTTATGGCTAAGGGTTTGCTTACTTCTTTTACTGCCTCCTTTAATATAACTAGATGGATCCCATCCACCTAAGGTTCCTTTCTTATGTTTAATTTCAACAATTTCTCCTGCACTTTTCTCTCAGTTATTACAAAATCATTTAGCTCCCTGTTAGAGTTTAATAAACTTATATCCTCCACTTCCCTGAATAATTACTCATCTGTGAATGTAGATGCAGAATACTGATTAAGTCTCTCAACTCTCTGAGCAAGATCATCAACAGTCAAACAATCGATATCAAGTGGACCAATCTGATTCATCCTATTCCTCCCAGAGTTTATATAAGTAAAGAAGACTTTGCTGTTTTTCTTTGCATCGTTTGCCAAATATTTCTCGTAATCTGCCTTCGCTTGCCTAATCTAATTTGTGACTTTATTACAGGCTAGCTTATATCTGCCGTAGGCTAGGCTTCTGTGTCGCCTGATAATTTATATGCATCCCATGCATTTTTCTTCTCCGCTACGAGCCTCATTAGTTCATCTGACATCCAATTAGGATTAAAGCTTGAACGGTATTTCTTAATCGGTAGGAAAAGTCTAGTAGCTGTCAAGATTAATTCCTTGAATGCTTCCCATTTAGAATTTGCTGTTGGCAACATCATCGATTAGTGCCACCGTATAGAATTTTAAAACTGTCTGAGACCACTGAAGTCACCTTTACGAAAGCAAAAACCATTCTCGTTATCCCTGATGGTATTTACATCTTCAAGTAAATTCCACCTCATTACACTGTGAACATTGCCACCCAGAGGTTACTTTATCTGTAAATTCTTAATGCATGAATAATCACTGCTGATAATCAGATCAAGAGTGTTACTCCCTCTGATTGCCTCTCGAACATGCTCCTTTAGAAAACACTCTTCCAGTGAATCAACAAAAGACTAGCTAATCGGCGAGTGACTGTTCCAGATCTTCGAGTCAATATCTGGGAAGTTAAAATCTATTATTATAAGACATTCTGATTGACAGGCCCACTCTAATTCTCTGTATAGTTGTCCATTGTACTCATCAGAGTCATTTGTCCTAACACACACTCCTACTCTCATTTTTGCTTTCCCAGTGCTTATGTCACACCAAACTGACTCAACATTTCAGTGTCCATCTGTGTCGACTGAATGCACTTACTTAGATTTTATGTTTCTTAACCAGCAGTATAATCCATCCTCCCTTCCTATCCTGGCTATCCTTTCTGTACACATTGTACTCCCCAAATTATAATTCTGCATTCCTTATATTTGTGTGACACCACGTCTCTGATATCCCAACAATACCCATGTTTGATGTCTTGACCAGCACTTAAAATTCATCAAATTTGTTTACTATACTCTTAGTATTGGTGTACTGCAAGCATACATGCACCTGTTCTTACTCTTAGTTGTCCTAACACATCCCATGTATTTAAACAAAGTTTAGCTGAGTTACTGTCATTCATATCCCTCAAAGAAGTCTTAAAAGGAAAAATATAATAACAATAAAGTCATAAGAGAAAGAATTAAATAGATGTTCTACTTATAACACAACAACCGGGCCAAGATTATCAGGCATGTAATAAGCTCGAACGGAATTTAAAGAATAACTTGAATTTTTTAAATTATTAATTCATCAACTAGCCACCATTGCACCTTGTAAAAAGTATGCAGAAAATATACTTTTTACGTACAGACCACCCAATTAATATACTTTAGTTGGGTGGTCTGTATGTATGATCATCAGTTGGTTGTATGATCATCTAATGCCGGAAACGTGGGCCAGTTATTTCCAGTATAGGATAACCTATACATTAGTTTGGGATTTACGCTCTCACTCCAGCTTATTCATTGAACCATCTTCATAGCTATTGTAAATAAAAATTTACAAAAAATGATCAATAACTATTCAATGCATCTGAATATCATAGTTTTTATGTACATAGGTTGTGGAACCAAAATAATTTAGAGAAATGGAAAAAAAAAATTATAAACCAGTGTTGCATTCTTTTCCGGGCCGTCTTTGGCTTGTGAGACAACAGCAGAGAAAAACAAATTATTTTTTGTTGTAATCTATTGACATAAAGTATTCATTATTCTTCGAGCATGACATTTCAATTAAGCAAGTGATGTTTTCCATGGATCTGCTTCACATTCCTTTCCACTGCATCTCGCCAGTGTTCTCTAGGTCTAATACTGCAGATTTTCGCCAGTTCATTCAATCAGTGTCACATTATTTTTCCCAAACCATTCAGTCGTACGTTGAGTTTTATATGGGGGATGTTTTCTTGAGAAACATGATGCCAAGCCCTATAAAACTGCACTTCTTCCAAAACGGTGTCTGCGTTATCGGCCTGTCAATGGTTTGGTATATGGACATAAGGGCCATTCCATTTAAAGACGTTAATTAAAATTAGCGAGTGCCTGTTTGTTTCCTACTACCGAGGTTCTGCTCTGGTACCACAATGGCTATAACTACCGTACTCACCACAACTGGTGAAAAAGACCGAGTTCGATTCACGTCACTGAGCCGAGGAACTTTTATGGGATTTCCTACAGCCGAGAAAAAGCGACCTAACTATAATTATGGAAGAAGCGTGCATAATAAGTTACCAAAAGTCCTCGATATTATTAAGTTAAACACTAGTTTATGGTAAAATCTGTTAATTAGTTACCATTAGTGAATATCGTGATTGCAACGTTTGTGGCATAGTGTACTGATGTCTGTAGCGGGAAAGCATCCAGATCTTAGTATCTCAATTATTATTATTATTTATCCCATCCGCGCCATTAGATGTATTAAACATCTGGACATGTAACCTTTTGCACAGAGAACCTCAAGCGCCGTAGTGTGCAGAACAGTTGGTATTATCACTGTCCTCTTCCGAGCGGATGGTAAAGACTTGAGCTCGAATCCTGTCAAGGACGAAAAGAATTATTATCGTTCTTTGGTTCTTTTTCACAAGTTTGTTGAGTAAGTCGGTCTCAAGCGAGGGTACCATGTTCTTCTTTTTTCGTAAATCTCCTGTTTTTCATCCAGAAAGCAACAAATCGACCACAGAACACCTGCAATTTATAGATTTTCGTACGTATAATGTACGGCACAATATGGTCTAAGTTATGGTGTGCCCAAATCTTTACCATAACAACAAGAAGAAAGAACCACGTATTTTTCATTCAGTAAATGGCAAAGTAGGATACAAGAAGTCATATAGCTGAATATTGAAGAAACACACTTATGTGACTATGTCAAACAATGCAGAAAATGGGAGTCAGAAATTAAAATTAATTTTTCTTTAAGCTTATTAAGCTATTTTATTTTATTTCTTAATTTATCACTTTTCTGGTACCTTTTAACTCGATAAAACACCTTAGAAACGAAAGGAATCCAATATTAATATTTTCTATAGCCTACTTTCTCAGTAAGAAAAAAATATATCTGTGAAATATAAGTAACAGCAAAAGAGTTTCGTTTGTGTTTCTCACCTCTTTTTAATCATTTTGTTTGAAGTACGATCATCATCTGTATGCTCGTGCACACACGCACACACACAGAGAGAGAGAGAGAGAGAGAGAGAGAGAGAGAGAGAGAGCGGGAAAGGTGGAGTCACACAATATCTGGAATTAATATTGCATTCTGCTTCGTGTATATGTCTATTTATTATGTGCAGTGCCATTGTGAGGTTCAATTATGCAATGTCTCACTCTAGTTAATACGCCATTCATACTGGTACGCGTGCCAAAAAACGTCTGTCATGGAAAATCTTCATTGGCTGCTGGATCATTCACATTGCTATATAAACGGCAGCTGACACTCGATGAAACAGAATCCAGGAAGCTCCTGAAAATCATTTATTCTCTCTGACTCGAAGATAATTTCCAAACTACCAACCATGAAAGGAATCATAGGTTTAGCTGTTCTGATAATGTTCTACGCTCTGGTATATCAATGCGTAGGTAAGGAGTGGAACTTCTTTGGGAGTAACCAGTGTTTCAGGATAATCAGCGAATGCAATGCGATTTTTAATTCGTTATTTATCAAGTGATTTTGTCCTGTGCTAATATCACAACAGAATTCATTACAGTTAACTATACGTTTGTTTTATTATTATTTATATTAGGTGAGGATCCTATCACTGTTCAATCATGTTTCCATGACGACTGCCTAGAGAATCCGGGTTGTTCCCCTACTGCTCCTCCTTGCGAACTCCAACCAGGAAAGGTGTACTGCATCCGCTTTACTGGGAGTAAGAAGTTTTTAATTTTATTCATAAAGAAAAATAACTGATATTAATTTTGATAATTTCTTTCTTATAATAACTGTTAATTACTTATGCCAGACCACTTTCATATATATATATATATGAATTTTCGTTTTTGTTTAGTTTCTAAAGAAAGTTTTTCATCTGCTTATATTTCGAAAAAACATTTTTTCATATATTAACCATTCTGCAAGAACTAAATTTCAAACACTGTTGTTTAGACATGGCGTATTAAATAAGTAGAATTCATTTCGGGATGTTCACCTACAATTTTTTTTTTTTCGTTTTTATTATTATTACTAAAAAAAAAAACAGGGCAACACCCCTTTGACATTGCATGCAAACAATCAGATGCAAACAACAGGTACAAAATAATCGAAATCATTGAAATCAGTAGGTTGAAAAATGAAATATACTTTCAGACCAAAAGAAAACACAAATAAAAATAAAATATGATGAAACTGTAAAATACAAATAAGAAATAAAGTACTATTCGTAAATGTTAAAAACAATGGAAGTAAGAAAGAGCATTTCAGTAAAACGCATAGCAATACAGATAGCAGTTGAAGTATTCAATTTTGTTAAATTCTGCCGGCATCCATTCACAATTGCATATGTGAGTGCGAGATAAAAGATGAATCTAATACAAATATATATTAAGCGAATTTTAAGCAAATCTATAAGAATTAATAAAAATTTCAAATATGAAAAAGGGTTCTAGATCTAAAGTATGTATTATATTTAATATTTTATTTATTGGGTTAATCCATCCATAGTTAGTTCTAAATTTAATCATAAGAAGAATCTTATTTCTTGTAAATCATGCAGTTACCTGTAATTTAATCCGTTGTAATCGTAGCGATCATTATTTGATCTTACTATCCAGCTCCAGTAACTGCTTAATAGCACATCTCTGGCCTTTTTTAAGTTCCGAGGTCAATATCCATGGATGTGGTGACCAAATAAGGGGGAGGGGCGAATCCCGGTCTGTGGAGCACCGGCGTTGTGTAAAGGATTCTATACAGCGTTGTTGAACCCAGGGTAAAAGGAAAGCGTTTGAGTAATCTAGTTAATTGGTAGCCAGCTCGAATAATGCCGTTAATATGTGTGATAAAGCTACCGTTTGATTAAAAGTAACTCCTAGGTCTTTGTAAATGATTACTCTGTTAGCATTTACTGATTAAAAAAAGAGTCAAAATGTGCACTAGAACTATGAGGATTGGAAAAGGTCATTATGTTGCAATTGTCATGTTCATATATAGACTATTTATCAATTTGTCCATGTCTGAAAGGAATCCAGTGCCTTTTGGGGTTATATAGAATGAAGTGTTGTATCCACCACTCTGTCAAATTTTATATCTTCCACATAAGCTTGGTTTTAATATTGAATGAGCAGTTTTCCTTTCGTCTAGATCATTCTGGATAGCTTCAATTCAGATTATAGGACTTTCTAAATGACACTGAGGTATGGGTAAAACTAGAGGAGACATCCGATCATTTTTTATTGCTCGTTGAATCAGTCGATAAGTTCCCTAAAGTAATATTAATTAGTGCTGAGTTGGCTGTATTAAAACTTTTAATAAGGGGTGATTTGTATTAATGGAATCGATAATTTGTGAGCACAGATCCGTCAATTCTAGCGTCATTGCATCCTAGTTGTTAAGAAACTTATTAAAGGTGTTCCGATGGAATTTTGCTTGCGGATATAGCTATAAAATAGAGAGAGTGATTTTCTTCGTTTCTTTTTTCATATAGCATCCTAAAATCCTTGAATTCAATTAAAATAGAATCCATCAAAGACATGAAATTATTGATCATCGTAGTTATCAACTCTGTAAGGATTTTTGATTAAAAATAATATTACCTAGATAGAGGTCTCTACCTGAGAGTCTTCCAAAGACCGAGGGAGTTCATTATTAGGGTCTACAGTAATATTTTCTATCGATGTGGCGGGGAGAGAGAGATAGAGAGAGAGGTTAGATTTTTATTCCTACATGCTTACAACGAAAAACTTTGCGTAACGTTTGATTTAGCTTCTGCGCATATTTTCCACCGCTGTAAAGGAGGCAAAAGGTTTCCTTACAAACAGAACATGTAAGGTGATTATAAGTTTGCATATGACACGATTTACATGATTTTATATATTTTACCTTAGCAAACTCTTAAATTCAAAAACAGTCGATGTCAGGAAAATTAATTGAGCACTGTTAAACACTAACATAACACAGAACTTAAAAATCTTGTCCCTTAACACTTAAGATCGATGAATGAAAAACTGAATAACTCATCTGAGGTGAAACACGACAAGTAATGTCATTATAATAGCATCCTAATAACATAATTTATAAGTCCAAAAAAATAAATTTTGAACGAAAACGGAGATCACTGAAACAAATTACCGACAACACACTCTTCACAAACAGGAAAGAAGGAGAGAAGCACGTACACACTGCGCGCCGCCTCAGGAGAAAGACATTACATTGTAGAATGTAATTCTGCAATGTAATTCTCTCTTTAAAAATTTCTAACTTTCTAAAAAATTTAAATTTTTGGGAATAAGCTAAACATCTTTAAGAATACACATAGAAAGATTCACTTTACACATATTTTTTTTAGCGAACCGAAGAATTCAGCTCTTCTTTTCGCTAAATTTCTAGTTCAGCATGGTTCCATTTTTTTATGTTCCGAGTAAATCACTTACCAATGCAAAATTACCTAATTTCGATTATAAATTCCTTCAGAAATTTAGGTTGTAATTTTAAATATGTTCCCTTTGTATTTCAGTCGTAAGTAGACTACTAATTGAAATCTTAACAATCTATCCAACTGTTAAAGTGTGCCCAAAGAGTGGGGGACCATGTATCGACTGTCCAGTAGTAGGAAATATTACGTGTAATGGAATGTCGTGTGGCGGATTCGAATTACTTCCCAACACAGAAGTAGACTTGATTATTTGTTACCAACTCCCTCCTGAACTTCAGGTAAGTGGTAGATTGAACTTTAATTATGCGCTTACTGTAAGAACAATACAGCTTACGCTACTCGTTTTCCGAATCTAACACGAATTTGAACGATGCATTTGATTAAAACTTTATATGAGACTGGAATTGTCGCAGGCATCGCCAGAGACATTCTCAGATTTCAGAAATTCCAAATTATGTTTTTGTGGAATAAAGTTAAATTACAGCTTTTATTCGGAAGGCTCGGTACATCGTTCAACCCGTGAAACTGTCCACTGGCGCGTCTTTCCCAAATGTAAATAAACTCATATGATATGAAATATTATTTAAAAAAATAATAATAAAGGGGCGCGATAGCCAAGTGGTTACAACGTTGGCCTACCAACTGGAAGATTCGAATTCATGTCCCGCCTAGGCAATAAACAGAATCGCGAAAGGTGCATCATTGGACCTACCTCCCCAGAGCAGAAGTGACAGCTAAGGAGGGAAATTGTGCAATCTTATGCTGCACCAAATAACTAAAAGCACTACTGAACTCAAGCTGAAGCTGAATAGGACCACTTCCAGAACCGATTGACGATATCGAATAGAAGTATTGAACAACTGCATGGAGAGTGGCGCAGGAAAAATCACTCGTAGTCAAGCCGTAGGTAGAGAATCCATTCGAAAAGTCGGCAAGTGTCTCCCGAGGAAAAAAAAAAGTGGAGTAAGTGGCGCCGTCCCCCGTATGGCTACCACAAAAATTGGGAAACCATCCAACCCAACCAATTGGGAATGCCTCGACCACAACTGCGCTAATAACCATCAAGCACGTCAATGCATGAAGCGCTGCATGGAAATGATGCGTTCATAATGTGAACCAAGATGGAGACCGATATGAAAAGGTATAGGACCAAAGTGCACAAAAAGTGGTCGGTATGATTCCTAATAGTTCAGGTCACCGAACTGCGAATAGCCTACTAGAGACGGACCATCACCATTAAGAATCTAATAGCTCCTGAAATATTGGAAAAAATCAAACAAAATCAACTACAAAAAAAAGAACAAACAATTAGTAAAACGCTAAACAAAAACTAGAGAGGGAAGTGCAAGAAGTACAACTCAGAGCAGTTGAGAGCGGAAAAAGAATAGAATAATAATGGATGGAAGATATTATTCTTCCTTATTAATGGTGGAACGATGGGAGGCAATCGTACAGCCGTATACTTCTCTGCGTAAGAACCACATGGAACAGAAACCAGAGAAATCAGAAAGAGAAACTCAAAAAAAAAAAAAAAAAGAGAAACCATCAACATGAGAAAGAAGGTTCAGCAAAATTTGGATGAGCCCCAGAATCAAAATAGACCACTAACCTAGTACTATCATGGAAACAGAAGCAAGAAACTGATCTTCCAAGTGAATAGCAATCAAAACCTAAAAAAAGACAACACTTGCAGCAAACTCGAGACCTAGAGTCAGAGAAGAGACGAATATCTGGACACCCTGAAGCAGCATCGTTACTCTAATACAGAGAGAGCTGTCAGAGTAAACACAAACAAGAATTTAAAATCAAAAATCCTTGTATAGAGGCATTGGACAAGATGAAAAGGAAGATAACGGACCACATTACGAGAAAGCCATCGAAGCGTTCTGGAGAAACCTATGGATCTTTAAATTTGAGCATTGCGATCGATACAGCAGGTAAGGAACAAGCCGACAACAATCAACGCAACCCTGTACACTGCCTATATTGACAACAGCAATTTTTCGACTATGTGCACAATAGCTGGATGACAGAGACAATGAATGTCTACAAAATCGCCGCTGGCTGTGCAAACTCCCTATAAGCAATCATGGCGAAATGGAAGACCACGCTGAAGGTCAGAAATTCACGACAAAAGCGATTCCATCAGGAGAGAGTCTTCCAGGGGGATACCCTCAGTCCAATGGGATTTTGTCTAGCCGTCCACCGCTGTTCAATATGCTTAATACTTGCAAGTGCGGATATATCCTTAAAGAAGGTTGGAAGAACCGGTATGCCCTCTCAAACCTGATAGTCAGTGCATTGACGATATCAAGCTCTACGCGATAACAGGCATGCAATTCTACCAGCTACTATGGATCAACCTAAAGTTCCACACTGAACTCAAGATGGAATTATGACTAGGGAAATGCAAATACTTCGGATTGCATCCGAAAAAAGAAACGAAACTAACAAGACTGATAAACCGATGCAAGATGATGCACCGATGCAAATGATGTAAGATAAACATCTAGAACAAAAGAAGATAAAGGAGACCATAAATAAGATAGAAAACCAAAGCTAAACGGAGGGAATCCAGTCAAAATCATTAAAACCTGCACAATCCTAGTACTAACATGTTCCTTTGGGATTATAGATTTGACTACCAACGGTCTGGCGTAGATCATGAGAAGGACCAGACAATGATAACGTAAGAATGGTCAGATAATGATGACGGAAATCTTCTATCACCATCCGATATCTGCTGTCGAGAAAATGAACATAGTTTGGAAAGAAGAAGAAAGGGGTCTGACAAAACCAAACTATTATATTAAGGTCACCCGAAGGTTATTTCATATACTCATATAGGATTCATCTATGATGCTACTAATTAGATAACCAGAGTTCCTTGATCAATAATTATGCTATACAGGTGCCCCGCACCTAGTACCAGTCTGGATGGGTCTCATGGGGAAAAAAAACATAAAGATAAGAAAGAGATAATAATGGGAAAAAGCACTGCATAATATTCATAAACATCTCGTGCTTCAATTAACAATAAATATATTCGATATAATGTGTGTTTCAGACATATTATTTGTAGTGAATTAATTTATCTAATTTTATATGTTTCTTTCCAAAATGAATGCTCACAGACGATTTTTTATTATTTTTGTTTATGCTATTCAAATATTGTTGCTATTTTCAAGGAAATGCCTTGATATTTGTTAATTTGTTTCTGCATGCATTATGTTTTAATTCAATTACTTAAAATATATTTTACTTTCTTTTAGGGTTTATACGACCTTACTGTATGCCTTTTCGTTAACATCCCCGTAATTATAAATAATTTGCTTTTTTGCTGCACTATTCCAATTAACTGCATTTGGTAAGTAAGATTTTGAATCGGATTTCTTATAGCCTCCCGATGAATAACTTTTAATACTGTTGTTTTATAAATGAACAGACATTTAACATATGCCGCATTATATCACGGGTACTAATTTGTTCATTAATTTCAGTATCTTTCTATACATTAAAATAATTTTCCTCCTAATGTTATTTATTCAGCCAATTGGAGAAGAGGGATGCGGGTTACGTGGTAATACGTAACAAATACAAAAATGCAGAACAGAAGCTTGTTTTGCTGTGGTAAAACAAGCTTCTGTTTAAGAGTGGTCATCCGCTATGTTTATTTAACATGACCACGCTGTACCATTCTTGATTTCCATATGTAACGTATTTATTTAAATAAACTAAATGCAACAAGGCATAATATTTTAAGAGTTTAAGATTCTATATCTGTATAATATAGATGGCATTCGTGACGAGCAGACGTGCCTATTAGAGTTCTTCATAGATACAGTACAGTACAGAAGTATAGATAAGAGATTACAATAGAGCAGGATTTCGAAGGTTATTTAGTGTATTATAAAGTATTTTTTCTTTTCCTGTAATAGTTTGATTATTTTTAATATTATAAATATAATTATTTAAAAGTTTCTTTTATTAATAATCAGAAATTTTATAATGGTTATTACAAGATCCACCTTGAATATGTCGTCAGAGGGTATGATGACTCATTCGGAAATAGCCAATGGCGATTCCGGGTGAGTCATGATTTTATCCTTTGCAGAACCTATGGCACGTATTCCAAGGTCGATCTAGTAGATAATCCTAGCTCATTTGGAGATTCATTTCTTTGTCACCGTTGTAAGGAGTGCACCGATCTTAAGTTACAATTTGATGCATGGCTAGAACAATTTGAGTCACTGAAAAAACGGGTGCTTGTCCTCGATAATAATGCAACTGGGAGCTCGGCAGGGACTCAAGACTAGCAAGATACCAAGTGATGCACTCCCGAATCGGGCCCCAGAGCAGAATAATCAGGTGCAAACTATTCTACTTCGAAACGACGTAGTTTTATTAGGGGAATAATTGTCAGGGAAACGGGAAATATTTTTTTGTAATAAGGATAATTGGACTAGAACCAGGGTATGTATGCAATGAGTAACTATTAATGCCACCAACAGATTGTCAGATTTTAAGGGGATAATGAGAATGTGTGGACATGTGGACATGTGTTTTTGTAATGGGCGGCACCTAGAACGTCAGTTCATCTCCGCCTCGTATCTCTGTGAAGAACAGTACCACTGTAGAAGGGCCAGAAATAAGTAGTGTATGTTTGTGTGTATTATGTGTGTGTTCTGTTGTTGTGTCTGACCGCTTGGCTACCCAGAATCATCAGTCACCTGGACAGATGATTCTGGGTACTCGTCCACACCACGGGAAGGTGGGCCAGTCTCAATGGAGCTCGCACTGTCTCAATTCGAGACTCTGACCCACCTGATGTTGGCAAAAGATGGGCCAGATTCCTCTGGGGGCCCACTCCAGAGGAGAGAAAAAAAAAAAAAAAAAAAAAAGGATTTCCCGTGGTGTTAAAAAAAAAAAAATAAAATAAAAAAAAAATAAATAAATAAAATAAAATAAAATAAATAATAAACAAATAAATAAAAAGTAAATGAATAAATAAATAAATAGAAAATAAATGAATAAACTAATAAAAAAAAAATAAATAAAAATAAAAATAAATAAATAAAAAATAAATAAAAATAAATATAAAAAAAAAAAAAAAAAAAAATTTGGGAATGTTGCTCCCTATTGAGTAGCTTCACCAGACAAAGAAGTAGAATTATTCGTAGACGTATAACAAATTCTTCTTCTTGTGAAAACATCGGATGCAAACTGCTGAAGAGCAACATAAGAATTCTTGTCTCCCACCAGCAAAGTTTCATGCCCATGAGAGAGTGTAGAAACTGACGAACGAAGAACATCTCTAAAGTCATTATACAGCGGACATTCAAATAAAATGTGGCTCCAATTTTCATTTTCCCCGCATTGACAAGCTTCCGTCCTAGAAAGACCAAAACGACATAGTTTTTCGTTAAGAGATCCATGTCCCGTTAAGAGGAAGGATGTATATAAATCCAAAGAGAACCAGACAGGTTTCTGCTTTACACAAAAGGTCACCTCAGGGAAAAAAGTCCTAGTAACAGATCCGACAGATGACGTATCCCAGCGTGTCTGCCATAGATTTATCATTTCATTCCACAAACGATTACGTTCTTGCTTAATATCTGAATTAATGTTCAGAACCAAACCCATAAATTCAGTTGATAGTTGGTTTTTTAACCTATAACAAAGACCTCTGTAAGCAACGTGAAGGTCCAATGGCAATACACCTGCAAGAACCTGCAGTGCAGAAGTTGAAACAGTACGACAAGCTCTTAACATACATAATAATATTGTGCGTTGCATAGTAGCCAACTTCAATCGAAATTTAACAGTTCTAAGCCTGTGAAACCATACACCTGCCGCATAAGTAGGCATAGGAAGGAATACGGCATTATAATAAATTCTCATGGTGCGTCTAGAAAGTCCCCAGTCTGAACGAGAAATTTTTACAATAGCACCAGTGAATCTTCTGATCTTTGTTGTTACATTATTTAAATGAGAGACAAAATTAAGCTTTGAGTCGATTGTAATCCCAAGTAATTTAGTTTCAGAGACAAGTGGAATCCTGTTATTATTAATCTTCACTAAAGGGGGTCGTTGAGGGTTTAAATGTGATCCAAAGATCATCATTTTAGTCTTAGACAAACTTATTGTCAATTTATTATCCACTGTCCATTGAAATAAATTTTGTAAGACATCATTGGCATTACTTTCGATAGCAGATCTAGATGAACCATGAATTAAGATAGTGAGATCGTCGGCATAAGCGATGATTTTAGTGCTACTGAAACAACGGGAAATCCAATCCTGTAATACCATATTCCATATAAGAGGCCCTAAGATAGATCCCTGGGGACATCCTCGTGAGACTTCTCTAGACACCTCCTGAAATTTAGATTTCACTAAAATGTGACGATTACTGAAATAGCTTGCGAACAGATGGTACAGTTGCTGAGAGCATCCAGCTGATCGTAACCGTTCGAGAGCACTCTGCCACCATAGAGAATCAAATGCGCCCTCGAAATCAACAAAGGTAGCTAACGTGTACTTTGATGTTGAATTCTCAATGCTGCGAGCAAATTCAACAAGTGCATCTTCACAAGACTTCCCTACACAGAACCCGTATTGATTAGAGGACACCATATTTTTCGACTGAAGAAGATCAGTAACACGCAGAGTCATTAGGCGCTCTAGCAACTTCCCAAGATTTGGCAAAAGTGCAATAGGCCTATAAGATCTAGGATTTAATGCTGGTTTATCTGGTTTTTTAATCAGTTTTAAAAGCGCAATTTTCCACATATCAGGAAAGAGACCTTCTTGAAGACATTTATTAAAAAGTAAAAGCAGTACTTGTGGACGCAATTTGAAAAATCGCAAAATAAATGTATTTTCAACCAGATCTATCCCTGGACATTTCTTAATATTAATCTTTTTAGCAACAGAGGTTAACTCATCAATGGTAAATTCTTCTGTCTGAATATTGGTGGTATAAAGCGAATTTGCAACTCGAATATTTGAATGTACAACAGAATCAGTAGTTAGATCATCCACCGGGAATAGTCTGTCAAGAATAACATTAACTGTATTTATCCAATCAGTAGTCTCCAGGAAATCTTCTTTCACAGTGCCGTATACGTCTAAAGAGTGAATCTTATTACGAGCTATCTTATAAATAAGACCCCAAGGATTATCATTACCAGCACTGTGAACAAACTCCTTCCATGTTTCCCGTTTACGTGTGGCTATAGCCTTTACATAACGTTGTTTGAGTAAAATGTATTGAGAGTAAAAATAAGCTACTTCATCAGAATGCCAATCCCTACGTCGACGCTGATATTTTCGACGGGCTTGATGTACCTTTTTCCTTAAAGAAGACAATTCTGAGGTCCACCAGGAACAGGTCTTTAAACTAATCTTTTTCTTGCTGGCCGATTTGTAAGAGGCCTTAAGTAATGACTGGCGTAATAAGGCAGCAATTCCAGCAGCCGTAAAAGAGTGAAGAGACGAAAAGTCTTGTTCAGGGAAATCTGCAGAAATGGATGAGTCAAATAATTCCCAGTTTATATGATTTATAGAAAATCTGACTAAAGCTGGCTGTAGTAAAAATTGATCTCCAGGTTTAGAAAAATCAGTAACAACAAAAAATAGAACCCGATGATCACTTGTTGTCCAATCAGTAATCACCATCCAATCACGAACAATTGCTTTAAAATTAAAATTAGTTAATGTCACATCAATATTTGATTCTCCAACAGAGCTGGAAAAGGTTGTTACTTCTTGAGGTAGGTTTATTACATTTAAGCTGTTATTAATAATAAATTCCTCCAACATATGACCACGACGATCACTTCCATTACTGAACCAGAGTGGAGATTTAGCATTTACGTCAGAAGTTATTAAGACATTCTGTGGACCCAAGAAATTTAAAGTTGTTTCTAGATAATTCAGGGATAAATTAAAATCTTCTGAGGGAGGGCAATATAGAGAAATTAAATAAAAATTCAAATTCAAATATGTAACCAAAATACAAGTAGCCGTTCTATTGCATAAACCATTGATTATAGTGATATCAAGCTGACTATTTAACACCACAATACATGTTTTAAGTTCCTCAGAGACCGGTTGAATTATACGGGCAGTGAGTGGAAATCCCGTTACCTTTGGAGTATATGCAGGTTGCACTTTAACAGTATAAGGCTCTTGAATTGCAATAATATCAATAGCATTTTGCTCAGCAGACACTCGAATTTCGTCCGATACTGCTCTAGAACGCTGACCGTTAATTTGCATAATCCTAATACCAGCAAGCAAAGACACAGGAGAATCAGCAAGAACATTATTATCTCCAATAACAGCTCCATCTCCGGGAATAAAACTTCTATTGGTATTATTATAACTATTATTCATTGGCGGTCCTTAATCGTGCCGTCTGTAATGCCCGTAAGTACTCGGGACACGTGCCGTCCCTAACCGAGTGCTGATATTCCTTCCTACGTCTCTTACAGTTGATACAACTAGGTGGCTCTTCCTTAAATGGACACTCATTAAATACGTGCCCACTTCGAGCACAATGTCCACAAGACGGGGACTCATGCGAACAATATTGGGTAGTATGTCCATACCCAAGACACAGAAAACATTTAGTGACTATCGTATAAGGACGGTGCTTATGAGAACTCCAAGTCAAAAACAACCTGTCCAGGGAGGACACATATTTATAAATTTTAGGTGAGAAGCTAACAACCCAATGAACTAGCGATGACGACCTGGCCTGAGTAGTAAAACGAAAAACTGTTTGTTGCTTCACTTCTTCTAATGTGAAACCGTAATCTATCAAGTTCTTGTTATAAAGATTATCCACAATATCGTCCTTTGAAAGATCCCGTGGGACGTCATAAATTATGACTGATGGATTACCTTTACGAGGAACGCCAGTGATCACTCCAGCTTCGGAAAACGCCGCCGTTGAAGTTAAGCAGTCCAAATCTGATTTCGTAGCTGTTTCCACAACCACTCCTCGATTGCGAACAAGTCGCAAAGATTTCACTTTTACATTCTTCAAATCATTTTTAAGAGTTGTTGTAACTACATTTTTCACATCAGAACTTGTTTTCAGGTCACTGTTATCTGAAGCTCTAATTATTAGAACATTATTAGAATTATTAGATGATTTAATAAGATCACTAGAAGAAACACCCTTCTCAATAGTAGCCTTCACAGTATCAGCATAGGTACGCACAGGCTCTTGTGTATGTAACCTATCCGTCAGGAACTCATCTGTATCTACACCTGACTTTGGTTCATCCTGTTGAATGTGTTTGCCGGAGACCACAGATAAAGTTTGTAACACTGTTTGTAGCAATTGGGCTCTTTTATCAATTTCCTCATTAATGGCTTTTAATCTCTCATTTTCTATCAATAGTGCAGTTGTTACAGTCTCCAAATTACACCATTTATCCATAATGATATCCCCATTTTTTTTAGTCACCTTATTAGCCTCTCCGAAAAGAAAACTTGTGATATCTTTTCGCATTTTAGAAATAACCGAATATACAGAGGACGCATCTTGAATATTATCACACTCCTCAGTTATTCTACTCGCATAATTTTCACATTCATCAGTCATTGTACTTGAATCTGTATTCAAAATAGGGGTGGGAATAGACCCAATCCCCTCCACTTCAAATAACTCACCACCTGTGCTCTGCTCTCGTATTAACTGAGCCGCGGGTCTTAACTGCTCGTGACCAATACTTTTGGAATATACAAACTCACCTAACCTTCGTATATCGCCATGAGATTGAGGAATTTTAGGTGGGAGTAGGGGTGAAGTATCCTCTCCCTCCCCGCTGGATCTGTCTAAAGATCGTTTACCATTAGGATTTCTATCTTCCATAATTCTTTGATATCAAAAACTCACAAATAGATTAATATTAGTAGTATTAAATAAGCAACTTCCAACTATATTAGTAAAAACAACTACAGTATTTCAATAATTCTAACTTCTAAATCCTGTGTTCTTGAACAATACCTTTTAGGTTCAACGCAAAAAAGGAAAACTGATTTACGTTTCCCGCCAAAACTAGATCCGCCGACGACGATCTTTACCACATGGCAGCCATATTGGCTCTGCCGATGTGGTAAACCACACTCACTTAATCAGATAGCTGTCTTTGTATCACAAAGCTAAGTAATATTTCACCTTGAAACTGTTAATAACACCTAAAGAAATACTTCCACAGTCAGATCACAATAAACCAAAGATACGATCGACAATGCAGGAGCTAGCAGCAAAACAACCACATGCTCACAATCGGGATAATGAGAATATTATTCATGTAGGGACTACGGAAATTAAGCATACACGATCTGATGATTTATTAGACAAATATAGGACCATGCTCAAGAAATATCGCCAATTAGATCACAATATCTATGTGTTTGCATTTCTGCTCAGGCACGGTAGGAGGGATTATATGCTGAAACTCCTGTGGATTAACTCAAGACTTGAAGGACTCTGCAAGGCTTTTGGGGGGAGATTTCTATCAGCTTGGACCGTACTTGTAGGTAGAAGGAATCTATTTTGTAGAGACCGGACATTTAAACAAAGGTGGTGCAAGAGTTTTTGCCAGTATTATTGAGGATACCTTAAAGGTTCAGGAAAACTGCTAGTTTGGGGGGGGGGGAAGGGTAATATAGATATGCTTTTATCTGATAATATTGGTCAAATTAACGCTTGCAAATACCTCAAGAGATAGCATTGCAATTAGCATTAGCATTAGTAGAGGCATATGATGCAAGAAAGCAAGCTTATGCAGCATCAGCCAAAAAAAAAAAAAAAAGCACGCTCCTATTTCACCCCTCCGTTCGTTCCAAATACCTTTGCGGCTGAGCCTTAAATTTATTTAGGCTATCAACTTCCACAACAAGGGATGGAAGTCTATTCCACCAACCAACTACCCGCTGGCTAAAGGCAAATTTCGCACATCTATCCTATATCTGTCTTTCCTCAATTTGAATTTATGCCCTGTCAGGTGATTATTCTGAGCAAGAAGAAGAATCCCATCAGCATTGAGCATGCTCAAACCATTCAAGGCTTTGTACACCTCTAGCAGATCACCTCGCAGGTGCTTAGTCTCTAGGCACTGTAATTTGCAAAATTTAAGCCTTTCTTCGTAAGAGCAACCCTTTGTTTCATTCACTAATCTTGTTGCCCTTCTCTGTACTCGTTCCAGCAGCTCTACATCCTTCTTGAAATGAGGCCTCCAAACCTGTATACAGTACTCTAGGTGTGGCCTGACCAATGCCTTATACAAGGGAATAATCACATCCCTGTCCCTGCTAGAAAAATTCCTGTATATCATTGACAAGACACCATGAGTTACTCTTGCAGCCCGTCTGCACTGCTCAGAGAACTTCATAATTTGCCTGCACAATTATCCCCAGGTCGTTTTCATTCTCTACCACTGTCAGTGTAGTACCACACAGTTGATATGTTACTCTTGGGTTACTGTTTCTCATATGTAGTACTTTACATTTGTCAATGTTAAACTTCGTTTGCCACCTCTCAGCCCATCTGCTCAACCTTTCCAGATCCTGTTGCAGTAGTATACTGTCAGTGGTGTCCTTAGCAACCCTGCCAACCTTTGTATCGTGTGCAAACTTGGACAATAAGCTTGATATACCATCATCAATATCATTTATAAATACAGAAAACAATAATGGACCCAACACTGATCCCTGAGGAACTCCACTAATAACATTAGTAAGCGATGAACAGTGTCCATTGATTACCACTCTCTGTCTTCTCCCCCTCAACCATAGCCATTATCCATAGCAACAATTTTCTGCCAATGCCACACTGTTCCAATTTGTGCAACAGTCTTCCATGTGCAACAGTATCAAAAGCCTTTCTAAGATCCAAATATATAAGTTCAACGTTATTCCCTGCATCCAGTTCTTTTGAGACTGCATCATAGTATCCAATCAAATTGGTCAGGCAAGAGTTGCCCTTAACAAAACCATGCTGTGTCCGAGCTATAACTGACGTCTTGTCTAGATGATCCTGCAGTGCTCCTTTAACCAGTGCCTCCATTCATTTTCCTGGAACAGAAGTTAAACTCACAAGTCTATAATTACTTGTGTCAGCCTTTGATCCTCCTTTGTGAATTGGGGTCACATTTGCACATCACCAGTCTATGGGGACCTCCCCCGAGGCCAAAGAAGCTCTCATAATTATGGCTAAGGGTTTGCTTATTTCCTTTGCTGACTCCTTTAATATAACTGGATATATCCCATCCATGCCGGGTGCCTTTTTCATGTTTATCCTCGAAAATTTCACCTCCACTTACCTCTCAGTTATTACAGAATCATCTAGCTCACTGCCAGAGTTTAATTCACCTCTGGCATTCCCCTCCCTGAACAACTCCTCATGGGTGAATGTAAATGCAAAATACTCATTTAGTTTGTTAGCCGCCTGAGCACGATCATCAACAGTTGAAACATCAATATCCAGTGGACCAATCTGACTCATCCCTTTCCTTCTATAGTTTACATAAGTAAAGAACACTTTTCTGTTTTTCTTCGCATCCTTTGCCAAGGATTTCTCGTAATCTGCCTTTGCCTGCCTAATCTCCTTTGTACCTTGGTTACAGATCAACTTGTATCTATCATAGGCTTCTGTGTCACATGTTAATTTATATATATCCCATGCATTTTGAAAATCTTCATGGGAAACCTTGAAAAATATTTCTTAGTTGGTATGTAAAGCCTAGTAGCTTCCAAGATAAGTTCTTTGAATGCTTCCCATTTTGAATTTGCTGTTGGTAACATCAACAGTTGGTCCCACTGTATAGAATTTAAATACTGTCTCAGACCATCATAGTCGCCTTTACGAAAGCAATAACTCTTCCCTTTATCCCTGATGGTAGTTACCTCTTTGAGTAAATTCCACTTCAGCACACTGTGATCACTGCCACCTAGTGGTTCCTTTATCTGCAGATTCTTAATGCATGAAGAATCACTACTGATAATCAGATCAAGAGTATTACTCCCTCTAGTTGCCTCCCGAACATGCTGGTGTAGAGAACAATCATCCAATAAATTCACAAAAGCCTTGCTGATGTGTGAGTGACCAACCCACAAATTCCAGTCAATATCTGGGAAATTAAAATCCCCCATTATAAAACAATCTGATTTACTGGCCCACTCTATTTCCCTGTAGAGTTTCTTAATATAGTCATCAGAGTCATTAGGCCTATAGCACTCTCCTACTGTCAATTTTGATCTCCCAATGCTAAACTGACTCGACACTGCACTCTCCAGCGATGTCGACTGACTTCACTTCCTTGGATTTTATGTGTTTCTTAACTAATAGCATAACCCTTCCTCCCTTCCTATTCTGTCTATCGTTTCTGTACACATCGTACTCCCCAAATTGCAGTTCTGCATCCCTTATATCTGTGTGACACCACGTCTCTGATATCCCAACAATATCTGCCTTTGATGTTCTGAGCAATATCTCAAATTCATCAAATTTATTTACCAAACTCCTAGCATTGGTGTACACGCAAGTATACATGCACCTGTTTCTATTTTTAGCTACCCTAACACAACCCATGTGTTTACTTGTACCGCAATGACTCCCAGCAGTCTGAAATGTCCTGCATCTTGTTTTTCAGGCTTCTGCTCATTCCAATAGAAGCAGTGCAAGAATCTCTTTAACCTCCTGAAAGAGGCCTCTGAGGTCGGGAAAACTCATGTCTGCAAAATATATAAACTCCTACGCCGACCATTAAATTTTAAGTGACAAAAAGTTATGTGGGGGAAACTAAACGACGGCTTAGGGATCGCCTGGGGGAACATTCAAATGCTGTAAGAACCGCAGAATATAACAAGTCTGCCGTGGCCGAGCATTTTTGGGAGAAGCGGCATCGAGTCTCCCTGGAGTACGCTATTATTTTGGATCGGGCCCGCGGATACTGGGAGCCGAAATGGTTCGAGAGTTTACGGATTGGTTCATCCAGTAAGAATACCATGAATAGAGATAGAGATAGAGGTATACGTATTAGTCCTGTTTTTGAAACAGTTATATTAAGTTCGGATGAACGATTTTCTTTGCCACGTTCCCGAGACATTTCCGCTTCCGGTCTGATCATGTGCTGATTGAATCACGTGGACAAATACCACGTGTGGAAGTACCGTGAGCCTGCTACTTAAGGAGATGTTGCAGGAAGTTGTATCACTGTTGAAGAAGGGAGCTGTCGCTCCCGAAATCTTCAGGTTTTTAGTGCTCTTAATGTTTTATATTTTAGTAAATTTTATTGTAAATAATATTTTAATTTTTTAGTCATAACTTTTTGTCACTTAAAATTTAATGGTCGGTGTAGGAGTTTATATATTTTGCAGACATCTCTTTAACCTCTGCCAGTGGCTACTGTTAATCTATTAGTTCTTGTACCCTCCCCCAAACTAGCAGTTTTCCGATCCACCTAACACTGCCTCGATAGCATCAGCAAATATTCTTGCACCCTTTCTATTTAAGTGTATCCCATCCCTGTAGAAGCAGTCCCTTCTCTTAATAAGTACACACCAGGCTGAAAAAAATTCTACCCCTTGAGCCTTGCACAATCTTTCCAGGGCCGAATTGATCGACAAGGCTCTCATCATATACTCCCTCCTATCGTGTTTGGGCAGAATTGCAGACACTTTCAAATTCAACCCTAATTCACGGCTTTTTTTCATCAGTGACCTGTACTTGTTAAGTAATTCTGCCGGTCTCCTACTCTCAATATCATTAGTGCCAACGCGTACAACAATATCACCTTTTGTGCCCTTAAAGATGATATCCGCTCTACAACGTCATCAACATTTGGCCCTGGCAGACATACCCTGGTCCTGTTCCACCTATCCTTTTACAAAGCATGTTCCCCGTTTCCCTGACAATAGAGTCACCAACAACTACTAGTTCCTGTGGGACCAGCGAATTCTGCCTTGTGGGTTGCCGCTGTGTTGCGTGATGATCAAGTGCAAGCTCTGGCGTTGATGTGGGCACTGAGAGCTTGATGGGCCCCTGAATTTAGATCTTTCGAGGGCATCCATCCTGCCCTTCAAGCTCTCATACAGGCCCACAACAACACTGAGTTGTCGCCTGGTTTCCTTACACTCCTTACATCGCGCACGCACACAAAGACATCCCCTATCGCAATATCATGTCCCGTACCCGATTGGCCACAAATATCAAGCAAGCAGTGCATTTTAAAAGGCTGTGATTCAGAAGGCAACTGCCCCCAATCAGTTCTCCATGAGCCACAGCACTCCATTTAGCTTGAGCCTTTTGCTTTGCTGCTCTGGTCTGAATCATGATTTCGATTTAATTTCAATAAAATTTCAATTTCAGTACAAAATTATAACCCTAAACTTGTTGATTGATTGATTTTGGTAGTTGTTGGCGCATCGGCTTCTATGGCCATATTGCACCTCCCAAGGTTTTTGCAGTACTTTGATCCAAGCCCGAGGCGGGAATCGAACCCGGAACCTTGGGTTGCCGGGCAGGTACTTTACCCACTCGGCTAGCCCGGTCGGCCCTAAACTTGTATCCCAACACAGTTAGAACACTATATATCTATATTTATTTTTCAGTATCGATTATTATCTACGAGTTCCGTTTATATAAGTTCCATATCAAGTTATGTATTAATTAATTATGTTTCGTTTCTAATCTAAGTCGTTATATGTATTTAGTTAAAAAGTAGAATTTAATTGACAATGAAGTTCAATAAGATTAACAAATTTTACTGATTAATTGACAATATTATATATAATATACTATACTATACTTAGCTAACGATATCTAGTTCGGGATATAACGTTGTATCGTATAACAATGGCGGCAAGTTACGAACGGTAAATCTACGGTCACTTAAGTATTAATTAACTTCCAAATCTCGCTGTCTCATTTTCATAATAAACCAAGGATTTTGACGAGGTCTATAAGCTACTTATAGAAAATAATTTAATATAACAATTGGTCAATAAATCGGCTAAATATGGCTAAAAAACTTTCCAATCAGCGGAGCTGCAAAACTTATAACATGTGGATTGGATACCCTTACCGATACTAAGTAATAACCTACAAAATCTCTATCTTAGTTAAACTTTAAACTAAGTATCACAACTAGGAATACAAAAAGCTACTCTAGAAAATAAGTTAATATGCCAATTTAAGCTAATAAAACAGAAAAAACTTCTCTATTTCCAGAAGCAGTAAAAACTTCGCCTGACCAAGGCTACTCTCGTTCCCAGCTCTTGTTTGTTTCCGCAACAGAATATATTAGCAAGATGTGCTGAGGGCAGAAACGTTTCAAATGAGCAGGCAGCTAATATCAGGGAAGCGAGCTTAAATAACTTTAAGGAGTATGTCAGGGTAGTTAACTATACAAGAACATTAAGTCTTAATTGTTTATACAGTAACGTTAGAAGTGTCGTCAATAAAATGAGCGAATTCGAATTGCTGGTTAAAACAAGTAACGCGGACATAATAGGGCTTACAGAGACGTGGTGCCACCCGGAAATTGGGGATGACGAGTTTCAGTACGGCTTGTATAATGTATTTAGGAAGGATAGAGTAGATAGAAGGGGTGGTGGGGTAAAGTAAAGTAAAGTGCAATCATTATCAACCCACTGCAGGATGGAAGCCTCCTCAACAATTCATGCTGAGGGAAATGGACCATAATCTGCCACGCTGGTCCAGTGCGGGTTGGCAGATCGACCGTATTCAGCAGTCAGGGGCTTGAACCCCGGTCTACTCAAAGAGCGTGTGCTACTGCACTCCCGCTCCTGCCCACTCGGCTACGGAGGCCGTACGGAGGTGGTGGGGTAATGATTCTTATAAGAAGCAGCCTGAGTGCGACGATAGCTTTCCCGGATTCAGACATTTAACATGCTAGTATAGAATCTGTATGGTGTGAGATAGTTGGAAACAAAGGTATAATGCGAGTAGGAGTAATCTACAGACCAGGCGATTGTGAAGATTATGACGAAAGCCTCTACATGCAAATGGAATGGGCAAGTAAGCGTCAATGTCTTATTAAGGGTGATTTCAATTTGCCTCTAATTGATTGGAGTAAATGGGAAGGAAACTCGACATGGGAAACAAAATGTTTAGCCTAACTTCATTAGTAGGGAAAATCATGGAGACGATGAGGAAAGTTGTAATTCAGGATCATTTAGATAGACATGGCATTCTAAAGGATACACAGCATGGTTTTGTAAAGTAAAAATCATGTTTAACTAATTTGGTTAGCTATTTTGACAGGGTCACTCAAGAGCTGGACTGGCAATAATTTCGACATTGTTTATTTCGATTTCAGCAAAGCGTTTTACTCAGCCCCACATAAGCGGTTACTCTATAAGCTGGAACAGGTTGGAATCACAGGAAAAATCCTTATATAGATAGCAAGATGGCTTCAAGGAAGAAGGCAGAGGGTTATCATAAATGGTTGGGTTGATGTAAAAAGTGCGGTTCTCCAAGGATCAGTATTATGACCTCTGTTGTTTATGATTTTCATAAATGAGATCGATGAAGGCACAGAGGGCGTAATGTCTAAATTTGTAGATGACGTAAAGATTGGTAGAGTAGTTAATGATCGCAGCCAAGCAGCACTTCTTCAGAATGACCTAGATAGACTTCAGGGATGGTCACGAAAAATGGCAGCTATACTTTAATCCACCAAAGTGTAAGGTATTACACTGGGGGATCAGTAATCCCAAAATAACTTATACACTTGGTGGAGTTGAATTAAAGCCAGAAGGGGAAGAAAGGGACTTGGGAGTTATGATACGGTCACACATGAAGTTTTCCGAGCATTTTAAACAGGTTACAAGTAAGGCCCATGGTGTCCTATTGATGATGTATCAAACAATTGCTAGAAGAGATAAGGTCGTCATAATCCCATTGTATAAGGCTATTGTATAAGACCTTACTTGGATTACTGTGTTCAAGTATGGAGACCGCACCTAAAGAATGACATTTTGCTTCTTGAAAGGGTCCAGAGACTGGTAACTCGCCTGGTGAGATCGGCAAAAGGGCATCCTTATGAAGAAAGACTTCGAATATGTGGGTTGCAGAGCTTGGAAATTAAGCACCCTAGAGGAGACTGGATTGAGGTGTTTATGGCTCTGAGAGGCATAAGTAAAATGAATAAGGACGAAATTTTCACGGTTATAAAGATTTTAGAACAAGGGGCCATACTTTCAAGTTAGTGGGGAGATGATGTTTAGACTGGATTGCAGGAAGTTTTATTTTAGCCAGCGAATTATAAATTACTACAATAAGTTATCTACATGGGTGGTAGAGGCTGACAGTTTGGTGAAATTCAAAGGTCAGCTGAATAATTATGCTTAGGTTGTCCATTTCTTTTTCTCTTATTTCTTAATTATTATTATTATATATATATATTTTTATTTTCTTCTTCTTATTATTATTTTATTCTTATCATTTTACTTTTATTATTTTACTATATTATCATTTATTTATTTTATTATTATTATTATTATTATTATTATTATTATTATTATATATATATATATATATTTTTTTTTTTTTGGCTGGTGCAGCATAAGCCATAGACTTCCTTGCACCATGAGGCCATTGCTAATACTAAATACTCAATAATATCGGTGTAGATACAGCATAGATAACTCTTAAAAAAATATGATCATAGGGTCCAAGGCACCCACCGATGAAAGGCCAACTAGTGTAAGGACAGGTCCTTACAACTGTTATTTAATAATGGGGGTTACTGATATTGAAAAATTATTAAGGAATATTAATACAGACAACCATTAGAAATATATCAGGTCAAAACTGAATAACAGAATTTGAATAGGATAGTTCAGAAAAGTCCCAGGTTTAATTGTGCTCGTTTCGCCTATTACCTTTAAGGAAGAGGAAGATTAACGTAGCAACGGGGGGGAAGCGTTTCGAACACGCGATACAATAGGAAACACTGATGGAGCAGTCCATAGTTAATGAGCACAGATCAAAGTCAACATTTCGCCCCTAAAGAACAATGGGCCGAAACAAAAACAATTAAGATAGAGTTGGAGCTCAGTAATGGAGGTACTCAAGAAATTAAGTGCGCACTTTAAAAATTTCACGGGGGCGATTAACGACAGGTGTAGCAAGACAAATACGGGGCGTAGATGGACAATCACAAAGAAGATCTAGAAACTTCTAGACTACCGGAATTTCCGGTCACCTTTCTAGAAAGTTCCAGAAATTGCTGGAAACCAGAAGCCCACTCTAAAAAGGATGGAAGACACGCCCACGGAAGAGTATAGGAGATGAATGGGAATTACAGGGGAAGGGATGTACAGGTCAGCGATTGGCCAGAGTGAAAAGCGTAGGAAATTTTGAAATTCAGAGTAGAGAGAAAGAAAAGTTTTTTGGAGAGTCTTTGGAAGTGCGTGGACGAAGACAGTCGTGTGGCAGAGTCGTTATTGAGTTTGGGGTGATGGTTTAGTAATGGGAAGGAAATTTTCCTTGTGAGTAATTTATGTGAGTCTGTAGTTGGAAAAAGAAGGTGTCCGTGTAGAAGAATGAAGATATAGCAGTAGCCAATGAATATAGAACAGTGAGAGAACCTGATGCAGTTCATAGTGAAGGAAGGGAAAGAACGCCCAAGGAGAATTCTAGAGAATGACGTAAGAAACGATCCTTATTCAACTCAGCAGAGCAGTGCCTACGGGAGAGCGAACCTCAGGTAGATTGATGCATTCCAAGGATGAACAACTGCTTGCCTTCTAGTCTACGCCGTTATGCTGATGGTTATGGCAGCCCAGAATAGAAAGAACACTCGGAAAACTGAGTAAGTGATAGTTAAGTACGGAAAAATCTTAAGTTAGTGAAGGAAGGACTCTAGGGGAAATACTTAACCTATGGGAGAAAGCTAAATGTAATTGCACCCATGTACACAAAATTGTAGAGAAATTAAGAGTAGGACCTTATGGTAAAGGTTAATTAGTAGGTAGAAAGATTACGTTGATAATAGTTAATTTTGGGGGAATGACTAATTAGGTAACAAAGGATTGTAGTTGAATGTGAAATTATAGTGAATTTGGATTTATAGAGAGTATAACTTAGTGTGATAGTAATTGTTTAAACGGATAAAACACTGATTCAGTGTCTAGCTAATTAAAGAATTATTGGATTAGGTATATGGGAAGATGGTTAATTACATTGGTTGATTATGAATGATGAACAGATCTGTAGTTGAGGAAAGGATTTTCTAACTGAGATATATATATATGTGTGTGTGTACGTAATAATTTTGGAAGGGGATATAAATATATATATAGCTACTTAAAATTGTTTATTCTCATACTGAAAGCTACTTGTAGACCTACTAGGCCAGTTGATTAGTAGGAAAGCTGATGTAAGGATTATGAGATGTAATGAACTCCTAGATCTGTTAGAACCCAAGGATGAGGCACACGAAGAACATGTTATATATATATATATATATATATATATATATATATATATATATGAGATTTTGTAATATATATATATATATATATATATATATATATATATATGAAAATTCTGTAGTTTGAATTACAAGGATATTTACACAGATAAAGGCCTAGCAGTCTAACAAAGCCACACATAATAAAGTTCACAGTTAATTGTAGCTGTTGATGGAAATGTATATAATGTCAATAAATATTATTATGGTTTGGTACTTAAGTGTCTATCAGTCATTTTGAACTTCAGCCTGTCCAGAGGAGGAATACCTAAAATATTGAGACCCCCTTAGAATCTAGAATCTTCTGGGAGACAAACAAAAGTTGGGTGTAAAGTGGCAGGGGATAAAATGGGGAGCATACTAGAGTACAGGGAATAATTAAATAAGTCTTAAAGCATTGGGGAACAGAATAAATAAATAAATAAATAAAAAAGATATTTATAAAGAAATTTATTTAAATAATAATAACATCAATCAATCCCCCCCACACTAGCTTTGAAACGGTACCGTCTGGGTGGTGGTCCCCACCGATAATAAGTAACAATAGTCTTCTCTATTAGTGAAGCGTTACTTATTCCATTAGTGCAATACATACCACGGTAACTCGTTGTGAATTATGAACACAATATCAGATATAGACGAAATGATGTCTTTCACACTACTATCGTAGTTGTTCTTTAAGAGTTGTCTGTGGTTGGTTGGTTGGTTATTTGGTTTTTAGGAGCATTAGCAACTAAGGCCCTATTGCTCCGGGAATATGCAGTGGTCATTCCCTGACCTTTTCGCATCCTCAGTATTTGGTGGTGACGGGCTCGAACCCCGATCTAATCAAGAAGCGTGTGCTACGCACAGCTGCTCCTTCCCACCTGGCTACGGAGGCGCGCGTTGTCTGTGGTGCCTGTACACCGATATTATATAGATATAGTAACACATTTATGTATTCATAGCTGAGGAAGAAGAGACACACACAGAGTCGAAAGCTTCTGTAAGTATTTTATTTTATCAAAAGAAGCGAGTGCAGCTTTATATATATATATATATATATATATATAGTTGAATTTTCGATATTCTTGAAAAATTGACTTTTTCAGTTAGATCCTAAGATGTAATTATACAAAACCAGTATCCAGCAAGTACAAATTGTGATTAAAGTTTTCAATCTCTTCAACCCGCACTTATGGAGCCCAAAGTAGCGTTTCTTTTTCATTAGCTTTTCATATTTAAATATTTTTTTTTTTATTTTCAATTTTTTCCTGGGATTATTCTTTTTACTTTTGAGCATCTCGATGTCTTTTTTTTTTTTTTTTTTTCAGAATTTTCTCTGTTTTTCTTTTCTAACAACGATTTATATGTTCTGTCCGTCTATTTTCATGGTATATTATACGGATATATTAATGAGAACGCGTTATGTCAGATTATATGCTTCAGTAATTATTTTTAATTATATTTATTCCTAATTAAAAAAAAATATATATATATGTATATAGAATTTTTCTCCTTGATGTGGCAACGATTTATATGAAATATTTTATATGAAATCTTTCTGAAATTACTGACCAGAAAGATACTTTTCTCTATAAAAGGAGAAGAATACTAAAAACTTAATAACTTATCTGTGGTACGCATAACGTTGTGACGTGTTGCGTAGCGCAGTTGGAATTCTAACCGTCCTTCTCACACGAGGTGGAAAAGATCGTAATTCGAATCCCATCAATGAGACGAGTAATTTTTGTGGGTCGTTTTCACAACTTGGCTGAGTGAATCGTTTTAATGGTAATGTAACATTGTTTTTTGTCCAGCAAAACGCAAATCGACCGTAGAACACACGATGATACGGAATTAATAAGTTATGTGACATGGTATGGAAGTAATAAGTCATGTGAACATTAACGAAACTGAAAATATTATCCAATATATATAGGGTGTCCGGGCTAAAGCTATCCAAAAATACACACATATATCTATAAGGTGTATTAAAATATATTTTTTTGTTTTTATACAGAGTAACTCACCAAGTTTTTATGAAGGTTAGTAAAGATAAGAGAGAGTTGTTCAGTTGTACGGCTGTGTGTCTTTGTTGCTCTGGTTAATCAGTTAAATTAACAGAATTATGCTCAGGTTTATATGATGATTTTATGTTGGTGTATTCCTAATTTGATGCTGAACAAGAGGATATCCATTGTGTGGCGACCTGGACATCCAGGTATTTATTATTTATAGTTTTCTTATACTGCAAAATTTGCTGTTTTTGCTACTCACGGCTGACCAGAGATACCTATCGCTTCCGGCTACAGGTCAAGGTCAGGCAAATGCGCTGTGGGTTTGTACTTGCGGTCAAGTGACCATGGCAACACACGTCGTTTACTGCCTCCTAGCAATTATCCACGCCTCGGACAAGCGGATTTCTACATCCAACAGTAACAAGTCTAGCCAACTAAAATAAGCCGTAATTTTTGACTTATTTTGTATCTGATCGGTAAACGTATCACTTGGAATACGATACGTAGTTAAGGCAACTACTAAACACAATTGTAAACTCTTTTCCAGCCCACTACTCGTAATCCTTTTATCTGCGCCTAAAATCTGAAAATGCCTTTAAAGCAAGATCACCCAAATAATGAAAGCTGTGTAATTTGTGGAATTGTTCCGGACGTAGCTATAAAATGTACTTCCTGTCTCAAGACATACGGAAGCGAATGTCTCGCGTTGGACCTAAAGAGGCTCGGAAAGCAGCGACGGAAAGTTTGGCAGTGTCCCCCCTGTAAGGGAGAAAATTATATGCATTCACTCGGAACAACTGGTGAAACTTTTAACGACGTTAACCAAATTTCGGAATCACCTGAGCACAGAACCCAACCCGAACCTGAGGTAGACACGGAAAAATTGACATCGCCAGATGCACATGTGGAATTGACACCCGACTCATTACAGGAAGAACAAAATGACCATTCAGATCTCATCATGCAAAAATCTAGTAGCTCCCAACAGGATAACACCCTATCAACAGAGATCTCCGCAATAATTAATCAAACATCACTCGAACACAGTCCACTCCTGGTCTCGCTCCTCACAAATATTGAGACAACTCTATGTATAAAGCTGTCGCCAATTCATAATATCCTCGCAGACCTACTGCTAGAAAACAAGCGACTACGAGAACACAATGAATGCATACACAAAACATTGGAGGTGTTGCGGAAAAATTTTGAGGACCTGAAGCAATCGGTTTGTGATCTTGCTGTTCAAACTAACCATCATGAGCAGCAGCCTCCGGACGAACACTTTCACGCGAAACCGAGAGCTCCTACCCAAACCACCCCATCTTTATTACCACTTGACCCCTCTCCAGCCCCCATTCTTACAACATGTGAGTCTGAAGTTGTGTGCCCTGAACGTAGCACTAGACCAGTATATATTGAAATCACAGCAGATGCCAACGGATACTCAGGAAATACTGCCTCACAGAAGACCCAAAGAATTCATCAGGAGCAGAATCGGCCAAATCGCACCTATTCGCGATCACAAAACTCACATATGGGGTCCTCGCGCTCAAAACCGGATAATGCTTTGGCTGCTGAAGTACATCGCAATTGTAGTTCCGCTTCAAACAACGTGAGAGGTAACCATTATGCAGGGACTACGATTGCATCTAATGTAAAGACCCATAGAGACACTACAACGTATGCAATGATTGCAAGCCAACGAACAAAAGAACAAACACTGACCCGTAATCCAACTGTTAAGGAACTGAGCCCCAATCTTAAAGTTATTGGAACCAATTTGCACTTCAGCAAGATGCAAATTGCGAACACTGGAATGATGAGCAAGCGGATCCGTAATGTCTTCATTAGTAGGCTCTCCCCTGCTACCACAGCTGATGATGTGGAACACCTTCTTGCTGCTTTCAAAATGAATGGTAGAGTCACCAAGCTATCCACAAAATATCCCACCTACGCCTCCTTTAAGATCGATGTGGCTGATGCAGATTTTGAAGCACTCTTCAATCCTGAAATCTGGCCTGCTGGAGCTCTTGTTATGCCATATCTCGGGCATAAAGGGCAGCGGTATAGAAGTAATGGAAAGGACTCCCACCAATGGTACCCTGATTCATAGCAATCCCAGATCTCGTTACCGCAACTAGAACCACAGACACGGAACACCAATATGCCGATCCCTGTGCTCATCAGTCCTAGACACACCCCGCTGAATCGAGTCGTGCGATGTCAGAGACCACCTGTCCATATCAAAGTACCTACAGTACCTGCCTGCACCATATTTTATCAGAATGTGCGTAGTCTTAGGAACAAGCTTGACACTATGGAGCAAATTCTGCTCCCCGGATATTTTGACCTGCTCGCCATCACCGAAACCTGGCTCAATGACGATGAAGAATTCCTAGCAGCAGCTGCCCCAGCTGATTATGGGGTCGTATTCACATCTCGGATTGCACGCAAGGGTGGAGGCGTCGCAATATTTTACAAGAAATCCACTTTCAAGCTATTGGATAATAAATCCAGTAACTCCCCTAACTATGAAGCAATCCTCGTTACGTTAAGATACAACTTCGTGACGTTTGACCTCTGTGTGGTGTACATACCTCCAACGCCTTCCCCGCAAATCATCCTTGAAGTTTCCAACTGGATAATCAATCAGCTGCATCCCACAGCCTCTCACGTAGTTTGTGGTGATTTCAATTTACCTCCTCAGCTATCTAATATGAAAAAGGATCTTCTGGCACACTTGAGATGTGCTGATCTACAACTTATTAATGAAGCTCCAACCAGGGGGAATAACCTCTTAGATCTAGTTCTAGCCTCTATCCCTTGCACCCTTGATTACATTGCAGAAACGTCATTCGACTCTGATCATGTCCCAATACATGTGACTGCATATCTGCCAGCCCCCAAATTAGAAACCAGAAGGACAACAAAAAAGGTTGACATCACTAGCCCCAACTTACTTGACGTAGATAAGTGCATCAGAGCCGCCTCTCTCATTCCCTGGGTGGCCTTAGAGACTTGTGACCCAGAAATAGCTGTGAACATTCTCACAAACTGGATCAACACGGTTGCCAAATATGCCGCCTCTAAAAAAATCACAATCAGTCCATATACAAGACTTTGGTGGAATTCAGAACTCAAAATGAGTTTCCAGCTGAAGCAACAGCTCCATCGCACATGGAAACAGTCGCAAAATGTCAATGATCGCATCGTTTATTCTAGGGCACGGGCTCAATTTAATCGCATGAAATCTGAGGCAATCAAATTATATGTTAACCGAGATCTGGCTAAAGGAAAAATTCCATACAAGAAAGTGAACCTTCATTTTCCTCTGCAATTTGATCCTGAATTGTGGCTCGATTTCGTCACAAGATTTAATCGTAATCCTATCAAAAACTCAGATCTGGCTCTACTAACAGAGCCCACCCAGCAAGAAGTGTTGAGCACCATTCAGATCACAAAACAACAGCTGATCGTCGCCATCAATTCTCTACCTGCCTCGTCAACCGCTGGTGATGATGGAGTTCCCCAATTCATGCTCAAATGCCTAAGTCCGTACATTATTCAGCCACTTTTAATTATTTTCAACCAGTTACTCTCGAACCAGATTTTCCCACAGCAATGGGAAAACTATCTTATCAAACCTTTAGCCAAAGTTCAGTCGCCATCGAAACCTAAACATTTCCGACCCATCTCCAACTCCTCCAGCCTGCTGAAGCTGCTGGAGAAGACCTTACTCCCGATCCTCACCAAGCAGATCATGCCCAGTAATCCAGCCCAAATTCACTACTCCCTTCCAAACAGATCAACGATCACAAATCTGCTAGCCACAACGAATACTATCTTGTCAGCATTCGAGAAAAGGCACGAACTAGCTGTGACTTACTTAGACATTGAGGCTGCATTTGATGCCGTCCAAGTAAACCAACTACTCACTCTCCTGGAATGCCACTTCCAGATCACAGGGAACATATTATGCTTTCTCTCCTCTCTTCTGAATAACAGAGTTATAAAGCTTCATACAGGAGATCGCACCCTTACTAGATCCGTCACCGCAGGAGTCCCACAAGGAGGGGTCCTTTCCGGCCTTCTGTTCTCATCTATTATCTTCCCACTGGTTGCACATTCTCGATGTCTACTGAGCTATGCAGATGATATCAAGATACTGACTCCCATCATCCCTGGTCAAGACCTTGATCTGGTAAAAACGGAAATTAACAACACTCTCACTGCAGTCACATCTTACCTCTGCCAGTTCGGGCTCAAGATCAATCCTGCTAAGTCCGAATTCATGGTGTATTCATTGAAGCAAACTCCTTCTTCTCTCCAGCCTTCGGTCGGCAACATCCTCATCCCAATTGCATCCAGCCATCGTGATCTGGGCGTTGTATTCGACTCCAAACTTCGATTCAACGCCCACATAGACATGCTCCTCACACGTGCTTCAAGACTCCGGTGGATAGCAAAACAGCATCTCCTTCATATCAGAGATAAAAAGACAACCGTGAGGTACATAAGAGCAATCATCTTTCCACCTTTACTCTATGCTGCTGAAATTTGGGCGTCAGCGGCACCATCAATAAAGAAACCACTCTTTGCCACAGAATTCTGGCTCCTAAAGTGGGCCAACAGGAAGCACAACCTTCCAGCTCTGATTCACACCACGCAGCTTGCCAACTCTCTCGGGATTCCACGGCTTCCCACCTTAGTCGAAGACCAACGCCTCCTAGCAACAGTCAAGATGATAACAGGCATAATCGCAACACCTTCATTCTGGGATACCTGTGGCTGGAGGATCCCCCCTGCTGCCCTTAGGGCCAATCCCGAGCTCTACTCGCATTCAGCGCGACTCCATCTCTCGGACAGGTTCCTTCCTCAGCAGATGTTCAAGCAAACCCAGGCACTTGACGCCGACCTGAACAAATTCGCTATTGACCGGACTTACAGGAAAAAAATTATGTCTAGTAGGACTAATCTGCATTGACATGTGTACCTTGCATCTGTTCCTGTCTGATTGAGCTGGTGCTCTTATCTCGATGTTAAGTCAGCTCAATCAGACCTAACTCTCGTAAGGAGTTCTCTCCTTTGTATAAAATATGTTTTCTTTTGTAAAATTACCTGTTTTTGTAAATTAATTGTTCTATTTTCCCGGAAGTTTCGGGAAGTTGTACAAATGTAAACCCCTGGCTTTTTGGCCGTGAAGGGCATTAAAGATTATCTCTCTCTCTCTCTCTCTCTAAAGTTCAATGTGAGCACCTTTATTAGCTGGACAGATGTCAAAACGATTCTTGAGCTCTTGCCAAGTGTTTTCCAGCATCTGAGGCGTTATTAGAGCAACTGCTTCAACTATACGCTGTTTCAAATCGTCCAAATCTCGAACTTTTCTCTGGTACATACAGTCTTTAAAAGAAGACCCATGCAAAAAAGTCCAGTGGAGTCATATCCGGAGCTCTAGGCTGTCAGGCAGTTGGGCATCCTCCGCCGATCCAACATCCAGGCAAACTGTTGTTCAAAAACGTGTTAACATCTCGATGGAAGTGTGGTGGAGCACCATTTTGCTGAAACCTGAAACGTGGGGAATCTTTGGAACAGCAAAGATCAGCAGCATTTCAAAGTAAGTGTGTCCCGTCACTGTGGGCTCTATGAAAAAAAAAAAAAAAAATGGACCGATGAAGCCATTTTTGTGCACTCCTAACCAGACATTGACTTTTGGTGTGTCCCTTTCATTTTCGATCACTTGGTGAGGATTCTCCGTACCCCAAATGCGACAATCTTTCCCGCAAATGTGAAAGGTTGATTCATCACTGAATAACAACATATCAAGATAATTGGGATTGTCATCGATACGGCTCACCATCTCAGCAGCGAAATCAAGCGGTGATCATCTGGCTTAAGTAGTTGAAGTTTGTAGGTACGCAAACGGAGACGTTTGTGAACTGTTGAACGAGGAATCTGCAGTTCATTACTAGCCTGTCTAATTGACTTACGTGGGCTCCTAGAGAATGACCCACGTACCCGATCCACAGTTTCACCGGTCACACGCTTTTCGGGTGTTTCCCAGTTTGTGAAACCAAACTTCCCGTCTCTTTTAGAGTCTTATCCCACTGAAGAATGGATTTGGATGTGGGAGGAACCACATTCCATTCCCTTTGTGCACTCCACCAAACACGCGAAACTGATTGAAATTCAGCTAACCAAAGCACGCACTGGACCCTTCGCTGTGGTGTCCACATCTTGACTGAGGTACTGAGGCAATAGCCGTTCTTATGCCGTTTTTGCGCGTGCGCGACTACTGGTGACGCGCCTGCACTAGTGACCTTGACAGTGTGAAACAAACCTTGGAGAGATTTCCTATCGACTGCACTTCGTTTGTGAAAATGTAATGAGTGGTTCTCGCATTATAAGCAGTTATTTTTGGATATCTCTAGCCCGGACACCGTGTACAATATATCCCCTTTAAATCTCCTTCCTTCCCCCTTGGATAGACCTTTTGTATCAAATACCAAATTTCTATTATATCTGCATGAACAAGTTGTATTTTTAGAACAAATTTTATAGTTGTGTATTTGAGAAATACGGAGCGTGGATTGACCATTAAAATATAATATAAAGCACTAACATAATTTTATTGTTGTGAATGGAGAGAAATAATAACACAAGTTTATATTTATTTGCAGATTTCCCACAGATTCTTTTGAGTTGAATTAATCGCAATATAGTGCCAATATAGCTCTATACGTAGATTACATTTGAAGAAGAAAGAATGTTATGTATATACTGTATCACTTTTCACTGTTCATTTTGTAGTAATCATAAAATGTCATGTTTAATTAAATTTTCACTTTTTTCTCATGTGCATTCCTGATATGACCTAATATTGACATTTTGAATTAAAATTGACAATAAATATTAGAAAACTATGTTTATGTGGTTTACTCTCAAAATGTCCCGTTTCTACCAACGTATAAAATAGCCTAAAATTCTCTAATTAATATTGTAGAGTGTTTTAGATGTAAAGAAATTTTTATCGTAAAACTTTAAAATATAACTTAAGAAATATTGTTTAAATCTATATACTGTTTTTTCTAAATATTTTAACAAATTTTCTGATGAGTTGTTTAATCAAATAGATTAATAGAAATATTATCGAAACCGTGATGGCATTGGTAACGTCACTCCAAAACTGCGCATTGAATAACACTTTTGAATCTCTGCGCAGAAATGAGGTTTGTGCATTGTGTACTGTCATTGATTGTTCCACCTGAAATATATAATTTATAGCCCATAAATGTCCCGAAAATTGGTCCACGTAACACCAAAAGCCAATATTTTAAACTCTTTCGCTGATGGCGAGTTAGTGTGTTTCTACTTAAATTAGTTCATTTTTGTTTCCTGTGTTAAGTGGTGCATCCCATATTTCTTTACAAGTGACAGTTATATGCAGAAAATATTTATCTTCCTAATATTTCTGAAAAAGTATAAGGCAAATCGACATGCTTTATGACTACTTTGCTCCATGGGATGTATACGTCACAGTACATAAGACACCGTGAAGGATTACGGAAAAAAGCAGAGTTGCTGCGCATTTGCCTTATTTCATTGTGACTTTAGATGTGATCGTTGTTGTTATTTGGTTTTTAGGAGCATTAGCAACTAAGGCCGTATTGCTCCGGGATATGCGGTGGTCATTCCCTGACCTTTCCACATCCTCCGTATTTGGTGGTTATGGGCTCGAACCCCGGTCTAATCAAGAAGCGTGTGCTACGCACTGCTGCTCCTTCCCACATGGCTACGGAGGCGCCTTAGATGTGATCGCCTACTGCTGAAATTGGGTTTCATTCTACATATATTCCCAGCCACATCGCTTCATCTATTGTCACAGGGCCTCTGTAGCCCACTTTGCTTGTCTTGGGCTGGGACAACAGGAATTTTCCTCTGCAATTTTCGCTTTTTCCCTGCACCTTTGAATATCAGCCCATAACTTTAATTGTTCTCACATTAACTGTTCTCACTTTTATGCAAAAGTTCAAATAAACATCCATAAAAACTCGAAATCTCGTGGGAAATAAAATTATTACTGTTATTCTTGAAGGCACATCCTTGTAAATCGATATACCCTTTTTGAATGGCAGTACAACTCCTAGATGTCTACGAGGAACTGATCTTTTAGAATCCTGTTTAACTCTTTTGTCACTCTGGTTTAGATCTCTGAGACACTGTAAAAATGATGTCCCTTCAGGCACGATTTAATTTTGGAGAAGAGAAAATAATCAGAAAAAGTGCCAAATTCAGTGAATCTGGGAATGGTGAAATAAAGTAACGCCCTTTCGTGCGAAAAACCGTTTGACGATGGTCGCGTTGTGTGAAGGTGCATTGTCGCGAACCAAGAACTCTCACCTGGCTCAGCTGAGTCTATCCTAACGTGGCGATTTTTTTAAACAGTCTGTCCATCACTCCTCTGTAAATTTCCGAGTTGACTATCTGTCTTACCGGTACAAATTCTTTGACAATCAAAAAAATCCCCAACATCGTTTTGGTTCGAAACTTTTGGAACCGAAGTTTTGTCGGCCTCGGCAAATTTTCTTCAATTCATGAAGCTGGTTTGTTTCTGTTTCGTATGCAAAGCACCAGAATTCATCACCAATTATGATTTTTGTTAAAGAAGTCTGGATACTTTTAATCCCCCTTCTGTCGAACAATGCAGTGCTAATCGGCTATGTTTCTTTCTGGCAGTACCTTGGAATGTGACTTGGATGTCGACAGCTGTGCCTCCTCAAGAAGCAGAACCCCTGAGAATTATATTATGACAATAAGTGGTAGATAGGTTTATCGTGACGAAGGGGAGAGCTCTGTGGGCACTCCTACTTCAGTTAAGAGTAAATCTCCTGTTTTGAGAAGGAGAGAGCTCTGTGGACACTCCTACTTCAGTTAAGAATAAATATCCTAATATAAAAAGGAGAGAAAGGAGAAGCAATAAACCTAAGAAAAATCTAATTAATGTATTAAATGAAGTAGAGGTATTTAAGGATAATGGTGAAGAAATGAGACAAGTCAACAGGATTATCGAAATGGACTTTAACATTGATAGTAAATATACGAATCCAGTTGATATTGACAATTTTAATATTTCTGTCAACATTGGCGCCGATAAACATCAGTATGTCTCACACGCTTCTGGATATCATTCACAAGATTTAGTGGAAAATGACCTGGATTATGAACCAAATTTAATAGATTCATAGTTGTTTGATAGATGTGGACTGAATAACCAAAATAAGCAGAAACAAGCGCGCCTGACTATTTCCATAATGAAACAATCATTGTTGTCATTACATGTATCAGAAAGAAGTTAAAGAGGAATTTTTATTTGCTGAAGAACACGGAATCAATAATGATGCTATCTCAAAAATATTGGCTAGATGGGGATATCTGGAAAGATTGGCCTTGAAATTGGGAATAGATAACACTTGAAAGAAAGAAATAGATGTTTAGAGGAGTAACGAACTGAATACATAGCAATAATTACGGGTTTGAGGTGTACTGGCAAGCTATACAGTGAGGTTGTTAAAAATTATGCTAAAAATGAAAATTGGAAGGATAACGTAGCTAATTATGACAGCTATGCAAAGCAGAATAATGGATTTAGAAATAATGTTAGTTCTAATAATGTACTTTTGATGAGGCCTGAGCATGATTCTAAAATTAAATATAGCATGGATGTTGAAAATGCGGTCTCTAAAATCATGGAAAATTCGCTTAAAAGGGTACGAATTAGCAGAATGAGAAGACTACCTGCACGGGTATTGCGATTGAGACTGAGTCTAACAGGGAGCTTAAGAATATTAGGACAAATGACCTCCTAAAGAAATTGAGATTGAATATCACTAACCCTAAGAAACCTGGTTTAAAAATAATATTGTATGATGCAATGAAGGACATAAATAAAGAAGATCTACTTAATTAGTTATATGAAGGAAACTTAATACATATGGGTCTATGCAGTGATGAGATGAAAATATGTTTCTCTAATGTAAACAAACGGAATTAACTGGATCTTGGAAATATCCTCTAGGGTTAAAAAGTTTCTTGATAAACAAACACGACTCTTTATTGAATTGATGTCCTACAGGTTTAAGGAATTTCATTTGGTTACCATTAGTTATAATTGTTAGAGGTACGGGCACACTTCTAAGATATGTAAAAGTGATAGGACGGTTTGCAGTCATGGTGATATGAATGGTCATAATTTTGAATTCTGTAAAATAAAAACAAACCTCAGTTCTATTCCAATTGTAGTGCGAAAAATAGGTCTCCTGATCATTCAGTTAGAAATAAGAGGTAACCCGAATACATATTTGTACTGAAAGTTACTAGGGAAAGAACATATTCTGCGCTTTACGGTAACGAGCAATAGCACTCTTACCCATAGAAGTAATACATGTGGTGAACTCAAGGTTCTCCAAGTTAATGCGCAGCGTGCAACATCTGTAGCAGATGAACTAAGATTAGTAGTTTGTGAACGTGAAAGGATTGACATAGTGTTCAGGAACCCTATGTTTTATATGGGTGAGCTAACTGGATATCCCAACTCTATTAGAATTGTCTTAAAGAACTGTGACAAACTAAGGGCTGCTATACTAATTTTCGACTCTGATCTGGTTGTGACCAGAACTGATTCCTTATGTACATCGCATGCAGTCTGCGTTGGTACTGAAGCTAGATGAGGACAATTTTTCATTATATCTATGTATTGTCAGCCTGATGCGGACTTTCATTGATCTCTTAGCTATTTGGAAGAGGCGTTATTCAGATTGAAAGGCAGAAAAGGGAATATCTGTCTGGATTCGAATGCTAAAAATTATTTACAACATTCTAGATTTACTGATGCCACAGACAGGTTATTGAAAGAACTGATATCCTCATCTAAACTTGAAATCGTTAATAAGCCTGGTAATGAACCTAAGTTTTGGACTATTAATGGTGAGTATAACACAGATGTAACGTTAGCCAATAGTACGCCTTCAGTTTCAAATCTAATTGACAAGCTTAAAAAAAATGGATTAACAGCGATCACAGAGCGATTACTTTCAACTTAAGCTGTGCTAAAAGTAGATTTATTGAACCTCATTCGTTACAACTTCGAAGATTTACGATTAAGCACGCTGACTGCGGTAAGTTTGACAGTTTTGTTAGGATAATTTTTGGTGGAAGGTCGTTAGTTGAGTTGGATAGGATTAATGCATTTGATTTGGTTCAGTTATTACGACAAAAGTTATTTGATGCCTCGAGGGAGTCAATGAAATTAAAGCAAAGTAAACATGCTCCGGTGCAATGGTGGTCCTCTGACCTTATTGATCTATGGGGGAAGGTCAAAAGGGCGTAATAAGTTCCAACGTCAGAATTTGTGAGATAATAAAGAATCTACTGCTAGGTTGAAAACTGAATGTTAATTGATTAAAAGAAAATGCACCAATATAATAGTAAAAATTTGATGCATGGAAAAACTTAGCGAAAACAGCTGGTAATGAGGATCCATGGGGGTAGGTAATGAAATGCCAATATAATGACATTTCATTATGAAATGCTGATGGATAATTGAAGTTGCTGAGCGTTCTAGACGTAAAGAAATCGTTATTGAAGAGCTTGAAAATATAACTTTTTCGTATATTTCATATAACCTAAATCCGTATAGTGTTATTTTTTATTTATTTATTTATTATTTTTAGCAAAGTTTCTGACGCGTTGTTTATTCAAATCGTTAATATAAATATTACCAAAACCACAATGATATTGGTATCGTCATTCCAAAGCTGCCTACTGGACATCACGTTTGAATCTCTGCGCTGAAATGAGTTTCTTGTTGTGTATAATCAAGAGACAATAAAAAGAATATTGTCAGAGATATACTTTAAGATGTAAGATCTTTCAAATTAAAATAAAAATATTTGTTTTGCTAGAAGTAAGGTTAAAGTTTGACGAACGCTAGATTTAGTAATGGACGGTTTTAAGCGTGAGAATTAAGGATGGTAGCAAAGGGATAAACAAGTAATTCAAATGATACAAGAGAGCAAACAGAGACAGCAGGACTAGGTAAAGGGGTGCCATTTGAGAACAGGCGTGAAGGGGTCGCTTAAGGAAGAACAATAGGACGTGAAACGGGATTATACGAAGCGACTCCTTTGATCTATGACACCTTTAGAACCAAAACAGGAAATGAGTGGACGTCCAGTGTTCGCGTCAAAATAAAACGGCTTCAGGCTGACTGATATATGGGTGTTCGGATACTTTTAGAGAGAAAGGTGTGAAACGAAAATGAGTGTTTTTGGAGGTTGCCAGTGGACATGAAAGGGTCATGCTGCCTGTGAGAAAAAAATAAGAAAGTAAGAGAAAAGGGTTGGTTTGTGCACTAGGGAGACAGTTTGGGAGAATTGTGTTAACAAATGGAAAGGAATGGAAATTTAAACAGAAAAAGAGGATTGGTTGGAGTCCTTGGGGGAGGCGTGCCAAACTTGAGGGGAAGAGTGAAGTGCGGGGAGAGAAAAATGGAGAGAAGAGAATTCTGTGTCTGACTTCTGTGTGGTGTGGTCTAAGGGGAGAGGGCCGTGAGTTGCGGGCTGAAATAGAGGTAGGCGAGTTTGGTAATGTAGGCCCTTGTGAAGAGTCTGAAGGAAACCTCGCGAAGGAACTGTTCATGGGTTCTAGTGCCGACCGCAGAGAAAGAGTCAAGTATGTACTCCTGTGAATATGTCGTCTACACAAGAAGGTGCATCATGTCAGAGTGTCCCAGAAGTGAAAGCAAGCCAGTCTGTCTCGAAGGAAAACCGGAGTGTCCAAGAAACTGAAGTAAGCCTGTCAGCCACGTAGGAAACCTGAATGCAAGGACATTGGAAGTAGCGGCAAAGTTGGAATGTAAGTCTGTTCCTTGTTTCTCTATCGAATCCTGAACTCAAGGACTCATAACCTAGCTCTGTAAGCAATTGAGTAATAGTCCTTGTAAAAGAAAGAAACATTCCTGTTGTTAATGATTATGAATAAATGTAAGGGTGGTTCAGGAGTAGTAAAATCAAAGTAATAATATAAAGGAATTAGCAAAGAAATTATATTTATAAGGATAGTACTTTAAGGATAGGTTAACCTATGTCATTAAATTAGGCCAAGTGCCAAACAAGGCAACATATCAGATGAGCTGTAAGGAGAAATAAATTTTATTAATAGAAAAACCACATGAGTAAAGAGGGATGACTAATATGATAACGTGGGTGACCAAGATGTTAAGTAAGGTAGAATGGGTGACCTATAGAGAATGTTATTGATATAAGAGGGTACCAGATGTAATACGCTTCATGTGTTAGAGACTAGAAACAAAGATTCTAAAGGAGTAATAAGAGCTGAAGTAAATATTATTGATGTAAGAGAAAGACAGAAAAGAAATTGGTGGTAAGGTAGGAGAATGATTGAGTAATCATTGTGGAGTCATTTTTTATGGAAAATACAACTCATACAAACTGATGTTAATAATTCGTATATATTGAGAATAATTGAGGAGAGAGAGTGTAGTGTATTGTAGCATGGTTTGCATATGTATATGGGAATTGCGATGTTTGTATGTAATAGTTTGTTTCTTTTATGTAAATGCTGAATTTATGTAAATGTTGTTGTATGCTCATTAAAGGTTTGTTAATTTTTCTAAATCAATGTGTGGCTTTAATGTTCTCCTAACAACCGCGTTACACACCCTAGAAATTGGAATTTTCTGAAATTGGTAGTCATATTTGCGTATGTGGGGGTGATAAAGACGTCAATGGGATGTTCAGCGAATTTCAAATTTTAGTTAAGTTAATAAGAGAATTGCAAATAAAAGAGATAATAAAATAAATAATATAACAAAACTATTTCTTATCCATCCCACAATATGATAAATATTTCTAGAAATTCTAACCAGAATTGTCAACTTGATGTACCCCATTAGATTCTATCATCGATCCCTGCGTTAGGTGTGATACTATCGTAATGAGGGTGACATCCACAAAGGTAGGAAACTGAAGAATATTTTCTATATGATCCTTCTCTTTTCCATCGTAGAGCCACGTATTGTGCACCGTCATTGATTGCTGTACCCGATATACATTATTTATAACCCATAAATGTCCGGAAAATAGTTCCCATGATATCTGGAACTAAACCAGATATTTAAAATGTTTCGGGTTAGTGTGTTTCTACTACAATAAGTTCCGTTTTGTCTCCTGTGCATGTGGGGTATCCCATATTTCTTTACAAGTAACGGTTCTAGCAAAAAAAATCTTCATCTTCTTCGTAATATTCCTGCAAAAATACAAGGCATGTCGTTATGAATAACGCCTGCTTTGTTCCAGGTTTTCATGTGGTGAATATCTTACAGTAGGTAAGCCAACGTGAGCAACTACGGGAAAACACAGAGATACGTTGCTTTACCTTATTGTTCTGTGACTTAGATGTGAGCGCCTACCACTGAAATTGGATTTCGTTCCACCAAATATAGTCCCAGTCCAAGACAAGCACAGCTGGGATACAAATGCCCCCATCAAAATAGATGAAGCGATATCGGCCTCGAAGGCGATATAACTTCATCCGTTGTGAGGGAGGGGGCTCTGTAGTCCAGCTTTGCTTGTCTTGTGCTGGAAAAACAGGAATTTTCTTCTATGACTGCCGCTTTTTTCATGCACCTTTGATAATCGATCCACAACTTTAATTTTTCAAACTAAGAAGCATCCTACTTCTGCAGACTGCTCCTTCCGCTAATTTTCTGCATTGTGGCAGTGTGGTCTGCGGATTATTGGTTTACTCCTGGGTGCTCCTTTAACTGATGAAGGTAAAACAGCTACCGTTTCTTTCAACTGCAGTTATAAAAACCATTTTTATATAAATATCAAACGGTTTTTTTTATCCCAAATATCAGGTGTAATAAACCGTTTTTCGTTTATCTTAAAATCTTCGGATATAATCCAAAAATTATGCACTGTTCTGGAGGCTCTCCTCTTGGAAATGTGGATCTAATCGAAAACTCACAGAGTTGCAAAGTAAATTTTAATACGTAGAATAAACTGCCATTCGTCATTTTTATTGTATAGCGATATTGTGATAACCTACAGTAGGAAAGATAGGGACCAATTGTAAAACATAAATAATAAGCATTGGTATGAAATGAAGCGATTTAAAAGTATAATTTTATTGTTTAATGAATTTCTGAATAAATTTATTTGCAAGTCTTTATTCTTTATATATATATATATATATATATATATATATATATATATATATATATATAAATATGCTTGAATTCACTTTGCATAATAAACATCAGAGTAAATGGTTAAAGAATGTTGGGCTTCGGAGCACATTAGGGACTCCTTTCGAAGTTATTCTGTAAATTAAAAATTGGTGACCACCACATAGTTTTCAAAGTACTATCTATTGTACCAAGTACTATCTAAGTCTTTTCAAAGTACTATCTATTGTACTAAGTACTATCTAAGTCTTTTCAAAGTACTATCTATTGTACTAAGTAAGTACTATCTAAGTCTTTTCAAAGTACTATCTATTGTACTAAGTAAGTACTATCTAAGTCTTTTCAAAGTACTATCTATTGTACTAAGTACTATCTAAGTCTTTTCAAAGTACTATCTATTGGTGAATTGTGAAACTGAAATCTTAAGGAATTTATTATAGACCATACTAATATTTCTCAAACTCCATTTCTTCTGGAATGACTATTAAGGTTATGTCAGTTTTCTTGTGGAGCCCCAAGCTCGAATATTTATAAATGTTATACACTTAATATTTCATCTGGTGATCACCTAACTAACTACAGCGAAAAGGAAAAATAAAATAAAAATAATAAATTGGTTAATAAGTTACTGTACATATCTCATGTTAAGTGGATTAGATAAAAAAAAATGAATTTTGAAAAATAATGATGGTGCGCTTCGGGTTCTGTTACCATTGCCACAATTAACTGTAGTTACTCGGAATAATAAATTCTAATAACATGACTTTTATTTCATTTTAAGAACTCTTTTACAGACAGTTTCCACAACGTATTTTTAGGTTACTAAAAATAAAACAATAAAGAGGTGTGGGAAGACAAAATTCTCAACCTGCATAAACCAGAAGTTAAAGGAAACAACAGCAGTTGAGGTCTGCACAAACACACTGTACTTACGGACCTCTGCAGCCTTTGTTTCCATTGGATAAAGTGGTATCGCTTAAGGTAAATATCACCAACCTCAATCAACTTCCTGTGTTGCAAATACGGCTGTGATTGGCCGTATAGAAACTGAAATCGGTTCTGTGGACAAATCTTGCTTCTGCCGATTTTGAGTAGATGAGCAAATGCCGGTGCGAAGGACCCATGCATGGAGACTTTCTGGCATCGAAGTATAAAATGAAATTTAACAATGCAATTCTGAGAAGCTCTGGTGTGGCTCTATTTCTCATGTTATGATCTAAGATCTTTTGTGGTCGCACGAGGAACCATAAATGCTAATTACTTATCTTAACATTTTGGACAATAGAATGCTCTCTAACATGTAGCTGCTCCTTCGTATAGAACCATGATTTTTTTCTTCATGATAATGTCTAATGCTTTACAACTGATGCAGCTCGAAGATACTTCATGAACATGAATATACGAAATTTGGGGCCAGCGCAAAATCACAGTTAGCTCCAAGTTTTGTCTGCGAACCAGATCGATATGGCCAACATCTGAAGCTCAACTAGCAATAACTTGACATTTGTAACCTCACCAAACACGAATAACACCAGACTGAGTTTGGAATTCGTAGACACCGCACCTGACAACTGACACTTTCTCTGACATGTCTAAGTTTGAACCACAAATGAAGATGTGAATTATAACGTAATCAAAGAACATATTGCTGACACTGCTACGGTAGTAGGAGTGGGGGCACTTTGAACGAAACTGACCAGGGGGGGCGGTCTGTCAATCCTCCCTTCCCCCACCCCGCCAACCCTCCCCTCTCCGAGCTCGCGGTCTGCTTCCCCCCTCCCTCCCCTACCCCCGAAACACTTTGAACCAATTTTGTCAGCGGGTGGTCCGTCGACCTACCCCTCACCACTAGGTGGCGCTGCCATCGAAACACTTTGAACAATTTCCAGCGGATGGTCTGGCGACCTTCCCCCTCCCCTACCCCCGAAACATTTTGAACCGATTTTGTCAGCGGGTGGTCTTCCACCCTCCCGCTCCCTACATACGCCGCCAGGTGGGGCTGCCATAGAAACCCATTTAACCTAGCTGACCATGGGCAGTTTTCCACCCTCCCCCTTCTCACCCCCGCCGCTAGGCGGCGGCACCGTCGCACACTGTTAAAACATGCATAGTGTCTTATGACGTCATAGTCCTTTGAGGTAATTCTTGGAATTCAAAGAGAGGGTTTTGTTCCCCCATGAATTTGAAAGTGTTTTTTTTTATTTTGCTGCTGGATGGTATATTTTTAAAAGAATTTTAAATGAGAAGACTATTTTAAACGTTATTTTTAGGCAATAAATTAGTGCTATTCATGAACAAATCAATGGTATTATTTTAAGCATTCATGACCAATATTTTAAACATGTTAATTTTAGGCAATAAATTAAAGTATTCATGAACAAATCAGTGGTATTATTTCAACATAATTAAAGTAGTTTAACCTATGGTATTTTTTAAAGTATTCATGAGCAAATCAATGGTATTTTTTAAGTATTCATGAGCAAATCAGTGGTTTTTTTTAAGTATTCATGAGCAAATAAAAGGTATTATTTGAATATAATTAAAGTATTCATGAACAATATTTTTAACCAATGGTATTTTTAAGTACTCATAACCAACATGTTATTTTTAGGCAATAAATTAAAGTATTCATGAACAAATCAATGGTATTATTTGAACATAATTAAAGTATTCATGAAGAAATCAATAGTATTTTGCCAGTTGAAAGTGCTTTTAAATATAACTTTTAATGAAGACACAGAATTATAATGAACGAAGTCTTTTATTGAACACTGTTAACAAAATTATTTACAAAGGAATCATTATTCTGATAAAATCTTGACACAGCTCTCTCTTCAATATGCACAATGGAAACTAATAATAAAAATGAGCACGTGCTTGGTCTAACAACATGGATCTCAGTTCAGATAACATTGAATTTACAGCATTGAATATTTGATAAGAATCGAATTGTGAGAAGAGTCCTTTACCTTTCTTTTTCCCATCGAATTCACGAACAACATCATAAGGATATACAGTCTTTAAATATAATTCATAAATATCGATGAAATTTTCATCCTCGGCGCCGTTCAAGAAAGTATTGGTTTGGAAGAGTTTCCTTTTTAGGAACACATCACGAGCTTGATATAAACGTGAAACTATGATATCACCCATAAGTTTGAAGATAGCCGCTTCCTCCTGTAAAAGCTGTAGTCGTTTTTGAATGGATATGGTTTTAATTGATAAAGTTTCCACCTCTAAATCATCGAGTTTAACATCGTGAATATCGTTGTTATCTATATAACGAATAGTCAAAAAACCGTTCCCACACACTGTTGCCAGATTTTCACTTATTCTGCATTCGGTGTCTTCTTTTTGGTTCAAATATTTTGTAAATTCCGGAAGTTTCTTTAGAAACAGCATCCATTCTTCACACTTAATAACAATTACTTGAGAATCGGACTCCAACTGGACACAGGGTTTAAAATTTACAAATCCAACCCGGACAAGCCATTTTGAAGACACAGAGCGATAGAAACTGTAATAGCAAAACTTAGACGCCATGGCTGGAGAGAGAGAGAGAGAGAGAGAGAGAGAGAGAGAGAGAGAGATGAAACGAGCACAGATCAAAAACCCTTTTTAAACCAAATATCACACTAGTTTTCAGCCAATCAAAAAACAGATGCGTACAAACATGTTCAATCGTGATTAAAATCCTTTGCATGGCCTAACAAGTCTTATGATGTCATAATCCTTTTGGGGTAATTCTTCGAATTCAAAGAGAAAGGTTTTGTTCACCATGCACGGTATAACAAGTCTTATGACGTCATAGTCCTTTGGGGGACAACACAACTCCTAATTAAATAGTTTATTTTTTACATTATTTTAATTTGTTTTGTAGCCAATAAAAAAATAATTGCACGTTTATATGAGCGCAAAAATAAGTATTGTGATCAAATAAACAAGGGGTCGTTTCAAGCTGAATTTCCTTTCTTTGTGGACAGCCGATTTTTTCTAAATTAATTACAGATGCATTGGTATATTTTGACAAAATGTGTTTCTTTTCTTCTCCTTTCACATAAATTATACTACACTTTGAAGTGACCATATCCAACCACATCCTTAAATCTTTTTGTTGAATGAAACCCGAATTCCATGGTAATTGATGACAGTTTTTAAAAATCCAAATATTTTGTCTCTTAATTGCGTTTGGTAATTCATTCCAACCACATGGCGGGTACATTACATTACTAAATAAATTTTCACCGTCAAAAAACCCAACTTCCTTTATAAAATAATTTCCATCAGAATTTAGAAACATCTGGAAATCGATGACTGCTGATTTTTGACCCATTTCCAGGAACTGTCTGTGCTCAGTTGACGTCGATGTGGTCCCACATTTCAACATAAAATCGTCCATGTCGATAATCATACAGATCTTTGAAACATCATCGACAACAACACGTTCAATTACCTTAAAAGAAAGAGAGTGGTTATTAAAACAATTGTAGATTTTTTCAGTAATTTATTACAAATATAACCTAAAAGATAACGACACCGAATTGTTAAATTTCACATGTACAACTAAGAATATGAAAAAAAACTGTCGAAAGAATAAGATTACCATATTGACAGGCTGTTTAACTTTTTGGAAAGAAAAATAAAATATATATCACAAATGTTCATTGTCCCTGTCCAGCCTTTACACATCGCAATTTTTATGAATTTGGTGTGCATTATACACAATATTCTGCAAAAGGTTACATTAACGATTCGACAGCTAAAGCTTATCGATAAACAATAAAATCGTTGTGCTATCAAAACCGTATCGTTACCATGAAAAAATAATTTCTACTCTATTATTAGTTGAAAAAAAAAACTAAAAACAAATGCATGCTGTTCAATTACGATAAATCTAAAATTCAATCTAAAACAATGAATCATAAAGATCTTGTATTTATAAAAATATCAGCAAAAATTTCAAAATCAGCAAATTTAATTTCTTATTAGAAGGTTCTCGAAGGTATCAAAAATGCACTAGTCACACCTTTACACGTCCCATTTTTCGTATGAATTTGGTGGACATTATACACAATATCCTATAGATTAATAATTTGACCGTTAAAGAATGCGGAATTTGTAATAAAAATTTATCGATAAACAATAACATCGTTGTGATTTCAAAACCACCTTGTTACCATGGATAAATAGCAATAGAAAACACATTCACCTTATTTCTATTGTTAACAACAACAAAAAAAAAAAAATGAATTTTTATTAAACAGGTAAACTAAAGATAAAAATTCAAATATTATAAATAATACTTACAGCATTGGATTCCATATCACCAATTACAACTGACAGCAACCAAATAACAGCAAAAATCATGAAACGCAACAAGAAAAAGTGATCGTCTCTCCAAGAACCATCGGATTTATATTGAGCTTGTAATCACGTGATACAAAACTGACATTCCTGAAAGAGCCATTTCCAAGAAAGCCACATCTACAAAAAGATTTCAGATAAAGACAATTGGAATGGAAAATTATTTTATAAAAGAAACTATTTGATGGAAAAATTTTGTTGAACAGCGTAACACACATCCCCGAATAGCGTAAAACTCAAACAAATACAGCCAAACCTCGGAAAATCTAAGAAAAATTATGTAAAAAATCTTAGTAAAATGTTTTTCAACATTTATTTAAGATTGAGACCCCCATCGTAATCCACACAAGAGGATTACGGTGTCCCAGCAGATTAAAGCCTCATGATTCAAAAATATATAGATCGTCATCACCAACTCAAGGGCATTAATAATGATTATAACGTTCTTGGGTTTTTTCTCAGAATTCCAATAAGCTTACACATTAACATGAAAAAACAACGGAAACTGTGTACAAGTAATTAATGGACCTTTTAAAATTAGACAAAATGATCAGAAAGAGAGAAAATAATCGGCTTTTAAATACAGCCAAACCTCGGAAAATCTAAGAAAAAGTATGTAAAAATTCTTAATAAAATGTTTTTCAACATTTATTTAAGATTGAGACCCCCCACCCACACAAGAGGATTACGGTGTCCCAGCAGATTAACGCCTCATGATTCGAAAATATATAGAGCATCATCACCAACTCATGGGGATTAATAATGATTATAACGTTCTTGGGTTTTTTTTCTCAGAATTCCAATAAGCTTACACATTAACATGAAAAAACAACGGAAACTGTGTACAAGTAATTAATGGATCCTTTAAAATTAGAGAAAATGATCAGAAAGAGAGAAAATAATCGGCTTTTTCTTCCATGTACCCAAGGAATGTGTTTGTGAGATTTTTAATTAAAATTTGCTTACACATCACAACATTTTTGTGCTGTCAAAACATGAAATTCATTCATCACAGTAAAAATCAGGGTGGAAACACACAAAACATTGTCAAGAGACAGAAATATAAGAAAATTAAGTAAAAATATCTTAAATAATACAGCTTCAACATTTATTCAACCCTCAGACCCCAGCCACAACTTCACAAGTTCTTAACAACCCCCCTCAAAACGATTATGGTGTTAAGACACGCCTAAGGTTAAAAAAATATTAACCGTTATCATTGGAATAATCAATGAAATAATCATTGAAATAATCAATTTTAGATCTTTTGTGTTTCCAGGAATTCCATCATCACTCAAAATTTCAGAAATTACACATTTGGAACCAAGGGAACATATTAGAATTAGTGAAAAATAATAGGGTTTTTTTCAAATAAAAAAGCGTTTTTTGTCTTATTTACAATCAAAATTTGAAAATTTGCATGTGTGCGACATATAGACAAATAACTTTGCTGGTTTTTACCTAGCAAAACAGTAAAAAGATTATATTTTTAATAATAAAAAAGACTTTCAAAGTACTCTGAACAGTTGAAATGTTAACAATTTTTGGACCTGTTGTTGCAGCAGAAACATGAAAATACACACACCATACTGTAAAATTAACAATGACAACAGAAACTATACTTTTATGAATCTATCTGTATAACAACTGATGGATTTTCATATGCACACACTCATACAAAAGATGAGCAAAAGTAATTTGAGACAAAAATCTTGATTTAACAAAGCTAGACAAACACAACATACAAGATGAGGGCAAAACGCCATACATGTGTTCAAACAATTCTAAACTACCATATTTAAAGTGCGTGTTACAATAAGAAAAACCAGCAGTGTGTTACAATAGGAAAACTCACCACAATTTTCCAGACACATAAGTAATTTTGAATCTCAAAGCAAACAAGAGATCCGAAACCATTGTAATAGCAGTAATAATCACCCCCCCGTTACAATCATCCTTATTGATGTATCAGCAGATACCGTGTTTATTACATAATTCTTCATTTACCAATGTAACCCCTTATTTATATTTGAAAAAGGAAAAATTCGAAGCAAACGCATGAAAATTTAAGATAATTTTAACTGGAAGCGTATACATTTGAATCGTCACACATTTAATTTCATTATTTCGACTGAAATTAGCCGATTTCTGCCGAAGGCAATTAGGCTAACACACACACTGTGTATGCTATTTTCACATTCACGCTGAACCAAAATAAACCTGAAAAATAAAAAAAAACAGCTGCAGATCACCGGCTATTTTACACACGCTAAGACCGAACAACACCAACCTAAGTCAAAGATGGGGTGCATAAGGAACAAACTTAAAACGGGAAAATTACACCCACTAACAATGCTCCTTTTTCATTTAACCCTGATCACTGTGGGACCACAAAATAGCGTTTTTATTAAATAAAATAGCTCGTTTGCAACGAGCTATTTTGTGGTCCCACAGTGATCAGGGTTAAATGAAAAAGGAGCATTGTTAGTGGGTGTAATTTTCCCGTTTTAAGTTTGTTCCTTATGCACCCCATCTTTGACTTAGGTTGGTGTTGTTCGGTCTTAGCGTGTGTAAAATAGCCGGTGATCTGCAGCTGTTTTTTTTTATTTTTCAGGTTTATTTTGGTTCAGCGTGAATGTGAAAATAGCATACACAGTGTGTGTGTTAGCCTAATTGCCTTCGGCAGAAATCGGCTAATTTCAGTCGAAATAATGAAATTAAATGTGTGACGATTCAAATGTATACGCTTCCAGTTAAAATTATCTTAAATTTTCATGCGTTTGCTTCGAATTTTTCCTTTTTCAAATATAAATAAGGGGTTACATTGGTAAATGAAGAATTATGTAATAAACACGGTATCTGCTGATACATCAATAAGGATGATTGTAACGGGGGGGTGATTATTACTGCTATTACAATGGTTTCGGATCTCTTGTTTGCTTTGAGATTCAAAATTACTTATGTGTCTGGAAAATTGTGGTGAGTTTTCCTATTGTAACACACTGCTGGTTTTTCTTATTGTAACACGCACTTTAAATATGGTAGTTTAGAATTGTTTGAACACATGTATGGCGTTTTGCCCTCATCTTGTATGTTGTGTTTGTCTAGCTTTGTTAAATCAAGATTTTTGTCTCAAATTACTTTTGCTCATCTTTTGTATGAGTGTGTGCATATGAAAATCCATCAGTTGTTATACAGATAGATTCATAAAAGTATAGTTTCTGTTGTCATTGTTAATTTTACAGTATGGTGTGTGTATTTTCATGTTTCTGCTGCAACAACAGGTCCAAAAATTGTTAACATTTCAACTGTTCAGAGTACTTTGAAAGTCTTTTTTATTATTAAAAATATAATCTTTTTACTGTTTTGCTAGGTAAAAACCAGCAAAGTTATTTGTCTATATGTCGCACACATGCAAATTTTCAAATTTTGATTGTAAATAAGACAAAAAACGCTTTTTTATTTGAAAAAAACCCTATTATTTTTCACTAATTCTAATATGTTCCCTTGGTTCCAAATGTGTAATTTCTGAAATTTTGAGTGATGATGGAATTCCTGGAAACACAAAAGATCTAAAATTGATTATTTCAATGATTATTTCATTGATTATTCCAATGATAACGGTTAATATTTTTTTAACCTTAGGCGTGTCTTAACACCATAATCGTTTTGAGGGGGGTTGTTAAGAACTTGTGAAGTTGTGGCTGGGGTCTGAGGGTTGAATAAATGTTGAAGCTGTATTATTTAAGATATTTTTACTTAATTTTCTTATATTTCTGTCTCTTGACAATGTTTTGTGTGTTTCCACCCTGATTTTTACTGTGATGAATGAATTTCATGTTTTGACAGCACAAAAATGTTGTGATGTGTAAGCAAATTTTAATTAAAAATCTCACAAACACATTCCTTGGGTACATGGAAGAAAAAGCCGATTATTTTCTCTCTTTCTGATCATTTTCTCTAATTTTAAAGGATCCATTAATTACTTGTACACAGTTTCCGTTGTTTTTTCATGTTAATGTGTAAGCTTATTGGAATTCTGAGAAAAAAAACCCAAGAACGTTATAATCATTATTAATCCCCATGAGTTGGTGATGATGCTCTATATATTTTCGAATCATGAGGCGTTAATCTGCTGGGACACCGTAATCCTCTTGTGTGGGTGGGGGGTCTCAATCATAAATAAATGTTGAAAAACATTTTATTAAGAATTTTTACATACTTTTTCTTAGATTTTCCGAGGTTTGGCTGTATTTAAAAGCCGATTATTTTCTCTCTTTCTGATCATTTTGTCTAATTTTAAAAGGTCCATTAATTACTTGTACACAGTTTCCGTTGTTTTTTCATGTTAATGTGTAAGCTTATTGGAATTCTGAGAAAAAACCCAAGAACGTTATAATCATTATTAATGCCCTTGAGTTGGTGATGACGATCTATATATTTTTGAATCATGAGGCTTTAATCTGCTGGGACACCGTAATCCTCTTGTGTGGATTACGATGGGGGTCTCAATCTTAAATAAATGTTGAAAAACATTTTACTAAGATTTTTTACATAATTTTTCTTAGATTTTCCGAGGTTTGGCTGTATTTGTTTGAGTTTTACGCTATTCGGGGATGTGTGTTACGCTGTTCAACAAAATTTTTCCATCAAATAGTTTCTTTTATAAAATAATTTTCCATTCCAATTGTCTTTATCTGAAATCTTTATGTAGATGTGGCTTTCTTGGAAATGGCTCTTTCAGGAATGTCAGTTTTGTATCACGTGATTACAAGCTCAATATAAATCCGATGGTTCTTGGAGAGACGATCACTTTTTCTTGTTGCGTTTCATGATTTTTGCTGTTATTTGGTTGCTGTCAGTTGTAATTGGTGATATGGAATCCAATGCTGTAAGTATTATTTATAATATTTGAATTTTTATCTTTAGTTTACCTGTTTAATAAAAATTCATTTTTTTTTTTTTGTTGTTGTTAACAATAGAAATAAGGTGAATGTGTTTTCTATTGCTATTTATCCATGGTAACAAGGTGGTTTTGAAATCACAACGATGTTATTGTTTATCGATAAATTTTTATTACAAATTCCGCATTCTTTAACGGTCAAATTATTAATCTATAGGATATTGTGTATAATGTCCACCAAATTCATACGAAAAATGGGACGTGTAAAGGTGTGACTAGTGCATTTTTGATACCTTCGAGAACCTTCTAATAAGAAATTAAATTTGCTGATTTTGAAATTTTTGCTGATATTTTTATAAATACAAGATCTTTATGATTCATTGTTTTAGATTGAATTTTAGATTTATCGTAATTGAACAGCATGCATTTGTTTTTAGTTTTTTTTTTCAACTAATAATAGAGTAGAAATTATTTTTTCATGGTAACGATACGGTTTTGATAGCACAACGATTTTATTGTTTATCGATAAGCTTTAGCTGTCGAATCGTTAATGTAACCTTTTGCAGAATATTGTGTATAATGCACACCAAATTCATAAAAATTGCGATGTGTAAAGGCTGGACAGGGACAATGAACATTTGTGATATATATTTTATTTTTCTTTCCAAAAAGTTAAACAGCCTGTCAATATGGTAATCTTATTCTTTCGACAGTTTTTTTTCATATTCTTAGTTGTACATGTGAAATTTAACAATTCGGTGTCGTTATCTTTTAGGTTATATTTGTAATAAATTACTGAAAAAATCTACAATTGTTTTAATAACCACTCTCTTTCTTTTAAGGTAATTGAACGTGTTGTTGTCGATGATGTTTCAAAGATCTGTATGATTATCGACATGGACGATTTTATGTTGAAATGTGGGACCACATCGACGTCAACTGAGCACAGACAGTTCCTGGAAATGGGTCAAAAATCAGCAGTCATCGATTTCCAGATGTTTCTAAATTCTGATGGAAATTATTTTATAAAGGAAGTTGGGTTTTTTGACGGTGAAAATTTATTTAGTAATGTAATGTACCCGCCATGTGGTTGGAATGAATTACCAAACGCAATTAAGAGACAAAATATTTGGATTTTTAAAAACTGTCATCAATTACCATGGAATTCGGGTTTCATTCAACAAAAAGATTTAAGGATGTGGTTGGATATGGTCACTTCAAAGTGTAGTATAATTTATGTGAAAGGAGAAGAAAAGAAACACATTTTGTCAAAATATACCAATGCATCTGTAATTAATTTAGAAAAAATCGGCTGTCCACAAAGAAAGGAAATTCAGCTTGAAACGACCCCTTGTTTATTTGATCACAATACTTATTTTTGCGCTCATATAAACGTGCAATTATTTTTTTATTGGCTACAAAACAAATTAAAATAATGTAAAAAATAAACTATTTAATTAGGAGTTGTGTTGTCCCCCAAAGGACTATGACGTCATAAGACTTGTTATACCGTGCATGGTGAACAAAACCTTTCTCTTTGAATTCGAAGAATTACCCCAAAAGGATTATGACATCATAAGACTTGTTAGGCCATGCAAAGGATTTTAATCACGATTGAACATGTTTGTACGCATCTGTTTTTTGATTGGCTGAAAACTAGTGTGATATTTGGTTTAAAAAGGGTTTTTGATCTGTGCTCGTTTCATCTCTCTCTCTCTCTCTCTCTCTCTCTCTCTCTCTCTCTCTCCAGCCATGGCGTCTAAGTTTTGCTATTACAGTTTCTATCGCTCTGTGTCTTCAAAATGGCTTGTCCGGGTTGGATTTGTAAATTTTAAACCCTGTGTCCAGTTGGAGTCCGATTCTCAAGTAATTGTTATTAAGTGTGAAGAATGGATGCTGTTTCTAAAGAAACTTCCGGAATTTACAAAATATTTGAACCAAAAAGAAGACACCGAATGCAGAATAAGTGAAAATCTGGCAACAGTGTGTGGGAACGGTTTTTTGACTATTCGTTATATAGATAACAACGATATTCACGATGTTAAACTCGATGATTTAGAGGTGGAAACTTTATCAATTAAAACCATATCCATTCAAAAACGACTACAGCTTTTACAGGAGGAAGCGGCTATCTTCAAACTTATGGGTGATATCATAGTTTCACGTTTATATCAAGCTCGTGATGTGTTCCTAAAAAGGAAACTCTTCCAAACCAATACTTTCTTGAACGGCGCCGAGGATGAAAATTTCATCGATATTTATGAATTATATTTAAAGACTGTATATCCTTATGATGTTGTTCGTGAATTCGATGGGAAAAAGAAAGGTAAAGGACTCTTCTCACAATTCAATGCTGTAAATTCAATGTTATCTGAACTGAGATCCATGTTGTTAGACCAAGCACGTGCTCATTTTTATTATTAGTTTCCATTGTGCATATTGAAGAGAGAGCTGTGTCAAGATTTTATCAGAATAATGATTCCTTTGTAAATAATTTTGTTAACAGTGTTCAATAAAAGACTTCGTTCATTATAATTCTGTGTCTTCATTAAAAGTTATATTTAAAAGCACTTTCAACTGGCAAAATACTATTGATTTCTTCATGAATACTTTAATTATGTTCAAATAATACCATTGATTTGTTCATGAATACTTTAATTTATTGCCTAAAAATAACATGTTGGTTATGAGTACTTAAAAATACCATTGGTTAAAAATATTGTTCATGAATACTTTAATTATATTCAAATAATACCTTTTATTTGCTCATGAATACTTAAAAAAAACCACTGATTTGCTCATGAATACTTAAAAAATACCATTGATTTGCTCATGAATACTTTAAAAAATACCATAGGTTAAACTACTTTAATTATGTTGAAATAATACCACTGATTTGTTCATGAATACTTTAATTTATTGCCTAAAATTAACATGTTTAAAATATTGGTCATGAATGCTTAAAATAATACCATTGATTTGTTCATGAATAGCACTAATTTATTGCCTAAAAATAACGTTTAAAATAGTCTTCTCATTTAAAATTCTTTTAAAAATATACCATCCAGCAGCAAAATAAAAAAAAACACTTTCAAATTCATGGGGGAACAAAACCCTCTCTTTGAATTCCAAGAATTACCTCAAAGGACTATGACGTCATAAGACACTATGCATGTTTTAACAGTGTGCGACGGTGCCGCCGCCTAGCAGCGGGGGTGAGAAGGGGGAGGGTGGAAAACTGCCCATGGTCAGCTAGGTTAAATGGGTTTCTATGGCAGCCCCACCTGGCGGCGTATGTAGGGAGCGGGAGGGTGGAAGACCACCCGCTGACAAAATCGGTTCAAAATGTTTCGGGGGTAGGGGAGGGGGAAGGTCGCCAGACCATCCGCTGGAAATTGTTCAAAGTGTTTCGATGGCAGCGCCACCTAGTGGTGAGGGGACGGACCACCCGCTGACAAAATTGGTTCAAAGTGTTTCGGGGGTAGGGGAGGGAGGGGGGAAGCAGACCGCGAGCTCGGAGAGGGGAGGGTTGGCGGGGTGGGGGAAGGGAGGATTGACAGACCGCCCCCCCTGGTCAGTTTCGTTCAAAGTGCCCCCACTCCTACTTACGGTGGTGTAAAATCCAATAAGACATGGTTGTTTTATGGCGATTAAATAGGGACCACTGCTCCCTATGAGTTTCTTCCCTGTTCCCTGCCCAATCCATTTCCACTTTTTCATCTAAAAATAATACTGGACCATCTTCCCTAGGATCCACGTCTTTAACTTCTCATTCTGTCCTGTCCCTCTTCTTCGCTATACCTCTTATTTCTTTCTTCAAGAAAAAAGCTTTTATTTTATTTTATTTTACTTGGTGTCCGTTCAGAAAGCTCAGGCGACCCTTACGGAAGCTAACCAGAGAATGCTTATCCCTTCTGCTTGTCTCACCTCCATGTAGTGCTGGACAAAGTGGTTCCACTACGGACGCCGGGGAAATATAGCCACAAGAACACTACATAAACCACACAATACACACACGTCTGACATATACAGAGTTTTCTTTTTTACAATTCCAAATTGATTTAGTCAACAGATCAAGTCCTGAAAAAGCAAACAAGAGTTTTAGTATAATCTTGTTTGCATTTACAGTTTTTCTAGATACACGTGGGTGGGATTATAGCAAAAGCCGTAAAAATCATAAGTAGAAAAAGCTTCCAAATCTATTTTTTTTAAAAAAGTGCGACTGAATATTAAAGGTAAGGTATGTTATATCAGATAACGTTTTGTGATTTTTTTATGCAGAAGTTTCAAATGAGTACGATTCTCAAACCATTAATTAAAATATAAATTAATTAATCTTAATGAACTAATAACAGAGCACAATTAGTTAACAGTGGAACAATTTTATTACTTTTTTTTTATACCGGAAAAAGACGCAAGTAGTTTTCTCTATATTGATAAACAGAATTAATAGAACAGATATTGGATGTCTAATATGCCTTTCCATAGTGTCCCACAAGTGCTGTATGGAATTGATATCGGGGTAAGTTTCGGAGGCCAATCGATATGCTGAAGTCAGAACTGTGTTGCTCAAACCATTCCTGCACAAGAAGTGCCCGATGACTCGGCGCATTGCCATCTTGGAAGACACCATCGCCATTCGGGAAAAAGTATAACATAGCGGAGTGTTCACAGTTAGCAAGCAGTTGACGATAGCGGAGACCAGTGATACGTTGTTCCACATGCACCAGGGGTCCAAGTTCCTGCCAGTGAAACATGCCCCAAACACAATACAACTTCCTCCACTGGCCTGACTTTTGTTACCATGCATGATGGATCAAGAGTCTCATGTTGTTGACGCCAAATCCGTACACGACCACCCACGGTGTGGAGTAAATAACGTGACTCCTCCGACCAGCACACCTTCTTCCAGTCTTCTAAAGTCCAACTTGCATACTCTTGGCACCAGACGATTTTTTACGCCAATGAACCTTGGTTTGGAGAGGATGCCGTAGGGGTCGTCTGCTGGTATAGCCCATATGTGAGAGCGTACGACGCATGGTTATGCCAGATATTGTTCCGGGTTGGCCCGTGTTGTATTGGGTAGTGAACTCTTCAACAGTGCTGCGCCTGTTTGCCTGTACGCGTCGTCGGACCAGGCGCTCACCTCTAATATCAACCTTTCACTGACCTTTGCAGTTTTGCGTTGGGTCGTTGTTTGCCCATTTTGACACCAGTCCTGGTACACTTTAACTACGGCGGCTCTCGATCTGATCGTTTGGAAAATCGATGCACCAGCTCGTCTTTTTCCCACAATCTGTCCTTTATCAAAGTCATAAATCCTTCCTTTTACCCATCATGCTCGGACTTTTAGTACCTACTGAACCACTGACACCTTATCTATGCTACGTAGGTCGACTAACTCCGCACTTTTGTATCCGATGTGGTCAATGGGTCGCATTCAGTTTTCATAGGGGTGGTCATAATTCAGTGATCACTCAGAGTATAATACAATCAGAATGCATGTAATATACAGCCAATTACTAATGTCGGAATAATTTATTATGGTTTTGAAATGCAATCTCTGGAAATCGAAATGCAATGCCTATAGTTGCTCCGAAGCACTCTTTCATCGACACGTAAAAATCTTTCTTACAGCCCAGATGAATCAAAGGCTTCATTTAGCCTGATTTCACTGCACACTGAAAAATTTTCCTTTTGTGCATATTGGTACCATTTATGATAACATGATACCACATCCAGTGGAGCAATATGGCCTTAGTTGCTAATGCTCCTAAAAATAAAAAAAAAAAATAAAAAAAAACACATCCGATGAACCATTGTCCCAATGTCTTGGACCCACGTCCAATGAATCCCTGTCTCACTGTCCTTGTGACATATCCGATGAACCACTGTCCCATTCTTATGATCTCATGTTCACTGAACCACTGTCCAATGGTTCAATTATTGTGCTCGTTGCAGACATATTTTCCTTGTGACAAGCTTCAACAGGGACCCTTGGAATCAGCTTCACTGTTCTATGTTCACTATGTTCACTGTTATATAACGGATTCGCAGGATAATACGCTGAGTACCCTGCAACCTCCTCTCACCCTATTGTGGTTTTCCTGCATGGAATCTTTTACTGGTGGTTCGTCACTGGATAAACCCGCTTGACAGACGTGGACGTTAGAAAAGGCGATTGAATCCGAAATACTAGCAACTCATGTATAACTTGTCGCCCTGCGATCATCTTTTGTTCAGATTAAACTAATTCACGTCTCTGGTCCATTATTCGCACTGAATATCTGTTTAGTGGCTGCTGCAGCAGCATATCTGCTTTGTTTAATGATTGTGTGCGACTTGGCGGCAATAGGGTAACACGTCGCCCATGAAATATGGTTCAACGGCACGTGTTTTCAGATTACAAAGTTTTCTCGTTGCATAAAAAAATGGTTAAGGCATATATTTTATACGCCATGCGGGTTTCGAAACCATATTTTAAGATGAATATGATCTATAGAAAAGGGTTCAAGCAATAAGATTAGTTATAGGAATAGCATTTTTAATCGTTTCTTATAACACAACGTTTTGAAATTAGCCATCTGCATGATGAGCTAATTGAGACATTAAAATTTTAATTGCAGAATAGATTAAATTAGTATTATCATTAAACGAATACATAATGCTACATTTTTAAATTAACATTTTTTGTATAATATAAGAATATGAGTAGTATTTATATTCTTACATTAAATATAAAATAACTTATGAACATCTCAAAATAATAGTGCATTTAGTACTTAAACATTAGCCAATTTTTAATTGGTAAGTTGGTTAAACTTCAACTTTCAGCCTGTAAGGTAGCAGAAGCTTGTTGATGCGTATTTCTCATGATCTGGCTCTGATCTTAAACTGAGGAAAATTGTGACTCGGCTCAGAAAGTTAGGCCGAATGTGCTATTTTCAAACTTTAATATTATCCATATATTTTTATTCGTATTATTACATTTGCTTCACCATAGTAATAGTTCTATGATAAATAAGTAATGCATCAGACAATATACACTACAATAATGTACAATAGCATGATACTTTATCATACACGTCTGGAATTATTTAGAAATATGAATCAAGTATTCAGTTGATGTGAATACTAATAGCTCATTTTAGTAAACAGCAGGATATAAAATATTTCTCTTCCAAACTGATGAAGGAAGTCAACGGCCTTATAACTTTATCAAGCTGTTCTCTCATTCCCTTTAACTATGATGCATTTAAAGCTTTTAAATACTACGAAATATTTGTATCACGAAAGTAAACATATTGCAATCGAATTTTTTTGTACTTATTCATTAAACTCTATTGCAATATCCATCGTTTATTAGACATAGCAGTGTGTTATACTTAGCATATCAGAAGAATAACAAATACTTTAAAGTACTGCGCATTTAGCAAAGAAAGTTAACATATACTGTTGGATATGGCTGTTTAAACTTTAAAGCTGAAGAGATTGAAATAACTATGCGTCAATCACTGAGTATATTTTGTTTTGTTTAAAGTGGAATTAAACTCAGACAAGCCAAGATCCCGGAGAACCTATATAACTGCATCAGTAGCTATCTTTCAGATAGAAAAATCGGCGCTTCCTTAGCCAGGTGAGCGAGCAGCAGTGCGTAGCACACGCTTCTTGATTAGTCCGGGGTTCGAGTCCTTGTCCACCAAATACGGAGGGTGCGGAAAGGTCAGGAAATGAGCACCGCATATCCACGGAGCAATATGGCCTTAGTTGCTAATGTTCCTAAAAACCAAATAACAAACAAAACATACAAAAATCATGGTCAAGACCCCCTACAGTCACGTTTCAAGACATATATACCGAGGCTGCCAGCAGCGTTCCGTTCTAGGGCCCCAGCTCTGGAACTACATCCTAGATGACTTCTTGAACATCGACCTTGGAGAAGTCCAATCACAAGCGTACGCGAATGACATGATCTTGATGCTGGGGGCGGACTCCAGGGCTCTCTTAGAGACCTATGCAAACCGTGCGCTGACAGTAGCACAAGAATGAGGTAGTCATAACCAACTGAACATCTCACGTGCTAAGACCAGCTCTGTCTTACTGAGGGGTACGATAGCCCCAACCAGATCGCCGCAGATAAAGATCCATGGCACTACCATAAAACTGCAAGCCCAAATGAAATACTTTGGAGTAGTCATTGACAAAAATCTATCATTCCTACCATATCTTGTCAACCTACGTAAGAAGATCACAAACTACATTGCTCTAGTGACCATGGTAACCCGGTGGGACTGGGACCTCAAAAAGCGTACCCTGGCGCTCTTCTATAAGGCAGTTTTCAACCCTGCCATCAGTTATGCCTCCGGGGTGTGGTTCACAAAGACGCAGACCATCGTCAATCGCCCAAAGCTAGAAACCATCCACCGCTCTATTCTCCTAACAATAACAAGAGCTTGTCGCATAGTCTCAACCCATGCCCTGCAAGTGCTAACAGGTGTGCTACCTTTACACCTATAAATTGTCCGCACAGGTCTACTCTATCAACTCTCTAAAGGAAAATCGGGCACGCTATTAGACTTCGCCTCTGAGCCACTTAACAACAGGACTGCAGAATAAAAGAGACTTATCACCACAACTCCTACTTATTAATACATTCTGGGATATCCAATCTCTGCTGTCTAGAAGTAATTTTTTCCCCGAATCAACACAGTGACATTTTACAACTTATTCCGCCAATACATGCCCATGTGTACCAAATAAGGATATATGTAATGTTAATTTAAGGAATGTTTATATCCTTCTCTATGAGTCCTGTTCCTTGTTGTCTTTCTTCTTTATCTCTGCAACTTTTTTAATTAGAAAGGTTAATTTTCTGTTGCACTAGATACATTCTCATGTATGCAATAGGAAAAAATGGATATACGCCGTTAGATTTCTTTGGTTATACGTGTAAAGGAGTATATAAAATTTGGCTTAGATTCTTTCGGAAGATCAGAAAAACGTTTTTCACCTATGTGAGAGAACGCCATCTATTTCCTGTGAAAGAATTATTGTTAATCAGACTTGTGACAGTTGTTTTAAAACTGTTACTTGTACATAGGTCGGATAAATCTCACTTCTCGCCTTGGGTAAAAAAGTAACAAGAATCACCCATTTTTATTAGCAAGATTTATGGAATCTTATTTTCTTAAAATCGCTAAATCTTATTTTCCTAATTAAAAAATAATAATATTATAATATATATTTTTAAACAGAGAGCAGTTAGTGGACGAAACGTATAAACTACAAACAGAGAGAGAGAGAGAGACAGAGGTTATATTTCGAAAGAAATATTTCCAAAGTGTAGCTCCAATTAGTGGCATCCTGTTTCGGAGGAAAATGTGAATTACATCCAACTCCGTTTACGTGTGTTGTGAATAAATAGGAGATCAATTCTGCCTTATTATTATGAAATTCAGCATGCAATCTGTTCGTTATCGATTGTAAAACTTTCGTTACTCACTGTCGACGTAATAAACGTTTGTTTGATCCTACGGATTTTCGGAAAAAAATTACAGTTTCTTTGGATAAGAAAATTATTGGTTGATAAAAATTCTCAGTCGAATTTCTGTTAAATTTACTTGGCTTAATGCAGTCTGAAAAAATTTTGTCGACTGATATTTGTAGCTGGGAGCATGACATAGCTGAACCTCCCCTTCCCAAACTGAATACCCCGTGTATTATAAAGATGCAGTATATTTTATTGCGGACGATTAAACATGCAACTTGTTTTATGGTCCATTTTCACGTTGGTAATAATCGTTCCTAAATTGTCTTTTCAGTAGATTTATTTACATTCCTGTACTTAAAGAAGAACAAAGATTCCTCTTTATTTCTATAATGACAACCCTTGTACCACATGAATATTAAGACAGTTTATTAGCTATTAACAAAATCACTATATATTAGGACAGCGTTTCTGGAACATTGCTGGAACCCGTCTTCAGACCATACATAGGCTGTTTATTTAAGGACCAAAAGAAAAGGAATCAACCAAATTACTATTATGTAAAAATGAATATTGCATATACAAAACTTCTGTTGGATGATTACTACTTGCATTGCTTATTATTTATTCCATTATACATCATTACTTTTTACCTATTCTATTCGATTTGCGCAATTTGAGATTAAAGTTAATCAGAATCTCATACCTGTTGCCAGCGTCCTTCTTTCCTAATGTCTCAATTCCGACTGCATTTTATGGCAAGAGTTTCTGTCAACAGAGCGTTCAGTCGGAATTGAGACATTCGGTTAGCAGTAGGCTGACAACAAATAATAATGTTTAATGCACTATGCATAAACTGTATATAGATGCTCCTGAGGGTAGCACAGTTGGTATTACACAGTCCTCCTCACAACGGGAGGATTACCTGATTTCAAATCCCGTTAACGACTGCAGGAATTTTCACAGGTCTTTTTCACAAATTGTCTGAGTTAGTTAGTCTCAGTCAAGGGTACATGGTTTTTCCTATTAGAAACTCAGGTTTTTGTCCAGCAAGCAGCAAATCGACCACAGAACACATGCAGCTTAAAGCCCTATAGAGACTAAATTGCTGATACTCTTAAAAACTTACAACAAATTGTATATAGTAATTGTCCACTTGTAGTTTTTTATGTAATATTATTTTTAACATAACAGTAATTTCATTTACTCTTTGTTTTTTTTTTCTTTCTATCATTAAAAACAGTCTCTGTATGGTCTGAGGATGGGTCACGGAAATATTCCGTAAAAGTTACCTTAATACACAGTGATTTAGTTGTATAGCTAAATAAAATATCTTAATATTCACATGGTATAAAAGGACCATTACAGAAATCTATATTCCGTAAAATATCACCACATAACGTCCTTCTCTAACTATAAAAGATTCTTCTATCTTACCTAAATTATCTGTTACCTTCTCCTTTAAGATATAACTCTAGGGTACATTAGTGTGCACAGTGTTAGGGCCAGGCACCACCTCCAGTTTCCCATATTTACGCCATATGTACGCGGTGAAGAAACACAGTACTTCTGTAAATGTCAGAAAATATTCTATGCTGTATGTATAGTATTGTGTTGGTTTTACTTGTTGTGTTCTGGCATTTGGGTGTAGGGTCCTTGATGGGAACCCACGTTGCCCGCACACCCCGCTAGGCTGCTTATTATTCTATACTTTGTCTCCGCCATGGTCGCCTGGGCTTCCTGGACGGAGACAAAAAATATATAGAGCCGAGGGTGCATAGAATGAATTCCAGAGGGAAGGATATAGCTAGAAATATGGATGATGTGATGTCGGGAAAGGCAACCTCCATTAAGCGAAATGGAGATGATGTACAGGAGGAAGATAGATAAGACACACAGCAAGACAACTGAGTGTAAGTCACCATTAGCGATTCAGGTAGACCGAGGGCCATTGATCCCAAATCAGGTTAAGTCCGGTTGGCCAATTAGCTTAAGAAAGCTGAGGTCACCAATCAGATGTTAGGAGAGTTCCTATTCTGCGTTGGCAATAGGGTGTTCCGTCTGGTGAAACGTGTGCGTGTGTAAACTTAGTTAATAGTAGTAGTTTTCTTGTGTGACGTATGTGTTCATTTTCTTGACGGATGTCTTGTATAAATGTAAACAGGATGCTGTGGATGTCCTCAAAACGTTGGCAGGTATATACCAGATATTTAGACTCTTGTTTTTCACATGCACGGTAGGAATTGACTATGATTCACATGTAAGTTAAATTGTGGTTTATTAATGTGTCATGGAGTTAGGCAGGTGGGAAAAAGAAATCGAGACAACCAATTTGGATATTTTGGAAACACAGCATTTTCATCAGGTATAAATTTCTTACTGATGGGATCCTAGTACATTGCAGCCCATCTATCCTGCTAGAGCTGAAGTAGAAAGATGGCAGTTTGTTTATTTTCCTGCCTCATTTCGTTCAAGTTATTGATAGAGTGTCCGAAGATAGGTGCTGGTATGCCCCTTGATAGACAGCAAGGGAGACACCAGTGGAGTGATTTCCAATATCTGATCTCCTACACATTAGTTTGGAGTTGCGGCTCTCAGTCCATTTTTTCAGAAAACTATCTGCACAGCTATTTCAAATCAAAATTTACAAAAATGAACAATAACTGTTCAATGTATCTGAATATGATACTTTTTACATGGGCTGTGGTAACAAATTAATTTAGATACTATGAGAAACGGCAAAAAATTTATAGTTCTGTTTCATTCTGTGCCCAGCCATCTTTGCCTTGAAAGACAGCAAAAAAAAAAAAAAAATTCTTTCTTCTAATCTATTGATGTAAATTATACTTTATTCTTCGAGCAAAACATTTTAATTAGGCAAGTGATATTTTCAATGGATCTGCATCACACGCCTTTCCATTACATCTCGTTAGTGTTCTCTTGGACAGGAGATTTTCGTTAGGTCAGTCTATCGGTGTCACATTCTTTTGCCCAAAACATTCAGTCGTTTAGTTAGTTTTAATGTGGGGATGATCTCGTGAGGAACATGAGGCCTAACCCGGTGAAATTGCAGTTCTTACAAAACGGTTTATACCTTGTTGACCCATCCAAGGAAGGTTATGCGGATATAAGGTCCATGAAATTTAAGGACATTGGTTAAAATTAGCGAGCACAGTGGTTACAATCACGTATTCAACGCAACAGATGGAAAAAAACCGACTTTGAATCGCATCACTGACAAGAGGTAACATTTATGGCCTTTCCCACGGCCGAGCGACAGCGACGTCAAACTGTAGTTTTGGAGGAAGACTTTTCGCAGGCATGATAAGAAATACATATATAGTATATATATTTTTGTATCCCAACTGTGACACTGGATGTACTAAACATCTGAACAGTTAAACTAATGCGCAAGGAATTCAAGTGCCGTAATGGAACATGGTATGATCACCGTCCTCTTCAAGGTCTGTGGAAAAGACTTGAGTTCGAATTCTATGAAGGAAGAAAATAATTTTTATGGGCCTTTTTCACAACTTGCTGGAGTTAGTCGGTCTCAAGATAGGGCACCATGTTTTTTTGCCTGGCAACTCCGCTTTTTCGTACATCAAACAGCAAATCGACTACAGAATATCTGAAATTTACTGATTTTCAGTAAATTTCAGTCAATTTACTGATTTTCAGTAAATTGACGCAATATGGCCTAATTTGCTGATGCTCCCTAAACGTTTACTATAACAACAACAGAGAACCACACATTTTTCATTAAGGAACTGGCAAAATAGGTTAGAAGGAGTCATATAACTGGATACTGAAGAAACATACTCCTGTGGCTATGCGATATAATAAAAAATAATTCGAGTAAGAATTTAAAATTAATTTTTCTTGAAGCCCTTGGTTTTTTCTAAATTAATCACTAATTTCCAGCTACCCTATTACTCAATAAACGCTTTATAAACGAAAGAAATCCAATATTTTTTTCTATAACCTACTTTCTGAGTAAGAAAAAAATACAGAAAATTAGCTGCGAAATATATTTAACAGCAGAGGGAGTTTCATTTGTGTTTCTCAACTCTTTTTTTTAATTGAAGTACGATCATTATCCGCATGCTCGTGCACGCACACACATGCACACACACGCACACACACACACACACACACACACACACACACACACACGAGAGAGAGAGAGAGAGAGAGAGAGAGAGAGAGAGAGAGAGAGAGAGAAGATGGAATATGTGGCTGAAGCACTTCAATTGTAGAATGAGATGATTTTGTTTTCTCAAAAAATAAACGCAAAAAATAATACAATTCTTCTGAGTATATTATTATAATAAAGAAATTCACACAATATCTGTTATTTATCTTGCATTCTGCTTCGTGGATGTGTCTATTTATTTGTGTACAGTGCCATTATGATTAATTAAATTATGCCACATACAGAAGATTTTATTTCATTATTCAACGCACGTCATATTCATTAAAGGTATTGCCAATGCATCAAAAAACAGCATTGCCAATATAGCGCAATAGGCCAATATACTTTCATGTTAATATATATTTCGATAGACGAGAATGAGTCAAAGTCTGACTCTAGTTAATACGACATTCATACTGATACGCATGCCGAAAAACGTATGTCGTGGAAAATATTCATTGGCTGCTGGATTATTAACATTGCTATAAAAACGCCAATTCAGACTCCATGAAAAGAATCCAGGGAGCTCTTGGAAATCATTTAAATTCTTTGACTCGAAGATAATTTCCGAACGATCCACCATGAAAGGAATCATAGGTTTAGCTGTTCTGATAGTGTTCTACGCTCTGATATGTCAATGCACAGGTAAGTCGAACTTCTTTGGGAGTAACCAGGGTGTCAGAGTAATCAGTGAATACAATGTGATCTTCAATTCGATATTTATTAAGTGATTTTGTCCTGTGCTAATATCACAAAACAGAATTCATTGTAGTTAACTATATGTTTGTTTAATTATTATTTATATTAGGCGAGGATCCTGTCACTGTTAAATCATGTTCCCATCAACACTGCCCTGAGAATCCCGGTTGTTCCCCTGGTCATCCTCCTTGCGAAGTTAAACCAGGAGAAGTGTACTGCATCCACATTACTGGGGGTAAGAAATTTGTAATTTTATTCATAAAGAAATTCTGATAATTTCTGTCTTAAAATAATTAATAATTACTTACTGCAGACCGCTTTGATATCATTATATATATCTCGTATATGAGTATCTTTATTTAGCAACATAGAGGTTTAAACGCTCAAAGAAATGCATAGGGAATTTTATCCGTCCATTAATTTATACACTTCCCGATAAAATTAACAGAACACGTAGAAAACGTATTGTAACTCTATCAGCTTGCGGCAACCGAGACAAAATTTGATATGTTGGTATATGTTGTATACGTATATGTTGTATACGTTGATATGTTGTATACGTTGATATGTTGTATACGTAGAATAACAATCGAATTAAGAGACAACGGGAAACTTCGGACAGGTATAAGGGATATTTATAGGGGTTGTATAATAATTACAAAAAAACGTCACATTACAAAAGTCGATGCAAAATGCTCAAAAATATGCTAACATGATATCAGGACGGCGTATGATCTCCCTCCAACGGCTAAACTGGCCACTAAACTGCCACTTGTGAACCATTCTTGATAGCCGGGTGTCTACGAGATTACGGGGCAACAAATGACATTCTTCCGCCAGCGCAGGAATTGGATGTTGACTGGTCACCAAATGACCGAGGAATTGGCTTTTGGCCTAAAATGCGACGCTCAAGGGCATACCACCCATGTTCGAACGGATTTAAATCTGCTGATCGTGTTGGCAACGACAGTCATTGGAAATCTTCAGTGTCAATATAACTCTACCACATAATTTTCTGTATAGTGGCGTTGTTGTGCATAAAAAGAAAATCTGGACAAACCGCACTCCTAAAATCGCACAGAGGTTTCGAGGATTTGTTATCGGTACCTATGCGCAGTTACCATACCCATATCAAAAACCTGAAGAGAAGGGTACTGTCATTGACGCTTATTCTGCCCCATGGAGAACGCCACCTCCAACACCCTTTCTCTGTTGATGAAGGCATTGTACCGCATTCCTCGTTGTCTCCAGATGAAATAAAATATGGAATTCGTTTGTAGGCTAAAACAGGGCTCATCAAAGAACAGAACCGTACCCCATTTGTTAGGGCTCCAAGTCACATGTTCATGACACCAGTTTCGACGAGCTCTGCGGTGGTTTGTGGTTAATGGGATAAAAACCAGTGACTTCCCTGCGTAGAGTCCACTTGAATTGAGCCTTCTTAATACGGTCCGGTTGGAAGCGTTTTAACCTGCGGCCGTAGAAACTCAAGACACAGTTGATGACAGGACATCTTAGGGTTCTGCCTTGCTGTTATAGCCTGGCAGCAGTCTGTTCTGGTTTCATATTCCAGTGGCGACCTTGACCAGCTCTTGTTAAAATGGATCCTCTCACCTGAAACTGCTTTCATAGTGCCGAGAGTATACTGAGTTACACATTAAGCCAACGTGGCACTCCCCCTGCGGCAACCCTGCTTTAAGTTGTCCAACGTCCAACCATTTCAGAGGATCATGACTTGCCATCCTGCGTGAGGGAGATGTGGGTATTCCAATGAGTAAGCCAAAAGACGGCAATGAAGTGATGTGATAGCAACTCGTTTTTATAGGCATGAATAATTTGCATAATGTAAGCTCTGTAAGGTGGTAGATCTATTTATATTAGATACTCGCAATTTGCATGCCATGATGCATATTATATCAAATATTCTCATTAGGCAACACTGTTCACAATGAAATATTCAAGAAAAACATTTTGTTCTGTTAATTTTGTTGAGTAATGTATTTAGAAAATCTATCCACATCAGGTACATGAACGCAGCAGTTTTCGATTTTATTTAGTTGCAGAAGTAGTTTTTCTTCTCTTTACATTTCTTAAACATTTTTCATATATTAATCCCTCTGAAAAAACTAAATTTCATACTTTTTTTGAACTTTGTCATCCTTAAACAAGTAGAATCCATTGCAGCGCATTCACCTACAAATGCTTTTATTTTATTTTTTATTATTATTACATACAGAACAGGGCGACACCTCTTTAACACTAGAAGGAAAACAAGAAAAAAATCATCATAAAATAATATAAATAGTTTAAAAAGAATAGAAACAAACAAGACACAAAAATGAATTTATTCTTAAGACCATAAGAAAATACACAAATAAAATGTCACGAACTAGTAAAGTACAATTATGAAATAACGTACCGTTAATACATTTTAAAAATATTAGAAGTAAGAAAGAGTATCACTGAGAAACACAGAAATAGAGGTAGCTGTTAAATGGTTTAATTTTGTAAAATTCTGGGGAAATTTAGCCGCATTTTCATGAGTAAATCAAGAATAAAAGATCAATCTAATACAAATACATTTGAAGTGGATTTTAAGAGATCTATAAGAGTTAACAAAAGAATTTAAATGTAAAAATGATCTGGATCTAAAGTGTTTATTATATTTAAAATTTTATTTATTGGGTTTAACAGATCATAGTTCATTTTAATTTAATCATAAAAAGGTTCTTATTTCTTGTAAATCCTGAAGGTACGTGAAAGCTAATCAGTTGTAATAAGTCTGGACACAAAATCTTACTGTTAAGAAATTGAGGATTGCTAGCCCCCTGCATTTATATAGAGCCAGAAAATTATATTGCCCGAAGTATGAAAGGTCTGGCCTGGCCATCTAGCTTTAGAAACTGGTTAATAGCACAGCTCTGGATTTATAGGAAAGATAAAATAAGATTTTAATGTAAAAATCTGAGGGATGAAAATCTGATGGAACGGATAGGTTAAAAAAAAAGTGTAGAAATTTAGACATTAAAATGTTGAGACCACACTCCAAAATATATGTGCAATTTGATCTAGATCTTTAGAATAATCTTTGCTTTGTATTTCGATTAGTTTTTATATCCGTCTCCTCGTAAATCTCCGTATTTGACAATGTTTTTCTGCAAGGGAAATGTAAAACGTCACATTCTGGTTACAAGTAATTGGAAGTCATTTAAACTTTTTCGCAAAAGCATTCGAAATTGCCGATGGATCTCTTATATACTCAGCGTTCAAGTGTATTGATCGAATAATTCAGGTCTTAGTTGATCTCAATGAAGTGATCATCAACCAAAATGGTTTGACATCATTATGAGATTTTATCCTGTTGAGAACAGAGTTTACGTACTTTTTATTCGATTTTTTTAGACAATTCCTTGGATCTATTTGTTTCACAACGGTAGGGAAGTCGAGATTCGTCAGTTCTGCTATCTCCGTCGGTCTGTCTGAACAAGCAGGTGAAATAGGTGCACGCATTAATACTGCATCAGTACATTTAGTGACAGTGGGTAAGTCGGTATTCTCCATTTCAGCTTTTTTCTCCGTTTTATCTGAACGATCATGTAGTTGTTTTATATTCCTTCGTGGGCCTTCGTTTGATACAGAGCTTCATGTCAGGAATGAGAGCGATCATAAGGATTGTTGTCTGCAGTAGGAACGATAGCTTTTAGGGGAAGTGTCCGGTGGATAATCACATCTTGAATGCCTTAAAGTTTGTTCATCTCTTAAATTTTGTGTTAAAATTGGACGAACAGTTTGATTTCGTCTAGGCCATTCGAGATAACTTCAATTCAGATTATAGGACCGTCAGGATGACACTGAGGTATAGGTAAAAATAGAGGAGACATCGGATCATTTTTTTCTTTTCGTTGAATCCGTCAATAACTTCCTTTTAACTTGTATATTTCTTAGTACTGAGTTTGTTTGTATTAAGGATTTTAATATGGCGTGATTTGTATTATTGCATTCACTAATTCATAATCTGTTCCGTCAATTCCAGCTTCATTGACTGCTGGTTATTAAGAATTTTATCAAAGCTGTTCCGATGTATTTCGCTTTTTCAGGGAATTCTTCCAATTGTGATTGCAGGTGTAAAGTAGAGACAGTATTTTTCTTCGTTGTTTTCATATAGCATCCTAAAATGCTTGAATTAAATTAAAATAGAATCTATCAACGATTGATGAAATTAATTTATTAATAATTAATAATCAATTTATCGTCGTAGCTATCATCTAACTTTAAGGATTTTGGATTACGAATAGTATTATCCAGATAGTCGTCTGTATCTGAGGACTTTACCAAAGAACGAGGAGTCTACGGGAATATTTTCCATCAATGTGGTGGAGAGAGAGAGAGAGAGAGAGAGAGAGAGAGAGAGAGAGAGATAAGATTTTGATTCCTTCATGCCTTGCAACGAAACATTTTGCGTGAGGCTTTCCTTTTTTCTTCTCATATTTCACACCCCTGCACGGGAGACAAAAGGTTCCCTTCCAGACTGAAACTGTAAGGGTCATAAGTTTGCATATGACAAGGTTTCAATGATTTTATATCTTTCATTTTCGCAAATATTTAACTTCAGAAACAATAATAATAATTAATAATTTTTCTGTTTATACTCCGGGACGACCAAACGGTCAGAGGAATTTCAAGATTTCAATAGATTTCAAGAAAATTGTTATAGATATTTTAACAAGAGAATTAAAAAGAGAATTACATTCAACCATATAATTCTCTTTTTAAAAACTTCTAACGTTCAGAGGATGGCAATAGATTTAATTTTTTTTGGGAATAATCTAAACTTCCTTAACAATACTGAAGGAAAAATTCATTTTACACGCATTTTCTTAAAGAATGCAGCTCATCGGTTTGTAAAATTCCTAGATCATGATTCAATTTCTTAACTCCCGAGTAAATCATTTATTTATATATAATTACCTAATTGCGTTTATAAATTCCTTAAGAAATTTAGGATATAACTTTAATTATGTTCCCTTTTGTATTTCAGTCGTGAACAGAGTACTTGGAATTATATTAAGTATCTTAGGTACTGTGAAAGCGTGCCCAAGCAGTGGTGGTTCATGTACCGACTGTCAAGTAAAAAATATTACGTGTAATGGAAAACCGTGTGAAGGATTAGACTTAATTATCAACTTAGAAGTAGACTTCCTTATTTGTTACGAACTCCCTCCTGGACTTCAGGTAAGCAGTAGATTGTATGTACTTTTAATCATGTGCTTTCTGTGAAAACAATTCATCTCCCGGTACTCTTCTACCAACCTTAACACGAATTTAGAACTATGCTTTTGATTAAAACTATATGGGATTTTGACATTGTCTCTGACATCGAATGAGATATTCACATAATTGGGAAGTTAAAAAGTATGTATTTGTGGAAAAAACTAAATTACAGCTTTTATTTTGGAAGGCTCGGTTCATCCTTCAACCCGTGATGCTGTCCAGCGCGCTCACATAAAATGGTACAGTACAAAACTGCACAAAAAATGATACGTTTGATTCCCCACAGTTCATGTCACCGAACTGTTGGGAATCTGACCAGAAAATCTGGTCAAAAGCTGATCAGAGACGGACCATCGCCATGAATATTCTAATAGCCCCTGAAATCTTGAAAAAGAATCAAGCAAGATTTGAGCGATCAACTACAAAAAAAAAAAATAAATAAATAAATAAATAAATAAAAAGTAATAATACGTAAAACACCAAACCACAACTAGAGGAGGAAGCGTAAGAAGTATAATTCGGAGCAATTAGAGAGAGGGGTAAAGAATAGAAAAATATGAACGCCAGAATTCGACATAATAGACCCCCATAGAGACCAGCACCATACCGGAGTAGAGACCTAATTGAAATTTGTTGCAATTCACATACCATGCAATAGAAGAATAATACAGATTAGCTAAACAACAATGAAGTAACGATGGGACACATCCGTACAGCCGTATACAATCCTGCTGTAGCAGCCACTAGAATCGACGGAGGAGAAACTGGAGAACAACAGACCAAGAAACGCAAAAACGAGAAACCATCAGCATGGTAAAGAAGGCTTCAGAAGTATTTAGAAGAGATCAGAGTCAAGACAGTCCAGATAACTTAGTACTATTGTGGAAACAGAAGCAAGAAGCAGATCCGAAAAACGAAGATCATCCTAAAGAAAGACGATACTTGCAGCAAACACGATACCAAATATCACAGACGAGAGGAATATCTAGACATCGTGAAGCTGCATCATAGCGCCAACACAGAGAGGCACTCAGACGAAAACAAACAACCGGAATTTCAACGAAAACCAAAGTGCCTTCTATTGAAGCAACGGATAAGATGAAAAGGAGGGTAACGGACCACCCGACGAGAAGACTATCGGGGAAATCCGGGGCACCCTAGGATCATTAAGGTAAGGTATAACTCCTAGATCACTTACGCTGAACAAGACGTTCAGCAGCACACACACATGAAGCTAGCGGAGCAGATCATCCAATGAGAAGGCACCACGAAACAATCGCAGAGTAATTGATTCAAGGAATAACCTAACTGCAGGCACCAAAAATTCGGCAAAACAATCCGGTCACCTGTCATCCATTAATGTAAAAGTTCCTGACCACATACATAACTAAGAAGACCTCAGACCACTTTCAGAGCCAGAGTATTCTGCTTGAACAATACAAGTGATGCAAGCAGATGAGCAAAGGATGTATGAAGCAATTTACAATCGATGCGGCAGTTTAAGGAGCAAGCCTACAAGATTCACCGTAACCTATACACTGCCCATATCTACTACCTCAAGTAACTACGTGCACTATAGCTGGATGACACAGATGGAGAATGTCTACAAAATCAACCGGACTGTAACAAATTCTCTATAAGCAACCATGATGAAATGGAGGACCACCATCAAGTTGACGAAAATCGCAACCAAAGTGATCACCGTCAGGAGAGAATCTTCCAGAGGAGAGAAACTTAAGCACCTATACGTCCACTCTAGACTGGTGTTCAGTACATGCACAAGATCAAGCTCTACGCGGAAACCAGCAAGCAACTACACCAGCTACTCCGGGTCAACCAAAAATTCAGCACTGATCACAAGAGGGAATTCGGACTGCATCTGAGAAGAGGAACTAAATTGAGAGATAACGACTGATAAACAGATCGAAGCAATGATAGAGAACAATTATATACCAGCAAGTACCTGGGGATGATGCAAGCTGAACATCTAGAACAAAAGGAATCAAGGAGACTATAAATAAGAAATAAAAACAAAGTTAAACGGAGGGAACATCAAAGCCATAAAAGCCTGCACTATCCTAGGACTAACGTACTCCACTACCACTTTGCTGGCGTAGGCCATGAGAAGAAGCAGACGATAATGATAGACATCTGCCATCACTATCCGATATCGGCCGCCGAGAGAATGACCATAGGCCGGAAAACAAAAGAATTTGGTTTTCCAGACCTCATTGAATAAATGAATAAACCGATCAAAAACCTGAAAGATTATTTGGAGAAAAACAGAGCGACAATCTACCATGCCACAAGGAAGACAGGTAAACGACACAGTCCTCTTAACCTCAACAGTGAGACATCAACCAGTTAGATGGAACAAACAATGGCAGAAAAATATCGAGTTCAAACTGTCAGCCTCAACTACCTTCGAGGGCATCTTGTTCGAGATATCAAAGACTCGCTGGCTAAAAGATAACTTCCTACAATCTAAGGTAAACATCAGGCGCTTTAATTTTAATTTATATCCCCTAGTGCTGCAATTATTTAGAACAGTGAAAATGGGCAAAGAAATCACTCGATGGCATGCACAACATTGAACTTCGTCAAGTCTACACAGATAAAGAAAATTCCAACGCAGGGTAGACTATCGGGACTCTCTTCCTCTGGACTGAGGAATTCATGCTCTTCATCTAAGAGACCAGGTTATCAACACCAGGAACTATAGAAAATATATCGTGAAGGAACTCGGAGTGACAAATGACACATGTCGACGGTGTCACCTTGCTCGAAATATAATCGAGCACACCACCTCATGATGCACGGCACTCGTAGCACATTCATAGAGACAACTAGGGTGCCAGGATAAAACATAAGGCACTAGAGAAAAAATAACAGTTTATCAAAAAAAGTAAACCGCATTATAAGTACGAACTCTAAGCTGTACTAAACACCCCGACTCACAAACAATGCTGGGACGGCGCCATAACAATGGACAAGACGATCCTACACAACAGAGCATAGGTATTATACTTCTAGTCGAAAAGAAGGAAATAGCTTCCGAACTAATCGATATAGCATTGCCCAACACTAGAAACCGCCAAATCTACAGAAAACTCAACAGGAAACGTTCAGGAAGCACACAGATCTTAGACAGGAGGTCAAAGCGATGTGGCATGTGGAAAAAGTAACAACCATCCCGATCATCATGTCAAGCATCTGCGTGGTGCCAAAGAACCTCGAGAAAGTCGCAATCCTGAACACCTCTAATATAGTCAGACAGTTCCTCGATCAATAATAATTGCATACGACGCACCTCGTACCAGTACTCCTCCCGGGATGAGAGAAATATCCCTAAAAAAAGGAAAGAAAGAGATGTTAATAATAATAATAATAATAATAATAATAATAATAAAGTGTACCGTAATGAAAGAAAGTGAACCGTACTAAAAGTACGAACCCCAAGCAGGACTAGAGACCCCAACCCACAAGCGTACTCGAACCGCGCCATAATAACGGATAAGACAATCCCGCACAACAGACCGGACATAACCCTTATGGACAAGAAGGAAGAGGCTACATATCTGATTAACATAGTATCCAACACTGGCAAACTGCAGAAAACTCATGGAGGAAAAAGCAGGAAGTACACCAACTTCAGACAGGAGGACAAAGAGATGTGGCATATTAGACAAGTAACAACCATCCCAATCATCGTGTCAACCACAGTGTAAGACAAAAAGTCTTACAAATTAAATTAAATGTCTATATAATTAATGATAGAACGCTAGATTGAGTGATATTATAGACCTTACAAGAAAACACTTAAAGTCACAAATATTGTTTAAGATAATGGGTCTCGCGCTAATGGAATTAATTTAAGAGAAGGTTAAATTTAATGTACAAGCAACTATACCGTGAAAATAAACTTCAGAAAGAAATATACGATCAGCGCCCACTACCTGAAGCAGCAAGTGAAGATAACAAGACGAAACAGTGGGGGGGTTAATTGATGGCATGGCTAGGGACGGAGTGCTCCAGAGATTACAATAGGGGTACCAGGTGTAAGCGGTTTTGTTTACTGCAAACAGAGCGGGTGTGGTCATTTTAAAATTAGGCGAGACGAATCAAGAAAATGGACGCAGATGTTTTCCGGATGGATTCTGAGCTCCGAAATTTCTGGTCATTTCCAGAATATTCGAGAATTCTCTAGAAACGGAAGTTCTTTCTACACCGGAAGGAACTCGGCCTTCCTGTCATGTGTCATAGGCAAATGAGAATGGAGACGATGATGGTCAGATAGAAGTGATTGGTTGAGGAAAGGAGGGGCGTTACTAAATTTTGGGAAATAAAAGGGGAAAAGCGCGTGCAAAACGGATGTGAAAAGGTTTTTTTTCGGAGGTGATAAAGTTTTTTTGGAGATGATAAAGTTTTTCGGAATGTGATAAAGTTTTTTTGGAAATGATAAAGTTTTTCGGAAGGTGATAAAGTTTTTTTGGGAGTGATGAAGTTTCTTTGGAGGGCGAAAAGGGTGTTTTTGGAAAGATAGGCCCAGGAAACAGTCCCCGGAAGCGATCTACCAGTAGAACCAGTTATGGTGAGTTCACTAAATTCTGATAGTTTTAATAAAGTGTAGATAAGTTACAGAAAGGGGAACTTTCTCGAGATGAAACATAGAAGTCCGAAAGCGTCCACCGAGAGATATATTTGAAAGGAGGACAGCGAGATAATGCTAACAGAAGAACACCGTACCGTCCTGTAGAAATAAAGTGATGGGAAGCGACTCCTACTGAATGATCCGGCACAGCAAAGAAGGATACGACACCAGGATGATCGGCAAAGCGAAAAGTGTCCCTGGCAAAGTTTAGCATTCCAGATGAACGTTCCCAAACCAATGGAGGACCCGATGCAGAGTAGAAAGTCACAGGCCACACGTTGTATTAGCGGTAAGATCCAAATCCCCAGAAGTAAGTGGTTAAACAACGAATTTACCTCTGTGTAATTGCAAAGGACTGCAGGGAAGATAGATAAATATTAAGTGAGATTTAGGGAAACATACAGTTAATTAAATGCATGTTGTATAGATAAGTAAGGAAATATCATAGAAATAGTTTAATGAAGGATGATTTACAGTTGTGGTCTATTTACCGATCAATTAATGGAGTAAAAGTAATAATTTTGGACGGGTTAGCCTATAGAGCAGGTACAGTTGTATGTTATTTATATAATGTTACTGAAGTAGAGAAATTAGTTGCTATATGCTGAAGATTACCTGAGGGAATGAAGAAATAAATAATCCCATGTATATTTCATTAACATGTAACTTTAAAGTGCTGGGGAGAGAATAGAATAGAATAGTTTGTAAAGTGGACATAATTCCAGAAGAAGAATTGTTTCAACCATGAAGAAGAATGTAGGATTGTGCTAGATAGGTATGAAAAAGGAAGATATAAATAAATAAATAACAAATGCCAATTGTAATTAAGAAAGAGTTAAATTAAACTGATTGTACGAGATGTTAGTGGGCCTATAGTAAGAAGAAGACGATGGATGGGAGAGCCTAATGACCAGGAACGTGATCCATGCCCTGTACCTATATATGAAGTGAATAATGTGTAATGATTTGTCTTATCTTTTATTTGTAAGTATGTATAATAAACTGATTGTATTTCACTTAATGCAAATAGTGTTTGGCCATTTCTGAACTCACAGCACAATCCAATGGAGGAGTGATCTAATATAGGAACTCCCGCAGAACCGGAATTCTTCTGTGAGCTAACAAGTCAGATGCAAAGTGGGGATAATAAAGTAATACAAATAATAAAAATAGAAAGTAAAAAAAAAATATATATATAATACATATATATAAAACCCCACCCCCACAACAGGTATGGTGCTAAAAACCCTACATAACAGCCTAGCAGCAATAGGTCTCCCAGCGAACACCTACAAGGAACTCGAGAAAGCCGCAATCCTGTACACCTGTAGGTCAGTCAGAGAGTTCCTCGACCAACAATACCACGAGATATAACAACAACCACCCTGTGTACTTGGTAGCAATATCCATCACGAGATGGAACCCTCAATCAGGGAGAAAATAATAATAATAATAATAATAATAATAATAATAATAATATTGTTATTATTTGTTACAGTTATTAATTTATTGTTAAAGTTATTTCATGAATAATGAAAAAGCAATGTTCAATATTGTTGACGAGTAAGCGTAACCCAACCCGCACTGAGCAGCTAAAGCTCTCTTCTGGAATGCAAATTTAATAAACATCATCATGACCTAGCGATAAAATTAACAATATTTTCGATATAATCTATGTTTTAGACATATTTTTTTGTGAATTAATTTATCTCTATATATTTCTTTTAAAAATGAGTGTTCACAGAATAATTTTTATAACTTTTGTTTAAGCAATTCAAATTCAATTACGTCAATTAATTCAAAGTTTTTCTGGTTTTCTTTTTTACTTTATTTTAGGGTTTATTCGACCTTACTGTAAGCATTTTCGTCACCATCTCCCTTATTGTAGAACTGCTCCTTTGTTCCATCACAATTCCATTGAATTGCATTTGGTAAGTAAGATTTTGAATCCCCTTTCTTCTATCCTCCCAATGAGTGAATTTTTAGTATCATCGTTTTAAAGATGCCCGTTATTTAGCACCTTCCACATTAAATCACGAACGCTAATGTGGTCACTAATTTCAGTATATATATATATATTTTTTTTTTTTTTTTTTTATGAAAACCACAAACATGAGAGGTATTAGAACCTATAGTACTTAACACCGTGCTTGGGTTGGAGGTTGAGAAGACGAAAGAAGATATTTGTTGGCATTGGACTTGAACTTCTGAGGACTATAATTTTCAGGAAATATGTTTGAAGGAAGGTTGTTCCAGAAAACGGCAGTTGAATGAATAAAAAAAAAGGAAGATGAAAAGTTGGTTCTGTGAGTTTGAAGTTGGACAGTAAATGGATGTTGGCTGGTGGCGGCACGTGTTCGGACTATTTTGAAAGAGATAGCCAGAATTATAGAAGCCACTTCAGAAGAACAGTGCCCATGGAAGTATCTGTAGAAGAGGCATGCAGCAGAAACAGTACGTCTATAAGACAGTGAGTGGAGAGACTCTGTTAGAGATGAATCATTAATTAACCTAACTGCCCTCTTCTGAACGGAATCTAGAAGCCTAAGAGAGGTTTCGGGGACACCACCCCAATGTGGGAACAATATTCCATAGTAGGGCAGTTTGAGATTTGTACAGAGTGAACAGCCGTTTGGCAGAAAAGTAATGCCGAGAGCCAAAGAGAAAACCAAGTTTTATAGATGCAGAGGAAGCAATATTTGTAATGTGCTTGTGCCACGAGAAATTAGAAGTTAGGGTATTCCCCAAAAGAGATATATCATTTTGCCTAGAAATCGGAGTGTCACCAAAGATAATCATAGGAGCAGAAGAATCCTTTTCTGTGAGATATAAGACAAGACTGAGTTTTAGAAGGATTGAAATCAATCCTTCTAAATAAGGATTTAGAAGGAAATAATTGCGGTTATTCAAGAAGTTGAAGCTGATTCAGCAGGGGCTCTTTTCTCAAACTGGAAACTGGAATACAATGTACTACCATCAGCAAAACTTTGGACAGGATTTCCGATCAATGAAAGAAGGTCATTAATATAGAAAATGGAAAAGAATGGAGGGAAAGAACTAAACCTTAGTATACACCAGCATTAGTGGAGAATTTAGAAGACAGAGAGCCATCTACCATCACCCTCCGTGAGCGGTCAGAGAAAAAACTGGATAACCAATTACAAAAAACAGTTGGCAAACCATTAGATAGACGCTTGTTTAGAAGAGCTTTATGCCAAACACGATCGAAAACCTTTGAGATGTCAAGAGCAACAACTGCTTGTGTTTCACCGAACTTTTCCATTGAATTTGTTCATAAATGGGTAACATAAGCCAGAATATCCCAGTGGGTTGACACTGATGGAATCCATACTGGCGATCGCTGATCAGACGGAAAGTTTCTAGGTAGTTTAAGAGTTGGCGGTTAATTGATTTCTCCAATACTTTAGAAAGAGTAGAGGTAACTGCAATGGGACGATAATTGGATGGGATAGATTTGTCACCATTTTTAGGAACTGGCTATATATGAGCAAATTTCTAAGAAGAAGGAAAAACACCTTTGGAATAAGGAAGTGAAAAAAGGCGGAAAATAACAGAAGTAAGTCCAGGAGCACAGGTTTTGAGAATGATGAATTTGACGAATCTTGATGCTTTCTTAGCATCAAAATTCGTCAAAATCCTTCTGATATCCTTTTGATGGAAGTCCACAGGAGGCATTGAATGGAGCGCTTTAGGAATGGTGGTAGGTGTTTCACCAAGATCATTCATACACAAGTTGGAAGGAAAATGAAAGGCTAGCAGGTCAGCTTTATCCTTGGCTGCAGTGAGAACAGAACTATGTGGTTTGGACAGAGATTGGAGCAGAAAGGGGCAAAAGAGCTGCCAATAGCTTTGGCAAGAGACCAGAATGCTCGCCTACCATTAGGGCAAGAAGCAAGAAGCAAGTTTTCTACTCTTAGCCTGTTCAAACTCTAGTTTGGACTGATTGACAGCTGCTTTACAATTGTTGCAAGGTTTGGTGTAGGCAGAAAATGAAACTGAAGAATTAGAAACGAGCCAATTACGATATGCAAAGTTCTTCTCTTGAACAGACGTAGCACATTTATTGGAAAACCACTGTTTAGATAAAAGACAAGATTTTAAAGTGTAGTGTGGGATAAAGGATTCCATTTCTGCAAGAATAATTTCACTGACACGATCTAAGGAAACGTTGATCAGAAGTTTTGAAACAGTAATCCAAACAAGCGAAAGAAGGAAAGAAATCTTGCAGGTCATCCCATTTTGCATTCTTGTAATGCCAGACAATACGAGGTTGGTGACAGCCATGAGATAATGGCTCCATTGGAGACGACACAATCACCAAGTTTTGATCTGAAGTGCCTAAAGGACTGCTCGCTTCGACCGTGTACTTAGAAGGGTTGTTTGTGAGAAAAAGATCAAGCGTGTTGGCTGTGTGATTAGGATTGTCCGGTATTCTTGTTGGTAAATAAACAATCTGTGCAAGGTTATTAGTAATCGCAAAGGCCTCAGCATCTCGACCAGCCGGGTCGGTGTTACTAGAAAACGGAAGCCAACTGGAGTTGTGAACATTAAAGTCACCAAGGAAAATTACCTCACCGTTAGAAAAGTTGGACTACAGAAAGTCGCAAGTGGCAAAGAGAAGTCAACGAACTACAAGTGATTAGTGAAGATGGGGAACGGTAGAGACAACAGATGAATTTGACACAGTGAGGTAGAGAGATTTTCAGCCAGAGAAGATCGAAGGGAGGAGATTCCAAATTACCAAGTCTCTGACAGCGAATATCAAAACGGAATATGCCCCCCGGATTCACACTACTGCAGAAGTACCACCTTTGAGGCGATATCATACAGCGAATAATTCGGGCAATTGAGATGAGCAGTAGTTGAATCAACCGATAACTGAGATTCTGTCGGAAAACGTACATGGGGTTTGGTAGACTGCTAGTGGAAATGGACATCGTTGAGATTAGAATTGAGACCACGTATATTTGTGAAATGAATTAGGAAGTGGTTGGGAGGTTTAAATCTTTTCGCAGATAAGCTTGCTATATTAGTTTGACAATTTATGGTGTATTCAATAGTAAGAAAAAGTGAGTGGGACATGTTGTATGAAGTAATGAAAATTTTGGATATGGCGTACACATGGTAAGAATATACCCAGTTCCTTGGCATAACGTGGCCTCGACAATGCCTCCCCCCCCCATTCACATTACTCGGACTTCTTCCAGTCACTATCTGGCAGTGTAGAGGTATCAAGATTAGCTGATCCGCTAGCTGATCCGTAAGCCTCCTAGAGAGTTTCCAATAGGTTCGCTACAGTGTACTAACTAGGGGCCGGCTTGCGAACGCCGTTTTAGAGCTGTACCCTCGAAATATAAGGAATATTGGATCTCGCCACGATATTCATCATAACCTCAAAAGTCATCAATCATACTTCATGATGGAAGTGATGGAAAGGGTTTATCGGAACTTAGCTCTGGTGACTAAACATGGGTTCCACCAATTCAAGCTTCCAATAAGCAAAGTGGAAGTATTGCACCCGTTGATGAGAGTCAAATACCACACATATACATATATATATATATTCATTCAATAATATTTATATGCGCATATTTGTTTTCCCGAGATGTTTATTCCTAATTTTAAAAAAATGAATTTATATCCTTGATGTGGCCTACCTTTTTAATAAAGTGTGTGGTGAAGTATATTATATGAAATGTTTCTGGAATTATTTGCTAAAATGATAAAATTCTTTTAAAAAGTGGAAGCACAGTTTTTATAGCTGTAAAAATACACAGCGCTGTTCAAGTAATTTAATTTTATTTTGTGAATTAAGTCATGTAATAACACGAGTTTCTTTATTTACAGATTTCCCGTAGATAATTTGGAGTTGAATTAATGGCGATAGACAGGCAATAAAGCACTATATCATTTTGAGAGCCAATATAGCATTATATGAACACGGATATTTACTTTTGAAGAAGGAAGGACATTATTGCACATATCAATTTTCACTGTTGATTTTGTCGTAACCATAAAATGTTATGATTTAATTAAATTTTCACTTTCTTCTCATACGTATTTCTAATGGTACTTGATATGGATATTTTGAATTAAAATTGCAAATAAATGTTTGAAAAATAAGTTTATTTGGTTTACTCTCAAAATGCCCAATTTATTTTAAGTCTCTCTCTCTCTCTTTCTTTGCGAAAAAGAAGCCACAATCCCAAATAATAATTATTATTTTAAATCTTTCTACATTATTAATAACTTTGGAAAATTAAATGCACTAGGCATAATCCTTATTGGTTTTGATAATTAACTATATAATATCGGTATAAATACACCATAGTTAACCCATATATTTGAGCTACGATTGTAGCGTTGAAGGCATCGTTTTAATTGTATCTCATAATGTGGTTGCCTTCACAACAAGATAGCTACTATTGAATTACTTCAAATAAATAACGCTTCTCTAGTAGAGAAGACTACTGTTATTTATTTTCAGCGTACCACCACCCAGACGATCGTTTCGAAGCTTTTTGGCTCCGTCATCAGTGGGCGGGTAGGTAATACAATATGCCACCTCAGTTGCGAAGTTATATCCACATTATGAGAGATGCCAGAAGGGTGTGGTGGTAATGTATTTGGAAAATCAAATGCCCTTCTGGCATCTCTCATAATGTGGATATAACTTCGCAACTGAGGTGGCATATTGTATTACCTACCCGCCCACTGATGACGGAGCCAAAAAGCTTCGAAACGATCGTCTGGGTGGTGGTACGCTGAAAATAAATAACAGTAGTCTTCTCTACTAGAGAAGCGTTATTTATTTGAAGTAATTCAATAGTAGCTATCTTGTTGTGAAGGCAACCACATTATGAGATACAATTAAAACGATGCCTTCTACGCTACAATCGTAGCTCAAATATATGGGTTAACTATGGTGTATTTACACCGATATTATATAATTATTAATAACAGACAGAGCATTATTAATTTAAAAAAAGAAGTTAAACATATTATAAAATTGCTCTCGAAATTTAATAACATATCAGTACGATGTTAATTCTGTATGAAATGTTCAAGTATAATTAAGGTTTCGGAATATTCTAGATGTAAAGAAATCTTTATAAAAGGACTTGAAAACATTACTTAGAAACGTTGCCTTAATCTGTATACTGTTTTACTAAATTTTCAGAAAAGTTTCTGGCGGGTTATTTAATCAAATCGTTAATACAAATATTACCAAAATCATGATGATATTGGTATCATCACTCCGAAACTTTTCAATAACATGTTTAAGTCTCTGAGTGCGCTGAAGAGACACTAAGAAGAATATTTTCAGGGCTTTACAATGAATGTTTCTGCAAATTCTCAACGTGATATACCACATCGGATTCTAATATCAATTGATGCGTCATGTGCGATGCTATCGTGAACGGTAACAACTTTGGTGACAAACGGTCACAAATCGTATCAACTTTGGTGACAAACGGTCACAAATCGTATCAACTTTGGTGCACGGGGAAAATTGCCTGTAGATAAGTGATGATTATGTGATGCTCATAAACACTCGGATGAATATACTTATTAATGGAATTAATCAAATTAAAGTCCAAGACCCAAGCCTGCTTTAAGAAATACAACTTAAGGTACAAATAGTTACAAATAAATTCACTGTAGTGAACAAGCCACTGAACACCCTCCTTCAAAACGGCAAAGGTGTTACACCAAAAGAGGTACCAGCATATTGTGACAGTCAACAAAGTTTGAAGCAACTCACTAATCAGTTCAATAGAAAATATGCATGTTTAAGTAAAAGATAACTCTTCCAAACTTGCATCTGACATCATTGGAGACAGCCACTCAAAGACTTCTCAGGTGGCCCTCTCTACAGTATCGACCCGAAATAATACGAAACATAAAATCTTAAAGCAGACAATCCATCCTGGAAAAGGTCTATCGATAACCAAATTTGCAGAAGTAGTCACCAGCCAAAAAGATGTTTATAATATCCAAAAGGTCCTACCAGTACGGCTTACAAACTGCATCCAATTCCTGACAAAGTCTCATCTCACCAGTCAACAGGTCCACTCAAAAGAAACAGGGATGATATATTCAATCAATCAGAAAACGGAAGGTGGAACACAAACAGAAAAAACAGGTGCCACCCAAAGCTCCACTAAGGGGACTAACCCATATTCATACAATATCACAGCGGTCTAGACTCGTGGGCAAATCTTTGTTTCACGACTGGAACCAACTGCTAAACCAAGCAGGATTAAGGCCATGTTTGCAGAACTTCATGGAATACATATTGGTGTGAGACAGAGAAGAACTAGTCAGCCAACATACGCGTCTTTCATCCTCACCTGCCACATAGAGATGATGAGCCTCGTGCTGGAGCTATGGCCCCTTCGAACTCTCATTAAACCCTTCCTAGATCAGACGTCAAGAACAGCTATAAACCGCCAACATTATGATCAAATGCAATAGCAATTAAAGCTACCAAGCTGGCAAGTCAAAGAAACGCAGAAGAAATCAAACAAATATAATGACAACAAACTTACTATACAAAAACAAAATGTCCACATATCAATCAATCCAACTACCAATCCTTTATAATGTCAATCCCTAATGCTACAAACCGGTCTCGAATATCCTTGTACATATCACAACGCACAGTAAACCAATGTAGACCTAAAAAGAGACTTGCCACCCGTACGAACTCCGTTATTATGGCTACCACAATTCGAATTTTCTTTCGAAATATAAGAAGTATATATAAAAAGCTAGACACCGTCGAACATCTTCTGCTCTAGAAAACCCTAGGTATTCCCTGTATTGCTGAAACGTGGCTTGGGAACTGGCGGGACTCCCTTCCTCTGCTCCTCAGGCTGGTTACCAGATGCTCTCCTCTTCAAGAGTGGATCGTAGAGGAGGCGGAGTCACAATACTCTATAATACCACGATCGTTTCATTGGTACATTCTGTGATAACCCGCTCCCTTGCATTTGAAGTTGCCATAGTGTCCTTCAAGCTCAAAACCGACCTAATAGTCATAGCACCCTTACACATTTCACCCACCAGGCTGAAACATTGATATCATTGAAGATGTAGTCCAATGGCTAGCAAAGCAATTCGAAGCTAAAGCAGAACTTGCCGTCGCGTACGTCGACCTGGAAGCTGCCATCGACTCAATCAGCATTCCCTCGCCTGTTCACCTCCTAGTAAATTACTTCCATATAAAATGTGACATGTGGTGGTTTATCACGACCCTGTATTCTGACAGAATCATTCTTACAGCGGATCAAGATATAATCTCGAGAAAAATCGCTGCGGAGGTTCACCAAGGCGGATTCCTCTCCATAGCTTTATTTACTGCAGTCATTATTCCCTTTCTGCAACAAAGAGAAGACATAATTTGCTATTCTGACGATATCACGCTACACACCATATTAAGACCGGCGAACATATCTTAAACATCAATGAAAAGAAAATCAGCCCAAATTGTCTTTTCTTTGAAGCACCAACCCACTGAAGTCTAAGCTTCTCTAGATGGCATTCTCCTTCCACTTGTAATACACATACGGACTTGGGAGTCGTCTTCGATTGCAAACTGACCTTCAACCCTCACATGACAAGCTCATAAAAAAAATTCGGCAAAATGCGCTGGACTGCCAAACAACAACTACTGCACGTTAGGGATCTATATGTGACTCGGTGGTACATATACATCTCTGTATACTCTATCTTGTTAAACGCCTCAGAATTATGGGCCTGTGCAGACACCACGAATATCAAGCGCGTTTACTCCTCCGAATACTGGCTCCTTCGTTGGATTACACATAAACATCATCGTCCACCCCAGTAAAGAACAACTGCGATGGCAACCACACTGAACTTGACCCGACTGCCAAATCTTATAAAGGAAAGACACCTCACTCTAACTGCCAAAATGACCACCGGAATAATCTCGGAGCCAAAAATCTGGGAACTGTGCAGTTGGAGAGTCCCGCAACCCGACTGAGGTCAGCTTCCACACTTGTAGATAACCCTAATAGACTAGCCCTTAGCGACCGTTTTCTCCCCATTCAGATGCTTACCATGGTCCAAGCAATCGACGGCGACCTCTGCAAATTTTCCAAGTATCGGAAATACCGGAGAAAGATCCTTAATGGCCTAAACTCAAACAGGTAAACTGGCCAACAATTTAAAAAGTGTAGTCTGCGCGGGTAGCCTAGGGTACCGTCACCGTCTTCTCCACACCGCGTGGAAAAGGTCCGTGTTCGAATCCGGTCAATGATGCGGGGAACTTTAATTGAGTTTTTTCATTCCGTGGTTGTTAATCGGTTTCAGGCGTAGATAAGAAGGTATTTTCTCCATAAACTGGAGTTTTAAGACGCAGCACCGCATATGAATTTAATTATTTGGGTGGCCTAAATATATAATAGTTTTTTTTTTTTTTTTTTTTTTTTAAGTTTTGAGGGCAGTATAATAAAGTTAAAAAGTATGTCTGTATAATATTTTATATAATGTTGAAAGTTCTGTGTAATATAATTCAGAGTATATTGTGAATAATTTTACTGAAACTTATTGTTCGCCCCGGGGGTTTGACCCAAATCTCGATGAGGGTCCCGTCGGTCCTCAACGCCTTTCTGCAACAGCCAATATGGAGCCCCTGGCATTTCTGCTGCAAAGGATACATTGCATACATCATTTTTACACAATAAAGATTATACAGGGTTATTCAAAATGAAGTCCGGGGTTTCAAACAATTC